>NC_135656.1:99141327-99837590 GCF_964188315.1 Podarcis muralis
GCACCACTTTAGCTAATGGGGACTCCTGCTGCCGCCGCGCCGCTGGAGCACAATTTCTGTTCTCATCCTGAAGCAAAGTTCTTAACCTGAAGCACTATTTCTGGGTAAGCGGAGTCTGTAACCTGAAGCGTATGTAACCTGAGGTACCACTGTACAGTTCCTAAGCTTCAGGGCAGTCAAATGTTTGGTGGTGCTCTACCTGTTGCACCAATAGAAGCCCAGAAGGCTCTTGCTGTACCCCAGTCAGTTGAATAAAATATTCTAATGCAGAATTATATATCAAGATATTTGGTTTGCCAGTGAGTAGAGCCTTGACCACCATCACTGGCACACTTTTTTCAATAAGCTCTATAACCAGTGTGGTGTAGTGGTTAAGAGCGGTGGGGTCGTAATGTGGTGAACTGGGTTCGCTTCCCTGCTTCTCCACATGCAGCTGCTGGGTGACCTTGGGCTAGTCACCCTTCTCTGAAGTCTCTCAGCCTCACCTCACAGAGTGTTTGTTGTGGGGGAGGAAGGGAAAGGAGAATGTTAGCCGCTTTGAGACTCCTTCGGGTAGTGATAAAGCGGGATATCAAATCCAAACTCTTCTCTTCTTAACGGCTTTTGGTAGATTTGTATTTGGAGTGGGATATGTACTCATTTCCTAACCCAGGCCAACAGTGACTACACCAAAGGGGTAGCAGCACAAGACAGAACCCCCAAAACCAGCAGAAGCAAGAGTCTGATTTTTTTGAACTCCATGGTATAAATCTTAAACACAAAAACATTTCAAGCTACCATCTTAATTCAGGGAACAATATTTTTAAAAAAGAATACATGAAAACGATCAAGAACTTCAGTTAAAAATTCTTCTCATAAAACATAATGAAACGTATAACGATCAAACAATAATTCAACAAAGAAACAAGGACATATTAAGAACAAATATATCAAGGATCAATGTTTCCCTCAAAGAAGAAAAGTTAGTTCAGGAGCTGGACAATTAGGATAGCAGATGGGCTGCAAACCTATATAGAATCCGTCTGCAGAAAGGAACTTGAAATCAAATATAAGCAAACATTTATCCTTTCCTAGATTCAAAACAAATGCTGAACTTTATAAACCATATAACATAATAACGCCAAAAAATGAAATAGTATTACTCACTAGGGGAAAAGAACACCTTTGCTGCTTTATTTAGCAGACATATCTTCTTAAATCGGTGGTTCCCAATTGGTAGTCCACAAACCCCACAGGGTCTGCATAACTCACCCAGGGTGGTCTGTGGCCCCATTTGCATAGCAAAAACTACCATAGAGATCTCAAAAGTCTTGAAAGTAGGGGGTCAATTCCTTGGCTTTTGAAAAACTGGGGGTCCACAGTACTTAGCTAGCTGGGAACCACTGTCCAAAATTAAGCCCTGTGTATATAGTGTACACAGTATATAATTCTATTTGGCCAATTATTTAAGGACTGTCCTTCCATCTCTACTTATGTTGGATCAAAGGCTGTTATTTTGATCTTCAATCTTCTCTAGGTCTCTCAAAATCAGCATTTTCAAAAAATCTGAATTGATAGATATATCATACCAGAAGGAAGAAAAGCTTAGTCATCTGCAAATGGTCTATAAGCCACAGGGGAGGCAGCATAGTGCTCCCTAAATGGCATGTTCCCAATAAAATTAAATAATTAAATAATTAAATTTAATTTTCAATGCTTAATGTCTAAACAGAAGGCATAAATATATACCTTTATTTAAAACATACTGAGTCTGAGTAACAAGCAACAATTAGGTTGATTAGAAATCAAGTCTCTCTCTCTCTCTCTGTTCCTGGTGCAAAAATTCAAAGCTTCATGAAGTTGCTCCTGTCCTTTTGCTAGAAAAGATCCCTCTGTGGGTTCTTACTGAAAAGAAAAGAAAGGGAGATAAATTGGAAGCAGATGCTCTGTTGTTGTCATCTGAGAAAGCACAGTCTGAATCCTCTATAGGTCATCAGAATCCACAAAGGAAAGATAAAATGTGTGTACTGACCGGATTCTTCTTTAAAGAAATTCTGATAAACACTATTATCCTCCTAGTCACTTTTGTGTCTCCGCTTCACATTTTTTCCATTCTTGGAGGTGAGAAAAACCCTAGTTCAATTGACTCCAGTGCACCATAAAAGAAAGATTAAATGTGGTTTAAGATCTTCACTATCCGTCTCTACTCTCTGGGTCCTACCAAGTTGAACACACCCACCAGTCATACATTGCAGCAATCTAGATACTTGAAATAAAGACAAAAAGTAACACCAAGAGTGTAAGGCAAGGGGTGGGGGAACCTTTGGTGCACCAGATGTTTCTGAACTACAACTTCCACCAACCCTAACAACCATGGCCAGGGACGTTAAGAGTTGTAGATCAGCTACACGGAGGATTAAAGCTTCCCTACACCTGGCCACCTCATGCTTTGGCCACCTCATGAGAAGAGAAGACTCCCTGGAAAAGACCCTGATGTTGGGAAAGATGGAGGGCACAAGGAGAAGGGGACGACAGAGGATGAGATGGTTGGATGGTGTTCTTGAAGCTACCAGCATGAGTTTGATCAAACTGCGGGAGGCAGTGGAGGACAGAAGTGCCTGGCGTGCTCTGGTCCATGGGGTCATGAAGAGTCGGACACGACTAAACGACTAAACAACAACAACAACACCTGCTGTACAGGAATCTCTTTACTGGAGCCCCATGTGTTTTGTGCCAATAGGCAAACTAAGTCATTGTGGGAAACTCATTCAATTTCCTTGGGGGACCTGCTTAATCTTTTTTTTTTTTTTTTTTAACGAGCTGTTTAGTCATTTCAGCTTCCAGGTACTTGAAGATTAGCCTGGCTGTGGAAGAAGAAGAAGAAGAAGAAGAAGAAGAAGAAGAAGAAGAAGAAGAAGAAGAAGAAGAAGAAGAAAGTCAAATCTGCTGCAACAGGTGCAATTGCAACAATACCCAGCATGGAACTGCATTCCTATTAGTGTTTTATTCCTTCCCAAAAAAGCATTAGAGAATAAGAAGTTCACTGCTGGATCAGACCAGAGGAACCGAGGGAGCTGCCATATGACAAGTCAGACCATTGGTACACCTAGCTAAGGATGATCTGCAACAGTGAACTGGCTGTGTCTTTTCGGGTTTTCAGAATAGGCCCTCCCCCGCCCTACTTGGAGATCCTGTAGCCTATCTGAATCTGAAGTATGATATGGCCCTCCCCACACTTACATTCATCTACTCCAGTATTTTGCTTCCCACGGAGATGTCCTACTAGTTCAAGAGTGACTAGTAACTAGGATTCCATGGCACTGCCTGCACTTGGAAGCTCTGTTCTGCTTTTGGCAGTTCTGTCCTTTGTGAGTTTGCCTAATCCCCCTTTCTATCGGAGTTCGCAACCATCACATTTTCTGCACAGCCACTTCACTATGTCAAGCAAACTAGTGTTTTCCTGTCCCAGGGGCTTGATCCCCAATAGGCTTGATATTTGCCGCACCTCCTCTGCCAGCGCTGCGACTATGCAGTGCTGGTGCGATAAATTGCTGGTATTCCAACCTAGATTCCCTTCCTCCTCCTGTACCTGCTTCTTCCGCCAGCCACCTGCTCAGTTTGCTGCCAGCAGCATTGATGGTGGCCGAATCTGCTGTGACGCCAATAGCGTTGCCCTGGGGTGTTTTGGCAATCTTTGCAGGAGCACTTCCTGAGTGCTTGGAGAGCACTGGAGCAGTTCTGAGTGCCTTGTTCACCACCACTGACAAGTTGTCCTCAAGATTAAGGGGGCCTGGTGCACATTCCATGCATGCAACATTGCCTGTCGTCATGTTGTCCAGGAGGTTGAGCGCTCTGGAGGAGCCAGCCACTGAAGCTGCGCCACACTTGGTTTCACACTTGGCCTGTGTGGTGTAGTGGTTAAGAGCGGTGGACTCGTAATCTGGTGAACTGGGTTCGTGTCTCCGCTCCTCCACATGCAGCTGCTGGGTGACCTTGGGCTAGTCACACTTCTTTGAAGTCTCTCAGCCCCACTCACCTCACAGAGTGTTTGTTGTGGGAGAGGAAGGGAAAGGAGAATGTTAGCCGCTTTAAGACTCCTTCAGGAAGAAGCGGGATATCAAATCCAAACTCTTCTTCTTCCTCCACCTCCTCAACATTGAGGGGGCCTGGCCAGCTTCCAACAAATATTGAGGAGGCTGAAAACACCTTGGCCCCCTAGAGTTGGCACGTCTGACCACTGATAAACTGATCCAGGTGAATGCAGTTGGATTGAAGCCTGCGTAACTCATTGAAGAAGATCTGAAGAGTTTAGGTAAAGGTAAAGGGACCCCTGACCGTTAGGTCCAGTAGCGGACGACTCTTGGGTTGTGGCGCTCATCTCACTTTATTGGCCAAGGGAGCCGGTGTACAGCTTCCGAGTCATGTGGCCAGCATGACTAAGCTGCTTCTGGCGAACCAGAGCAGCGCATGGAAACGCTGTTTACCTTCCCGCCGGAGCGGTACCTATTTATCTACTTGCTTTCGAACTGCTAGGTGGGCAGGAGCAGGGACTGAGCAACGGGAGCTCACCCTGTCATGGGGATTCAAACCACCACCTTCTGATCGGCAAGCCTAGGCTCTGTGGTTTAGACCACAGTGCCACCCGCGTCCCTCTTCACCTGCGTCCCTCTCTGAAGAGCTTAGCAGATGCCATATTCCTTGCCATTGCAACACCGGGGCGCACTGTTTGCGGTCCCCACAGTGGTTACACCCATTGCTGGCAGAGGAGTTGTGGTGAGCTAATGCCGCCCATTCCTGATGTCGTGGGACATCCATTGTGGCCCAGACTCAAAAGCCAAATCGCATATTCATTCTCCTCTTCCCCCTTATACCTTGTGAAAAGCTCATTTGTCACTCCATGTTTTTGAAGTGCATTACAAATGGTTGAGATTCTACAATATATTTTGTACCATATGCACAGTTGGGGTTTTTTTTAATGTTAAATGTGTTGCTGAGACCACCTGCACATTTCAGGTATTCTCGGCAGTTCGTGGCGTTAGCATTTGTATAAAGCCATTAAGCAATTGCTGAGGGGATGTTTGATCCAACAGGCTCTCAAGAGTTCTATTAATTCTAGTATTTTTAACCTGGTGCAATATTCCTTCACATTTTTCCAGCAGGAGACAGTTAAGAAGCTGTAAAATGCCTATTAAGGTATTCCACACACACCAGAATGGCCCCCCTGGGGACAAAGTGATATCCAATGTGTTTTTAAATGCACCATTTAAAAAAGAGGAGCCGCCTCACATAAAACCAACGTCGTTTTAAGAATAAAAGGTGCTTTCTTCCTACACCACAAAGACACAGATCCTAAATGGCATGTGGGTACTGAATTACTCAAGGAACCAACAAAAATGTCAGGATCAATGGCTGTGCAATTTTAATTCCGTTCTAAATATTACGTTCGAAGGGAGGGAAATGGAAAGCGATCTGTTGGAATAATTGCTCTGATTGGTGAGGGAAATGGATTTCCTGTTGAGCTCTGTGTACTAGCTTATGAAGAGAGCTTTTGTATGTAAAATACAAGCCTAGTTTCCTGTCAGGGACTGAGTAGATGAGGAAGAATGGTGGGGACCGCCAACCCAGGCGTCATCTAGAGAGAAGGAAGGGGCAGATATCATAGACCTCCAGGAGTGGTTTGGCACAGGGCAGACTGTTATGTACTGAACTGAATCCTAGAACAATAGGATCCAGAATGCAGCAGTCTGATTGGTCCCCAGGAGCTACCCAATCCAGCTCCAAGTGGAAGTGATTGGCCTACAGGGGCAGCCCGGAATTAGCCAATCATGCAGGGCCCGTTGTGTAAAAATGTATATGTAGCTCCGCGGGTGGTGCTGTGGGTAAAAGCCTCAGTGCCTAGGGCTTGCCGATCGAAAGGTCGGCGGTTCGAATCCCCGCGGCGGGGTGCGCTCCCGTTGTTCGGTCCCAGCGCCTGCCAACCTAGCAGTTCGAAAGCACCCTCGGGTGCAAGTAGATAAATAGGGACCGCTTACTAGCGGAAAGGTAAACAGTGTTTCCGTGTGCGGCTCTGGCTCGCCAGAGCAGCGATGTCACGCTGGCCACGTGACCCGGAAGTGTCTCCGGACAGCGCTGGCCCCCGGCCTCTTGAGTGAGATAGGCGCACAACCCTAGAGTCTGTCAAGACTGGCCCGTACGGGCAGGGGTACCTTTACCTTTTTAGCTACATGTTTTGGGGAAAGATTCATTTATTGCTACTACGAGCTGAATAAAGAGCATGAAATTCACACTCGACTCCGAGTATATTTCACAGACCTCAGAAGGAGATGAGGGCAAAAGTTGGGAAATAACGGGAGAGGAAGAGGATAGCATTCAGCAGGCAGAGCCTGAGCAGCAGTTGAATGAGATGCTGTTGCTGGAGAGCATCTCCGAACCTGTAAGGTAAAGGTAAAGGGACCCCTGACCATTAGGTCCAGTCGTGACCGACTCTGGGGTTGCAGTGCTCATCTCGCTTTATTGGCCGAGGGAGCCGGCTTACAGCTTCCGAGTCATGTGGCCAGCATGACTAAGCCGCTTCTGGCAAACCAGAGCAGCTCACGGAAACGCTGTTTACCTTCCCGTCAGAGCGGTACCTAGGTATTTATCTACTTGCACTTTGACGTGCTTTCAAACTGCTAGGTGGGCAGGAGCAGGGACTGAGCAACGGGAGCTCACCCAGTAGCGGGGATTCGAACTGCCGACCTTCTGATCGGCAAGTTCTAGGCTCTGTGGTTTAACCCACAGTGCCACCCGTGTCCCTAGAAAGCATGAGACAAGTGGGAAACTCCTCAGACCTGTGCTTTCCCAGCATGGGACAAGCCAAAGTGTGGACAAGCCCTTATTTAGTATAAGGCCTTATGTTCTTTTATGAGGTATTAGGTCACCAGAAGACAGTATTATTTTCTTGCCCGAACCTTTCCTGTCACATTTTTCTTCATTATATTGCCATAATCCATCTCTTCCTTTCTACTCCCCCCCCCCACTTTGTTTCAAAATTTCCTCTCCAAACCCCTATTCATTCTTGCCCGAAGAATGGCTGCTATCCAACTGGGCTCCCTGACTCTCCTCTCAAACCCTTTATTCCTGTGCTCAGTTCTTTTGCCGATCTCATCTTTCTTCGCTTTCTCCATTTGACCACATTACTCCTCTCAACTGCTCCCTCCACTGACTTCCTCTTCCATTTCATATTAATTTTTCAGGTTCTCCTGACCTTCAAGTCTCTCCACGGCCTCACTCCTCCTCATCTTTGTTCCATCCTTGCATCTTTTTTCTCCTTGCCTGAACTCTCTTCATTACTACTATTATTCTGAAACTGGAACCATCTTGTTAAAAAAACCTTTTGCCACCCACCTCTCATTTCACATTTTCCCTTTTCAAATTATTCCAGTCCAGTTGTGGTTGTTTTTAATCTATCAGTCCCAGCATTTGGCAGAGTGCCCTCTCTCCCCATTCTTTCCAGTCCATCTCTTGATTGGTTTGTTCCAGCAGGAAGCCTGTCTGTTTAAGCTTTGCATCATGCCTAGCACATTGAGCGCCCTAGAAATAATGATATATGTGGCAGTTGGCAAGATGTCACCTATCCACCCGCGTGCCACCCACAAGGGCCAACAGATACCATCTGTCCTTTGGGAAGGGAGAATAGAGTGAGGGAAGCAGGCAAAGGAAGCACTGGGGCCTATTCCAGTCAGGCTGTCGCCTCGCCTCAGGGCCTATTTTATTTTTATTTTTTGTATATAATTTTTTATTAAATTTTCTGTTTTACAATATAAAATACTCGTTTTTACATCCTTAAGATATCAATGACTTCCCTTCTTCTCTTTCCATGGTTCATTTTACATATCATAAATCCCTGCATATTTTACAAAAACTGTACCATTCAGTATTCCACTATTGCATCCATCAAAACCTATTCACACTGTTGAATTTATCTTAATGCTGCCAACGTTATTGTACACAATTATTTCCCATATGTTCAATGAACGTTTTCCAGTCTTCTCTAAACGTATGTTCTTCTTGTTCTCTTATTCTATATGTTAAGTCTGCAAACTGCGCATATTCTGACAGAATATGCCTCCAGGCTTATTTTACGTATTAGTTCATTTATTCATTTTTGTATTTTAAAATTGTAAACAGCCCTCAGTGCCTTGGCAGAAAGGCGATACAGTAAGCCCACAACTTACACTTATTTAATGCCTTCAGTTTTATGTGTTTGGCAATTTATTTATTTTTAGGGGGGGGCAGAAAGGGGGCAAGTGTCTGGGAGAAAATACTTTGGCAATCCCACCCGCCATTGAGCCCAGTGTGTTTTGACTACGCGATTTTGGCTTTAGGCACGATCCCTGGAATCCACCTCCTGTGCAAATTGAGGGCATATATAAGGAGGAAACAAATAAGAAGAAACCATGAATAAAAAGAAAACACGAGCCCAATATTCAAGCTGGCTTTCCTGCTACTCAAATAATGGATGAGGTTTTGTACATTACTGTATTTTGCTGCTCACTTCGGGTAATTTGATTAGTCCTGTTACCTCAGATCTCCTTCGTACAAGTGCATTTTAATGTTTAGCCTCCTTTCTTCATGTCCATTTTTGATATGCGACCTCTAGCCAATTCCTTTTCTCTGGCACATTCTTTGTCTTGATCAGCCTTATTGCAGCCTCTAATTGTTCATTCTCTCTGAGCCCTCTCAGAAGTCTTGCCTCAGACTTTAATGCTGATGGATTTCAAACGGCAATCATCAAAGCGTCCGTTATGCCTCGAATGCTTTTGGAGCAAAATCCCAGCGTCATGTAAGATCAGGAAGAGGAGCGGAATCAAGGAGTTGCGTTGATTCAAAACCTATTTTGGATTTATCTGAAAGATAACCAGCTGCTTTCATTTGCACAAAGTTCAGCTAAGCTTCTGTAATAATTACTTTACTCTGTTTGTATATGTGAGCATAGAGGAAGAGCTACTTGGTGTGCAAATATTTGAGAGACCATACAGGCATATTAAAGATGCAATGGACTGTCAAAAATGTAGGCAACGAAAGCCATAGTTTTGCCAAAGCTTAATTTGAAGCATGGCTCACATAAGTTGTTTTGAGTAAAGCACGTCTGCATTCGGCCTGGCCAAGTTGGTTGGATGTGCAGGCAGAAGCCCTGGACCATTGTTGTTGTTTAGTCATTTAGTCGTGTCCGACTCTTCATGACACCATGGACCAGAGCACACCAGGCACTCCTGTCTTCCACTACCTCCCGCAGTTTGGTCAAACTCATGCTGGTAGCTTCGAGAACACTGTCCAACCATCTCGTCCTCTGTTGTCCCCTTCTCCTTGTGCCCTCAATCTTTCCCAACATCAGGGTCTTTTCCAGGGAGTCTTCTCTTCTCATGATGCGGCCAAAGTATTGGAGCCTCAGCTTCACGATCTATCCTTCCAGTGAGCACTCAGGGCTGCTTTCCTTCAGAATGGAGAGGTTTGATCTTCTTGCAGTCCATGGGACTCTCAAAAGTCTCCTCCAGCATCATAATTCAAAAGCATCAATTCTTTGGCGAACAGCCTTCTTTATGGTCCAGCTCTCACTTCCGTACATCACTACTGGGAAAACCATAGCTTTAACTATACGGACCTTTGTTGGCAAGGCGATGTCTCTGCTTTTTAAGATGCTGTCTAGGAACGTATGAAGGGCTTAAGTGTGGGAAACCGAGTTGGCTACATGCAATCCGCAATAATCTCACAATTCCTTAGTGTAGTATTTCTTAGGTCAGGAAACAGTTGCAGAGGTGATATGGTGAGCAACAACTATTTATTGAGTAGAAAAGCTGCACCCACTGTTTCTTGAGCTTGGGTCTCTGGCTGGTGTTGGACTTTGACTCCCATAATCCCTAGCTAGCAGGACCAGTGGTCAGCGATGATGGAAATTGTTGTACAATGACAATGTCGTACTACTCTAGGTCTCTCCTAGAGTAGTACAGTGAACAAACCTCCCAGGCTCTATCTGTGTGACCAATATTCTCTGGCTGAAGGTCATCTGGGAGTTTATCCTATAGCAACAGTCACATCTACAACACATAGGCCCCCCTCACCTGAAAACTTCTACCTGAATGCTCAAAATCATTGTCCCTTCCACAACCCACAGATATTTGGCATGATCTGTGGCTGGAATTCTATTGGTTCAATGTTTCTGATAGGTAGGCATTAATCTCAGGGAAAGACCAAGGTAAGAATTATTTATTTTGTTTGTTTGTTAAAGGCATCTATGTACAACCCTTCACAAATGTTTATCCCTGTGTAGTTTTACAATGCAAGTTAACATCAATCCCATGAAAATAATTATACAGTAAAATACTAAACAAATCAATGAAATGATTAACCCAATTAAACAGCAATTTAGAACAGCATTGGGCAAAACTTCAGTGTTTAAAGTACAGCTTCTTTTCAGCACTTAAAGATGGGAGCTCATTAAAATGCCTAAAAGTGGGTGCCTGGATGGCTCCTTGAGGGAGATAGAAAATTCCTCTTCTTTTTGCCATCTGCTTGATCTTGGATAGTGGTGGCACACTGAGAGAGGTGCCTCAGTAAAATATTTTAAGATTCAGGCAGGTGGAGATGAGAGAAAGAAAAGCACATTTAGAAAAGTCCAGTGTGCTGGGGAAACTCACAAGGAATGGATAGTGTGTGCGTGTTCAAATTTGACAGTCCTTCTCATTCTGTAGGACGTGAAGTGCTCAATGTATCTTTCTTGGCAGTAGTTTTTTTGTTTTTTTTTTTGAAAGCTGAATTTTTTTCTGCCTTGTAAATGAATTTTCATGTTCTTACTACCTGGGGTAATTATTTATTCACTTTCAAGATTTTTCTCCAAACTTACAGTTTCACGATGAAGCACTCAAGGTAAAGTAATGTTATCAAAATTAAATACTCACACCAGTGGAAACTGATCAAAAAAGTACATGGGAGGCAAAGGTCTACAAACAAACAAACAAAAAGTAATCTAATGGTGATAGAAGTCTGATAAGGACTGGCTCAATCAGCTAGGTTGGCAGGGGCAGGGGCAGAGCAATGGGAGCTCACCCCGTTGCACGGATTTGTACTGCCGGCCTTCTGATCGGCAAGCCCAAGAGGCTCAGTGGTTTGGACCACAGCGCCACCTGCTCCCTTTTGATCTACTGTATACTGATACAGTGACTGAACACACAAAAGGACTACTTCCACTGAGCTCAGAGTTTGGGTGGGATCATATGGGAGATGACCCTTAATTCTTGGATGCAACACATTTAGGTCTTCAAATGCAACTGCCAGCATTTTGAATTGTGGCCAGATGCAGACTTGCAGCCAGTGAAGTTGGCATGAAAGACTGACGGCTTGCGTGCTCCAAGCAACCCAAATTTACAGCCTTGATAGCTCAATGTCTGCTATCAGAAGGAAAACTGGTAAGGCACTTGTGGCGTTTGCCCGTTCTTTTGAAAATGTCTGTACAGGGGGAGAGAAAGAGTTAATAGGTAGGCCAATTGAAAAGCCAGAGGCGGAGCCTACCTGTTTATAAAAGAGTTTAGCCCAAGGTTTAGTTAGCTGGTTAGTTAGTTAGTTGGTTGGTTGGGAAAGGCAGTTGGGAGAGCAGTTGGCAGACAGATGGAAATAGAGAGACAGTTTGTGCAGTTGGTTCTTGTATGAGGGGAGGTAGAAGAGTTAGAAACAGAATAAAATGAGACTAAGAGGGTAAAGGGTAACAGCGTTTCGAATGCATTTAAAGTTTATTTGTGTTTGCAATAAACTACAATCTTCATTGTTAACTTAAGAACCTGACTGAGACTAAGTGATTTACCGGGGAGGACCTGGTTGGTGGCAGCGGATTAGTGGTGTACGGGTCAATAGTCTGTGAGACAACCGGGGGCTCCGTACGAATGCCACAATACTCATTAAGGAAGATGCATATTCAGAAATACATTCGAAAATGCGATGTATCTGATGCCTCACTAAGCGTATACTGTTTCTTAATTCTTTTAGATGGATCTTCAGCACCCGGGAAGCTTAGGAATCCATATGGATTTACTAATCCATTTTTTCCCTGTCGTGTTTGCCAGGCCTGACAATGTTCGTGATATCTGACTCTTGTCAGCTCATTTCCCTGGCAACAACTGATTTTAGACCCTCTGAAGTCGCAGATTCCCTCAGAAATTCAAAATGCCTACTGTGTTCTGCATTTTTCTTTTTAAGATAAACTTTACAGGGCTCTATATTTGACAACTGCTGATTGCCATGTTCTGTTAATTAGCGTGAAGATAAAATGCCTGTTTCCCCACCAGCTCTAGTGTGCTGCAGTTAGCGGGTCACTCCATATTGCATTAGAACTTGGGGAAAGGTTAGAGCTCTGCAGAATGTTCTTTAATTTCTACATTCACTTTGAAAGTTGTTCATTTGATGTAGCTAAATATCTTAGTGAAAAATACATTGCCAAATATTGGCGTTCTTTCGATATTCGTTGATACCTCGTCGTTCTTCTGGCAGCTGCTTGTTCAGTGTCAAATCTCATTGTCCTTCTCCTCATTTGTCCACGCTGCTGCTTAAACCTGTTGGCTGTGATGACTCATCCATAATGCCATCATTTCTGATGGGGCATCATCAACATGGCCATGTGACTCTCCATAGCCAATGGCATGAGGGGATATAGTGCAGCGTATTGGACTAGGGTCACCTGCAGGTAACATGTTTATTCAGCATTCATTAAGACTTCTTTACACCAAGTTTCCAGGGACGTTAGATGACACTGGCTGTTTACTGAGCATTCATTATGATTTGTTTACAGGGAGGTTAGAATGCGTTGTGTCAAGAAAGTGCTTATTCCCCTCACTTTCCTTATTGCATAAAGTCTGGAGTTAAAGTTTTGGAGAAAATGAGTTTGTTGTGCAAAAGTGCCAAATCAACTTTAATTGCACAACCTGGACTTGCTGGTATATAATTGAATCACACACCCCCCCCCCCCAAATGGGAGGAGGCCTGGGTTGAAATCTCTTTGTCTATGATGCTCACGTGGCCCAGTTACTATCTCTCAGCCTGACCTACCTCACAAGCTTGGTGTGAGGATAAAATGGAGGCAGGGGGAACTATGTATGCTGCCTCGATTTCCTTATGAGGAAAGTCGAGGTACAAGTGTAGTAAATAATAAAGTAACACTGAAACTATTTGAGCGGTCTCATTCACAATGAGAATCTCCTGTGAATACCACTATGCAACATTCATGAAAATAAACACAAAATGAGGTGATTACTTGTGGTGGTCAGACCCCTCTGGGCTCAATTTGTGTGCTTGGCTAACTGAACTATTTTCTTGAAATGTCACAAAATAAATTGGTTATTTATCATCTCTGTTACAAGGACTCTTTTAGGATCCTGGCATGGTTCCAAGGATGCCACTGAGAGCATGACAGATCCCTTCCCCAGATGCCCTCAGATCTCCTTATCTGGCTGTTGTGGCTGCAATGGCAACAACATACCTCTGGATTTTATTGACTGATTGAATTTATATCTTATCCTTCCCCAGGAAGGAGCACAGGGTGCTAAACAGATACACAACTGAATAAGAAAAAGAAAGCCAACACACACACACACACACACACACACACACACACACACACACACCTTGCAGTTAATTTAAAACATTCATCCATCCAATGATCTTAAGGTTGCCAGGAAGAGTATTCTACGGCCACCGAGTGTCTGGGTGAACAATAATGTTTTCAAATCCACCCTGAAGCCGAATAATGATTAGGGAGGGCTTTCCGCAACAAGGGAACCACCACTGAAAAGGCTCTGTCACAGGTCAGTATCAACTGGTGGCGGATACCAGTTGTTACAGAGGAAAAGCAGGAGAAGGATATTGCCTTTGTGTCTTGCTTTTGGGCTTCCCAGAGGCGTCAGGTTAGGCACTGTGAAAACATGATTCTGTGATTAAATAGGGCTTTGGTCTGATTGAGGAGAGTACTTATGTCCATATGCACTCGGATACCGCCTTGCTTCCTACTCCCACAGTCTTATTAACCATTTATTTATTTAATTTTTTATTTATTTATTTATTTATTTATTTATTTATTTATTTATTTATTTATTGTGTTCACCTGGAGATTTAAGGCTTCCCCCTGCCACCTGGGCGCAGGAGGGGGGGTGCAGCCCAATCTGGGAACTTCAGGTCAGCCCTAGAGGGTCTGCCACCCCTATTTGCCACTGTGAGAACAGTGGGCTCTTCTTGTGTTCAACTCGTGCCTGTTTGAACTTCTTCATGCCCTTTACTGGCAACTTTTATGAGAATCTTGCAGACAAATGGCAATAGGAGCGACGTGCGCTTCAATAGGAAATGGGATGTGTCAATAGACGAATGGCGATGGGGCAACATAATCTTAAGTAGAAAAGGGAATGTGTTGAGTACATATATAGGCAGAGCTTAGCCATAGAATGAAGAGAGTATATTAGTAACCCTGCACTGTAAAAGATGCAAGGCTGCATCTGTCATGCTTCATAAGGCTGCAAAAGCTATTATCCTTTTTGAAAGGCAACATATTTCACAGGGTGGAACACTCGGAACATCCTTGCTGTGCTGTGTGCTGCTGAAACGAACTCTTCCACACTCGCTATTGAATCTATCTATCTGGTCTTGGCTAGATGTCTTTCAGCTGCCCCGCAGGTGCTGTGGAACAATATCTCGCTCCATAGGTTTGCATTCTTCAAATAAAGATTTGCTCCAGCCATATGTTTACTGGCAAATGCGCACTCTGGTGCAGCTGCTGCTGGAGTTTGCAGGACTTTATGGGAGAGCTGCAGAAGTCCCACTGCAATATGACAAACAGAGCAAGCTTTCCTTGGAGTTAATGTCTGCAGCATTGCTAATAAATCCCATCACGCTGCCTTGTTGGTGTCGCCAGTATCTTCTGTCTCTTACAGCATGGCTTCTGTTATGGATATACACTGAATACTGTTTTATGAATACCATTGTCTTGGCCCTTCGTCTAGAACAACAAACTTTTGAACTTGAAGTAACAAATCCCATCACACTGGCAGAATATGATGACACACCAGCTTACTGGATTTGATCTGGATTGATGGTGGAACCCTGATGCTGGCAAGTTGGATGCCAACACAAGGGGTGCGTGGCATTGCTTCACTCAAAACTTAATTGGAACCAGGCCTTTTCCAAATATAGTTATGCCTGCAAAAGAGGTGGTGACTGGAGGCAATGGAGAAGCCCAGATAACTGTCCCTCCTTCGCATCCCAGCCACTTTAGAGGATAGCTTGCTGACTGGTTCAGTAGCTTCTTGAACCTCAGCACTGTAGGTGTATGTAAAGTCCAAACAAGAGAACACAATCCATGTTTCAAGATGTCTGGCACAGGTTTACCTCATTCTGCGCAACTGCATACTTTAGTAATCAGTGGTGTCCAAACTTTTTTCAAAGAGGGCCAGATTTAATGAAGTGAAGGGCCGTGGGGGCCAACCAAAGGGCCGGCCAAAGTTGTTGTTGACCTTTTTTAAAGGATTGAAGTTGTTGGGCTTCTTTTAGGATTGAAGTTGTTGAGGTGTTTTTTTTTTAGGATTTTACCCCAGGAAATAAAGTGCCACAGGGGCCTGATTAAACCGACTGGCGGGCCAGACTAGGCCCCCGAAACGGTCTTTGGACATGCCTGCTTTAGTTGATGGCAAATATGAGAAAACCAATTGGACACACACACACACACACACACACACACACACACACCGATTATTGGATGAGAGAAAGCTAGAAAAGTTGAAACCTTCAAGTTACTGAATCTTAATGTGTAGGGTGGAATTTTACCCGACTGGTCCCCACACTTTAAATATAAAGCTTGATAGTCTCGTTGTGGCCTTCATACAAATCGACAACTTTGTTGTAAAAAGTTGACTTTGGGAGGAAGAGGCTGAAGAGTTTCCCAAATTCCTGCCCCCAAACACTCACTTTTTTGCACCTGTTTGCAGTTCACTGTTCCACAGCTCAGCATCATTTTTTGTGTCTGCATTTTTTGTCTCTGCTGCCCAGCTTTGCCTCATCAACACATGGATGGCAATGTTATCGGCTACAGGAATGCAATGGAGAGGATGGGGCCAAGAGGCTTGTCCCTGCTCTGCTTATCATGTGGTGTAATCAGGTGTAATACCTGATTAGCGCTTGATTTGGAGGGCAGAGAGGAGAGAAGGGGCGTGCAATTTAATTGTTGAAGCAACTCATTTCATGCTCCCTAAGTTTCTGAGTTTTTAACTGAAGGGAGTCACATGATTTGAATACTATTTATTTAGAATCCATCTGAGTAAAACACCGCTCTTCCCGTTGTTCCGAACTGGCAACTAACACACACTGCCAGCATTCTTGAAGGCTGTCATGACACTGTTTTGGGTCACCGTTTCCCTTTGGAACCGTGATGAGAAGACATGAAGGATGAATAGCCTTTCCTGCTGTACCTCCTGATTTCCTACACAGCCCTCCCCACACTGTTATAGCTAACTAGGTATCCTTTTATTACAGAAACTCCTGCTCTGGCTTCTTCCTTGTGGACACCATCTCTCTCTCTCTCCCCCCCCCCCAACTTGTCCTTTCCTCTCCTCCATTTTGCGGTTCCCCTCCATCCTTTTACGAGACACAGCAACCTGAATGAGAAATGTTCTGTTGGCAGTGATGCCGAGCTTATCCCGAGAGGTTAACTCTTTTTAGAAAAAGCTCTTGGATTATTAATATAACATCCACTTTAAAAGAGCCACTGGCAAAAGATACCGAGAGGGATCTTGGTGTGGCGTTACAGTTGATGAAGAGGAAAGTTGAACAGTGCGAAAGCTCCTCCATTATAACTCTGCTGTGAGTTTGAGCACAGTTCGCAAGCTGCCTTTGAACTCTTTATGGCTTTTGAGTTCCGGGTCTGAGATGTTTGACGCTGCTCAGAATTATAATTGAAATCCTGCATCAAGCATTTCTGTTGCTTACCTTGGTGAGCTTTGGAGAGTTATAGCTCTGCCAGCTATGCCTTGGTGGAACTGGGACGAGGGAGACAGCCGATCATCTGGCAGGCAATATATTAAGGCAGGCTTGTCTTTGTGGAAACTAAAGTTAAGAAGGCCCTGTAGCAAGGGGACGAGAGAGTATTTTGCTTGCCTAGGTGTTTGGTACCTCTTTCCGTTCGTCTAGCAAGAGAATTCCATTCTGAAGCTGTCTGCTGTATTCGCCTTAGCCAAACTGGAAAGCATTCAAGTGTTTGCTCAAAACTGAAACTGCCATGAGCTCACTTTGAGAGACACCCCTTTGCTCTTCTATCGATTGCCTCGCCTCAGCTCCAGTCTGAGGAGGAGGTGAAGAAAAAAGGAGGTGGATGAAGAAACATTTTTGTTTGTCAGCGTGAAACTTGGATGGGAATATACAGTAGCAACCCCTCTTTTCTCTTTCCTTCACTTTGGGAACAAAACATTTTATTTACTTATTTAAGCCACCGAATTGATGCTTTTGAATTATGGTGCTGGGGGAGACTCTTGAGAGTCCCATAGACTGCAAGAAGATCAAACCTATCCATTCTTAAGGAAATCAGCCCTGAGTGCTCACTGGAAGGTCAGATCGTGAAGCTGAGGCTCCAATACTTTGGCCACCTCATGAGAAGAGAAGACTCCCTGGAAAAGACCCTGATGTTGGGAAAGATGGAGGGCACAAGGAGAAGGGGACGACAGAGGACGAGACGGTTGGACAGTGTTCCCGAAGATACCAGCATGAGTTTGACCAAACTGCGGGAGGCAGTGTGGAAGACAGGAGTGCCTGGCGTGCTCTGGTCCATGGGGTCACGAAGAGTCAGACACGACTAAAAGACTAAACAACAATAATTTATCGTCTTCAAGAAGCTCACTGTGGTGTGCATGGACTGCTGCCCCCACTCTTGCACTGACCCATATGCCTTCAGACAGTCGGTTTCCCCCTATGGGACACTCAATAAAGTCCATGGCTGAGTTTGTGATTTGAATCTTGTGTGCGGGGGTCCCCACTCCTGGCATGAAACAATACTGTGCTACCATTATGCCCACCATTCTACTGATACCCAGCAACATGCTCATAAGCAAACAGCCCCCCCCCCCAATTACATCAGATGTCGTCTGGATCCTCAACAGAAAAGTTCTCATTTGTCATCCTACCTATGCCCAAATCCTGGGCAGTTCTTCTTCACCAGCTGTATGAAAGCCCCTAGTTCATATTGTCTGGGAGACCAATGATTAAAAACATCTCCTGCCTGATGCATCCTTAAGCACAATGCAAAGATTGTTCAAGTAGTGAGAAAAAAGCATGAAAAGCGGTGGATTTGTGAAGTTTGTTTGCTGAAGAAAAGAGTCTATGGAACCACTGGTAAGGCAGTGTTTTGAGAATGTGTGGGGTCTACCCCTCATGGCTAGCATCTAGTCTCCTTTCCATTCCCTATTGAGCCTGCTAACTTGTTTGTTTATTTATCTGAAACATCTAATAGCCTGCTTATAGGCTTTTCTCTAGGCTCTTAAAGCCGGATGGTTAAACAGCCTTAAACCGATATTCTGGCATGACTGCTTGGTGTGTGTCTAACCAAGTGGGATACAACGAAAGGAGCATTCTGTTATGTATGGTTTTGGGGAAATGCCCAGCTGTGTGGGTCTTTCTGTGGCTGGCACAGATTGTGACAGAATGCTCCAATCTCTAGCCACCCTTTCTATCCTGAACCCACCTGCAGTGCTGTTCTCCTCAGAATCGCTCTGGATAGGAGTTAACGTTCTCTTCTAAATTATCTCTTTAGCTACACATGCATGGAATCATGACATTCAGGTGGTTGCCCACATTATGGACGTTGTTATAAGCTTGGGAGGGAGACCCCCTAAACCCAATAAAATAATGAATGTCAGAATCTAGCTTATATTTTTTATATTGAAGGGAAAATACAGGCTGCAGCTGTAGACTAGGCCAGGCCACGCTGGTTGGATGTAGGCCATTATGAAACACCGGCCAGGCATCCAAACATCAAAGAAGGTGTGTGAGTCTAAAACAGAGGTTGCCAAGATGATGGGAAGGAGTTGCTGAGAAGAAGAAGGGAGAACAAAGGTGAATCCTCCATGAGCTGCTGGACAGATTAGAACGCCATGCAGGGGCTGGAGGGCCAGAACCACCTTATCTGCTGGCTGGAGAGACTGCGAGCCAGAGACTAGGGAGCATGGCTAGCTGTTCTAGATGCAAGCTGGCTGATTCCATGAGGGAAGCAGGGAATTGTCACTTTTGAGATGACAATGCTGCAATATCTGCAACTCCCTCCACTTACACTCAGGTTGTACATATGCACATAAAGTCACTAAAGTCTCTGCCCCATCTTGGTTCACAATGGAAACATGACCTGGGTGAGCGCGTGGAACTTCCTGGAATTTGGCAGAGGTTGGGGGCTGGTGTGCCACCGTTGCAACAATATACTGCATTGGCCCGAATATAAGCCTCACCCAAATATAAGACGCATATTTAAAAGTCAAGGGGGGGGGGGGAGAGAGAGAGAAAGACAATACCCGAATATAAGCCACTCCCTTCCTCGCTTTCTCCCTTCCCGGCCTTGGGAGAGAGGACGGGCGACTACACGTGGGGCAGGCGCTGTTTGCCCCATGCTCCTGGCTGCATACTGGGTAATTTTTGTAAGGTCGCAAATATAAGCCGCACTTTAACTTTTCACTGTCGGAATTTGGGGGGGGGGAATTGCGGCTTATATTTGGGCCAATGTGGTACTGTAGGAGCTGCTGGGATCTGTGTGCAGCTGCCCCATGGAATGCAGCTGGCTGCTTTGTGGTGAAGTGCCTCAGGCCCTGGACTGCCTCCACCCTTCCACCCTTCCAGACAGAAAGGAGTATGGGCAGTGCCTGAGCTCCGCCATGTTCCCATGTCCTTGGTTGTTCTTCAGTCCTGAAATTGGACTTGCTCCTTCTCCTGTCTCCTTCGTTCTTTTGGTTCCAACTCCTGCCTCCCTTCTGCTTTCTCCTTGGGTTCTGACTTACTCCTGGGTCCTGAATACTGCTCTGCCCCACAGCCCCTGGTTCCCAGCTCCTGGCTCACCCAAGACTGCTCTCACAGTGGAGCTCTGAAAACTGGGATGTCAGATTCTTTGACAGCTGAAAACCTGCAGCTGAAAAATACAGTGTGTAAGGAGAAGGGACAGAAACCAGATCATAGCCTTAGATTTCAGTGCCCTCCGCAGCGGTCAAACATTTCCCAAAGCACACCAAGGATGCTGAAATGTTCTGATGCGCAGCAAGGTGACCAGGCAAATTGAGTTGATGCAGTCCCGAATCTCTGCTAACTCCCGCCCTAATCACTATTGCTAGGGCTGGTAAAAGAATCAACATTGCCAAGGAAATTCATAAATAAGTTTTGTGAGGTTTCCTTTATTCCTGCTTTCGCTTTTTTTTCTTTTTTAAAAAAGCAGAGCTCCCTGCAGCGTTCCACTGGCCTTGAAGTACTTTTGAAGATAATGTCACTGGGTAGCCCTGCTGCAAAGCAATACTGTTGATGTGCAAATGCGCTTGGCTGCAGGGAAGCATACAGGCAACATAAAGCAAGTTTACCTGCTGTGCTGGACTCTTGGAACAATCTTGTTTCACCCTAAATTTAAAAAGGAGAAGAAAAGGAAAAATGGATCAGAGGAAGAGGCTGCTCGGTGCACCGAGAGATCTAACAGGCTTCTTCAAGTAGCTGAATTAGTTGGATGACATACTGTGAATACAGTTGTTAATTTATATTTGGAAAGCTGATCCTAAATTAAAAGAATTTGTATGCTTTTGCAGCATGAATTGGTGTGTGTGTGTGTGTGTGTGTGTGTGTGTGTGTGTGTGTGTGTGTTCAGCTACATCATCAGTAGGTAACCTCAGGTCTGGTGACTGAATGCCAATTACCAGGAAGATGCAGGTCACCTAGGTGTGTGGGATGGGACTGATTGTTAAACCACTCTGAGAGTTGTAGCTCTGGGAGGGGAATAGGGGTCTCCTAACAACTCTCAGCACCCTTAACAAACTACAGTTTTCAGGATACTTTGGTGGAAAGCCAAGACTGTTATAGTAGTACAACAATGCTTTTAATGTAGGGTGCAGATCTGACTCAAGACTTAATTAATGCATGAAGGGGTTAAGACCACAGAGTAAGCTGTCCTGCCACGCTTAGCTCACCTTAGCAGGAACTAGGTTTATCAAGCCTTTGTTCTTCCAGTCTCCCTGATGAACTCAGCATGTGAAGAGGCTAAGCTGATTCCTTCAACTTAGCTGCATGGCTCTCACAAGCCACTCTTGGGTTTCTATACCCGTAATTTAGGAATTTTCTCCACTTTGGAACTAAACTAAGCTTTACTTCCTGTGCAGCTTTTTCTGAATGCTGTATGGAAAAGCACATGAATCTGACCTTTGGAGAGTTGGTAAGTAAACCATTTTTTAAATTACCAAATGCATGGTCTTTTTCTATCTTGGAGGGACGTTTTGGCACTCACAAGGGCATATTTTAAAGGTCTAGCAGCCTATATTGGACCTTGGCATCCAGGAATTCTCCTTTCTATATTTTTCCTTGCACCAGCAGTTTGGTCACTGAAAGGACAAATAGATGAAATCTCTGTAGTGGCACCAGCCCCAGAGATTACCACACACTTTCCAGCTCAGATTGGAAAAGCAAAGGTCTATCTAGTCTAACATTTTGTTCCCTAGAGTGATGAAGTCCACAAGCTTGAAGATCATATTACCATAGGAGCAACAACCTGCCAGGAGACAGCAGGCAACTGAGCAGGTCAAATAAATTACTCAGGATCAGGAAGCATTATTTCATTTTACCTTTGCATGACATTTTCCCATTGCAATTAACTTCTTGGGATTGCCATTGGATGTTAAAAGATGAAAGAAAATATTCCTTTCAGTACATTGTCTCCAAGTTACTCTGCATCAAAGACAGCGCTGGCCATAAAACCAATACAATAGCCCAATGTTTATCACCATCTGAACAAGCAAAGCTGCTTTCTCAAGTCTGTCTGTTTGTCTAGGATCAAAAACAAATTGTTTTGCTCCTCTCATTCACACCCCAAGGTAGGTGGGACTTCCAAGAAAGGTGTTATGCAGTCTACGTTGCAGAGCAGCAGGAGAGAGTGCAAGGTTGTTGTTGTTGTTGTTGTTCTAGCTAAAATAGGGACACTATTTCCTTTCAACCTTTCCTGGAGGCTTGGAGTGGGAGAGGAATCCCATGAAGTAACTCCATGACTGAAATGTCTGAAAGGTACCTTTCTCTCAGTTAAACCTAATAGCTATCAGCATGGAGAATCTTGCTAGGATGATGTCGTCCTAGCATGAAGAGTCTCTATCTGATTAGACTGGATGATATTAAAAAAATGACTTTCAACATCACTTTGATGTCTCATCAAAGCAAATTTCAGCAGCCTCTATGGAAACCATATATTGATTTGGCCCGCAATTGTTGTGGAGGCCTAGCTTCCCACATGGTAGCAAACACCATGTGGAGTAAGTGAAGAGCCTGAGGCACAATTCAATGCGTCAGTGTCACCACTGAGAGTAGCCAAATGAAAGGATTTCAAAGATGCACTAACACCACCTCCTTGTTTTATACAAACCAGCTCTTGGTCAGATGGGTCTCCATTTTGACGACAATCCCACCTTGTTTGGGGGTGAAAGTGCCCCCCCCCCTGCTCCCAGCATTGCACACTGCAATATGTAGCCAGGCTGTTAGTTGACTGCTTTATTTCTTAAGTGAAGCATTTTGATTTGAAAAACGTTTGCAGAGTCTTCTTCCTCCCAACAGCCTTGCAGTAGCTGTCAATGTCACAGATGGTGACCTGAGGAAATGTGACTTGCCCGAGGCCACACGATAACTCGAGCCATGCACATCTGCTAGCGGGTGTGGATAGGATGGATATCCTTATCCAAATGAGAAAAAACAACCTCCAGTCAGATCAGGGGAGCCTTGGTGACCATTGCAGTACAGTCTGCAGGTAGAGTCAAATCAGCTGCACGCATGGAAACCTGTTTTTGCAAATGTGCCTCCCTTGCTGGATTGGGGTTAAATGAGTCCATGGGAGAAGCATGACTTAATGATAGGTTCCTCAAGTTCATGTCAAACTCTTTAGCCGTCCTTCTCCATGTGGACTTTTGACAGTCTACTCAGCCCTCTTTGGGGTTTCATTTTATTCATATATAAACCATCTGTCCACTGTGAATTGAACTACGACAGGCTGGCATTTGCTTGATTCCATTGTCAGCTGCAAGAGCAACGGCTGTCATTCCATGTCACGGAAGGATGTTGGGCCAAAGACAGATATGAGGCATGCTTTGCCCGAATGCTTAAATAAAAAAGGAAATGATTTTCTCATGAGCTGAAGTGGCTATACGTGCTAAGTGGGAAATACACATGGAAATGGCAGTTCCGATAGGAACGTAAAGCAATACTGCTTTTTCATATATTACAGGTCTTTGGGTTTTGTTTGCTTTTCTGCTGGAAATAAGAAATATAGTGTTTATTGTTGCCCTACCTCATATTTTTTGAGAGTCAAATAAGGGTGCAGGTCACCTTTCCCTAAGCTGGGACCCTTCAAATTTTCCAGACAGCAATATAGACTACGATTCCCATCAGCCTCATTGCACAAAACTGTATCTGCCATAGGTTTCTATTTTCCCATGGGCAAACCAATATTTACGTGTCCTGTTCAAACCCAGTTTCCCCGGGGAACTGCCAGTCCTGTCAGTGTTTTGCAGCGTTCCTTCCTATTGGCATGGCTGGTTTCTCTCCACAAGAAATGGAGGGAAGGAAGAGGCGGAAAATAGTGCTAAATTACCTCTTCCTTTCTCGGCTCCCTGTCACCACTTTGATTCCCACCTTGGCCAGAAACTCTACATACCCGGTCGATAACGTTTCCTCGCCCCTTTGGCTGAATACCCAGCCGCCTGCATAATTTGTCCTCAGCTGCTGCCGAATTCCTTGCTTGCCCTATTTTGTGCTTCGTGTGGTGCTGTGTTTTGCATCACTTTCTGGAAACGTTATTCAGTGCTGAAATCCATGTGTGGTTTGCGAACGCAAACCAGCCCTGTCCTTTCGGTGATGTTAATTATGTATGCAGCTCCTGACTGCGACGTCCAGGGGAGGACTGTAGCTTACAGAATATACTTGGTTACGTTTTGGAGCCCTGTAACAATGATGCCCTTTATATCACTGCCCAGCACCCTTTGCTTCCCCCGCATGTCACGTTCTGAACAGCTCCGTCTCTCATACACTATTTGGTAATATATGGGATAAAACGCCTTGCAAATATGTTGCAGCTGCAGAGAGAGAGACAGAAAGACACAGAGAGAAAATCACAGGGAGTGGCGGAAATCAGAATCTGGAGCATTTGAAAACTACTATAAAAATGACACTCTCAGCTTTAGAGTCTAAAGCTTTGGTTTTTTCCTGCCCTAGTCATGAATGTCATCTGTGCTTCTCTGCATAGGGAGCAACCTAGAACAGAGCCCAGTTGGCTCCCTTAAATAAATAATCTTATTATAATTTTAAAACACATTGGAGCCAAGTTAACACAGTAATTCTAAAACATGGAACATTTTTGGCCAGAGTATAAGATGGCACAAAAATAGCAGAATATTTTGTTTTGCATGAGAATATTGCAAAATATGAAATTTCTGTAATGTCCTTAAGCATAGCAGGTATCCCTAGCCTTTCTGGGCCCAGGGCCACATTTGGAAAGCCAAGGAACTGTCACGGGTACCAAAAAATACCCATTTCACAGAGGAAAAAATGGTGATGCTTAGAACCCCCCCAGCCCAAACTCCTGTATGCACCCCAAAATAAACATGATACAAACAAAAATAAAACTGGGCAACACCCCCTCCAAACAAAAAATCAATTTTTAAAAAATAAAGAATTGGGAGGTGCAAGGGAGAGTGACTCAGTGTGCTGTTGTGCACATGGATTACCTTTTAGTGACCCCATAACTATATTATTAGGATATGTGAATTGCTATGCTGAAACTGAGGATAGATGTTTGATAACACTGCCAGTTGTGGGGAGAATACAGATGGCTAAATACTGTAAACAGGATCAGTTGCCAACATTAGAAATCTGGAAGAGAAAAAAACCTGGAATGTTATGCTAATGCACAAACTGAGCTATTTCAAACATCTTTGGGACTGAAAACTTAGCTCAAGTGAACCTTTCAAAGACAGCAGGTTCTCTCTCTTTTTAGTCAACGTGCTGTTCTCCAGATGTTTCTGGGACTACAAGTCCCATCATCTATGACTATTGACCATGACAACATCTGGAGGTCATCACATTGGCGAACCTTGTATTAGATACCGGATTAGACTAAGACACCTGAAAATGGAAGCTGCTACTTTGATCTATGAAGGATTTCTTATAATTAGATTCCCCCCTCCCTTTGTGGCATACAATAGCACCTCGGGTTACGCAACCTTTGGGTTACGTAAACTTCAGGTTGCGAAAGTGGCAAACCTGGAAGTATTTGACCGGGTTTTGCCACGCACGTATGCGCCGAAGCGGTCTACCACTGCGCACATGCGTATAACAGTGATCCCTGGGTTGCGAAAACCTTGGGATCTGGCCAGACCTCTGGAATGGATCCCATTCACAATTGGAGGTCCCACTGTATTTGGAATTTTCCATGGTGTTTTTTAAAAAACAACAACATCACATAATTTCTTTCAATGTACATTAAAATGTAAGGCTGTCACTGTGCAGCCCCCATTTAAGAATTTGTAGTACCTCGTAACAATCCTAAAGGTAAAGGTAAAGGTAAAGGGACCCCTGACCATTAGGTCCAGTTGTGACTGACTCTGGGGTTGTGGCGCTCATCTCGCTTTATTGGCTGAGGGAGCCGGCGTACAGCTTCCGGGTCATGTGGCCAGCATGACTAAGCCACTTCTGGCGAACCAGAGCAGCGCACAGAAACACCGTTTACCTTCCTGCTGGAGTGGTACCTATTTATCTACTTGCACTTTGACGTGCTTTCAAAATGCTAGGTTGGCAGGAGCTGGGACCGTTGCGGGGATTCGAACCGCCGACCTTCTGATCTGCAAGTTCTAGGCTCTGTGGTTTAACCCACAGCGCCACCCCATAACAATCCTAGAATTACACAAAGGCAGGGTAGTGGAGGGGAGTACAAGAGTAGGCAGGTTGCACGAGAGCAGTGGCCATGCCATGGGTGTGTGAAGGCAGGGGGAGGGAAACACTGAGAGGGGAAAAGTGGTAGTTTAAAACGATGACAGAAGTTTGAGTGAAGCAGGGATGGAGGCAACTGAGAGGAAAATTGTAGGTTTGTAGGTTTAAACCACAGCAGAAGTTTGAGTAAAGTACTAGAGAATATTTGAGGGACCCACATCCTTTATTTTTCTCACATGTGGCAGATGACGAATGGAAGAAACAGAGGTTTGAGTACAGCAAGAAAGGAAAGGACATGGGAGAGGGAGAAAAAATATGTTTTAAACAACATCAGAGTTTTGTGTGGAGCTCCAGGGCATTAATGTCAGGGAATAGAGGGTTAGTGAGTGGAGCAATCAGTGGCTCAGCCCATAGTACTAAAATATTTTTCTAATAAACTTTGAGTTTGGGATAATCCCAGAAAATATGCATGAAATCAGCTTTATCAGTGCCATATATCCTACAATTCTCTTTTTTTTTGGTCCTAACTTTTCTTATCTTTTGAGGTGTGAAATGTCTCTGAAATATAAACTTTAAACATTTACACACATAAACACAGCTGAAGCAGTTATTTTCTCATTTTTCTTCAGATAATTGAGTTCCCAAGACACTTTCCCATCTTATTTCAAAATTACGATCCATGTGCTTTTTAGACTTCAGCAATCTCTTATGAATTCCAGATAATAAACTTCCCTAGTAAACCTTTGTCAGACATTTCATATTTAATATTAGACAATTATATAATGTTATTTTTTTTAGAAGACTGAGAATGCTATAAATTAGTTGAAAATATTGGGATCATGAAGAGTTCTATCTCTTCGTATTATTACAAATCCCCTGGTGTGTTCTCACATAGCTGCAACTCTATTGTACGCTTATATTGCCATCACACTCTTAAAGAAGGCTTAGGACACCAACTTTGGAAAATAGTTTGTTAAAAATATATCAGCTCAGAGAATCTACAAAACATGTAACCTGATTAACCAGATCAAAACATAGACTGGGCAGGGAGACTCTCTATTACTGGAGGGATAAAGTCCCTCCATACTCCTGGGCGTGTTTATTGGCATTGCCAGTGGACTCCGAAAAAAAGGATTGGGAGGAATCCCTCCTACTTGCTCTGAGCACCTTGGGCATAAGAACTTGACAAGCACACTGTGGCCCCATTGGGTCAGTGTGCATGACAAATTTAAATGCTCGCCCAGTAACCCCCGCCCCTGCCTCAGGTGACTATCCTGCCAGCTCCTAACTTGTTTTCCCCACCTGGACTAACAGCCACAGGAGGCAAACAGTTCCAGCTAGTTCACCTCCTTCCCAAAACATCTTTATTGAATTAAAATACAAATACATATACATACAGTGGTACCTCGGGTTACAGACGCTTCAGGTTACAGACGCTTCAGGTTACAGACTCTGCTAACCCTGAAATAGTACCTCGGGTTAAGAACTTTGTTTCAGGATGAGAACAGAAATCATGTGGTGGCTGCGCAAGGCCCCATTAGCTAAAGTAGTACCTCAGGTTAAGAACAGTTTCAGGTTAAAAACAGACCTGCAGAATGAATTAAGTTCTTAACCCAAGGTACCACTGTACATACATAAAGATAAAAAAGAAAAGATTAAGACAGCAAACGAAAGGGCGAAAAAAGAATTGGAAGTCTTTTGTTTAGAAATTCAATGAGCGATTGTATAATAATGCAAATTCTTGTTTTGTATGTGTGTGTTTTTCCCCTTCCCAAAACAAACAATTGCTCAAAAAGAGTTCTCTAAGAAGAGGCCGCAACCCTTAACAGAGAAGTAGACACCCACCATCCCAGTAAAAGTGGGGAAACTTGGAATGGATTGTCCTGTGTGGAATGTATGCTCCCCATGAGACAAAATAAAGCCTTTAACCAGGCTTTTTTTTGGGGGGAGGGGGGTAGCCCCTATCCACCCTGGTGGGATGGTCAACCACTTTCCATACATGTCACTCCAAGAGCACCAATGAAACCAATAACGTACCTGGATCCTGTGTCCGGATTCAACATGCTGGCAAGGATCTTGAATCCTGTCTGTTGGATGAAATCAGTCTCACCCAAGTCAATGATGAAATTGTGAGGCAAGGTTGCCTCCAGGCAATGAAAGGTGAGCAACAGTCCCTCCCTGTGCAACCCCTGCCTTGTCACCCACTGACAAGTAGCCTGGGCCGAAAGGTATCCCTGCATCCCAATGGCCAGTGAAGCAGCTGTTCTGTATACCCAGAACAAGATGGAGTGTCCATACAATATGACTCTGATAGCATCCAGCAACATGCCTAGTCCAGAATGGCCCATAAAATGCTACCAAAGCAACAGCAGAAAACAACTGCGAAAGGAGAACAAAGGAACTAGAATTGAGGCAGAAGCAGCATTAAGACATCGGGTGTGATAGGTCTGCATTTGTCAGGGATAGGCAGGAACGCCTTGTCCCAACCTTCTAACATCTTCTTAACACAGAAGTCACCAGTGAAGCTCTTCACCCCAGAAGCCTGGAACCAAAGAGCTAAAGCAGCAAGATGCCCTGCTATAGTAATGACTGCCCCACCCTTGTCTTTCAAGTGCACCAGGAACTGCCTCAGGTGGCAGAGATAATTTCTGAATTCACAGTCCATTTCCCCCCATTGCCCCAGAAGCTTTCATCGTACTCTTCGGATGATGTGACAAGTACTAATCGGAGTCTTGGCCTAACCTATTATTAGAACCTTGAGAAAGGAAGTCCACTTATTTTTATTTATGTGCCGGGTCTTAACAACATGGTAACAAATTCAATCTGTCTGTGTAATTAATGCAGAGGCAGTACAGAAGCCTAATGCTAGCAAATGTGGCATTTGACTCAACAAATTGAAAAGTAATGATAAAAGGTGATTAATGTTATAAAAATGCAATTACTGCTTGACATTAGGAAGGTTTTTCAGGGCTTCCCCTAGTTTGGGAAGATGTGAGCTGTATACAAATGGCACTTTACATTGATTGCTAGCACCAAAGAAACTGTAAATGTTTTATGATATGTCTCACCCCAGGAAGAAAAATGGCAGGCAAGGTGTGACTTCTAATTCATTTACTCCTTGGCTTCCTCTTCCTTGTTGATTGAATCTATGCCTCTGAAGCCTTTGACATTAAACAATTGGGATGGGTGAGATGGTTTCTAACTAATTTCAGGTTCTCTTGAGCATTTATGTGTTTGGAGGCTCATCTCTGACATTTCATTCCACCCTCCTGTCTTCTCACCTGGGGGTCAGAGGAAAGGCAAGCATGAGGGGCACTCTGCTGTGTGAGGTGGACCATGGGCAAAGTCCTTCAAGGTCATACAGGTTGTGCCTACTGTGGAACTCTCTGGAAGTGCATTGGCTAGCTTTTGGAAATGCTCTCCACTTTCTCCATTGATGAAATGGAGATGCGCCACCCACTTGGGACACAGCTGGTGCTGTGGGTTAAACCACAGAGCCTAGGGCTTGCCAATCAGAAGGTCGGCGGTTCGAATCCCCGCAACGGGGTGATTTCCCGTTGCTCGGTCCCTGCTCCTGCCAACCTAGCAGTTCGAAAGCATGTCAAAGTGCAAGTAGATAAATAGGTACTGCTCCGGCGGGAAGGTAAACGGCATTTCCGTGCGCTGCTCTGGTTTGCCAGAAGCGGCTTAGTCATGCTGGCCACATGACCCAGAAGCTGTACGCAGGCTCCCTCGGCCAACAAAGCGAGATGAGCACCACAACCCCAGAGTCGGCCATGACTGGACCTAATGGTCAGGGGTCCCTTTATCTTTTACCTTCTCCATTGATGAGGTACCAAGGTTGGTGCACCTGCAAGTTCTTAATGCCCTGATCCTATCAGACTAAAGGTTCAGATACAAGAGGTGTCTATCAAGGTGTAATGAAGAAAACAGAACCTACAGCAGTGCAGAGCTGTAGCAGGCAGCCAAATAGGTGGGGGAAGTAAATTGGCATAGATGGCAGTTGCACACAGCGTGCTTTTAACTAAAGAAGCCCTTAAACAAAGAAGTAAGAATTGTTCAGATTTAAGAGCAAAGCAAGTTTCCGTAGAAACCTGAAAACCCACTAGTCATGACGAAACAGCTCAATCAGCCTGGGCCACATCATGTAGCAGGTGGCAGTACTTTCTCCTGGCTAGATGCCTTGCAGGTGCGCAAGAGGAGAACTTAAGAGGCATAAGGCACCAGTAGCTCCCTTTTATGGGAGATTGCTACCAACCAAATGCAGGGCTTCTGGATTTCAAGGTTTGGGACCTGTGGGGATCTGACATTTTGGGAACAAATAATCCTGTGCATCTGCCTGAGATGTTGGACATGAATGCGTCAATCAAACACCCATCCTTCCAAGGAAAGGAGCACTTCACCTTTGCCAATCCTAAGAACTGCTGCATGTGCAAGGCCCTAGGATGGGCTATGTGCTTCACTTCGTAATTTGTTTTTTGTATGCATGCATGTATATGTGTTAAAGGTACACAGATCTCTTGCCAGCTTGGGAGAATATGGGACACCAGAGCTGTATGCAGTGTTTCTGTAGCAAAGGATAAATCAAATATTCTCTGTGTACAAGCCTCTCTATGTGTATGAAATGAATATTTGCCTGTGGTTGAGCTTTCCCCTGTATGCTTTCTCTGTTCCTTTCCTCAATACTTTACAGGCCTTTGACAAAACAAAAAAAATAGCAATGCTGTTCATTCGAGAGAAGGTAATAATATGCTATTCAGTATCTCTTGCCTTGTAGGAACTCCCCCAGCACAATCTCCCTTTCATCAGAATTTGAAATATGAATACTTAGCTTGATGGATCACATCTGGATGGGTGACAATGCATAATAGAGGTCAAGAAGGATTGTATTGCTTGGTCCACTTCAGTGGCCAGGGGCAACCTGTCTATGGAGGAGGCATACTTATGAGATTATAATGGCAATTTGTAAAGCTTTTGCTTTTAAGCACCACAATTGAATCTGTTGTACAGGCAAAGCCGGTGGCTGCTATCCAAAACTTTGATAAATCACTTTATTGCTGACTAATGAGTTCTTCATGACAGGAAGATTTCTGCAGTGGCTCACTCAACAACCTATTTTCTGAACCAGCAGTCATGACTGGAGAGCGAGAGAGTGAGCAAGGGAGAAACGTGCTGCTTTGCAGAGATTAATCTGAGACCTGATTGGTGTAGCTCTTGAATGCCAGATGTTCCTCTCCCTGTAAAAGATCTGTCAGGCCGGGGCTTAATTTATCTCCACCTCATTAGCTGTGAGTATCACTGTGGAAACAACCGTATTTCTCGAAATAATTGCAATTAATGTTTCGGTCCTTTCCAGATAAGGCTCATCTTTATTTTTAGGTATTTCTTTTTTCTTTTTTCTAAAACTGCTGCTGCATTGTATTCAGAATTTTAGAAATCTCTTGCTATAGATTGCTGGTTTTAATCTTTAAAGCCCTATACGGCCTAGGACCCTTGTACCTACGGGACCGCCTCTCCTGGTATGTCCCACAGAGGACCTTACAGTGTTCAAACAAAAACTTCTTGGAGGTCCCAGGCCACAGAGTGGTTAGGCTGGCCTCAACCAGAGCCAGGGCTTTTTCGGCTGTGGCCCCGATCTGGTGGAACGCTCTGTCACAAGAGACTAGGGCCCTGCGGGACTTGACACCTTTCTGCAGGGCCTGCAAGACAGAGCTGTTCCACCAGGCCTTTGGCCAAGGCACAGCCTGACCCCCTCTGGTAATCCTCACAGAACTCTAGCCCAATGGTTGCCATTAATTTGATTTGAACTGATTTTATAATGAATTGATTTTAGAAAGCTGTATTATTTAACTGTTGTTAACCGCTCTGAGCCCGGCTTTGGTTGGGGAGGGCGGGATATAAATATTATTATTATTATTATTATTATTATTATTATTATTATTATTATTAATAATATTAGAACGTCTGTGGAGGTGCAGAAATATCATGAACAAGGACAGGGATAAACTTCCCATCGCCTCACAATTATATTACCTGAAATGAGCTTTAAAGTTAGGGGATACAATATCCCTTTGGGGTGGCATTGTCTCCTTAGAAGCCCAACCCAACCCATTACACACACAGGAAAAATTAAAGGGTTTAGGGAGCCTCGGTTAATACATTGTGCTATCCCCAATTCCTCTCATTTAATCTCCCTATGAGTTGGCTTGCTTTCACTGGTTCCACTCAATTCTGAATACTGGTTCTACTGGTTTGACCTTTTGTACCGGCTGAAGCATCATACCTCCCTTGGTTTGAATCCCTTTGTGCAACTTACATTGTTTTTTGACCCCCTTATCCTTCAGTCAGTTGAATGGGGCAAAGATGAGCATCGCTAGCCCCCACAGTGGCTCTGTGTGACGAAGGCTGCTTCTGTGTACGGACCTCGCTTGCTGGATATCTGATCGTTGCTGTCTGTTTTATGATTATTTAAGAATATGATTGACTCTTGATTATATGCTCCTTTGAAGACTGTGTGTATTGTGTGCTGGCAGCTTGAAATATCGGGTAGTTTTATTACAGAGAATGTGCGTAGCGGGTTGAATTATGCCCTGGCCTATGGCTTGTGTACTCATAAGTCAACTAAAATTTATCCTGTTTACCTATTTCTCAGCCAGAGCTTCATGTTTCAAGGACTGATACTCATTTTATCGCTGCCTCCTCCGAGATGTATCTTCCTCCACCTGCCTCCTGTATCTCATCACAGCTTGATGCTCATCCTCCTGGAGGACTACAATTCCCACCAGCCGCAGTCAGGATGGCCAATAGTCAGGGATGATGGGTGTTGTAGTCCAACAAATGCATGGATTGTCTTTGTTGCTGTTGCCTCTCCCTTTTTTGAGAGAGAGACTTCTCTTATTTGAACCATGCCTGCCAGGACACCCTTCCTCTGGCATCCACCTGGAAGAAATTCACCCGACAGTCGCATACATTAGATCCCTGTTTGATTTAAAAATATCCCCCTCTCTCCAGACACCAGTGAGTGTGCAGATGCTAGGCTGATGTTGCTGTTCTCTTTCCCCCCCTTCTCCTGCTGTAATAGATGGTACTCTGTGGGTTATAAATATTTTATACGAGCTGCCACATTAGCAAGGTTGTTCCACAAACCAGTCACAGCAACACATTCATTTGGGCCTCTTTTACGTTTTCATTGTTATGTGAAGAATGTTTATAAAGACTTGTCTAAACAAAAGCTTACGGATGCTGCAAGCTGCCCTGGAGATGCTACCAGGATATACCTCTTTGGAGCGATAGCACCAAATAAGATCAGGCTGTGGAAAATTGCACATCCTTTTTCCCACCTGCAAAACTGAGCCAGAAAATGCATTTTCTTTAACTTCTGTGCAAAATGATACATGCCCACCTCTGCGGGTTCTGTACACACACAAAAACACATTTCCTTTTCCATGCCAAGTAAGGCTGAGATCTGTACTCTAAATAGCTTGTGCAAACTAGATGCGTTCTAGTTTGGCTAATTGTTGAGAAGAGTTTCACCCCTTGAGCCCTGGAAGCACTCGTCAGCATCTCTTCTTCCTCAAGGCATTGTCTATCTTTCCTCAACCCCCATTTCTGAGAAAGTATAGAAATATGCTTTGAAAGGTAGAAAAAATGAATTTAAGAGTGCTGCTTTTTGTGTGTGAGGTTCTTGTTGGTGCTTTCAGAACCTGAACAGAACAGAACACCCAATCCCTGTTGGAGGAGCACACTTTACCATCAGAATGAGATTAGTAAAGAAAAAAGACATATTTATTTATTGCAGGAAGCACATACTTGATAAGAAAGATCCCAGTTCTATGTAACTAAGATGCAAAGAGCCACACTTGCTCTTTCATCTCAGCAGGAGAAACACACAAAGATGCTTCCTCTCCCAAGGTGAGGATGAAGAAGCAGGACGTAGGAAAGAAGCTAGCAACCCTGAGAGTATCAGTCTAACACTGAAGGAAGAATATCTGAAGAAGTGTATCTGAAGAAGTGTGTGTAACCCGTGTATCTGAAGAAGTGTGCATGCACACGAAAGCTCATACCAAGAACTAACTTAGTTGGTCTTTAAGGTGCTACTGGAAGGAATATTTTTTTGTTTTGACTATGGCAGACCAACACGGCTACCTATCTGTAACTGAAGGAAGAGCAAGAGGTCAGCACAAGTGGGATAGTCTAGGAAGTTTGGAGGTTCTTCTGTGTCTACTCTTCCCATGCAGATATGTTAGCCTACAGCGCAAGCTGAGTTGTATCCCAACACATCCAACAGTTGTTGCAAAGGCACAGAATGCTAACATATTGTATGTAAGATTCCTGCCAACACACTTGCACTGACCACGCTCCTAGCTGGCATCTGATTGCCTCATTCTGCTTAGCCAGGATTCCTGTCCATCCCATGAATGAAACTATACATATGTTGAGGTAGCTCCTTTCAGATTGTGTCAATCCTGCATCACCTGGCGGACATTGCTGGTGTTTTGCTGAGGGGATTGTGCTAGCTGGCCTATCACCACAGGACAGAAACAAATACCTGAATAGGGCTTTGATAAATGGAGTGAGAATTCAAATGATGGTGTTTCACTTGTCATTTTGTTGTCAAGTTAGAAGAAGTCCATAGGGCAGCAAGACGGGGCAGATAAGAATGAGCAGTGTCATGGAGACCATTCAGAGTAGATTCTGGGAGCAGCTATGAATCACCGTACCTGCAGAGACAGGAGGCCCCTCCATGTAACAAAATGAGCCACCGAGGAACCGAGCATGTGGAGGCAGCCAGGAAAGCTGCCCTTCATTTTTAGCTGTTCCTCTTAACGAAGGCAAAGAGCCCGGTAATTGTTAATGCAGAATGGGATTGTTTAAGTGAGGCTGGTAATGTGGTGTCTGAAGAATGGAAACTTGTTACAGAATAAAAGAAGCCCTGAAGTGGAATGTGCAAAAAGCTTTTGAAGGCTCTTTCTTATTACCCAAATCATGTTCTTATATGTCACGAAAAAGACTTGTTTTTTTAGAGCATGAAAGGAAGGGAAACATTATCTGATTGTCAAACGGAGCAGGGCAGGCAATCAGTCAATGGGCCAATCTTCAGTATGATATCTCGGGATATGGGAATGAGAGTAACCCTGTGAAGATAAGCATGAAGAAAATGTACTCCCCACTATGCTAAATTAGGAGATTTCTCATCCCATCCTTGGAGGAAAATGGGCACAACTGGGCCAGTATTGATGGGACTTATTTCTTAGTAGATACAGATAGGAGATTTCAATTAAACACCAGAGAGAACTTTCCGATGGTAAGAGCTATTCAACAGTGGAGGCCTTCGTCTGCCCCTCCTCAGTAAGGGTATCCTGTTAAAGGGATCTGGGGTGTGAATCCTGTCTGAAGCCTGAACTATGGGGACCCTTGGGGTGTCCCTATTTGATGTAAGTCATAGGGCGCCCCCATCGGTGGTTTACCCTTAAGTGGACTCTCTGCAGACGGGCAGGAGTCAAGATATAGCCTGGCTTCACCCCAATGCCTAAGCCAAACCGCTCACATCTGTAACCAATAAAGTTGTGGCCTATTTGAACCCATAGACCAAAATACTCAATGTCAGTGTGATTTATTGTTCTCCTAGGAACTTTGTGGCTCGGGTGCCTTGGTGTGCAATAAGAACTGTTCACCAGACTCCCCTGGGAGACAGTGGATCTCCATCATCAGAGGCATTTTAGCAGTGGTTAGATGGTCATCTGTTGTGTATGATCTAGTTGAGATTCCTGCATTGAAGTGGGCTGGACTAGATGAACCCCTGGAGTTCCTTCCAACACTACAATTCTGTGATTCTATGGAAGACTCTTTGCTGGTACCTGCAAATTTGCCTGTATTCTTCTTATACAAGGTGATATCTGGTAATATACCCAGAGCAGACCTCACTTAAGTCACTTGATTTCATTGGATCTTCTCTGAGCATGACTAACACTGGATTTCAACCACAGTTTTCAGTATGATAATAAATTATGAATAATTTAAATATTAGCTCCCTTCCACCTGAATGAAAGTAATTGCTGTTCTGAGTAATTAAACTGTAGTAGTCAATCATCACCAAAAGTAGTTTGGCTAGGCAGTTTGAACTATTGTTCATAAATCAATTCTAATTACCATCTAACTATATGAAAAGGTGTTTAACTAGCCATTCAGCTATTTTTGGTTTGATTACTTGGTCATTGAACTACTTCTTGACACTGTGCTGGTTGTGTACACACCACATTTCAGTCCCATTGATTTCTGTGGTAAAAACTGAAGCATGGAATTAACTCCCCCAGTGAAGTCAATGGGACTTTTTAAAGTGTTGGAGTTTGGTTCTATCATAGCATATATTTTTCATATTGAACTCAACCAAGTCCTTCAGAAATTATTGCAACTGAATGCTGCAATTTTTTGATCAGCATTTTGTTAGTAGGTTACTGTTGCTATTGATGACTCTGGTTATTTTTATAGGGGTGTGTGGTTTTAGTATTACATGATAATTGTTGTAGGCCGTTGATTTGCTTTTAAATTTCTGCATGTTTTAAATGCTCTCTGTGTTGCCTCGAGTCTTGTTTTGAAAAATGCCTCTAAAAAGCCTAGTAAGATACAACATTATTATTTTTTAAAATACTATTAACTCGTTATCAACATATACAGATATCCTTTCTAGAAAGTTCATAAATCCAGAAGAAAAACTAATTCAAATAAGCTAAGATAAACTATCCAATGAATAACAAAGAAATAGATTTAAAATTTGATGTGGAAGATACATGAACCCTTTCTCTGGAATTTCCATTATTAAGTAGACCCCACATTACGTTCCTGCCATGTGCTTGTGCTAGGGTTTCCTAGGTTGTCTGCGTGAATTTTATAGAGATGGGTTTGTTACTTTAAACACATTTAGTAGCCTTGGCCTGAGTTGGCATCTACGCTTACAGCCTATTGTAGCATTCAAGCAACTATCAGCTGCAACGCAGCCACTAAAAGCTTTGCGTCTGGCCTTCAACATTACTGGATGTGTACTAGTGGGCCCTGACCTCTAGCACTTGCACCAAACTCTAAGTCACTCACTCAAAACAATTCCCACCCACCCTGCCAAACAAATACAAAACCTTTTACGTGTATGAACATAAGATGAACGTTGCTGCATCAGAACAAGCCCAGCTTCCTATTTCCCTGGTGATTTCATAAAGTGCCTGGTAGGATATGAAGTCAATAGAGAGCTCCCACTGTTTGTCCGCAGCAGCTGGTATTCCCATGAAGATTATTTATTTATTATATATTTTAACGATTGATAGTAATTTATAGACCACTAATGCAAAGGGTTTCCAAGTGGTCTGCATCTTATTAAAAGCAATCACGTCATTGTCAGGAGGTCAGGAGGTCAGGAGAACCACCAATAAGACACATGGAAGAAGGAGACAGAAGATCGTTCTGTCGGACAAGCAAAAATGCTTGTGCTGATGGAACAATCTCCTCAGCACTACTGGGAATACAATGCAAAATACAAAGAATAACATAAAGATAAATATAAAGTAACTGAAGGACCTACAAAATCAGAATAAAAGGAAGCATTGCCACTCCCAAAGGCTTGCCTGAACAAAAGCGATTTAAACATGTGCTAAAAACAATCAACTGTTGGCACATGCATATATCAGAAGGGAGTGTGTTCCATAAAGTAGGTTCCATCTCACTGAATACCGTCTTCCAAGTAGCTGCCACACAAAATCTTGCAGGCATGTGGCAGCACCAGGTGGGTGTCTCTCTATGACCTCAGTGATTGAACCTCCCTACCCCTGCTTTAAAGCCATTCTAGCTTGTGACTGTCACTGCATCATGTGGATGTGAATTCCACAAACCATTTATGAGTTGTGCGAATAAGTACTTTCCTTTGTTTGTCCCCCAAAGTCCTGTGAGCCAATTTTATTGGATGAACCTGAATTTCAGCATTGAAGTGTGATGAGGCGAGGCTGAGTTTTCATTCTTACTTTGAGGTGTTCAGGTAACGCTCCCCTTACACACTCCCTGAGCCCTCAGTTTAAGGAAAACTGTTGTAACTGTCATTTCAACTGTCACACAAGTTGAAAATTCCACCCTCTCAACTCCCTCTCCACAGAACCGTATGCAAATGAGCCTGCTGGCTGCATACAGACCCTTACATTATACATTTCCCACTTTCCTTCTCTCTTCCTTCTGTGGAAACCTTGACATCCATGATGAGCTGTTGCAAACCATTGTGGAAAGATGGGAAGGCGGGGGCGGGTGAGGGGGAAAGCTCCCAGTTTAATAATTTAAATATTCTCTTTCGGTAGATATTTTCTTAGTTTTCAGTTTGTCCCAAACATCACCCATGTGACGTTTGATGGGTGTTCTGTGTATCCTTCGGACTAGCTAGAAGAAGAAGAAGAAGAAGAAGAAGAAGAAGAAGAGTTTGGATTTGATATCCCACTTTATCACTACCCTAAGGAGTCTCAGAGTGGCTAACAATCTCCTTTCCCTTCCTCCCCCACAACAAACACTCTGTGAGGTGAGTGGGGCTGAGAGACTTCAGAGAAGTGTGACTAGCCCAAGGTCACCCAGCAGCTGCATGTGGAGGAGCGGGGAAGCGAACTCAGTTCGCCAGATTACGAGTCTACTGCTCTTAACCACTACACCACACTGGCTCTCCAAAAGACCTACCTAATATTTTTTTCAAAGTGGGAATTTGTATTCTCCAAAAGCCTAGATTCTAATTGACCTGAGAGAAAGGATTGGATGGAACCTTGCCAAGCCAGGGTGGTGCCATGGTAGGTTAAAAAAATGAATGCAAATATGAGATACCCCCATACATGAGGTGAGTTGAGAGGAAACAGTTTATACTAAGAGAGTAACAAATGTTCTGTAATGTGTGAAACAAGACAGCCAAATAAAAGGGAAGGCTCACTGATTCCTCCCTTATTTGGGGAAGGAGCATAGCTCAGTGATAGTACATCTGCCTTTCATGCAGAAGATGGTCCCAGAGTCCATCCCAAACATCTCCAGGCAGGGCTAGGAATGTACCTTGTCTGAAACCCTTAACAGCCACTTCCACTCAGTATACCACATAGATGGACCACTGGTCTAAGCCAGTATAATGCAGTTTCCAATGTTCAGTAGAGAGAATAATTTTATGGTTTTAATTGGAGGAGAAACTACACTAAACGTTTCATGTTGTAAATTGCAAATTCAATTTCCATCTCTGTTTGTTTAGATTTATGTGATTTGCTTGTGCTTTACTTTAAAAGGAATTATATTGAATTGAGGATCTTCCCCCACCCACCCTGAGGCCGTTTCCCTGTTAAAACCATATCACTGCTACTCAAAACATCAGGTGCTTAAATATGGTTCAGCAAACCCTCGTCTTCCTATGTCTGCTTTACATGCCAGGTGGAAAAAGTGTGTTTCCTAACAAGCCATCCTTCATGAAATCTACAATAAAAGGAGGCATAGAGGGAAGGCATCAGATGTAGCTGCAGGCAGAAAGCAAAGTGGGTTTGGTGACCTTGATGTGCAGGCTGCAGTTGTTATGGCAACAGGAGAGCAAAATCACTGTTGCTAAGGCACACAGAAGTAAGGCAATTTCCCCCTTACTTAATGGTCATTCGTCTACAATAAGTTAATTCCAAATTTGCTGCATGCAAAAATGATTTAAAGATCATAGTAATGATGATAAAAAGTCCTAATGAGTCAGCAAAAGACATTTTTATGCCTTTAAGCAAAGTAGGGTTGTAGAGGATGTTCCAAAGTAACACATGATAGTAATGGATAGGGCTGAGCTGTAATCCAAAACAACAGATATGGTAAATCTGAACTATGTGATCAAGCACAGCTTGGGTGCTTTGCTGCCTGGAGAGGCACTGGTGATTAAAAAGCTCACCTTTGAACCTCATGTGGCTCTCCCGCCTTGTCCACGCTCTGAGAAAGGAATATTTTCTCGATGGCCCATATTATTTCCAGTTTAAGGCACCAGACCTTTCATCTGTGGAGCTGTATTTGGCCACTGAGCACAAAGAGCCACAACTTGCTCTTCAGACTCTGCTCCTTCTCACTTGCTGTCATACTTGTCAATTCTTGACCTGAAGGTGACCGTCATGACATTCATAACTGTGTGGCAGATAAAGATTTCTCACAGTTTAGGTAGGTTGGGAGGGAAAAATCCCTATGTGCTTCATCAGAGGGAAAGGTGAACAAGTGAGGACCTCTTCACCAGCCTAACTGCCCCTGTAACTGCCTCATGCAGTGGTTTGCATATGCTCCTCTTCTTCCTGAAAGGTCCTGTCCCCTGTTTGTTATGTGTCCCTACTGTCCCGACAACTGGGAAACACTGGCCTGCAAACGCTCCAATTGGAGAACAGCCTTTACCAAAGGTGTCATGGGCTTTGAAGACCCTCAAACTCAGGACGAAAGGGAGTAGCGTGCTAAGAGGAAGGCACGCTTGGTAAACCCGCATCATGATCAACCCCCGCCCAGAAACCAATGTCCCCACTGTGGAAGGACATGTGGATCTAGAATTGGCCTCCACAGTCACCTACATTGTTCAAACCATGTTTATGGAAGACAATCTTACTCGGTTACGAGTGATTGCCAAAGAGAATAGTTCTTTATTACTTGACGGCTTTTGAATGTCTGAATGGGGTTTGGGTCTTTGCATTTTTTATGTAAGATCCAAGAGAGGAAGCCATGAGGGAGTTATTTCAAGTTCTTCTCCACCATCCCCTTAAAACTGGAAACGGGCAAAAACAGATTCACAATTCACTTCTGATATCTGAAGCAATCTTTAACAGCTGGAACATCTAAGACAAGTGAGTGGGCCTAAATTTTCTGTGTCAAGAAATTGTCTTTTAATTTCCATGTGATGCTCCATGCTTTGATTTCTGAGAACCTTCCAGCAATCCCTTTAGGGAACTTCCTGCTATCATTTGATTCACTGGCTTTGCAGTCACTATGCGGATTTTCTTCAAGGTGAGTCTGAACCTGCATCTTGGCAATCCTGGGCCTTCCACTTTTTTAAAAACAACAACAACAACAAACAAACACATCAACAGCAGCACAGTCTTGGCCACACACTTGCTTATGATGCAGGTTGCTGTCTTTGTTTAGTATTACAGTATGCAATTAAAGTATTCCTTAAAGGAATTGATCACTTAAATTAACGGTCATTGGAAATGCAATTGTGGTGTTTTTTTATAGTGCCCAATAGATCATTAAGGAAAGATTTACAGGAATAGCCCAAATAAGTGTGATAGCATGCTTATCTCTGCTAATTGATGGATTTCATCCTTATCCAAGTAAAGAATGTTTGCCACTTCAGCAATATGACAAAGGATGCAGGATCCTAAAGCTCAAGCTATAACTAGGAGTGAAGTACTTTTTGGGTTGGTTAAACGCCCACCCTCTACCCCAGTCTCTTATAAATGTTAAGACTGCATTGGTTGGATAACGGGCAGTGGTGCCAAAGTGCTCCATCAATCCTAAGATGCTGGTTTTAGCTTCAGAAAAAGAAGAAATTGCAAAGTTGCCAACCACTAAGTGCTCACTGTCCTTGCTATCATGGACAAAGTCATAGCTTGCAACCTGAGATAACAAACTCATTGGAAACTTCAGCTAGCGAACTTCCTACAGACGTCTGATTGGCCACTGTGAGAACAGGATGCTGGGCTCAATGGGACATTGACCTGATCCATATAAATAAAACATCATTATCATTGTCCATCAGGCTCCTTTGCTGAGAAGCAAAGTTTTCAAATTGTTAAACAGAAGTTACTTCAAAACCAAGTTAAGCTCTGTTGATCTATGTGGTGTTTGCCTCCTAGGATGGGTCATAAGGAAAGGGTTAAAATAAGTGTGATGTGATTGGCCAGTGAGAATGCAAGGGGGGAATAAAAGTTAGAGTGGGAGGTTTTGAAAGTCAGTTGAGTTGAGGTTTGGGAGTTGAGGTTGAAGTTTGGGAGTTGAGAGTTGAGGTTTGGGAGTTGAGAGTTGAGGTTTGGGAGTTGCAGTTGAGGTTTGGAAGTTGAGAGTTGAGGTTTGGGAGTTGAAGAAGGAAGAGGGAGGTTTAGATGTGGGTTGGTAGAGTTGTATTATGAGAGAGTGAGAGGAATTGTTAGGTGGAGTCAGATAGTTGGAATAATCAGTTTGGAGTTGTTAGGAACTAAGAATAAGAAACTGACAAGAGAAAAATTAACTGTAACCATAAGCTTGTTCCTGCATTTAAAAATAAACTTGATTATTTGTTTATGTTAACAACTGACTGGACTCCGTGTGTCCCTGTGAGATACAGAGTGGTGGCAGCGGAAAAAGCAATCGCAGTGGCGGCACAGGGTCAATAGACCGTCAAACGTCTGGGGGGCCCTGTGTGTGATCGCCACAATCTACTTCATTATCACAGCATAGGCCCCTCCCTTTCTTGTAACTTGAAGCCATTGGTTTGGGTCCTACCCTCCAGAGCAGAAAAAAACAAGCTTGCTCCATCTTCGATATGACAGCCCTTTAAATATTTGAAGATGGCTATCATATCTCCCCGCAGTCAACGTATTGCTAAATAATAATTGCATGGGTGCATAGCCCAATGGTACAACTTTGGGTGGGTGGGAGGAACACGAAAGTGGAAGCATTCGTGTGCAGGAAATGCAGGGGTATTTGTACTGGGACAGGAATGGATAAAATGTGCTAAACCATTATGAATTGCATCAGTTCCCTCCCTGTGCACAAATGGGGATGGTGGTGCAATGAATGTATGCCTCAAAATGCATTTTTAGCTACAATAACAAGTTTTCTCATTTTCATATATTTGAGAATGTGGGAATATTATACCAGCTGGATGCTAGATGTTAATTACATAGTGACAAGAAATATACTCTCTTGAATTTTTTTAACATGCCCCCACACCCATAGAGAGATGTATATATTACATATTCTTCTGGAATAGGCTCGGGGTGTAATGGGCAAATGCAATGACTACTCTGGAAACAACTTTCCACATTTTCTGAAACAGACCACACTACGCATGAGCTGAACAAGTTGTCTGAATCACAAGTAGAAGTCACAATACTGGCACGGCATCTCAAACTTTCCTGATGTGGGTTGAATTGCACAGCAAAATGTTCACTCTGTTCATCGTCTCCACCTCCATCGTTCTGCCCGGACACTGAGGTCCAGCGCCGAGGGCCTTGTGGCGGTTCCCTCCCTGCGAGAAGCTAAGTTACAGGGAACCAGGCAGAGGGCCTTCTCGGTAGTGGCACCCACCCCGTGGAATGCCCTCCTACCAGATGTCAAAGAGAAAAACAACTACCAGACTTTTAGAAGACATCTGAAGGCAGCCCTGTTTAGGGAAGCTTTTAATGTTTAATAGGTTATTGTATTTTAGTGTTTTGTTGGAAGCCGCCCAGAGTGGCTGGGGAAACCCAGCCAGATGGGCAGGGTATAAATAATAAATTATTATTATTATTATTAGCAGCACATTTCAGACTACCTGTCTGCCATGCTCGCTGTGTGATTGGCTTTCCAAAAAAGGGAAAGAAAAGAGCCAGCAACGAACAGAGTGGCCATATGTGAACTGGCCCTAAGTCATCATTCAACTGCGAGTCAAATGACACAGTTGGAAAAGCTAATACAGGGTTTCTATGGCCAGCTAGGTTATATTTTAATTAACTGCTGGCCATCTCACTTTGACCGAGAGTCAACGGTTCCTGAAATGCAATGCCTCTGTACTGGCTGGATAATGTATGGCATACTGAATTGTCTGAGACTCTTCAGCCCTTCGTTAATCTGAATGGAGTTTGCGGGCTCCAGTTAGAATTCTGTCTGCTGATCTTGTTTATATACATTCTAAATGGGTATTGAAAGGAAATCACAAGAGGAAGTTGATTGCAATTTGTGGTTAAAAAGAGATAATGCCATCCTTGGAGCTACAGAGGCTGGTGTTTCACTGCACAGTTAGTAAAGACAATGCTGGCTTCTGAGAGCAGATATGCAAAATAGGTAAGATCATTTTCCCCTAGGACAGTTTCTTGCTATTGTATGAATGTACAAGCTTTTAAGCTACGGAGAGCTATTCCAAAGTGATCCTGTCCCCGAGTTATAACTGCTGGGCAGGCAGGATCACATTTAAAACCCTTTTGAGCCAATCCATCATAATGCTTTGCTGGCAAAGGTGGGGAACATGACAGTACAGCAATACTGACTTCATTAGCACAAGGAAGAAAACTGTGCAGAATTGAGAGCAGAGCTGGAATGAAAGTGGGGAATCCTATAAGGGATTATTTTTAGTCTCATATTTCACCTGCAAAGCAGACGATAAAAGTTAAAACACTCCCACTGATGTCATTAGAAGGCCCCTAGACAACTTCCCTACTACAGTGGTACCTCGGGTTAAGTACTTAATTCGTTCCGGAGGTCCGTACTTAACCTGAAATTGTTCTTAACCTGAAGCATCACTTTAGCTAATGGGGCCTCCTGCTGCCGCCGCGCCGCCAGAGCACGATTTCTGTTCTCATCCTGAAGCAAAGTTCTTAACCTGAAGCACTATTTCTGTGTTAGCGGAGTCTGTAACATGAAGCGTATGTAACCTGAAGTATGTCACCTGACTAACTCTGCAGCCAGTCACCACACAGTCCCAAGGAACTATAAAACCCCGTCAGGGGATACAGCCTAGGGATACATCATTCTACTCCCCTGGTCTGAAAACAAGAAAAGAACTTGGTAGTGAACCTTTGGGTTCTAGACACTTTGAACTGAGGAAACACTTTGTTCAAAAACCGAATGCCCAACAGCCAGGGTGAACGATTTTTATTTTTATGAAGAAATTAATTTGCTTTGCCACAACCTGTATAGACACCTTATCTCAATGATATCACTTAGGGTAAAGAATATTACTTAGGCTGCAATTTTCTACACCAGAGGCAGCGAACCTGTGGGAGGTTCCTGGGAACCTCCAGGAATAAGTAGTAATACTGGCGGCACAGCAAAGAAGAAGAGAAGAGAAAAGTTTGCCTGATGCAGAGAAGACGTGGGCACTGGGAATTTCTATAACCAAATGTTCCTCCTAGATTCACCCACATCACCAAATATTCCTGTATAACACCTATAGCTTTCACATATGTCTACCCAAAGCAGGAGTTAATAATACAAATCCCAATGACTGATGTATATTGCACCTCAGTGCACAAATACAGAACCAAGTAAATAATTCATGGGATACTGTCACAGCTGCACTGTCAAACTGCCATCTCATTCTCTCTTGTAACTCACCACAATCCCTATCCCCTGGTTAGACTCAAGAGAAAGTGGGAAGGATTGCTTCTATCGTCCAGCAAAGGCCAAACCTATGTTGGCACAGCAGCACCCTTGCCGAGGACAAAACTGTTACAACTGTAGGGAAGTAACAAGGAGGAAAATGTGGGGTTGTGATGGAAAAGAAGCATAGATTAGTAGGAGTGCCAATAGTCCGTCTGTGGCAATTTTTACTGTCCATGCCCGCCTCCACCCTGGCATAATGCTAACAATTTCAACACTTCAGTTGAAATTAATGCAGGTCCGAACTGCACCACAGCTCCCCTCTTTGCTGCCAGAGAGGTTGTGAGCCAACCTGAGATCTGCGGATGAAGGGCAGTAGGCACATTTAATTAAAATAACTATTATTCTGCAGGCTCGTCTGGACTTTCCCCCACAGAAACCCAATCTTTATCACTGAAACAGACCAAACATCAATAGGGTTTTCTCCCATTTATTGATAAAGAGCTGGTTTTCCCAGGGAAAGTGACATACACATACACATTTTCTAGGTAGGGGACAAGCACAAGTCTGGATGAGCCCTGACTCACACTGCAGACAATCATTGTACAGTGGTACCTTGGTTTACAACCATAATCCATTCCGGAGGTCCAGTTGTAAACCAAAACAGGTTGTAACCCAAGGCGCGCTTTCGCCAATGGGGCCTCAAAAAAAGAAGGGGGGAAAAAGGTTTGTAATCCAAAAAAGGGACACACACTTCTGGGTTTGACATGGTTGTAATCCAAAACACTTGTAATCCAAAACGCTTGCAAACCAAGGTACCACTGTATCACAGTAGGAATATACAAGATCTGCCTTACATGTCAGCAAGAGGCACGAGACTACAAAACTCTGCCCCCTTAACTAGAAAATTTAAAACATTGGATGATGGGGATCTTTGCAGAAAGGGAACACTGTGTGTTCAGGCATGTGTACACAACAACAACAACCAGGGCTGACTTTTCAACCTGGGGTGAAAAGGGCATCTTCTTGGGACCCTTACTGCTATCCTACCAATGCCCACTAGGAACCTCTGCTCCCTTTGGCAACTGAGGCTACAGCGAAAAGGCAATACCCCCAAGTAAAGAAGGGAGGCAGGCTCATTGAAGAAGCCAAGACCATATGTCAATTCAGGTTTCTTGTCCATCCTTCATCACCCCTGCCGACCCCCATTGCTCAGAAGGTTGTAGTAGCAACTGCTACACAGGCCTCACCTGTGCAGAATGCAGAAAGATAACCCCTATTTGTCGACAGCCCCAGTAATCCTCATGGTTGGATACGCACAGAAACATGTGATGTGAGTGATTCGAATAGAATTTCTGAGATGGCCATCTCATCCATTTCAGGAAGAATTCCAGAGCTTTGGAGTTCATGAGATTCGGAGCAAATTGCAAATTTGCCGCTTCCATGTGAGTTTCAGCTAAGAACATAAGAAGATCCTACTGGATCAGGCCAATGGCCCATCAAGTTCAGAAGGCTGTCCTCACAGCGACGGACAAGATGCCAGTGAGAAGCTGGCAAACTGGACATCAGCGCAACCGCACTCTGCCCACTTGCGATTCCCAGCCACTAGTATTCAGAGGCATAATGTTTCTGACAGTGGAGGTAGAACATTGCCATTGTAGCTAGTTGCTCACACTGAATTATTTTCAGGAGCTACCCTGTTCCCGGAAACTTTTTTCTTCTGTGGGGGGAAGCATTAATTTTGAGTAGAGACACACAGAGAAAAGTGTTTGCTAATGCTGCTGCTTTCAACTAAATCACCCCTGGAGGAAAGAGACCCTTGGCTCAGTTTTACTTGCAAATTTGTATCCGCCACCCCTCCCCACCAAACGGAGAGGTTTGCAAGCATCTTTCCTGGGCTTGCCAATCCATCACACAAAGACCTTCAGGGAAGGTAAGACAATGCATATTTATTCTCCCAGGCATTAATAGTTTGCTGTGCTGGGTTTCTAACTGAATTTTGCCATGCTCATGTTGTTGGAAAGATACTGCGGGTGGTGGAGAGAAAGAGAGAAAAGAGACTCCCACCTCCTTTTGGAATGCAGCCCAGAAAATCCGAGATTCCTGCAGTTAAATATTTGTCCATCTTTTTTTTTTGCCAACCCAGTTCTATGCAAAGATGTTTACACTTCCTCTACCTCTAGGGTGGTTTCCATAATTGGATTAGTACTGTGTGGATTTCAGATTGCTGCATTAGGGTATGTATTGAAGCCGGTATGTTGCGCTTCGAAGCTAATGCCACAACTTCCCTAGAAATTCTGTCTGGACTGCAAGGTGAATAGAATAGATAAGAGTACCCCGTTGGCCACTGGCACATCCAAATAATCTTGGTTAGATGGTTGGGTGGTCACCTATCAGGGATGATGTAGCAATGGATTTCTTGGCATGGGTTGGACTTGATGGCCTTTGAGGTGCCTTCCACGATGTAATTATTCTAAATTTTGTTCAGCTGCTGCTCATCATGTTGTTTCACAGATACCAGGCCTGTAAAGAAAATGCAAATTCCAACTCAAAACCTCACCAAAGTGTAATCTGAGGAAATGCCAGTAGAGGCTAGGAGAACAGACCCTTATGTCACTCGGTTTATATACCATATTTTTCGCTCTATAGGACACACCCGACCATAGGACGCACCTTGTTTTAGAGGGGGAGAACAAGAAAAAAAAATTCTCCCCCTCTCTGCTCAGCACCCCTTCAGCAAAGCGGCAGGAGAAACGGAACCCCTTCCATTTCTCCTCCCACTTCGCTCTCCCTGTCTGCTGAAGCCGGGAGAGTCTTGCTCTCCCGGCTTCAGCAAAAGGAACCCGAAGCCTTTGGAGCACAGCGCTAGTTCCCGCTGTGCTCCAAAGGCTTCAGGCGGCTATCCCTGAAGCCTGGAGAGTGCACCGACCCCTCTCGCTCTCCAGGCTTCAGCTAAAGCAATGTGTAGCCTCTGGTGTGCGGAGGGAGCGCTCCCTCTGCGCTACGGAGGCTTCGCGTTGCTATCGCTGAAGCCAAGGAGCCTGCATTCGCTCCATAGGACACACACACATTTCCCCTTAATTTTTGGAGGGGGGAAAGTGTGTCCTATAGAGCGAAAAATATGGTATTTCAGGAGATGATGTGTCAATTCAACATTCTTGCAATCTGTGCAATATGGGTGGCAGGCATGCTTCCAACCTGTTTGAGAGTGCCAAAGGATCAAGTCATTTTTGCAGCAGTTTCCCTGGCACCCATTACTTTGAAGCCTAATTCATGCTCTTGGGCTCATATGGCCGTGATGAGAGCCACAGCAAGAGGTACTTCCCTTTCTTTCGTTTTAGTTAAGCTTGGTGAGATGGATTTCGTTGGGTGACAAGGCAACAGCACCCCAGCAGATGCAGGGCCAGAATGATGGCAGAGGAAAGGCTGTCATGTCAATACAGGAGGCCAACCTCACCTCTTTATCTTCAGATATGTCATAGTGATAATGCCTCTAGAGTGGATTGGGCACTGGCAGCTATGAACTCTTACTCTAAAGCTTGCCTGTTTTGCAGCTTTAGCTGTTTTGCCGATGATGGCTACTCCTAGATGGGGATAGTCTGGCCCACAGCAAGTCATGCTCTGGTAATCTCCTGACTGGATTACTGTAATGCGCTGTCTATATGGAACGCCCTCCCACCAGATGTCAAAGAGAACAACAACTACCAGACTTTTAGAAGACATCTGAAGGCAGCCCTGTTTAGGGAAGCTTTTAATGTATTTTAATATTTTGTTGGAAGCTGCCCAGAGTGGCTGGGGAAGTCCAGCCAGATGGGCAGGGTATAAATATTATTGTTATTGTTATTATTATTATTATTATTATTATTATTATTATTATTATTATTTAGGGCTGTCCTAGAAGATGACCTAGTGATGTATGGAAGTGAGAGCTGGACCATGAAGAAGGCTGATCGCTGAAGAATGGATGCTTTTGAATTATGGTGCTGGAGGAGACTCTTGAGAGTCCCATGGACTGCAAGAAGATCAAACCTATCCATTCTTAAGGAAATCAGCCCTGAGTGCTCACTGGAAGGACAGATCGTGAAGTTGAGGCTCCAGTACTTTGGCCACCTCATGAGAAGAGGAAGACTCCCTGGAGAAGACCCTGATGTTGGGCACAAGGAGAAGGGGACGACAGAGGACAAGATGGTTGGACAGTGTTCTCGAAGCTACCAGCATGAGTTTGACCAAACTGCAGGAGGCAGTGGAAGACAGGAGTGCCTGGCGTGCTCTGGTCCATGGGGTCACGAAGAGTTGGACACGACTAAACGACTAAACAACAACAACAGAAGATGACCAGGAAATGGGCAGCCAGCAAAAGACTGCAATGTCACCAGCACCTGATAATTTGCACAATATAATGCAGGAAGGAGTATTTAGAGTGTGGAGAGGTTCTGCTCATGTTCACGCCCCCATGCAGACCTCTCCTGCTCAACACACTCAGGGATGGTGAGGCTTGCGTGCAGAACCTTATTGTCACTTTCTTAAACATTGTGTGATGAAGTAAATGTATCTGAACACGGCTACAGTCAGCCACAGTTGTACCCACTCTTAATTTCTCTCTCTTGGCCCTTTCCCCCTCTTGCTTTTATCTACAGGTGGCCTCCTTTAAAATCAGACAAATGTTGTTGGCATGCATTCAGCACAACTCCATCTTCTTGCTGTCACTTCTTCACCCTTTGACCAGATGCCTGCCTTCTGCCATAACTCTCCCTTTGTTACATCCACCGCCTAGAAATTCTGTATAATTCTCTGCCGATCGTTGTTTGGAAATGTCTCTTGCGTGTGTGATCTTAGCTGTCAAATCCAGCAGGCTCTTCACATTGCTGTTATCTCGGCGCAATTCATTTTTCAGTCTGAGTTGATTTGGGATGTAGGCTTGTGGGTGGCTGTGTCACTCCATTGTGCCTCTTGATTGCTGCCTTGCTATGTTTACTGAATACATATGGCACAAATACAGGCAGCTCACAGGCCTTGTGGACGGGTCTCTGCTTCTTATTGAGTATTTGGAGAGAACATCATCCCAAGGTGAAGGCACCTTTGGAAAGTTCGTGACTTGAACATCAAGATTGTCACTTCAGGCCTTCCATTAATTGACCCAGGGGCAAAATGAAAATATGCTTTCTGTTGTCCTGGTAACCAAGGACGTTGTGAACACAGATATTTTAGGCAAGGACTGTTTTAAAATTTCCTAAATTTTTGAGTTTGATCCTTGGTCACAGGAAATTGCTAGATATATGCTTTGTTTGAATCTGGGTCTGCTGTAGTTCATTCAGAATCTGAAGTAAATGTGTTACTCATTCCAAGGCAGTTGTAAGTTGTGCTCTCGTAACCTGAGCAGCCTGATGGTCATCTGTGCCAATTGTTTTCTACTTGCATTCTTTAGACCCTTGGGACTCTTCTAAAGATTCCTCAGTATTTATTTTTGGCAGAATCCAATGTGGTGTGAGTAGATTCTGCTCACACAGTGGAACGTCGCCTTCCTCTCATCCCTCACATGCCCCGTAAATCTGCTCTAGGGGGTCCCTGCAAATATTTTGAGGGTGTGCGGAGGGCAGCAGAGGGGAAGAGAGGAAGGTGAAATCCTGTTGTGTGAGCTAAAGACTGTTCTGCAAGTGAACAGTCAGCATTGCATGCAACACCTTATTTTTTAAAAAGTATTTCTATGCCACCATTCTTTAAAAAATAAAAATACTCAGTGGCTAACTGTATCCATTAGTCATACAAACAGGTGCAGAAAGGTAATAACATACCGGTAAATAAAGCAACCAGAAATGTAAAGCAGAAAGGTTCCCTGAAATACAACACTGCTGATCATCTTGAAAAATGTGCAATTGCAAGGGAGAGTTGGATGAGTGCTAGAATGTGCACTTAACTTGTGTGGAAGAGTGGTGAGGTCCATTAGGTGAGCCTAGGGTTCACCTTTTGTGAACTAAGTGTACACCCTGAAAGATTTCCCAGAATCCTTTGAAACCTGAAAAAAAATTCTTCCATTGCAGATATGCAAAATATATTGGCAGGGAGGGTGCTGTTCTCTGCTGTGTGGACCAAAACTCACACATTTGCTGCTGCGAGTTAGTGCTTGCATTATAGCAATTGCTTTGTGAATTGTCAGCACAATTAAGCTAGCCTTTTAAAAAGTATTGTTGTGTTCTATATACGTATAAGCTGCCCAACCTCAAATCTTCCATTCAGTGGGCTCACCATTTGGTCTTCTAGTTACACTTTATGAAATTGGATTGAGGTCATATAATCGACCCTGTGTACATTTGGGTAAATCAATCATTCCACTACCTTCCTGCCTAGAACTGGCTGTCAACTGGTATTAATCAATTCCTGTCATTCCCCGCTTCCAAAAGTCATTTGCATGCTTAGCCTCATGGTAAATTCCCTGACACAGAAAGAACACATTGTCAATTGCAGTTTTGCTACGAACAACTGTGGAATGCTGACTCCCCCCCCCCATCAAAAGATATATTTTTCTTTCCCTGAGCACATTTGGCATTTTCTAAATTTGTGCGGTTGTACAGAAGGACTTCAGTGTTTTGTTACTCAGCGATTGTGATGTTTAAATTAAGATCACCCCAAATCTGGCACAAATGCTGTAAGCAAATGAACATGCCCAAAGCATTTGGCTGTTAGAATACTAGTTAGAAATGATAAATGAGACTTTAAAGTGTTGAAGTTGGCAAAGAAGTCATTGTCACTATTGTCACATTTTAAAACTACTTCAACAGTGGCAGTGAGGCTGCTTGGCTGGCAAGTCTAAATGAGTTCCCACATTGTTGGGCTCTGCTGATGGATTATTTTTCTTGCAGCAGAAAACAATTAGTTGGCAGATGCGATTGGCTTACAGGAAAAAGACATTAAGTATTTAGATAGTATCTGTAGCCACAGATTCCAGGAAGTTTTCTTACATGCCATTCCTTAGCTTGTCATTCCAGAATAATTTGGTAGTCTAAACTGAATTTTACTTGATTTATTGTTAATTGCCTTGTGCTATAATACTGATAGTCTACCGCCTGTTCCTTATGAAATATTATGCAATCCTTATGTCACTTATCCTATCCTCATTTTTTTATACATTGGATAAATCTGTCTATTTCTGGTCCATGTTACTTTGGCATGTGTTCCCTCATAATTCTATCCCATTGTATTTCTGGATTTATCTGCAACTTTAAACAATCAGCACATTTTGGCATTTAAATATGTATTTAAATGCTACAACTGTACAAAAAGAACCTCTCTCTCTTTCCACAGTTTCATTTTGTTGCTTCATTTCATTCTTGATCTGTAGGATTATTTTGTTCATATTTTCAAGTAATTAAAAGAGAAAATGAGATATGACTTTTTTATTGTTAGCAGAACTGATTGACATTTCTAAGGATGGTTGTCCCCTTTGAGGGGTTGAGGCTTGCCAAATATAAGACAAATGGGTTCAGGAGTCTTTGTGTTGGATATCTTTAAAGTTGGAGTGTTGCTGTTTTGTTTCGGTTTTTTAAAAAAGACGTGTCATTTGGGTTTTTTTGTACCACATATTTGCATGAAACTCACAAAGAATGTATACATGTCCATTGGTAAGATTCCCTGCAATTCTTTTTTTTTTGCATGGATATGTGTTATCCAATATCCAATATCCATGGATATGTGTTATCCAATATACACTAAAAATAAGCATTTGAAGCTATTTGTTAATACTACTCAATTATCAAAACTAAAAAAACCCTGCTCATTTATAATCAGTGTTAAGGTTTGTCTCAAATTCCATACAGCTGGAAAATTGGAAGTTTATGTGCCCCATGATCAGCAATGATGTTGTGTTGTGCCATAAATTATGCTTGCTTATAACTTACCCTCCACACACTCACACTTTTCCTTGGTCTTTCAGGCCCCAATCCAGATGGAGTGGGTGGAGAATGTGGCATCAGCAGAGATGTCCCATGCTGTCCTGGTTCTATATTCCATTTTGAAGCATCTTGGACTTGTGGCATTGCTGGAGCAATCCTGCTTCAAGTTGACCTATGCCTGTTTGTTGCCTCCATCAGTAGCTGGTAGAATGGGAAGTGGGAGGTGGGAATCTCTTCAGATGCACTAAGAGAAAGAATGGTACTGCTGTTAATGACTTTGGGGTGTGGCACGTATAGCCGTGTTCCCTAGCACTGTTGTGATTGATGATGGTGCTATTAATGAAAAATGTCAAAACGAGCTTGAAAAAAAACCCCACCTGCTTCATGGAATTTTCGGAGGCAGCAATGAAAGGCAGAGGTGGGGAAGATGCTGATTTTGAGCAGGTATCGGTTCCCTAAATATTAATATTTCAGGACCCTCTTCCTCGCTAAAGGTGTTTACAAGGGCTTACACAGAATATCAAGTTAGACCACTGAGCTCACAAAACCTTAGCCCATGTATCTTTTCTGTTCTGGTGTGGTCTTGGGAGGGTGCAATTTGAAGCAAATATATTGTGTGCTGAAAGAGAGTGATTAACCCTTCCACTTTTTTTCTAGCACCAACATGATTTATCTCCACCTCAGGCTCCTAAGATACCTCAGATATCTTCCACAATGCCTGGTGGTAAAAATACCAACATTTCCCTTGTCTGTCATGTTGCAAGTCCGCATCAGAATAATTGTTGAATCCTATACAGTGGTACCTCAGGTTACATACGCTTCAGGTTACATATGCTTCAGGTTACACACTCCACTAAGCCAGAAAAAGTGCTTCAGGTTAAGAACTTTGCTTCAGGATGAGAACAGAAATCGTGCTCCAGCGGCGCGGCGGCAGCAGGAGGCCCCATTAGCTAAAGTGGTGCTTCAGGTTAAGAACAGTTTCAGGTTAAGAACGGACCTCCGGAACGAATTAAGTACTTAACCCGAGGTACCACTGTATATATGTGTGAAGCCAGCAAATAGTATACCGGCTTAATTTAAGAACCAAACTATGAGTCACAATGAGGGGGAGACTGAGGTAGTCCGAGAGTACGAGCTGAAAAAGGCACCGTCTGCTGACAACCTTTGTTAGAGCAAGTTGCTTCTCAGAGCTAGCTGTGGTCCTGCAACAGCTGCCCTGCCCTGCCTAGCTCAACCTAGCCCTGTGTCCAACCCAGCTTTGCCGCCTCCTCTGTGGAATGCGCCACCAGACTAGACATAGCTTGACAGTAAGCAGCAAACAAGGCATGGTCAACTCACAGGACAATGCCAATTAAACACATGCCACACCTCACAGGAATACATGGAAGACAGCCATGAACACAGCCAAGAGTTCCAGGGCAGGCAGATAATAATAATAATAATAATAATAACAACAACAACAACAACAACAACAACAACAACAACAACAACAACAACAATACCTTTATTGTCACTACACCGCCTGTGTGCAGTGAAATTAAATGAGTCCCCCCATACACTCAGACTTGTTTGCACTCTGTGTGCTTGTTGAAAATGAATTACACTACTAATTTTTTTTCCATTCAGCAGCCCAGCAGCCCACAGATAAAAACTGTTCTTTAACCTGTTGGTGCGGCTGACTATACTTCTGTATCTCCTGCCCAGAGGTAGGAGATTAAAGAGGTACTGGCCGGGGTGTGAGTCGTCGCTAAGAATTTTTCTCCTGAGGCAGCGGTCTCCTGCGATGTCATCTAGCGAACTCAAAGGACAGCCCATGATATCATGTGCTGTATTCGCCACCCTCTGTAGGGACTTCCTGTCCGTGGCTGTCAAACCAGCGTACCACACTGTAATACAGTATGAAAGGACACTTTCTATTGTGGACCAGTAGAAGGAGATCATCAATTTTTGTTTGACATTGTTCCTTCACAAGACCCTGAGGAAATGGAGTCTCTGCTGGGCCTTCCTAACCACCTGGGTTGTATTTATTTTCCAAGTGAGGTCTTCACTAAGGTAGACTCCCAGGAATTTAAAGAAGAGACTCTCTCCACACACACACACCCTGATATACAACGGGGCTAGTTCCCCTCTCTTCCTCCCAAAGTCCAACACCACCTCCTTTGTCTTACTGATATTTAGGTGCAAGTGGTTCTCTAGGCACCATGTCGAGACTTTTTGAACCTCCTCCCTATACGCTGATTCATCTCCACCTGTAATTAGACCTATTTTGGTATCATCTGCAAACTTAATAATTACAGTAGATGGATCGAATGAGATACAGTCATATGTATATGAGTACAAGTAGGGACTCAGCACACATCCCTGTGGGATGCCAGTGCTGAGCTTCAGAGAGGTAGATGTAACAGGCCCAATCCTCACTATTTGTGTGCAATCCCTCGGTGTAATCCCTGTGCAGTCAAACCTCAGCTCCTGAATGCCTCTGTTTTGGAACGTTTCAGCTCCCGAATGCCAAAAACCTGGAAGTAGGTGTTCCGGTTTTCAAACGTTTTTCAGAAGCCGAATGTCAGACATGGCTTCCACTTGAGTGCAGGAAGCACCTGCAACCAATTGGAAGCCACACCTTGGTTGTCGAACATTTTGGAAGCCAAACGGACTTCCAGAACAGATTACGTTCGACAACCGTGGTTTGACTGTACCACACTCTTCTTTACTTTCTGCGGTTGACTAACAGAGCAACAGCTCCAGCAACATAGAAAACAGGCATTTTGCATAGCACCCACTAGGTGGCTCCCCCTGCAAACACTGCAGTACTGGTTTAATTCTCACTTCAAGATTTTAGCTGTGCATGCACCATCTTATTTTGCCAGCAGTTGCTGCCCTTAGTTTAACGGGGCTGGGAAACCTCGATAACTTTTGAACTACCGCTAAGAATTTCACCAAGTCCATGAAAGATTGCCTTCCTTCATCATCTTGAATAAAGTATATCAGTAGTTTTCACCAACATGGGAAAGAAATATATAACATTCCTGTTCAAAAATTGGAGAGGGGTAAGTGTGCCAATTTCTAGGACTTTTTAACTTATTGTATCTGGGACAATTTTTATTGTAGAGGTATGAGATTTGGCACATTCATAGATCTCATCAGGTAGTTCACATATGCTGGGTTTCAAGTTATTAGCTCAATGGGTGTCTTTTTATAAGATAGAATTTTGAGGCTTATAATGGCGGAAGCATTTTCCTTCTGACTAAAAGTTTAATTTTTGTCGAACTGTCATAAAGTTACTAAAACTGTTGCCTTACTAACACAAAGATGGGTTGATAGAGAAGCACAGAAGCTCCCCCAAAGTTTCTACCTAATCACTTCATTGGAAGAAGAACAAGACATGAAAGAGGTAGAACCAATTAACAGGAACCTTTAGAACTGCAAGCCAAAAGGCAGAGGCAGTCATTATTCCATTAAGAGGTAGATTTGTCCAATTACAGTACTGGCTTCCTCTCAGTCACTCTTCCTTCCCTCACAGCCTCTTTCTTGTAAAGAAAAGGCTCCAGGGTCAGCTGGAAATCAGCCAAAAAGAAAGCATAGGAAAGGGGAGGGAGAACAGCCTCTACAAGGCAAACATTTTTTTTTTTATTAATCATGAAACATTTATTTCCAAAAAGTTTGGTTCTAGCTGCTTTGTCCCTCTTTGGTTTGTCTCTTGCTCAGTGTGGTGTAGTGGTTAATAGTGGTAGACTCATAATCTGGTGAACCGGGTTCGCGCCTCTGCTCCTCCACATGCAGCTGCTGGGTGACCTTGGGCTAGTCACACTTCTCTGAAGTCTCTCAGACTCATTCACCTCACAGAGTGTTTGTTGTGGGGGAGGAAGGGAAAGGAGATTATTAGCTGCTTTGGGATTCCTTAGGGTAGTGATAAAGCGGGATATCAAATCCAAACTCTTCTTCTTCTTCTTCTTCCTCTTCTTCTTCTTCTTCTTCTTCTTCTTCTTCTTCTTCTTCTTCTTCTTCTTCTTCTTCTTTTCCTTCCTTCCTTCCTTCCTCCCTCCCTCCCTCCCTCCCTCCCTCCCTCCCTCCCTCCCTCCCTCCCTCCCTCCCTCCAAAGCATCCCTAGTTAATTCTAGATTGCAATAAATTGCACAGTGCTATCTTCCTATATACATAAAAATGTAAGGCTGTTGTCATGCTGCAGGCTGTGTGGCTGCCAACTCCAGAGTGAGGACAGAGCAGTAGGCAGCCTGATTAGCAAGCAAGCAGTGCAGGGGGACAGACAGTCCAGGTGTGCTGTTTAACTGAGGGAGAACTGCTTCACAAAGTGGTTTCATTAAAAAAAACAACCCCCCCACTTTCCCCCCATTTCATTTCTATGCCACTTTATATTTTTAAGGGGGAAAACTCTCAAAGTGGTTTACAACACATTAGAACATTACTGAAGAAACTCACCTGTAAAGTATGCTTTCAAAGCAACGTAAAGTGGAACCTCGGGTTACATACGCTTCAGGTTACATACGCTTCAGGTTACACACTCAGCTAACCCAGAAATAGTGCTTCAGGTTAAGAACTTTGCTTCAGGATGAGAACAGAAATCGGGCTCCAGCGGCGCGGCGGCAGCGGGAGGCCCCATTAGCTAAAGTGGTGCTTCAGGTTAAGAACAGTTTCAGGTTAAGAACGGACCTCCAGAACAAATTAAATACTTAACCCGAGGTACCACTGTAATTAACAGGAAACTAAAATATTATCTTTAAAGATTTCAAAATAAAACATTACAAAGGAAGTCAAGTACAGAATGCACATTCAATGCAGCAAAGTTAACAAAAAAAAACTTAAACATTTTAAAGGAAAACATTATTAAAGGAAGTCAAATATAAAATACACCGTTCAAACAGCATAATTAACAAGAGAATAAAATATTGGCATAAGCACAAAACATATCTGCTGCTGTTGCTGCCAGTCCTGCCAACAGTGGTTCACTGTGGGCAGCAGCTGTGGAAGCTTAGGCTCAATTATCTAGGTCTGCACTGAGAGACAGCCAACCCGCACCTTGATTCCCCCCCCCCCTTTGAGCAGAAAACTGTGTCACAATGGCAGAAGAATGTCAAGATCCAAGGGATAGCTCCCGTCCAATCCACATATTAACCTGAGAGGTGCAGATATAAATTCCATATATATATTTCACAGCAGAATTCACAAAAATGGAATTCAGTAAACTTTATCATTTATAAAAATGTTTTTGAGACATATTGTACAAAAACATTGCAGCAGACCACTTCCTGCCCCTTCCCTCTCTCATGGAGAAAGGTAGGCCAAAATTTGCAGGACCACTGATAGCTCCAAGTGAAGAACTTGTGGTGACAAAGGTGGAGAGCAGATTGAGCATTATAAAGCCTCTGCCCTCAGACTCCCTCCATCAGGCCTCATCCGCTTGTGGAGAACTTCACTGTCTTAAAGGGCCAACCCACTTACCCGAAGACACGCACTCCTCCTCTGTTCCATAGCCTCTCTCCTGCTGTGCTCCTTGTGATGCTGTGGGAAGCAACGAGTTCCTCAGACTTAGAGGAAAATGCCTGTGATGGACCTGGACTTGCAGACTTTGGTGGTAGGGGATGTTGCCCTGTAGGTTCCAGTTTATCAGCCTCCGTGCTCCCTCCAGTCTCCAGGAGCAGGCTCAGAGCCATGAATCTGGACTGGCTCCATAGCCAGAGACACTGCAGCCTCTGGCTCCAAACCTGGATTGCTGCTGGACTCTGGGATTACAACCCCAGCTCTCTGTCTGCTTCTCCTCGCCATACCCAGTCATACATGTCATTGTCTTCTTAGAGCCTTTGTATGCCTTTCTGATTTCTGCCTTGTGAGGACAGACTTCTTGCAAGCTGTACCAAAAATATGTAAGTTGTCTGAATCCACAAGCATGTAGCAAGCATGCTACTGGTGTGTGTGTGTGCGTGTGTGTGTGTGTGTGAGAGAGAGAGAGAGAGAGAGAGAGGAAGGGAGAGAGTTCAAGAGATCAAGTCTCCTCCGGATCAAGTCTAATAATCTGGCCACTGTAGTGAGGTGACTCCCTGGGTAGATTTGATTTCATGTAAGCTGCTCTGGGAGCCTTTTTTGTGTGCGCGCTGAAGAGTGGGGTAATTATTATTATTATGGCTTCCAACAGAATATTAAAATGCAATAGTCTATTAAACATTAAAAGCTTCCCTAATCAGGGCTGCCTTCAGATGTCTTCTAAAAGTCTGGCAGTTGTTCTTCTCTGGTGGGAGGGCGTTCCACAGGGTGGGTGCCACTACCGAGAAGGCCCTCTGCCTGGTTCGCTGTAACTTCGCTTCTTGCAGTGGGGGAACCGCCAGAAGGCCCTCAGCACTGGACCTCAGTGTCCGGGCAGAACGATGGGGGTGGAGACGCTCTTTCCATGTCACCTTCAAAGGTAGCCCCACATAGAGCGCATTGCAGTAGTCCAAGCAAGAGGTAACTAGAGCATGCACCACTCTGGAAAGGCAGTCTGTGGGCAGGTAGGGTCTCAGCCTGTGTACCAGATGGAGCTGATAAACAGCTGCCCTGACACAGAATTGACCTGCGCCTCCATGGACAGCTGTGAATCCAGAAAGGGGTACAAATGCTCTAAATAAATAAATATTGCTCAAGTTCAGTCATGAATAATTAAACTGTTGAATGTTCTTTCACTGACATCTTTCTGCAGGGTGCCATAACTAAAATTATATCTTCTGGTGGAATGCAGAGCAAAAGACACCTATACGATCTTTGGCCTCAGCATGTGCCTGTAAAATGAAATGCACAAGGATGGGGCTGATTTTTTTTTAAAAGCAGCAAGCAAATATCATAGGGGAGAGAGAGCGTCCCAGTTGCCTTATTATGTGTTAAGTAGGGTGCCGTGCGTATGTTATGGAAGAAGGAAACCTTCCTGACACACATCCAATGTATGTGAGATTCTAGAATACTGAAGTGAAGTGACACTTCAAACCTCAAGGCAGTGTCTGCTGCTGCAGCTGTGTCACTGCTTCCGCACGATGGACTGCCTTATGACATAATGTCCCTATTTAAAGAAAAATTGGATGCTGATTGATTCGTGGGGGAGCAGGGGTGCAACCATCCACAGAACGTTGGGTGGCTGGTGCATGTCTGTGGGGCTGACCCAAAGACAAGTTGCTGTCTGAAGTGGAATAGCTAATGGCACCCCCCACCCCACAAGTAAAAGTGCATACAGTGGTACCTTGGGTTAAGAACTTAATTCGTTCTGGAGGTCCGTTCTTAACCTGAAACTGCTCTTAACCTGAGGTACCACTTTAGCTAATGGGGCCTCCCATTGCCACCACGCCACCGCTGCGCGATTTCTGTTCTCATCCTGAAGCAAAGTTCTTAACCCGAGGTACTATTTTTGGGTTAGCGGAGTCTGTAACCTGAAGTGTCTGTAACCTGAAGCGTTTGTAGCCCAAGGTACCACTGTACTATCCTAGGTCGGCAAAGTTATTTTGGTACCCGAGAGAGAGAGAAGCCTATTAGTGCTTCTCCATGGCAATAAAAATACAAAGATAATGAATAAAATCAATTGCAATTTGCTGCCCTGTCATAGCTGTCTGTGGCAGCCGTCCCACTCCGTCTAACGACAGGTCCAGCGCTGTGTGTTTGTATGTGTGGGTTTTGCAAGTTGGCTTTGAATATATCCAGGCACGGACTTTTGAACTTGGCTGTGAATCTCCCCGCTCCCTCTGAAATGGTGTCTCCAAGGAGCTTCTGCATATATATATATATATATATATATAGAGAGAGAGAGAGAGAGAGAGAGAGCGCGCGTATGAATTTGGCATATCTCAAATTAGAAGTGTGAAGCATCCATCTTCCTGTGGCCAGGCACCGAATCTGATGTGTAACGCTAAAAACATCAGCTGTATTCCATTGACATTTTCGCTTGTGTTTGAATGCCTCGGAAATGTTCCTCAGGTTAATAGGGCAAAACATGTTGGAGCTCAAGCTCAGACACTGGCTGCCTTTTCTTCCTATGCATCCAAGCACAACGGAATACTTAGGTGTGCTGGAAAATGTGGACTGGGTATCTAGACCTGGACTCTGACTTAATAAGTTCCAGTCCCCATAATCCATGGGCCAAATAGGCCTGGTTTAAAGGCTGAAGATCCTGATAGATTGTGGCGTGTAGACTGAGTCACGACTTTGCATGCAGACCACTGCACATGGGAAATAATGGGTATCAGAAATACACCCATGTATGTGCAATGTGTGTGCATTGTGCTTGATTCAGCGACCTGCCTCTCTCTGGGTCACATGTTATCAGGATCTTCAGTGTCTGCACTAGCTGGATTTCTGTTGTTTCCTAAAAGGGATGTCTCTGCATTACTGATACCTTGCCCTGTAGCAGTCCAGGAGGAGGAAAAAGCTATTCCTTCCCAGCTACTTCTAATTGCTATGCCCCCTCCAATATCTCAGTGGATTTATTCTGATATTAACTATTCCCCCTTCCTTCCCTTCCTTCCCCTCTCCTCTAGACTTCTGCTATAACAGAGTAGTATAATCAAAACCCCAATTACATGCTCTGTATGTACATACATATCTGATCTAATATTTCATTATTATTTTTTTTGTGTTTATTGGAAATTGCTTAGTGCACCAAGGGAAAAAGGTGTTTATTTGCTGCTCTGGCCATTTCTATCTCTCTCTCTTGGTAGAATGAACATTAATCATTGTTGATTTCTTTCTCTCTTTTTTTGGCACGTGGGTAGAATATGTGATTCCCAACAAGAAGGTTCCATCCAAGCATTCATTAATGTACAATTTGTAATATCTGGTCTCTGAAAGGCGGTAAAAGGCCTTTCCCATTAGCCTTATTTTTGCAGTGGGCATATTTGTTATTTTCAACCTATGGTACTCTCTGCTCCAAGGAGCCCAGGATAGTACCCATAGTTTCTCCCCTCTCTATAATCACAAAAGCATGAGGCTGAGACATAGAGAGTGATCTGGGGGCACCTAATAAGCTTCACCCAGGTTTCGTCAGTCATTGACCACACTAGTGTTTGTCTTGACTAATGCTGCAGTCCAAAGAACACAGGAAGCTTGTTTTAAGTTGTGGGTGAACATATCAGACGACACAGCGATTCTTCAAACAGCTCTTGTTTATTCACAAGCCAGGACAGAACTGAACTGAAGGGTTCAGTCAGCCTGCTTATATAGAGCTCCAGTAATACGTTACTGTAACAACTTTCTAAAACTATCCAATCACTGAACGTCACTTTCGATCCCTTATTTGCATAACTATCTACAGTATCCCCCTGCTGGCCCAGGGTGAGAACTTCAGTACATAACAGCTTAATTGTACTGAGTCCATCCAGCTCTACTTTCTACACTGACTGGCAGGAGTTTCAAACATGGACTCTGTCTCAGCCCTATCTGGGGATTGAAGCTGAGATTTTCTGCATGCAAGGCAGATGATACATTGCTGAGCTATGTCCCCTCCCACACCTAATTACTTGGGATCAAGTCTCACTGAATTCAATGGCGCTTGTTTCTGAGTAGTCATATACAGTGGTACCTCAGGTTACAGACACTTCAGGTTACTGACGCTTCAGTTTACAGACTCCGCTAACCTGCAAGTAGTACCTCGGGTTAAGAACTTTGCTTCAGGATGAGAACAGAAATCGTATGGCAGTGGCAGCGGGAGGCCCCATTAGCTAAAGTGGTACCCCAGATCAAGAACAGTTTCAGGTTAAGAACAGACCTCCAGAACGAATTAAGTTCTTAACCCGAGGTACCACTGTATTTGGTTGTGCTGTAGGTCCCACTGAAAGCATGACTTAAACTGTTCTGTTTGCTTCACCTAATTTTAGCTAGACTGGGTTCCAGACCTTTCTCTTCTCAAGTTGCCCATCGAGGTTCAACTGCTGCTTCTAAGTATATAGATAAAAACCTAAACTACCAAAATTGCCCAGGAATTGAAAATATGAGAAAATGCCACCAATATTTATTATTATGCACACATGCAAACACACACACCCCTCTTTGATTTTAAGCCAGCTTTAAGCAGGGAAAGCCTCTAATGAGAAGAGGCACAAGAGGGCAGTGTTACGTCGAATTAGGCATCGTAAGATGCCATTAGCGCTGGCGTACTCTATGGCAGATTGCAGCAATCAAAATATTTGAAATAAAATTGTCGCAGTGGCCGTACGACAGGGAAGTTGACTTATTTTGGAGTATGTACAATGGGAGGTAGGGGGCAATTTCCAATTGCTGCCATTGCTTTTTGTGGTAGAACACAGCACGATTATTACTGAACTTATTTGGGTTCTTACTGCCCTTGCAGACTGTTGTTTCTGTAGCTGGAGAGGAATATCATGGGAGCCAGAGACAGATAAAGATAGCACAAACATAACCAGTAAGACTGATGGCATTATCATTGGAATGGCATGCCAGGTTCATTCCGTTCAAAATTAGACAGAAGAAATGGGTACTTCTTAAGCCAATTTAGGCCGTTATGCGTCAGCCAAAGAGATGCGGCTTGCAAATTTGCTTGAGTATTGGGTTACATACCTGAAATGAGCACTCAATGTGGACAAGAAGATATTGGATGAAAGTATAATGCCATCTTTGTGCTATGATCACAAGCCATTAATTTTGCGTCATCCCTGCTGGGGTGGACGGACTGGGTAGAATAAAGATAGCTTCGTTTAGCACTCTTGAACAGAATTTCATTGTCTGAAATTGACCGGTAGTAGATGCTTCAGGGGATGACACTTGTTACATATGATCAAAGTGAAAACCAGAGATGCTGCTCCTGTGTATTGGTTAGAGAAGGTATCCCTGCAGGCCTACCCTAAGCTTCCAGTAAAGGATTGGGAAGCAGAAGACTATGCCGTGCCCTCTGGCAGCTTATTTTGGCAAAAGGCAATTGCTACAGGCTTTCCCTTTGCTTTGCTTTGATTGATGGCCTTGTATTTTATTAGGCAAATTAACCTTTGCACACCACCAATGAGTGGCATATAAATAAAATCTTTCTTACTTAGGTAGTTTCTTTCTTCCTCCTCTGGCTTTAGTGCTTCTCTTAGCCAAAACTTAAGTGCCATAAAATCCCCCACTTTCTGCAATCTGCTGCTGCTTCTCCTCCTCCCCACACTTATTCTTTAGCTTCAGAGCAGAAGTAGGAGGTAGTTTCATCAGCGTGCACAATGTGATACCAGTTCTCTGTCGATACATTTGGGCAACAGCTTTGCAGTTCCAAATATTTTGGAGGCTACATTGGCGCATCAGAGTGCTGGTGTTCTCTTGCAACACAGTTCAGCGGCCTTCTGATGTGTACATGGAGCTCAGGATGAATAAATGGATGAAGAAGTGCACCCCATTTAGTCCCCCTTCCAGAAGAAATAGACAAAGCACAGGTGTTGGGTAGACTTGGCCTATAACGTTATTTAAACATTAAGCTCTGCAGTGAAACTCTAGCTGTCCAACATCTGGAGGGCTACAAGCTCCCTGTTCTAGAAGTTGGCTCAAAAGAATTGAGAGACATCTCCTCCATCAGGTGACTTGGGTACCAATAGCACAGCACTTTGCTCTGTAACTTCCTGGATGACCTAAGATCTCCAGCCTTGGCAAGATATGATGAACTGCTGACTTGGCTGCTAGATCATCTTGATACCTCTTTTCTGGATTTTACCACATCCCTCCGGTCTTTCATCCTTCCCTAAAGCTTTGCCCTTGGTCCACATTCACCTATGGGCTGCCTTCTGAACTCCACTAGTTCTGATTGTCTCTTCATCTGCTTCCTGGAGCATGTTCCTTGTGCCCCTAATCAAATTGCCCACCATCACCACTTGATATTTCCTTGGTTAGTTTCAGGCTACAGAAGTTTGTGTTGCCTAAGCAGATCTGTGGGGCTGGGCAGATCAGCAACTCAACTTCTTTGATGAATTCTGTGCTGCAAATCTCCATTCTGATGGAAGAGAATGAACGACAACTGCTTCCTAAATGCCTATAAATAAGGAGAACTCTAGATCTGACATGGATTCCAACCTTTTGGCTGGACTGTGACTCTACAGATGCTCTGGTACTTAAGGAAGACCAGTCATTTGCTGGAGTTTTATGATTTGGGTATAAAACATTTCCCCTCGAAGCAGTGTCTGTTGATAAGAACCAAACATTGTACTTAATCAAATATCTCAGCCTCCCATTTGCTATTTATTTATTTATTTATTTATTTATTTATTTATTTATTTGTGTGTGTTGAAGTTCCCATTGTGACTATAGCAACTTTGGGGTTAATTTGGGTTGATCTCCTAAGGTGTTTCATTAAGTTTCTTCAGCACTCACAGCAGGAAATAATCAATGCAGGTTTAACAGGAATACAAATGCATGTCTCTGCAATCCTCTTGTTCAGAGATTGGCTTGGCTTGGTCAAAGAGCCATGATCTCCAGCAGGAGGCCAAGACTTACAATTGCACATCATGAGTCTTTCTCTAAAATAAACTGGGCAGTGGTGGCCTGCACAGAAGAATCATGATGATTGGTGACATGATTCACTTCACCAAAATTTTGTTCATTGTTAATTGATTGCTTCTCTTTTCAAATTTGCTTCTCTCTCCTCTGTCGCCAAAAGATCAGGCTAGAGTGCCATGACAAATACTGCAACCAGTGCATCAGGTTTGCAAGCATGATCAGCAAAAGTATGAGCTTTCTCCTCCAAAGGCTCTGAAATCTTTCAGCTGAACCACACCAACAATACATGGCCATAGTTTGCCAGCAAATCTTGCATGGTCTGGCTTACCCTTGCAAGTGCTCATGTGATTTCATCTTAAGTGCAGGATTCCTCACCTGCAAAAAATAAAATAAAATAAAAATAAAAAAATAGGTGTGGACTGAGGTCTCGGCATGGGGAAATGGTTGACTTCCTTGCTCTGGTTACCAGTCTGGACTGCCATGCCATGGACTTGCATTGGAGAAAAGCTCCCATTGAAGCTAATAAGAGCTTCTTTGTTAGTCAGATAGCAGGAGTGGAGTTCCTAATTTGGACTAAGTCCTTGCAGGACTAGCCCAAGACACTTTATTGCCTGAGGTGAAGGGCAAGATGGCATCCCTCTTATCCTATGTATGGAAGCTGACTGGAGTGGTGATTGGGCAGCATCCTCCACTGTACCTGAGAGCAGCAAAGTTGGCTGTGGCACATAGAGAACTATCCTCCAGCATCTCACTGCCTGAGATGACTGCTTCATTCTACCTCAACTAGAGCCAGGGCTTTCTCGGCTGTGGCTCCAATCTGGTGGAACGCTCTGTCACAAGAGACTAGGGCCCTGCGGGACCTGACATCTTTCCGCAGGGCCTGCAAGACAGAGTTGTTCCACCAGGCCTTTGGTCAGGGCGCAGCCTGACTCCCTCCTCTGGCAACCTGCACAGAATTTTGCTTAACAGTTGCCATCAATTTGATTTTAATTAATTTTTATAATGAAATGTTTTTAGAATGTTGGATTAATTGATTGTTTGATTATTTGATTGTTGTTAGCCGCCCTGAGCCCGGCTTCGGCTGGGGAGGGTGGGATATAAATAAAATTTATTATTATTATTATTATTATTATTATTATTATTATTATTACCTAATGGTAGAGCCAGTCCTGAGTCCTTGGTGTTCAGGACGGTTGTCCGAGGGGATCTCAGTATCTACACCAAGTCCATTGAATCCAGGGCAACTATTCCAACATGGAAGGGGTCCAACACAGGTAGCAGGACACACATTTGTTTTGGTTTTCTATACTGGACAGAAGGAAAGTGCTCTGGAATTGGAGGCTAGTCTTCCCTTGTTGTGGTCAGAACATTTGATATTGATATTTAGAATCACAATTGCCACTTCCCTTTGCAAGGGCTTTGTGGGATCTTCTAAGCCCATTGGAGTTTATCAGGATCCATTAGCTTCTAGGGTGGACAGCACTGATTGATCTGTGGAATGCATAAATAACCCAGAGGGTTGACATGACCACTCCTGAGTAATCTCCTCCCCCCCCCCCCCCGCAAAGTCTGGACAGCTCCTTGGCACATATCGGAATTGAGGCTAATGAAGCAAACAGATAGATGTCTACAGCACAGGTGGAAGAAAACTAATTATGAATCCAACCAAACATTAATATGAGCCCATCACAAGTTTACTCTGTGGTTGTGATGCGTCTTCACCACCACCATTACATCCTCTCAATGTCATCCAGTGGAGCTTTCCCCAATAGATTGGGGTGCTTCAAGCTGTGGCTCCAGGGGTGGTGTTGTAGTGGAACTCTCAGTGGGTTGTTGTGAAATGTTCGTGAGACATTATCTGGAGTAAAATCACTTGCATGTGATTTTTGGCAGGTCAATTTGGAGGGACACCTAGAGTAGTATCTGGTCCTATTTTGTTGAAAGACTTTCAGTTTGTGTTACTCAAGGATGTGGACAAGGTGCTTCATTGGATTTGTGCAACCAACCCCTTGATTCTCATGGTTTATTACGTCTTATAGTGAGCTGGAACTAAGAGGTAGTAAATTCCTCCTTAAGGGAGGGAATGGTCTCAGTATTCTCAAAGGGGCAGCAGTGTGACCATTCCTGACGAAATCTTATTTAGACACAGAAGATCTTAAATTGTAGAGCTATAAGTTGGTAGCAAAGGTCCTCTTCCAGTATAAGATTCTTGAATGAATAGTGTCAAAGCAAGTCCAATCGCTCTTGGATGACACTGATTTTCTGCATCTATTTCTACTGGAGTTTAGGCCTACTTATACTGATGAAGCTGCTTTGTATCATGTTTGTCTGGAGAAAGACAGACGGAGTACAACCCTATTGATTCTCTTCAATCACTCAGCAACTTTTGATGCTGTTGCCCATTGCATCCTTCTGGATTGGACATGGGGGGCACTGCTCTGTGGTTGTTCTACTCAAACCTGGATGGCCATTTTGAGAAGGTAGGTTGACTACTGTGGAATTTATGGGTCATGGGATTTATGGTTCAGGGCTCCATCTCATCTCCCACAATATTAAATATCTACATGAAACCTCTGAAGTGAGGACATCCAGGGATTTGGAGAGTCTTGTCATCAGTATGCAGATGACATGCAGCTCTCCCTCCCCATTTCATATATCATCATCATCATCATCACTACCGCATAAATCAGATGTGGTGGTGGTGGGAGAGCTAGATCATTGTCTGGCCATGGTAAGGGATTGGCTGAAGTCCAACAAACTGATGCTCCTTCCAGGCAAGATGGAGGTGGTTTCTCTACACAGATGAATGATGTTCAACCTGTTCAGGGAGGCGTTTTGTTTTGAATTTTGGAGGTACACAACGTGGAGCCAATTTGAAGTGTTGCTTTTGCTGTATGGCACTGTACAAACATGGGTCCTCCAAACCTAACTCCTATTTTCTACCCATACCTTAAGATCACCCACTAAAGCCCATTTCCAAGTACAGTGGTACCTCGGGTTAAGTACTTAATTCATTCCGGAGGTCCGTACTTAACCTGAAACTGTTCTTAACCTGAAGCACCACTTTAGCTAATGGGGCCTCCTGCTGCCGCCGCACTACCAGAGCACGATTTCTGATCTCATCCTGAAGCAAAGTTCTTAACCTGAAGCACTATTTATGGGTTAGCGGAGTCTGTAACCTGAAGCATATGTAACCTGAAGCGTATGTAACCCAAGGTACCACTGTATCTCCTCCATCTGAAGTACAAAGGATGGCAGCAATGGAGGGTTTACAGTAACACCTTTTCAGTACCAGGTAAATGCCTTCTTGTTCATCCAGGCCTTTTAATAACATCCAGCTTTTTTGTACCATCTGCAATATGTTTTAAAGACCAGATGTACTCTTTTGCAACTTTGATATCAATGTTATTTCAGTCTTCACTTTCACAGCATTTTTTTTAACTGGTGGGATGGCCGTCGCTCTCTCTGTATGTGTGTTTATTGATGTCACGTTTTAGAATGTTAGCTTATTGTGCTGCTTGCATTTTTGTATTAATTTTTGCTTGAACTGCTTGTTTGTAACATTGCCTAGAAGGCCGGGTTGATAGGCAACAAATAAATGTGAGTAATAAACAAATTAAGCCTGGGGACCACCAGTTATCCATTTCTACCATAGAGACAAGCTAGACACTTTTACGGTTCTCAGCTGACAAGCAAAAAAGAGAAAGGAGGGAGTATGAATTGACATTTTTTCATGTCGTATTCAAACTGCTGCCTGAATATAATGTTGTGTAACATTGGGAAAGGTACTGGGGCAGCATGGGGTCGGCTGCAGTTGTGTTGTCGGAGGCACTTGTGTGTTAACTGTTTTGTTTTTCGCAGCTGGAGAGGGCAAAAATAACAGCTGTTAATTAGACTTGGGAAAGGAGCCAGTTCTTGATTTTTTTTCTATTTAAAAAATGGAGAGGGAAAAGGGGGTATGCGGAAAGCAACTCTCCTGAAGCCACCAACAAAATTTCCATTCAGCTGTTTTGCTAGTGAAGCAACTTCTTTCGCTAGCACAAGCTGAACTCTTTCTCTTTTGGGTCATGTGCTCGCATGCGCACACACCAATTCCCCGTGGACAGTAACTGATGGAGAAAATCTCTGTTGTGCCAGTTTCGATCCAGAGGCAAGATGAATAAGTCATGCGGATTTTATCTGCAAACAGCTGGAGGAGGGCTCTAAATATTTTTGTGATTCTTTGCCTTCCAAACTACCACCTCTGCATGTGTGTAGATCGAGAAATTATTTATTTATTTGGCAGCGGTGCTTAAAATAAAATAAAATCACCCTTTCTGAATATCTCCTTGAAGGTTTCTTCTTCTTCCTGAACAGCTTGTTTCTGTAGCAGCACCAATGCATTAGGGATCTGCTATTCTTCCTAACTTGATGTCTGGACTAATAATTGATTGATTGATTGATTGATTGATTGATTGATTGATTATACTGTCCTTCAGCTGAGGATCATAGAGCGGTTTATAATACAAAAACACAAAATTCCATAACATAATAACAAATGAAACAATACACCCCACCACGAATTTAAAGGCCACAGATTGTTTAATTGGCCGAAGGCCTGGAAGAAGATGGAATGAAGGTGCCAGGTGAGTCTCCCTAGGGAGAGCATTCCACAAATGGGGAGCCACCACAGAAAAGGCCCATTTGTGTGCTGTCAACCTCCAGACCTCTCATGGAGGGGACACATCAATAAGGGCGTCAGATGATGATCACAGGTTTCAGGTCAGTCACAGATTGCAGCTATAACAAAGGCGGCATTTTTTCATCTCCGCCAAGCTAAGCAGTTGGCTCCTTACCTCTCTCGCCCTGACCTAGCCACTGTGATCCACGTGACGGTCACCTCCAGACTTGATTATTGTAACTCACTCTATGTGGGGCTGCCCTTGAGACTGACCCAGAAACTCCAGTGGGTGCAGAATGCCACTGCGAGACTCCTTACGGAGTCCTCGCTGCGAGATCACATTCACCCGGTGTTATACCAGCTGCACTGGCTCCCGGTGGAGTACAGGATCCTGTACTCCATCGGGAACCAGTGCAGCTGGTATAGCACCGGGTGAGTGTTTAAGGTGCTGGTTTAAGGTGCTGGTTTTAACCTTTAAAGCCCTATATGGCCTAGGACCATCGTACCTACAGGACCAGCTCTCCTGGTATGTCCCACGGAGGACCTTACGGTCTTCAAACAAAACATCTTGGAGGTCCCGGGCCACAGAGAGGTTAGGCTGGCCTCAACCGGAGCCAGGGCTTTTTCGGCCGTGGCTCCAATCTGGTGGAACGCTCTGTCACAAGAGACTAGGGCCCTGCGGGACTTGACATCTTTCTGCAGGGCCTGCAAGACAGAGCTGTTCCACCAGGCCTTTGGCCAAGGCACAGTCTGACACCCTCCTTTGGTAATCCTCACAGAACTCTAGCCCAATGGTTGCCATTAATTTGATTTTAAAATGAATTGATTTTAGAATGCTGTGTTACTTTTATTGTTAGTCGCTCTGAGCCTGGCTTCAGCTGGGGAGGGCGGGATATAAATAAAATTTTATTATTTATTATTCTTATTATATGGGAAGAGGAGGTCCTTGAGGTATTGTGGTCCTGAGCCGTTAAGGATTTATGGGTCAAAACTTGCAGTTTGAAATAGACCCGGAAACTAATTGTTAGCCAGTGCAGTCAGGGCAGGAGTGTTGCAATATGCTCAAATCCTCTTGCCCTTGCAATTTCAAACCGTCTTCAGGGGCAGCCTCACATATAACGCATTGCAGCAATCTAGCCTAAAGGTTGCCAGAGCATAGTTTTCTTATTTGTGTAGCTTATTCTTCTTTACCAATGTGCACCAGCCCATATGTGTACTGATTAGATCACGGCATGAAAATAAGTCTTTCTGCGATAACAAAATCACCGCTCTGTTGCTGCACTTCCCCCTGACCCCTTTCCCGAACCCCATCTTCTTCTTCCTCCTCCTTCTCTTATTTCATCTTCTATATTTAGGGCTAGACCACATGTGATTCAAGAGATTATGACCAGACCTTCTCCAGTTTTTCAATCCTTTAAAACAGTTGCTGTGGAGGACTCATGTTTTGATCAGAGTAGCATCAGGGCTGGGTAAAGGGTGGGCTAACCCTTCTTTCTGTACAGTATTCCCAGTCTAAATTCACCCCTAGCAGTGAATTAGTCCTATAACAGAAAAAAAGGCACCTGTATTTTATGGCAGTATTCCCGGCCCCACCCCCCAGTTAGGCTGATACCAGCTCTGTGCATGTGTGTGTGTGTGATTCAGATGGGGCAAACAGCATGGGGAAAAGGTTAAAGGTAAAGGTACGACTCTGGGGTTGCAGCTCTCATCTCACTCTATAGGCCGAGGGAGCCAGCGTTTGTCTGCAGACAGCTTCCGGGTCACGTGGCCAGCATGACAAAGCTGCTTCTGGCAAACCAGAGCAGTGCACAGAAACGCCGTTTACCTTCCCGCCGGAGTGGAACCTATTTATCTACTTGCACTTTGATGTGCTTTCGAACTGCTAGGTTGGCAGGAGCTGGGACTGAGCAATGGGAGCTCACCCTGTCGCAGGGATTTGAACCGTGGACCTTCTGATCGGCAAGCCCTAGGCTCTGTGGTTTAGACCACAGCGCCACCTGTGTTAAACACCCCTTATACCCACACCATTCCTCCACTGAAAATCTGAGTCCGCCTGGCTACTTTAATGTAGAACAAAACAATCCCATCTGGACGTCCGATCAGAGATCTCCTGCACCGCATGTGGTTTCTCTCTTAGCCTTTTCTTCTCTCTTACTTTATCTGGATGCTTTTTTTCTGGTAGCCTACTGCCTTTTATGTTTCTCTTTCCTCCTTTTGGCTGGGCTAAGGTGAGGAAGTGAGACAGGACTGGTGTTCTGTCTCATCTCTGTTTGTTTCTATGGTTTTATTAGGAAGACCAATGACAAACACATCAACGGAAAATGCGCACTGTGCAGAACAACCATTTCCTCGCCGCCAATCCCAGTTCCATGCCATTGGTCCACCCTACTTAACTGTCACGATTCTACAGCACAAGGGTTGCTCGCCAACCTCTGAGAGCCTGTGGGCACAACTGCAAATGGAAGAGTTGGTTGTGGCCACCCCTCCATCCAATGTGCATGATGAAACATGCCCTGAAATATAATATATTTCAAACCTGAGTTCAGATTGGTGGGGGGTGGGGGTGGCAGAGAGGCTATGGGTGTGGGTGAAGGCCACTGTGGGCACATGTGGGGCTGTGGATGCCACACTGGCAACCCCTGCTCTAGCAACTTACAGGTGCACGTTCACTCAAAAGAACATCCCTTTGTGTGCCCTAGGGCATTTTCTCATGGTTTGTATTGGAGCCTAAGAATCACCGTACCTGTCTATTTCATCATGCATTCAAGAATGCCCCCCCCCCATGGTTTTATCTAATGTTTTCAGTAATGCAAGTAATGTATCCCTCTGTATGTTATCTCCTCCCCCCCCTGCCTTTGATGTCTCTCATCGCTTCATCTAAAGACCACTGAGAAGGCAAACCAAACTTACTAAATTAAAGATTTCATAGATCCAGAGCAAGCACTTTTCCAGCTTCACTAATGGGGCCTTGTATGTATTAGTTATTAGGTTGTTTGGGGTGTTTGATGTGTCTAATACCAAAGTAGTGCTGGAAGGAGATAAAGCACAAAGTTCCGTGTACCTGATTGCAACATGCCTTTGTGGAGAAATTAGATCAATGATCATTTTCATTGTACTTGTCAGTTAGAAAGGGCTGCAGTAGTTCATTATGGCGTATTTACAATTCCACACAGTTGGAGCATCCCAGTGTTGGAGTCCTGCCAGAATGCAAAGTAAACACTGCAGCTGTCTGTCAGTGTCCTGAAGTGCTGGCGGTTTTTGGAGCACACTTAGAAAATCTAGTCATATGGACTGACAGCTTGGGGTGCTGAGAGAGCTTTTAAAATCAAAATGAAAGGTGGTTGTCCTGAGAGTTGTGTCCAAAAGGATGAGTCACTTTCAGGGGGGGGGGGGAAATCTGGGTGCACTTGTGTTTCTCCAGCGCCTTAGAACCTTTAGTAAGAGCTGTTTCACACATACGGGGCAAACCCAGATTTGGCAATGAGTGCACATGGCAGCCAAACAAACAGTGCACCTAATACAATAAGCACATTTTTGATGTGGTTTAGTCGTTTAGTCATGTCTGACTCTTCGTGACCCCATGGACCAGAGCACACCAGGCACTCCTATCTTCCACTGCCTCCCGCAATTTGGTCAAACTCATGCTAGTAGCTTCGAGAACACTGTCCAACCATCTCGTCCTCTGTTGTCCCCTTCTCCTTGTGCCCTCAATCTTTCCCAACATCAGGGCCTTTTCCAGGGAGTCTTCTCTTCTCATGAGGTGGCCAAAGTATTAGAGCCTCAGCTTCATGATCTGTCCTTCCAGTGAGCACTCAGGGCTGATTTCCTTCAGAATGGATAGGTTGGATATTCTTGCAGTCCATGGGACTCTCAAGAGTCTCCTCCAGCACCATAATTCAAAAGCATCAATTCTTCGGTGATCAGCCTACTTTATGGTCCAGCTCTCACTTCCATACCTCACTACTGGGAAAACCATAGCTTTTACTATACGGACCTTTGTTGGCAAGGTGATGTCTCTGCTTTTTAAGATGCACATACATAACGTAATATACAATGTAATCATGTAATTATATAATTTCTACAGGTCAGGGACTGCTTGGACACAGAGGAATGTGACACTTGCTGGTTCCACTTGCTGGTCATTTGGGGTGGGTGTGTTGGAGTGCTCCTAACTGGTGAAGACTGCCCACCAGCATAGTCCAGTGGAGCTGGGCAGAGGGACACTAGCACAATGAGTTTGGGGTTTTCCATTGCTCCGCCAGTCACGTTCATGCCTCAGAATTCAATGTTTGATTTAGTAATTAATGTAGCCAGTATGGTTACGTTTTGAAGAGCATTCTACTGTGAAAGACGAATATCTTAAACTTACGTACTTACCTGTTTAGAAAAAGTAATTTATGCACATTTTCAGCATCTATCTATGGATATATATTTCCCATTTGCATTACATCTGATGCTTATCTGAGCTGTGGTGAATGGGTTTTATGTGTCTTTTCATCCAGACAACATATGTTTACATCTTGGACCACCAAGTACTATGCATGATTAGTTGCCCGGGATTACATCTGAATCAAGGACATACAAACCCTTCCTATAAAATACATCTTCAGTATAAAAACAATTGTCTTTGCATATTTAGTGGCAAGAAGGGGAATCAGCTCTCCGTATTGGCTTGCTATGGGAGATGGATGTTCGTAAACTTCAAAACTCCACAATGCCTTCGCAACCAGAGAACATTACTGCAAAGCAAATTGATCACTCGAAAATTATAAAGAGCAGCTCTAAGCGTTTATAATTAGTACTGTGTTTGTATCACGTAGGGTAGGTGTTAATCTTCGACAAACACATTTTAAGGAATCAATTTGCATTTAAATAAATACACATGTAGCATCAGTCTTAATATGTCTCAAATGCTTGTATACAAACCTCTACTGCGCTTTGCTGGTGCAGGCTGAGTTTGATAATAATAATAATAATAAATTTTATTTATATCCCGCCCTCCCCAGCCGAAGCCGGGCTCAGGGCGGCTAACAACACTAAAACAGTACAACATTATAAATACATTCTAAAAATTAATTAAAATACAAATTGATGGCAACCATAGACTAAAGCTTTGTAGAGATTGCCAAAGGAGGGAGTCAGGCTGCGCCCTGACCAAAGGCCTGGTGGAACAGCTCTGTCTTACAGGCCCTGCGAAAAGATGTCAAGTCCTGCAGGGCCCTTGTCTCTTGCGACAGGGCATTCCACCAGGTTGGAGCCGCAGTCGAAAAAGCTCTGGCTCTAGTTGAGGCCAGCCTAACCTCTCTGTGGCCTGGGACCTTCAAGATGTTTTTATTTGAAGACCGTAAGTTCCTCTGTGGGGCATACCAGGAGAGGCGGTCCCGTAGGTACGAGGGTCCTAGGCCGTATAGGGCTTTAAAGGTTAAAACCAGCACCTTAAACCTGATCCTGTACTCCACCGGGAGCCAGTGCAGCTGGTATAGCACCGGATGAATGTGATCTCGCAGCGAAGACCCCGTAAGGAGTCTCGCTGCGGCATTCTGCACCCGCTGGAGTTTCTGGGTCAGTCTCAAGGGCAGCCCCACGTAGAGCGAGTTACAATAATCCAGTCTGGAGGTGACCGTCGCGTGGATCACAGTGGCTAGGTCAGGGCGAGAGAGGTAAGGAGCCAACTGCTTAGCTTGGCGGAGATGAAAAAATGCCGCCTTTGTTATAGCTGCAATCTGCGCCTCCATGGAGAGGGAGGTATCGAAGATTACACCCAAACTCTTAACGGACGGTGCTGGCACTAATTGCACCCCCGCAAGAGAAGGGAGTTGCCCCCTCAATCTCATATCGTCCCGTCCCAGCCAGAGGACCTCTGTCTTCGAAGGATTTAACTTCAACCGGCTCCCACGTAACCATCCAGCCACAGCTTCCAAGCATCTGATCAGTGTGTCTGGGGCCGAGTCAGGATGGCCATCCATCAACAGATAGAGTTGGGTGTCATCAGCATACTGATGGCAGCCCAGCCCAAAACTCCGGACAAGCTGGGCAAGGGGGCGCATAAAGATGTTAAAAAGCATCGGGGAGAGAATCGCACCCTGAGGCACTCCACACACCAAGGAGTGGCGGGATGACAATTCCCCCCCAAGCGCCACCCTCTGTCCCCGACCAGAGAGAAACGAGCGCAGCCATTGAAGGGCTGTGCCCTGGATCCCCACGTCGGCAAGGCGGTGGTCCAGGAGTTCGTGATCGACCATGTCGAAGGCTGCTGACAGGTCTAGAAGAATCAGCAGCCCCGACCCGCCTTGATCCAGCTGCCTACGGAGATCATCTGTTAAGGCGACCAGAGCCGTCTCGGTCCCATGACCAGCGCGGAAGCCGGACTGGAATGGATCCAGAGCCGATGATGAAGCACAGCAATTGTGTGTTTGAAATGGAATTTGCTTTTGGGTACTTTCCCTAAGGCTTTCTCTTTCTCTATGACTGCAATCCCCTATACAATTATTTGTAAGTCGCATTAAAGGCAATGGAGCTTGCTTCTGAGTATATGTGATGATCCACTGAAATTGGTGGGACTCATTCCTGAAGGCCTGCTCTTAATTTGGCAGGCCACATGTACTGAAGACAATACCTACAGAGGTAAGGAATGGAAGAAGTCATTGCTTAAGAATTCTGCCCAAGGGAAGATGAGCGCCGATGCCACAAGCTGAAATACCTCCCTCTCACCGGCAAGAGGAGAGCATTCAAGTGGGGACAGAAGCAGTGGAGTGGACAGAAGCAGTGGAGAGGGTAGGGCACCACCTCTTGTATTTCTGCTGCCTGAGGTACGGTAGGTGTTTCACTCCACCTCATCGTTGGCCTGGCTCTCACTGTGCCTCATAAACAGCCCGGATTGCCAGTTTCCTGTTGGAAAGGAAGGCAGAGATTTTTATTTTTATTTTTTTAGCCAGGACCTCTGGATTCTGAAATGAGGGGAAAGATAGATAAATGGTTGCTATGGTGACTAGGCCTCGTCCAAGCTGTGCCACAATGAACCGTAGTGGAAAGAAGATACGAAGTTAAATAGTCTTTCAGTGACCTTGGGCTCAGAGTGTCTCCCCTGATAAAGGGACCCATATCAGTTTCCCCAAAAGTAAGTGGTGTAAGTGTAAAGTGATATGATGAACTTTTCCCTCCTGATATAGCATTTACCAACATGGAACCAAATTTTAGTTGTGAGCAAAAGGGGAATAGAAGGAACCATCAATGTGCAAAATAAGTTCAAGGAGGTTTCGGAAGCTTGTGGATCAGAGAGAAGTTCCACATTCTTCACCGGATTCTGTCTTAGATCATGGACGCCACCCTGCATCTAAGACCACAGCAGCCCCGAGATGCCCCTCTGAATTTGTAGCCATGTTCTTCTCTTAAACAAAAATGCTGTGCAGTTAGGACAGTTGGGAACATACTGAGATTTAACTAGAGGGCCAATGTTTAGGTGGGTCAGTCTGTGATTTGGCAATGGCTAAAGTTGTTAGTTTTAACCTTCCAAATTATAATACTTGCATGCAATAGCCACTTTCCCTTAACTTTTGTTTTGTTTCTTGCTTGTTTTCAGCTTTTTAATGCTTTTAATGTATGTACCAGTGTGTCTTGGGCCTAAAGGTGATGTTGCACAGTTGGAAGGTACTTCTACTTACACAAGTTGAGGTCCCTAATTTAGGAGGCTTCTCCCTTCCCTGTGCCCTCAGACTTCAGAAGCAGAGTTTGGGGGAGATGCAGGACTACAGCAGGAAAAAAATAAACACCTACATTGAGGTGTGCCACCCCTGTGGATCCTAGTGCCTGATGTGTGAGCCGGCCCTGACTTGTACGCATGTAGTCTTTGTGTGCGAGGAATCGTGAACATATGTAAGTCAGGGGTGGGGACTGCAGGTGTGCCCTGTGTGTGATCATTGGACCCCGTTTCCAAATGTGTCAGAATGGTTGCATCAAAAATGGAGCATAGGAAGCTGCCTCATACTGAGTCAGAGCATTGGGTCCATCTAGCTCAGTACTGTCTACACCAGTATTTCTTAACCTGTGGGTCCCCAGATGTTGTTGCACTACAACTCCCATCATTCCTAGCCAGCATGATCAGTGGTCAGGGATGATGGGAGTTGTAGTCCAACAACAACCCACAGGTTGAGAACCGCTTGTCTACACAGACTGGAGGCCGCTTTCCAAGATTTCTGCTTGGACCTGCCAGGGACCGAACATGGGTCCTTTTGTGTGCAATGCATGTCCTCCACCACTGAACTATGGCCCATCCCTGATTGGCCTGGGGTTGGATTCTTCTAGAATAATCTGGGTGTGCATGGAAGTATTTTAATGTGGGCTGATTCTTAGCCACTCCTTGGAAATTTGGACAATGTTAATGCTACCGAGAAGCAGGATATGCCCAAGGGCAGTATCCTGCACAGTCTTGAAGGAGGCTATCCCTAATGAACCAAGAGTGTATTCTGAGAATAGCAGTTGTATTGTCAAGCCTAAAGATTTCCTTCCTTTTGCAGAATCTTTCTCAAAATAACAATAATGAGAATTTGTTGAAAGCAGTTCTGGGTGGTACCGTTTGGCCTGGTTGGGTTGAAGCACTAAACAGTAGTTTAGCATGTTTCTCCTCCCATTGGGTGTGGCTGTCAGTTGGAACTTGGAAGTGTTATGCTTTTGCTATGATGTATGTACTAACATGAGCTCTTTCTATATCCAGCAGTGTAATGTGCTTATGTATGCATTTCCTTTATAAGAGGCCTTTAATGCTTCCCGTCAAGCTTACATGTATAAACTCTGTGCCTTTTCTTTGTAAACTGCATTTTGCATCTCCACAATATTGCGCCTTTGGTTTCCTCCAAGAATGCCAGACTTTCACACCCACCCACCCACCCGATGTAATATGAATCAATTGTAAATGGTGTGAGCGAGGCATGAATGTTTATCTTAGGAAAAGAATATTCCTATTGGGAAAGAAGAAGCAGACAATCTGTAGCGTCATCTCAAAGATGGGCATTTCAACTCCACAAAACAAAATTGGCTGAAGATGTACTTCAGAGCCAAACATCCTTGTCACTACAAGAAACAGCACCCCACCATGCTCTGTAAGTTTGACTTCAGCGTGGAAGAACAGCCCAAGGTCAGCAAAGACCCGATCATTGGTGTTATAGGACCGAAATTTCTCTGACCATGTGCTAACAGCCTGTGGCCAAGATGACAAGGAGTGTGAAGGAAGGAGGCAATTGATCTCCTGTTAGCTGGGGAAAGCTGGTAAGAGCCTGTACCGCAGACAGCATCTATTGGCAAAAGGCAGTGGGGGAGTGTGCGAAGAACTCTGCATCCCTCTGGAGCAGCATGCAGATGCCACAGCCATACTGATTCCTTCCTTCCATCCTTCTTTCTAAACTCCTAGACTGGCCATCTAGCAGTCAGAACACCTATGCCTGGTAACTTAACACCTGTGAATGTAAGTGTGTAGGAGAGACAGCTCTTGGATTTTCTGAACTGTATTAAATAAATGTGGTTGTTTTGCCTTTGATCCTTATTTAATGCCTTATTTTAATGATTAGTTCAGCCTCCCGGGACACTGTAAGGTAAAGGTAAAGGGACCCCTGACCATTAAGTCCAGTCGTGGCCGACTCTGGGGTTGCGGCGCTCATCTCGCTTTATTGGCCGAGTGAGCCGGCGTACAGCTTCTGGGTCATGTGGCCAGCATGACTAAGCCACTTCTGGCAAACCAGAGCAGCACACAGAAACGCCGTTTACCTTCCCGCCGGAGCAGTACCTATTTATCTACTTGCACTTTGACGTGCTTTTGAACTGCTAGGTTGGCAGGAACAGGGACCGAGCAACGGGAGCTCACCCCGTCATGGGGATTCAAACCGCCAACCTTCTGATTGGCAAGTCCTAGGCTCTGTGGTTTAACCCACAGCTCCACCCGTGTCCCTTCCCGGGACACTGTACTCGACCTTAAAGTGGCCACTGGTGAGCAAAGGCACTCCAAAGGGAGACTGAAACATGAATTACAGTTCATCGAGAGGTTCAATATGTCAACAACATGTGAATTAGGCTCATTTATTTTCTTAAAAAACAACAACAACCCACTCTAGATGTGTTAAATTGGCTTACCAATGCTAGGATGTTTGTGTTATCAACTACTCTTTTGTGCGGTGTCACTGTTAATAAGGTAATTCTCACCGCCTGTACTTTTCTGTGCTTCATTTCCTTCTGACCTCACTGTTTACACCCTCCCCACTTGTACATATGTGTACCTGCAACTGAGGATAACACTTTGTGCATCTGATGAAGTGGGCAGCAGTCCATGAAAGTTTATTCCACGATAAATTTGCTAAAGGTGCCAAAAGACTTTGTTGGTTTTGCTGCAAGCAACTACCATGGCTGCTACTCTTTATTCATAACAGAAGCACCCGACCCGCTCCATTTTTAAACTAACCACAGTTTGTAATTTCGTCCTATCCAGCAATTGCACTTAAGCTATTGTTCATCTGAACAAGCCAAGATCATAAACTGTAGTATAACATGGTTTTGTTCGGACAAACCATAGTTTAAACTAGCCCCAGTTTGTCCCAGTTTGGACAAAACAACGAATTATAGTAAGTTGAAACAGAAACATATGCTCCGAACCTCCTTCTTGCAGCCATGTCTGAGAAGGAGAGGGGAGAGGAGGGTGTTTGGTGTCATGTCTGAACGCAGCCATTGTCCATTGACCATGCCCCACACTGCTATTAGTATGGGCTGTTAAGTGCCTGCATGAATATTCACAGTGTGGTCCTGCTCTTACGCTGCCATGGGAGTCTGGAGATTATGCTCTAAGGATTTGCTCTGTGAAGTCTGACATTCCTCTTTTGCTTTTATCTAAGTATAAACAAAAGATAAGTCCTACTGAAGCCAGACTTCCTGTTTTACATTTTTTTTAAAAAAATCTGCCAAAAGGTCTCTCTCTCTCTCTCTCTCTCTCTCTCTCTCTCTCTCACACACACACACACACACACACACGAGAGAGAGAGAGAGAGAGAGAGACACTAAACTCCCCTCTAAAGCTGTTGGGGACATAGCATAACCTCTACAGATAAAGCAAATTCTGCCTCCATGAAAGGCATGCTCAGTGCATGAGATTTGAACATGGATACTAAAATTACAACCTTAGTTAGTTTCATACAAAAGGAACTTTCAAAGCAAGGGGCTTCAATTCAATTAAAACCAACCTGGTTGATTGTGCACACCCATAGTTCACGCCATAATCTCCATTTTTTATATAACCTGCCCCTTGCTGTTGCAGCACATGCATTCTACATGTGTATTATGGGGCCTGTAATCCTAAAGATATATGGGACGCGGGTGGCGCTGTGGGTAAAAGCCTCAGCGCCTAGGGCTTGCCGATCGAAAGGTCGGCGGTTCGAATCCCCGCGGCGGGGTGTGCTCCCGTTGTTCGGTCCCAGCGCCTGCCAACCTAGCAGTTCGAAAGCACCCTCGGGTGCAAGTAGATAAATAGGGACCGCTTACTAGCGGGAAGGTAAACGGCGTTTCCGTGTGCGGCTCTGGCTAGCCAGAGCAGCGATGTCACGCTGGCCACGTGACCCGGAAGTGTCTCCGGACAGCGCTGGCCCCCGGCCTCTTGAGTGGGATGGGTGCACAACCCTTGAGTCTGTCAAGACTGGCCCGTACGGGCAGGGGTACCTTTACCTTTAATCCTAAAGATGCACAAACATTTGTCCCTGTGAATTAATATTCAACTGATGCCACAACCAGTGGAGCAGGGATGAAGTGCTACTACTACTTATTTCACAGCAAGGATGATGCTGCTGTCTGCACATCTTATGCATGCCAAATAAACAAGCCTCTTTTTTTGCATTGCATTCACATTTTAAAAAGCTTACCTATAGGCCCCCTTCCTCTTTGGAGCTCTGGTGCTTCATCCAACAAGCAGGGAGCTTAAATGAGGATGGAGTGTATGGGAGGATGTGGAAAGATCTGGAGAACTCAGTTTTGACTCTGGGTTTCCCATTCTCTACCAAATAAAAAAGGTGAGCAAAGGGCAGTTCCTATAGTCTTAATTCAACATCTTTATATTTCCTTTTAGCGGAGTTGAATAAATCTGGAGTGAGTGAGATAAGCCTGGTTTAAGGAAGTTCTGATAACAGCCACATTTGCTTTGGGCTTTTGAAACACGAGAAATTCATTTTGTCCCAATAATCAACTGCTGCCTTGAACAGTCCAAACTATGTCTTGGACTGGGGATGTGGAAGACACTCCTGAGACATTTCATAAACCTTAAAATGCTGTTTTAACTTCCCTCGAATTTTCTGTTGCCTTCTAAATTTGCTTGAGACAAAATTAGGTGGTGACTGCACTGAATCTGGTCCTTAAATATTTATTACACTTTTGTATCAGTAGATTAGAAGCTGCCTTATACCATACATGAACAAAACAAAACAAGACTTTTAGTCTGGATTCCTTGCACTCTCTCAGCCTAGCCAAAGGGTTAGATACAGACTTAGCTGAGATTGTCTCATTGACATCAATCTGCAGGGATGGCTCAGTTGGTAGAACGTGGGTCGTGAGTTCGAGACTTACATTGGGCAAAAAGATTCCTGCATTTCAGGGGATTGGACCAGATGATCCTTGGGATCCCTTCCAACTCTATAATTCTAGGGTTCTAAATAAAGCCCATCGGCATTTTGACTCTGGGGTGAAATGTAGGGTATAAATAAATATCACCACCACCATCATCAGTGGGGACAAAGTTCGACTAACCTACTCTGGATTCGATTCAAATATCTGGTGCAAAAGCTGGAGTTGAGAAAGGAATAATAATAATAATATATATTTTCTTGGAACTCTGCCTTGCAGTCAAGAAACAGTAACTTTTCACATTTTAATAGTCTCCATTGCTCATGCGATCATGCCAAGAAGAGTAATGCTACTGACCACAGCTTATTGTTATTTCATATTGGGTTGTAAGAAATACGGCTGTTTCCATGTCAAACGGAGGTCATTCTGACCACTGATGACTCTGGGGATAATTTTAGTGGTGCGTGTTTTTGTTCTTCCTAGTTACAATTTTTTGTTAAGCAGAAAGAGTGGATGCTGCACACCCACAAATCTCCCAGGGACTTTAGAGAACAAAGAATCTAATCCGCTTTGGGAAAGGGCTGTAGCTCAGTGCTGGGTTCAAGCCCCAGCATCTTCAGGTAGGGCTTGGAATACCCCAAATCAGGAATACCCCACAGAGCTAAATGGACCAAAGGTCCAACTTGGTATAAGGTAGGTTTCTATATTCCTAGGGCCACGTTCCATATTTCTAACAAATGGTGTGCTTCCAACTATCAGATTTGTAGCATGCAGTGCTCAAGCTAAAGAGAGTTAAGGAAGTAGCAAGAAGAAGCTTTATAATTGTAATAATAAAGGTAAAGGTAAAGGTAAAGGTACCCCTGCCCGTACGGGCCAGTCTTGACAGACTCTAGGGTTGTGCGGCCATCTCACTTAAGAGGCCGGGGGCCAGCGCTGTCCAGAGACACTTCCAGGTCACGTGGCCAGCGGGACAAAGCTGCATCTGGCAAGCCAGCGCAGCACACGGAAACGCCGTTTACCTTCCCGCTAGTAAGCGGTCCCTATTTATCTACTTGCACCCGGGGGTGCTTTCGAACTGCTAGGTTGGCAGGCACTGGGACCGAGCAACGGGAGCGCACCCCGCCGCGGGGATTCGAACCGCCGACCTTTCGATCGGCAAGCCCTAGGCACTGAGGCTTTTACCCACAGCGCCACCCGCGTCCCACCCGCCACCCACAATATTATTATTGTAATAATAGCTATGGGCATTTCCATCCTATTGTGAAAGGAACAGGCTTTCTGGAAAAGGATTTCGGCTTCATCAACCTAGTCCACCCCTCAGCACTGTGACTGGTTGCTGCCCCATTTGTTGGCATCTGTTTGTCTCTGGAGACAATGGAGGGCACCTTTGCAGGTGAAGTTCAACCTCTGGAGAATCACAGCACCTGCTGTGGCTGCAGAGACCAGTATCTCATAACTGCTGCCTCCCATGTTGTTTTTGCTGCATTAGTAGCACCAAAGTGTTCTCTCTGGGGTGCAAGCCTGGGCAGTGTGTGTGGAGGTCCTGGGCTGCCCAGATGACAAGACCTCTTAGCCTTGCAGATGTGGTCCAAAGGAAGGCAGAGCAATACATTTGGCACCAGCTTGGTCGCAGGAGCTGCTGGAAGGAGGTGTACAAGGCACCATCCAACTGCCTTAGGGACTCCACTCTGGATTTGTGTAGGGCTTAGCCTTTTCTTCTCCCGAATATGTCCCACAAGGCAGCAAGTACAGATTTTTTCTTATGTAAGGTAGTGGAGGTTTTCCTTCTCCTAGGTACGCTAGGAGGTTGGCCACCACATGAGAAGAGAAGACACTCTGGAAAAGACCCTGATGTTGGGAAAGATTGAGGGCAGAAGGAGAAGGGGACGACAGAGGGCGAGATGGTTGGACAGTGTTCTCGAAGCTACCAGCATGAGTTTGACCAAACTGTGGGAGGCAGTGGAAGACAGGAGTGCCTGGCGTGCTCTGGTCCATGGGGTCACGAAGAGTCGGACATTACTAAACGACTAAACAACAACAACAAGGTAGGCTACCATCCCAGGTTGACTAGCTCCACCTGCCCCACATTTCTCTCTACAGCACATGCTGTAACTGCTTTCTTGACTGTTTGACCCACTTCAAGTCTCATCCACTCAATCCACCAGAGCTTGCATTCACATGCAGGAGAAGTCCCTAACTCACTGGGGGTTTGAGACCCATCAGCTACCCTCACTTGGTTTACTTAGCCAGTCAAAGCCAATTCCTAGAGTGTGGCTGCTGTCACATGCTGACAGCTTCTAGGAGCCACAGGGGGGAGCCAATGATATGTATGAGTTTGGGAAAATGGGGTATCCCAGCATGACAACTTTCCATTCTCCCAGTTTGGGACTTGCTGGTAGGGACAATCAGTCATGTGGAAAGTGTCTCTTTCCTTCAGTAGCAACCCCTCTTTTCTCTTTCCTTCACTTTGGGAACAAAACATTTTATTTACTTATTTAAGCCACTGAATTGATGCTTTTGAATTATGGTGCTGGAGGAGACTCTTGAGAGTCCCATAGACCGCAAGAAGATCAAACCTATTAATTCTTAAGGAAATTAGCCCGGAGTGCTCACTGGAAGGACAGATCCTGAAGCTGAGGCTCCAATACTTTGGCCATCTCATGAGAAGAGAAGACTCCCTGGAAAAGACCTTGATGTTCGGAAAGATGGAGGGCACAAGGAGAAGTGAATGACAGAGGACAAGATGGTTGGATAGTGTTCTCGAAGCTACCAGCATGAGTTTGACCAAATTGCGGGAGGCAGTGGAAGAAAGGAGTGCCTGGTGTGCTCTGGTCCATGGGGTCACGAAGACTCGGACATGACTAAACGACTAGACAACAACACGAAAAGTACTACAAGGCATCTACAAATCTGAAGCTGCAATGTTAAAATGAAAACAATTGTGGAACATCTCATGCACAGCTCATCTCACAATTGTACAAAACTGGAAAACAATGTTAATGTTAATGTCTCAAATTGGTGGCATAACTTGTTGCAGTACAAGAGATACCAGGGATCAAACTTGGGAGCTTCTGTGTGAAAAGCAGATGCTCTGCTACTATGCTACAACTCTTCTAAACATCAGCTAGTGGGGTGACTTCCAGTTCTGAAGAAAGGAGGTCCAGAGCCAACAGCTCTTGAGAGTCACTGGCCATGTGGAGGCCTAATGCATGGAGGTTCTCCTCCTTCTCCCTGGGTGGGGCTGAGTCCCAACAGTGGATTTTCAGGTGCTTGCATGAGATGTGGTTCTTAAATTATGGAAGAAAGAGAAGCATTTTCTCATGAATTCTTTATTGTTTTCCTCCTAATTCATCCAAGCACTAGCAGCAAGAGACAAAATTTTAGCAGGTGCCCCTTGTTATATTATAATTTGGGGAGCTGGCTCCAGCTTGCAAAAATTTCCTCTTCTAAACACCTGTTTAAAATATAGGAACCCTATTGTTTGAAGTTTGGCCATCATTACTGCCACTGCTATCATTTGTAAAACGAATGAGTAGGAATAATGACATACCCTTTTGCTAATGCACTTATATTTTGCCCAGTACCATTCCCCATGAGGTTCCTGAAACTAACGTAATTATCTTAGACTTGGCATCAATGCAGTTAATATAGAAATATACAATTCATTTTTCTCATCTCCGAAACTTTGTTCCACAGAGAGACCATTATACCCTTGCAAATTTCATGCAGTTCTTCTCCAATATCTACAAATCGCAGACCTCCTTAGCCTCAAACCACCTGATTCTTATTTTCTACTTCTTCATAAATCTTTTTTTAAAAAAACCTTTATGATATCTGGGACTCATAACAGATGGGATGTTTGCCAGGTGGAGTACAATGGAAGGAAATGAAAGATAAAAAATGATTGGGCAGGAATTAAACAGGAGATGAAATTACTCTCAAGTGGTTTGGCCAAGAAAGAGGATCTTTATTTTTGGAATACAAAATAAAATATAGATTTTAAAGACTGAATTTTAGGGGGGATTTTTTTTAGGTAGGGAAGAGCTCCTATAGATAAGATGATATCTACCCTCTATTTATGTTCCAAAGCACTACATATGTGCCAGTCATTTTAAGTCCTGCTGCTATTCTTGGAACTACATCACGACTGAGGGGGGTTTGCTAACTCTGAAATAGATAAATCTTACTAAAATGACTGCATGGTAGCAGACAGATAAAGTGGCTCGGGATGAGGTTGAGAGGAAAAGTAACTGAATAGCAGAAGACTAGCATGTCCTCTTGAACTATGGCTAGTGGTGAACTATTCCTTGCTTGGAGATTATCACTGCACCTTCTTCACAGTCTCTGGCTACCATTACAGACGCATGAAGCATCCCAGGAGCCACTGTAATGAGATCTCACAGAAGCAGGGAAAGAGTACAAATTAAACAGCCACATGGGCAGAGACCATACTGTGGGTGTGATGAAGGCAGCCTCTGTCTGCGGCACATACTGGATGATTGCTGTCTCCCACATGAATTCAACATTTATTAATGTTTGTGGATGGGTTCTTGTCCAAACTCGGGAGCTTGATAAAGAAGGCAAGGACAGTCACCCCCACTGTGTTCACAGTCCTCCTCTGTCTCTGTTTCTAATTTGCTCTTGCTGACTCCCAAATCCGATCATATCTTTGGGCAGATCCCCTTCAACCTGTGTTGGTCCCTTGCTGGGCTGCAAAGCTGAGTCAGATCTATGGCGCTGTGGTCTAAACCAGTGTTTCCCAACCTTGTGCCTCCAGCTGTTTTTGGACTACAATTCCCACCATCCCTTGCCACTGGTCTTGCTAGTCAGGGATGATGGGAGTTGTAGTTCAAAAACAGCTGGAGGCACAAGGTTGGGAAACACTGGTCTAAACCACTGAGCCTCTTGGGCTTGCCAATTGGAAGGTCAGCGGTTCGAATCCCTGCAATGGAGTGAGCGCCTGTTGCTCTGTCCCAGCTTTTGCCAACCTAGCAGTTCGAAAGCATACCAGTGCAAGTAGATAAATAGGTACTGCTGTGGCAGGAAGGTAAATGGTGTTTCCGTGCGCTCTGGTTTCTGTCACGGTGTCCCATTGCACCAGAAGCGGTTTAGTCATGACCCGGGAAGCTGTCTGTGGACAAACGTCGGCTCCCTTGGCCTGAAAGTGAGATGAGCGCCGCAACCCCATAGTTGCCTTTGACTGGACTTAACCGTCCAGGGGTCCTTTACCTTTTTTCTTTTTACTTTACAGTAAGTCCAGTTGTGGCTTCAATGTTTATTCTCTGATTATTTTTAAAAATAATATTTATTGAATTTTGTTCAGCAGAAAAACTAAAATAAGAAAGGAAACAGAAAATGTAACCAAGAATTGCTGGCGTGAGAGGCCAGAGGTAGAATAAAGTAGATCACAGAATCACAGAAGTGACCATGAGGATCATATGGTCCAGGCATCCCCAACCTTCAGCCCTCCAGATGTTTTGGACTTCAATTCCCATCATCCCTGACCACTGGTCCTGTTAGCTAGGGATCATGGGAGTTGTAGGCCAAAACATCTGGAGGGCCACAGGCTGGGGATGCCTGATCTAGTCCAACCCCCTGCAATGCAAGACTACTTTTTTGTTCAATGTGGGGATCGAACCCATGAGCCTAATATTAATATTCTCATGCTCTACCAATTGAGCTATCCCAGCTGAGCTATCCAGGTTAGTCAACTCCAGGCATCTGGTTTTTGTTCAAAATAAAACAAATCTATTTTAGTTCAACAGATTTGCAGCCTCCAGTGATGAAGGAGGGGCTTGGAACCCTTTTCCCAGATAAGCTTTGGATGAAGGTGGAGACAACAGTGTGTTCAAAACTAACCCCTTTAAATGTTTTTCCATTGGGAGAAATGTCCTGAGAATGAGAGCAGTGTTGCAGCACAACAGGCATTCTCGCGAGGGTGATATTTAAACAGAAGAAGCTGAATGGTCCTCTGTCAAGGACGGTGCAATTGCAACCTGCATTGTAGAAATGCCATTGAGCGATAATAAAGGGAAAAATTGGAGACATAATGGTTGAAATGTATAATACAAAATAAGATTTGAAAGAGGGTGAAGTATTGCTGAACAAGATTTTGTAAAGGGGAACACAGAAAAGGGAGATGTGAGGAAGTCTGGAAGGAGGGTTATGAAAATAATATCTAAGAAATTGGTTTTTTATGTTCTTTTTTCCCATTTTTTCATGTCTTTTTTCTTCTATTTTGTATGGGGGGGTTTATTGTACTTTTTTTCTTTTTTGGTTTTTTTATTGATTGTGATGGTGTTTTTTCTTTTTGGTTGTGAATGTGAAGTTTGTTTTATTGTCTAAAAACTTTAATAAATATCTTTTTTAAAAAAAGAAATGCCATTGAGCAAGGGGTGGCTAAATAACCTCTAAGTTCACTTCCAACTCTGTAATTCTTTTTTGTTTAAAAGCTCTAATTCAGATTACAAAAATAGTTTGCAAAAGTGACTTACAGAATACAAGGACATGATCACAATTAGCAATTAAATGATTTTACAAAATAAAATGTGTATATAGAATGTTATGGTATGGTTCTAGGTACTTGGGCATATTTCCTCGGAACACTAGTGTGACTTCCCTGAAGCAGCTCTAATGCTATCAGTGTGTAATGATTTTGTCCTTTTGCAATTGATGATGTTGCCTCTTTAATGATTTTTAAAACTCACAAATCAGGGCTCATGATACATGTTTCAGGCTATAAACTACACCTATTGGATGGTGACTAAAGACCACAATTTTAAATGGACAAGCCAATGGTTGGATTGGGAACTATAAATGCATAAAGATCTTGGGGAAATCTGAACTTCATTAGTTAAGATTCTGAGGGAGCTCCCTGTGCAGACTGATATGAAGATTAATGCCAGCTCATCTGACATCATTCCTATAAATCTCATAGCAAATAAAACTTCCTTAATAGATGTCTTGATTCCATCGAAATATAACATCACCGCACAGAGAAGAACATAAATTTCAGTTACCATCGGGTGTAGAATGAGCTCAAAATATCTGGAAAGCAGATACTGAAGAAATTCCCATAGTCATCAGAACCACCGAGGTATCACAAAACAGTATGTTCAGAATTTGACCCATCTTTTGGTATTTATTTTATTTGGAAGCCAGCCACAAGACACATGGCATTATTTGTTAGCTGGATCTAGTGTTGAGAGGCACAGAAACTACACCTGAGTTTCTTAGCAGATCCTGACAATGACCAGAACACCAAAAGCAAAGCTCTGGTTCACCTGCCTGAAAATTGCTAACCATGACAATTACAACATTATAATAAGAACTCATTATGATCATAGTGTGTACAGTGTTTGCCAGATACGGCTCCTTTTGGACAGAAATGACTTGGCCACTCTGTTCTGGGTTTTGTATCTTCCGGAATGGATTATTGCAATGTTTCCAAGCTCCTCATGTGAGCTGCCCTTGAACAGACAACATGGACCTCACTTCACAGTGCCTGTTTCTGCAAAATAAAGCTTGAGTCACTCAACTGCATTGGGCCTCTTTTGTTCTGTGGACCGAATGCATAAATGATGAACATACTCTCCAACGTTTCTGAGATGAAAATAGGGGCGTTCTATTCTACATCAGGAAGCTTCTCCCGCATTTGATCTCGCCGCACACATATCTGTCATATATATGTATACACCAGTCACATTGAGCCAATTACAATTTCTCTGCCAAACCTACCTCACAGGATTGTTGTAAAGAAAAAATGTGTGTGGATCACGTACAACACCTTCCACAGATAAATGGAATGAAATAAAAATTTAGCTGTAAGCTGCCTTGAGTCCCTGTCTGGGGAAAAGGTGGGATATAATCATCATCATCATCATCATCATCATAATCATCATCACAAACACACCAAGCAGTAAATCTTATTGAACTCACTGGGACTTAGTTCTGAGTAAAAATGTTCAGGACTGTACAGTCTTTACCCAGTTACCTGTGAATACAGTGGGACTTTTGAGTAGAAAGTATAAGGCTCCATTTACAATAATGGAATAAACACCCCCATGTGTTTCCTAAAAATGGTTTGCTGCTAAAGCATTGGAATTAAAGAATGTAAAGTGGATTGGTTGCATTTCCCTGCAAAATTATAGGAAGGGCTTCGAATGCCAGCTTCACTGTTTCCTTCTTTTGGTGCAGGTATTTTATTTTCAGTATAAACAGGACTCCATTTTTGCAACTACACACACACCCTGTTTCCAAAAATGTCTCATCTCTCCACCACTTTTAATTGATACAAAGGAGAGGAGGAAAAAGGAAGGTGTTATGTACTAAGCTTGGATCCTAGAGCAATCGGCAAGTAGGATCCTACAATGCAACAACTGATTGGTCTTCAGGAAAAGACCAATCAGCCTCCAGGAGGGAAGCAGAATCAGCCAGTCAGACGGGACTCGTTGTGTAAATAATGTATATAAAAGCCTGAGGTTGGGGGGGGGGGAATTCAATCACTGTTTTAAAAGCTGCAATAAAGAGCATGAAATCACTACAGGACTTTGAGTATATTTCAGAAAAGCAAGACATTCCGGGATCAAATCAGAAACTGGGATGGCTTCTGTCAATCCAGGACCGTCCCTTGAAATTTGGGACACCTGGAGGGTGTGGCTTAACTGTTATGTACTGAAGTTCTCACCCTGGGCCAGCAGGGGGATACTGTAGATAGTTATGCAAATGAAGGATCGAAAGTGACGTTCAGTGATTGGATAGTTTGTATGCAAATGAAGGATCAAAAGTGACATTCAGTGATTGGATAGTTTTAGAAAGTAGCAACAGTTACGCTGTTCTGGAGCTCTATATAAGCAGGCTGACTGAGCTCCGCAGTTCAGTTCTGTTCCAGCTGACAAATAAAGAGCTGCTTTGGAAGAATCGCTGTGTCGTCTGATATGTTCGCCCACAACTTAACATTAACTGTTTGTGGGAATGAGCCACCGCGGAGCATAGGTGTCATGCCTGCTAATGAGCCACAGATTAAGCCCAGTGTCATGGGACGTTGACCCTCAGTTGATTTCCAGTAAGGAGTTTGTATTTCATAGCCTCGAAAATGCTTTTTTTAACAGCAGTATTTCTGTGGACAGCTTAGTCAGCTGTTAGTGATTCCTTTATTCCAACACGGCTGCTGTAAGGTATAGATTTCCCTTGTAGCTCCCGGTAATGAGGTTCCCAGTATTGCTTCCTTGCCGTGATGCATTATGCATGGTGAATAGGCAGAGGTGAGAACTGATTCCCCAGGAGCAAGTTTGATGGCTCCTTCTGATTTTGTAATTCTGCATATTTTGCAACCGTATCTCCAAAGCTTGCGTTGCTTCCGTAGGAAATCGGGTGTGCCTTAAAAGAACCAAGGTTTAGCCCTGACTTTTTGTTAGGTGGCCATACGATTTATTTTGCTACTTGTGAATGTGAACAAAGAACTATGAGGCTAAGTAGAATCACATGTTGCATAGAAAACCAACATTTTGGGGTGGGGGCAGGAATCAATCGTGATTGCTTCCCAGCAAATCTGGAAATGAGGCACTTCCTAGCCAATCTGGAAATGTGGTTATGTGTTGTTGTTTTTATCACTGTTGGCATTCATTAGTTGTTGCTAATGTCTTCGGATTGAAAACAGAACAAATGACTATAAATTCCCTGTGCTGTGAAGAATTAAAAGGGGGAAAGGGACCCTGACTCCCCACCTCCAATCAAATAAGTGGAGCAGTGGTTCCCGTTCTACAATAGCTTTAATGTAATAGCTAGTACAGTGGTCTAAAATTAACAAGATGAAAATTGGGGTTAAATGTATGTTCTTGCATTTAGGTGCAAATACATACATAATGCAAGTGGCGCTGTGGGTTAAACCACAGAGCCTAGGACTTGCTGATCAGAAGGTTGGTGGTTCGAATCCCTGCGACGGGGTGAGCTCCCTTTGCTCGGTCCCTGCTCCTGCCCACCTAGCAGTTCAAAAGCATGTCAAAGTGCAAGTAGATAAATAGGTACCGCTCTGGCGGGAAGGTAAACAGCATTTCCGTGTGATGCTCTGGTTCGCCAGAAGTGGCTTAGTCATGCTGACCACATGACCCGGAAGCTGTACCCCGGCTCCATCAGCCAATAAAGCGAGATGAGCGCTGCAACCCCAGAGTCCGACACGACTGGACCTAATGGTCAGGGGTCCCTTTACCTTTACTTTACATATGGAAAACAAAAGGCACAAGTATAGGACAGGGAAGACCTGATTTGGCAACACCACACATGACAAGGATCCAGGTACTCAGTGGATCTCACAAGCTCAACAGGAGCCAGCAGTGTGATGCTTTGGCTAAAAAAGCTAGTTCAAACTTAAGCTGTGCTAAGTGAGAAGTCATATCTTTCCTCTATTCTGTGCTGGTCAGACTGTTTCACTGTGTCCATTTTCAGGACGTGGGCAAAGCGCAGGGTCTGGAAACTAAGTCCTGTGAGAAATAGTTGAAAGATTTGGGTATGTTTAGCCTGGATAAAAAAAGATGAAAGGGAGAAATGATAGTGGCCTTCAAATATCTGAAGGGCTGTTAGCACAGAAGATGGAACAGATTTGATTTCTGTTGCTTCAGCTGGCAAGACGATGGGTAGAACCAATGGGGAGAAATTGCAGAGAAGCATATTTCAGCTGGGCATTCAGATAAACTCTCTAATGTTAAGAGCTCCTCAATAGTGGAATGAGCTACCTTGGAAGGTGGTGGGTTTTCCATCTCTGGAGGTACTTAGGTAGAGTCTGGATTATCATCTGCCAGGGATGTTGAAGTTACATTCTGTACAGAGAATGGGGGTTAACAGAAGACCTTCAAGGTGCCTTACAACTCTCTGATTTTGTTGTTGTTGTTTAGTCGTGTCTGACTCTTCGTGACCCCATGGACCAGAGCACACCAGGCACTCCTGTCTTCCACTGCCTCCCGCAGTTTGGTCAGACTCATGCTGGTAGCCTCGAGAACACTGTCCAACCATCTCGTCCTCTGTTGTCCCCTTCTCCTTGTGCCCTCCATCTTTCCCAGCATCAGGGTCTTTTCCAGGGAGTCTTCTCTTCTCATGAGGTGGCCAAAGTATTGGAGCCTCAGCTTCACGATCTGTCCTTCCAGTGAGCACTCAGGGCTGATTTTCCTCAGAATGGATAGGTTTGATCTTGCAGTCCATGGGACTCCAACACCATAATTCAAAAGCATCAATTCTTTGGCGATCAGCCTTCTTTATGGTCCAGCTCTCACTTCCATACATCACTACTGGGAAAACCATAGCTTTAACTATATGGACCTTTGTTGGCAAGGTGATGTCTCTGCTTTTTAAGATGCTGTCTAGGTTTGCCATCTCCCAAGGAGCAGGCGTCTTTTAATTTCGTGACTAATGTCACCATCTGCAGTGATCATGGAGCCCAAGAAAGTAAAATCTCTCACAGCCTCCATTTCTTCCCCTTCTATTTGCCAGGAGGTGATGGGCCCAGTGGCCATGATCTTCGTTTTTTTGATGTTGAGCTTCAGACCATATTTTGCGCTCTCCTCTTTCACCCTCATTAAAAGGTTCTTTAATTCCTCCTCACTTTCTGCCATCAAGGTTGTGTCATCTGCATATCTGAGGTTTAAAAAACTGTGGATCTCATGGTGGACATGTCCAAACCTTAATCCCACCCATCCCACCATGTTTGTTACGCTTATGAAGGGGTAGTTACAGATAGGTAGCCGTGTTGGTCTGCCATAGTCAAAACAAAAAAAATTCCTTCCAGTAGCACCTTAAAGACCAACTAAGTTAGTTCTTGGTATGAGCTTTCGTGTGCATGCACACTTCTTCATGCACACTGTGTATCTGAAGAAGTGTGCATGCACACGAAAGCTCATACCAAGAACTAACTTAGTTGGTCTTTAAGGTGCTACTGGAAGGAATATTTTTTGTTTTTACTTATGAAGGGGTAGTTAACCTGTGACCCTCCTGCTGCTGCTGAACTACAACTCCCATCATCCCTAACAACTGACCATGCTGGCTAGGATTAATGGGAGCTGTAGTTTGGCAGCTTCTGGAGGGCCACAGGCTCTTCGTCCCTGTGCTGTGGGATTTGAAAGGCTTCAAGCTAAAAGTGTATTGTATGGGGGTGAGTAGGAGCAAAGGAAATGGACTTCCTTCAAACCACCCCAAAGACTGTCTAAGTGGGTTTGACTAACCTGTGTCCCTTCAGATGTTGTTGGACTTCAACTCCCATGAACCACAACCAGCATGGTCAATAGTCAGAGATCCTGAGAGTTGCAGTCTAATAAAAACTGGAAGGCCACAGGTTAGCCACTTATGTGGCAGTAAGCCCCACTGAATTTGATAGGTCTTTCTTCTGAGTCAACATAGGATTGTGCTATTAAGTGAACAGCTTCCAGCTCACCTAGTCCAGAACCTCAGAAGTGAGTGCTCAAAGGCAATTGCACTACATATATACGCAAATATACGCACACTCACACGTATTATCTCTTCCGTTTTTGTTTTGTTTTCTGTAATAATAGTTTTATTATTTTATTATTTTGAACAATAACTCCAACAAAACATACACCAATACTCCAGAGACACTTGTCCAATTACAGTATAATCTTCACGTGCATCAACATGCATATGCCATAAATTGGCTAAAGTTTTTTTTTTAAATGCAGAGCTTGCAGGTAACACAACAATCAATATATCCTCCCCACAAGTAATTTCTTCGAGGTTTTATAACTTACTGTTACATTTTCATGAATTACATTTCCTTGAATTTTCATGTTCTGAGGAATAAGCTATGTTTTACTTAACATGCTTTAAAAAAAGTCACAGAGTGATAACAAAGTGTTTTCATTTTTATTTTGCTCTTAGATAGAATTCCTAATAAAATTTCTGTTGCTCCTTGCCCCCAAGCTGCAACAATCCCCAAACAGAATAAGGGGAGAATGTTATGAATGCAGAATGCAATTATTTTCTGGTGAGACCAGTAGAGAAATGAACTTCCTCAGTCAGAGAACTAATATGGCAATCTTGGAAAGAGAGTACAGCACGTTACCGTTCTCTCGGGATACTTTGGCACCGCTGGGTTGTTTGCGTATGCAGTGTGTGCACTCGATCCAGTGAGCGTCATTTTCAAACCTTTCTATAAACAGCCACTTCCGATAAGACGCACGTTACAGGAATAGCTGCAATCCCTGTTCTCCCAACGCAGCAATGTTATGAAGTCATGAATGTTAACTGAGTTCTCAAGATGTTTCTGCAGGGAACGTGTGTCAGAAAGGAATTATGGGTTTGGAATTCTGGGCTGCGTTAACCTTGCCAGAGATGCACAAGAGAATTTTAACTCCAGCAGCACTATCTGCAGAGCCAGTTAATCAAAACAAGAAGAAATCAGTCTCTCTCTCTCCCCCTCCTCCCTCTCTTACATACAGTGGTACCTCTGGTTAAGAACTTAATTCATTCTGGAGGTCCATTCTTAACCTGAAACTGTTCTTAACCTGAAGCACCACTTTAGCTAACAGGGCCTCCTGCTGCTGCCACGCCGCCGGAGCACTATTTCTGTTCTCATCCTGAAGCAAAGTTCTTAACCCGAGGTACTACTTCTGGGTTAGCGGAGTCTGTAACCTGAAGCGTCTGTAATCTGAAGCGTCTGTAACCTGAAGCATCTGTAACCCGAGGTACCACTGTACAATGTTCCACGTGCTTTTGCTCTTCAACTGCATAGAGTTAGGAAAAAGCCAAAAGGATGCCTTCTGCAAATGTCAGGAGGATATTTTACATGGCAAGTATCCATCTGTACAAATATTATTCAATTTGATGTCGGGGAAGTACAAAAGTGCCTAGAAGTCTCATTGCCTTGTCTGTGGGGTGGCTGCTTTCAGTTTATGAAGAAGTGTGACAGATGCCCAAATAATCCAATTTAGAGTTGCAGAGGGAGCTATGTTGGCTCTTAAAGCATGTTCTAAAGGAAATTTTCATGATTTCGTGAATTCATTATCTGGTGTTTGGAAGCAGTTGTTTTTTAAAAAGGGAAAAAAACACCCATTTTTTTAAAAAGCGCATCAAGCTTGCCTTATGCTAGAGGGTAGACAATGTGGTGCTTTCTAGATGTTGCTGAACTGTACGGCTCATCTGCCCCAACTAGCATTGTCAGTGGTCAGGGATGATTGGAGAAATTATTATATAAAGAGACGGGGAAAGAAATTTCAACAAAACTGCAATGTTGACTGAAACCAGGCCTACCTTCAACTTTTTTCAGGCAGGGGGGTTTATGGCTTAGGCTTGTTTTAGGGTTTTATAAACTGTTCTCTTGTTGCAATGGATTGAAAGGGATGCATTTCACATCTAATGCTTTGAGACACAACCCTTCTTTTTCTCTGCTGAATCGCTGGTTCTCAAGGGAAACTCTGTAAAAACAAACAAGCCAAGTATTCCTAGCCTGTGTATGGAGACTGTAAAAAAAACAAAACCCCCAAAACCACCTCCTCTTGAAATAAATCTCCTGCATCTGGTCTTGCTGTTTAAATAGTGTTTAAAGCAGAATCCAAGCATGGAAACCAAGATGGAACGAGCATTTCTCTCAGAGCCGCTAACGTATGGGAGCTCAATATGGCAAAATCACGATCCCAACTTTGTTTGCATTGTTCTTCCTCTAAACCTCCAATGCATCAGGCTGATGGGCACATGACTCTGAGAGTTTCCCATCTGAGCATTTTATGCAGCTAGTCTTTCTCAGTTTCAGCAGCAGAGTTGCACTGTGTGTCTTCAGAGTGTCGTCCTAGTGGTGTGCAGCATATTTCTTACATCTGAATGTATAGAATTCGGAGAAACTATAACGTTGCAGTTGGCTGCTTTTGGTAGCTCACATCAGTATACCAAACTACAGCAGCTGCCATTCATGAACAGGGAATTTCACCGAGGTACCTTCTTTTTCTCCTCTGCAATAGCATCAGCACTGCCTTCCCCACACTCCATAGGAATATGGAACGCTTATTTGCATTGAATCAGATGGTTCGTCCATGTGGTTCATGATTGTCAACATCAGCTTTCCCTAAGCTGCTGCCCTCCAGATGTTGTTGGACCACAACTCCCATCAGTCCTAACCAGCATGGTCAATAGTCATGGGCAGGGGCGTAGGAAGGGGGGGCGGACCGCCCCAAGTGCCACTCGGGGGGGGGGTGACAAGATGGCCCCTGCCTTCCCCCAGCTGTAGAGCGGCCGATGGTGCGTGCAGTCCGTATGGGCAGCACTTGCACGGCGTCCATACAGGCGTCTGGTATGGGCTGCTTCTCGCACGATGACCGTATGGGCTGCCACATGTGTGCACTCCATACAGGCTGCCCTGCCCCAGGTGCCAGAGAGGGTTCCTCCGCCACTGGTCATGGGATGATAGAAATCATAAAGGTAAAGGTACCCCTGCCCGTACGGGCCAGTCTTGACAGACTCTAGGGTTGTGCGCCCATCTCACTCAAGAGGCCGGGGGCCAGCGCTGTCCGGAGACACTTCCGGGTCACGTGGCCAGCGTGACAAGCTGCATCTGGAGAGCCAGAGCCGCACACGGAAACGCCATTTACCTTCCCGCTAGTAAGCGGTCCCTACTTATCTACTTGCACCCGGGGGTGCTTTCGAACTGCTAGGTTGGCAGGCGCTGGGACCGAACAACGGGAGCGCACCCTGCCGCGGGGATTCGAACCGCCGACCTTTCAATCGGCAAGCCCTAGGCGCTGAGGCTTTTACCCACAGCGCCACCCGCGTCCCAGATAGAAATCATAGTCTAACAATATTTGGAAGGTACTTGGAAAAGGCTGGTCCACAAAAGCTGGACCATAAAGAAGGCTGATCCTGACAGATCCTGAAGCTGAGACTCCAATACTTTGGCCACCTCATGAGAAGAGAAGACTCCCTGGAAAAGACCCTGATGTTGGGAAAGATGGAGGGCACAAGGAGAAGGGGATGACAGAGGACGAGATGCTTGGACAGTGTTCTTGAAGCTACCAGCATGAGTTTGACCAAACTGCGGGAGGCAGTGGAAGACAGGGGTGCCTGGCGTGCTCTGGTCCATGGGGTCACGAAGAGTCGGACACGACTAAATGACTAAACAACAACAACAACAACATTGCCTGATGGAGGCTGTTCTGCGTTACAGACCTGAGGCTTTTCCAGCCCTAACTGGAAAAATATCAAGGGAAGTGAAGATGGAAACTTTTGCATGCAAAGCAGGTGCCCTGAGCTCCATCCTGCCCTCAACCTCATCTTCTTCCTTTTATGCTTCCTCCTTCAAAACTTCCAAATACAGTGGTGCCTCGCAAGACGAAAAGAATCCGTTCCGCGATTCTCTTCGTCTAGCGGTTTTTTCGTCTTGCGAAGCAACCCTATTAGCGGCTAAGCGGCTTAGCGCTATTAGCGGCTTAGCGGCTATTAAAGGATTAGCGGCTAAGCTGCTAAAAGGCTATTAGCGGCTTAGCGGCTTAGAAAAAGTGGGGGGGAAAGCGGAAAAAATCGCAAGACTCGCAAGACGTTTTCGTCTTGCAAAGCAAGCCCATAGGGAAAATCGTCTTGCGAAGCAGCTCAGAAACGGAAAACCCTTTCGTCTAGCGGGTTTTCCATCTTGTGAGGCATTCGTCTTGCGGGGCACCACTGTAGTATTTAATTACGAGAGGGCCATCATTTATTTCTAAGATGCATACCCTGCCCTTCAGAAGTTCATGTGTATTCCCAAAACAGCTTACAAAAGAGTAAAAAGAAAATACAGATGTTACAAAGCACATAAAATAAACAACAATGGGAAAAAGCAGCCTAGAATAAACATCCACAACAACTTACAACATTTTCTTAATTAAATGTAGCAAGGTTGAAAGCACTAGAAAAATAAAATAATTTGCCTGGTGCCAAAACTATAGGAAAGCAGACACCAGGTGAAGCTTCCTGGGAACTGAGGTCTTCCATAAGTATGGCATCATCATTTAAAAAAGGAAGGCTTTCTGGTTGCTTCCCATCTTATTTCTGATGGCAGGGGGCACCTGAGAGATGGAGATGTAGAGCTCAGCACAGAGGTAGCTTGAGACAGAAGAAGGCATTGGAGCACATTGCCTAAGTACTACTACTACTACTACTAGTAGTAGTAGTAGTAGTAGTAATAATAATAATAATAATAATTTATTACTTATACCCCGCCCATCTGGCCAGGCCTCCCCAGCCACTCTGGGCGGCTTCCAACAGAATATTAAAAACACAATAAAGCATCAAACATTAGAAACTTCTCTAAACAGGGCTGTTTTCAGATGCCTTCTAAAAGTCAGATAGTTGCTTATTTCCTTGACATCTGACGGGAGGGTGTTCCACAGGGCAGGCGCCACTACTGAGAAGGCCCTCTGCCTGGTTCTCTGTAATCTCACTTCTCGTAGTGAGGGAACTGCCAGAAGGCCCTTGGCGCTGGACCTCCGTGTCCGGGCTGAACGATGGGAGTGGAGATGCTCCTCCATGTATACTGGGCCGAGGCCGTTTAGGGCTTTAAAGGTCAGCACCCACACTTTGAATTGTGCTCGGAAATGTACTGGGAACCAATGAAGATCTTTCAGGACTGGTGTTATATGGTCTCGGCGGCCACTCCCAGTCACCAGTCTAGCTGCCGCATTCTGGATTAACTGTAATTTCCAGGTCACCTTCAAAGGTGCATTGCACATAGAGTGCATTGCAGTAGTCCAAGTGGGAGATAACTAGAGCATGCACCACTCTGGTGAGGTGGTGACCTCTTACACATCGCCAACAATGTGGGCAAAAGAGGACCCAGGTTTGTGTGGAGCTGGAGCAATAGGTTCTGTTGGTCATGTTCTTCTTGCACTGTAACCTGCATATAGTGAGTGTAGAGAGACGTCAATTCTCCCACTATTCATAACTCTTCTGGGAAGATCCTCTGCTTTGCTTAAACAATTATGCTTAACAGTAAAGCATAGTTGTCATAGTTAGTAGTCACTGATCACCTTATTGTCCATGAATTTCTCTAATTCTCTTAATAATAATAATAATAATAATAATAATAATAATAATAATAATTGCTGCCCATCACATCTCAGTGAGCTGTTTGTTTGATTGGAAATGCATCAATATAAAGATATAAACAGTGTGTACATTAACAGTGTGATCCTAAACGGGCTTACTCGAAAGTAAACCCTATAGCAAGGGCGTTTGGCTAAAACAAATTCTGGCTGATGTTATCCATTATAAGAAGCAGAGTGTTTAAAATAAAATAAAATAAAATACTGATTTTATTTATTTATAATTTATTTATTTTTTATTTATTAATAAATTTTAGTTTTTATTTTATTTATTTTCATGGTACAGAAGATAATTTTTGAGAAAACAATTGTTATAACAGTAAACAACAAAGAACTTGTCCTGATAAAACTACTGACTTTTATCGTGCCATATGTTAAAGCTTCATTTGATTACTCTAAGAGTAATTACGCCACATTTTCTTATGAGTGCTGGCTGGATATTCTTGGTGGAGAAGCAGAGTTTTGAGCTGGATTTGCGTTGGACCGAATTTGAGCTCTTGAAATGAATGTTAATGTTACTGCTCGCTGACAGATGCGCATGGTGAAATTTGGCGTACCACAGAATGACCCAGCAGAAAGCACACACCAGAAAATCTAAGGTAGTTTTCGCCAGACCGGCTAGTGTTTTCTAAGGCTGATGAATGATGGGATTTAGTAGAAGCCTATAGCAATTTGGTCAGTTAAGGAATGCTTACCCCATGCTACACAATACCAAAGTGTGTGAGGCCAAAGCAAAATGTATGGTTGCATCCACACAATGATTCCCCTGGTGTACAGTTCCCCAGAAATTGTGGTTTGATAAAGATGCTGGGAATTTTGGCTCATGAGGTGTAAATTTCAATTCCCATGATTCTTTTAGGGGGAAGCCACATGCTTTGAACATATGAATGTGACCTGTCTTAAACATAACCCAGTGGCGTGACAGAAATCGCCAGTGCTGTGAGAAGAACTGAAGAGTAATGGGCAGAACAACACAGTGGCTAAATACTGAGGGAAAGAGAAAGCAAATGAAATCTCTTTTAACGAACAGAGAAATGGGAATCAGATTGTAATAGGAAACAGGCCCAAGGGGTTTCATATCCATTATAGGTAAACAAGAGCGGAGGGAGGAACCCCTCCATTTGAACTGAAGTAAATATTGCAAATTTGATTAGATGATTTATTACCTGTTAACCGAAGAAGCAAACAATAAAAGATACACATTTCCTCTTGTATTCCTAATAAGAAACAAAACTTCACATAATTGCCTTTCCAGTTTTACATGGTTGGACACAAAGGCTGAACTTGGCACTTTCCCCTTCTGAATACATAATCAGGTTCTTTGAAATTCTGTTTTCTGATCACGGATTTATTTTCTGCTACAAGAAGGACGTGGGCTGTATGGTCTTGAAACATCCTTGTAATTTTTACTTTGGTGGACGACAACTAATTGAGGGTGGAGTGTATCTAGTAAGCCTGTTCTGTCATTTTGTGGCCAAGCCTTTGAATGCTTATTAACAGGCTTTGCATTTTGACTAATGATGTGAAATCAACTCAGCTTTTCCTCTCCTGCTGCCAGGCCTCTGGAAGGCTATATTGGAAGGCTATATTGGGCAGCTATTGTCTCTGGAGCAGGAAAAAGCCAAACAGAATCCCCACATGTTGCTCGACTTGTAATGGAAAATAGCATATCCTGTGCACAAAACCAAAAAAAAAGTCGCTTACTGAGGAAAGCCTAAAGCCCCGCAGCTGTGTATCCTATAGCTTTTTCGCTGGTATAATATGTTCTGCTAAACCCATGTCAAATATCAGCATTCATAGAATCCCAGGCCTCCTGGAAACAGCATATATTAAAAAGAAGGGATTGGGGAGGAAGCAGAAAACGTTTCTGCCTGCACTGAATATTGGAAGGAAAGAATACGCCATGTCTCCATTATTAGTGGTTCAGCTGGAATGGGGCTGCCAAGGAAAGCATCAAAGCAAGGCTGTTTTATCAGTTTACATATTTTTAAAGCAATAGTTTATTTCCAGCGTAATCCCCTTTCAGGCACATTTGGAATTGAGCAGAACCATTTCCAGAAACGTTACTCTTCCTGGCCTGCGACTCCCCCTGTCTATCTGTGCAGACCTTTTGAGGGAGCGCTAAGTTCTGCATAAGGTTGATGTTGATGGGAGCTTCCTACATCCAGGATGGGGCCTCTTGGGGGTGCAGGGGACGCAAAACAGCTCAGCACAGAAGGCTTGGTTGGAATGCAGCCCACGATAGCACCAGACCTCCGAAATCAAATGGCCTGTTTCCTTTTCCTCTCATTTCCTGGCACAGTATTCCATCTAACATATATATATATCACAAAAGAACAACATGATCACCAGCGATAGGAAGTGATTGTTTCAGTTGTACATCCTTAGTCTTAGCTACAGGCTTAGGCTGCAACACTAATCCTATTTCCCGGGCGTAAGCCTCACTGAGTTAAATATGACTTACTTCTGAGCAAATATGGTTAGAGGAGAAGGTGAGTTGAAGGCAATCAGAGTTGATAGGTCCATACTTGCAACATACCGTAATTAAATCCATACCCCGATCTTGTAGGGCTTGCTGCTCTGCTCACTGTTTTGCTTCTCTCAACATGTCCTGGAATGATGTCATATAATAAATCTCTCTATGATCCAGAAACAGGGACGCGGGTGGCGCTGTGGGTTAAACCTCAGAGCCTAGGACTTGCCGATCAGAAGGTCAGCGGTTCGAATCCCTGCAACGGGGTGAGCTCCCGTTGCTCGGTCCCTGCTCCTGCCAACCTAGCAGTTCGAAAGCATGTCAAAGTGCAAGTAGATAAATAGGTACCACTCTGGCAGGAAGGTAAACAATGTTTCCGTGCACTGCTCTGGCTTGCCAGAAGCGGCTTAGTCATGCTGGCCACATGACCTGGAAGCTGTACGCCGGCTCCCTTGGCCAATAAAGCAAGATGAGTGCCACAACCCCAGAGTTGGCCACAACTGGACCTAATGGTCAGGGGTCCCTTTACCTTTACGATCCAGAAAAGGGGGTTCTATGAAGAAATGATCACCACCGTTAATAGAGGCTGCCACTGAGGTAGTTGTTTTGAACTAGAACTCCCAAGAGTAGGGGACACCAGCAACAGTTCACCAGGTTATTATTCAGAAATACGTTATGCTTTGACCAATTGACATTTTCCAGCAAAGGCATGGCATCTCTTCCTTCAGAGGAGAACCTTTCTTACTAACTACACGTCTCCTCCTCCATTTGGAAAGGTGGTGATTGCTTACAGAGGTTTATTTCTGAGGGGTGTCCCACTTCTCAGGCTCGCTTCTCCGATGGCGATCCCTTTAGAAGAAAAGAAATACCATTTAATCCCCTCTGCTAAAACCAAACATGCACCTTCAATTGCTTGGATGAATTATTTTGTGTTGGCTGACAGACTAAATGGGGTGCCTCAAGAGCAACATAACAAGCTAAATGCTGCAAAAAGGCGAGGGCTTGCTGTTTTTGAATACAGGAAGCTTAAAAAAAATCACTGATAACAAATTTCATTAGTTCATAGGCAATGTCACAAATGACTGTCTTGTGCCAAGTCAAGGTCTTAATGAAAAAGGGCTGAGAGATTAACTAGAGCAGTAAACTGACAGTTTTGACTCTTAAATTATGGAGAGCTTTGAAGTCGGAGGGTTCCTTTTCTCCATTGTACTGTGCACAAGAGATACTCGTCTTCTAAAGCTGAACTTTGTGCATTATTTTAATTTCAATTAACATCCTTTCCCCCACTGTGGCTTCTTTCAGGTTGCTCCCATTCATCAAAATGCTTAAAGGCTAGCTTCTTAAAGAATGGAATGATTTGACATTTAGCTCTCCTGTTAACGTTTAGCTTGCATCTTCTCAAAAATCTTATCCAGTTCTGAGCCAATTTATCTATAACCAGCCAGGAGGGCAACTGTGCACCCACATGAGGTAATCGTATCCCTTTAGATGCTTTACAGAGCAGATCAGTACTGTAGTTTGGCACTGACGTGTTGCTTTATGGAGCAGAGCTTTCAATCCACATCAACCCCTGTTTTAAAAACTACTGTGAAAGCCTGTTGTCATGTTATGTTTGCATACATGCAAGTCCACACATCTTTCATGATTTAAGGCTTTTTCGCACATTACGTGTTTTAGGTATACACCTGTTGTTGTTGTTTAGTCGTTTAGTCATGTCCGACTCTTCGTGACCCCATGGACCAGAGCACGCCAGGCACTTCTGTCTTCCATTGCCTCCTGCAGTTTGGTCAAACTCATGCTGGTAGCTTCGAGAACACTGTCCAACCATCTCATCCTCTGTTGTCCCCTTCTCCTTGTGCCCTCCATCTTTCCCAACATCAGGGTCTTTTTCCAGGGAGTCTTCTCTTCTCATGAGGTGGCCAAAGTATTGGAGCCTCAGCTTCACTATCTGTCCTTAAGGTATACACCTAAGATCATTCAAATGTATCCCAAAGAATGTAACATGAGAATATGACCATTTCTCTAATTAGAAATTAGAAAGGCAGGATTGGCAGCAACAGCCCATCCCTCTCCATACATATAATAGAAATGTAAGAATGTTGTCACGCTGCAGCTCACTTAGTCACAGACAAGTGCTGCTGTGAACTGCAATGTTGCAAGAAACGGGGCTTTCAGAGCTGCTGGACCACTGCAGCAGTGTCAGTGGGTGAGGAGGGGGAACTAGAGATGGAGGCTGACAGGTGGATGAGCAGGTGGGTGGATGGATAGGCAGCCCAGGCCAGCAAGTGGGCATCACAGGTGAGCTGCATAGGTTTGGAGAGAGGTGGGTAGCAAAGGAGTAAGGAGAGGGCTGTTTTGGTGAGCTGTGGGTGGAAAGGGAGGGTGGCATGGGTGGTTGAAGGGTTGGGGCTTGGCAAGCTACTTGCATAAGCTATGGAACTTCCCTTAAGAATGGATACCCAAGTGTACATACATTCCTCCAGTTCGTATGTAATTAAACAGAGGGTTACTTGTCTAGTGTGTGAACCAAGACGAAAAAGAAATATGCGCAGGATAACAAAATGCATGTTAAACACATTCATATTCCCAAATATGAATCAGACCATTGGTCCCCCTAGTGACCACCTTGGTCCACCTTTACTACCAGCAGGCCTTCACCAGAGAATGTGCCTTGTCTCTTTACCCAAGACCATTTTAACTGGAATTGCTCTGGCCCAAACCTAACCTAGCATAAAACCAGGCCCTACCATGAGGCTGAATGAGGCAGCCACCTCAGACAGCAGGCGCAGAGGGGAGGGGAATGGGCAGATCTCCCTCAGGTGCCGTGGATGATACTGTCTCCTCACCAGTGATGAAGTAATATTCCACTACCCAAGTCTGGTTGGCTTTTGGGTATGAGATGAGGGAGAAGTGCCATTTTGTCTTTCACCTCAGACAACAAAATGTCTTGGGCTGGCTACCATGGACTTGTCTGTAATGGACCTTCTGAGTGGGGGTTGCGTCCCTGTGCCAGCATTAGAAGTTGTGTGGTACACCTGAATGCTTGATTGTAGGAACAGCTGCAGTCTATTCTTTGTATATTCTAAACTGTTTCATATATTCTACTGTTTGAGCACAGCAAATGTTCAGACCAAGAGGAAGAAACTGAGGAGCAAATTTATGTTCATAACGAGCTTCTTGTTTTCTGGATTTATGTCAACATAACATTGGGGTTGTGGGGGGAGGGGAGTTCTGGAACCACTCTTGGCATTTGAAATAAATTTTTATTATTCTCCTCCCCACAGCCTCCCTAGGTTATTGGAACATCAGATGTTACAACCACAGCTTCAAAGAATCATGCTCAGATTACATCTGGTTATAATAATGCTAACGAAAACAATATAGTAAGACAAACTGGAGCATGAACAACTTGCTTACCACAGGGACACATCGACCCAAAGGTTGCTTGGTTTTCTTAACTATATTTTTAAATAAAAATAAATAAATAAAGGTGGAAAGGGAAAGGGGTCTTTCCACAAGCTGATCCCTCTACAAGTCCTCTTGTCTTCTCCTTTGTAGCCATTCTGTCCTTGATTTTTCTTCTGACAGAAAAGTCAACATTTGAATGAATACATACATACATACATAGGCTCAGGGTGCCAGGTGGATTTTCTGGGCCCTATGCATTGTATGGTGATTGGGCCCTCCAACTATCTTGCCAAACAGGATGTATAAAATGTGCAGGTGCTCTGGGACATATGCCAATTTGTGTCTTCTTTTGGAGGTAGGGTTGCAGATACATGGGGGGAAATCAATGTAATAAAATGTTGGTCAGACAGAATGTGAACAGGCAAAGCTTTCCCCATAATTCTATTTCTGTAATATAAAAGCTTTGACTTTCTGCTTGCCATGTAGCTGCAAAGGACAGAGGACTCCAGCTTTCTCCCAATGCCAACCCTAAACCACAGCCTAGGCTGCATTCCTGTACCCGCTTACCTGGGAGGAAGCCCCATTAACCACAAAGTGATTTACTTCTGATTAGAGATGCACACCATTATTTTGCAAGCTAATTCTCAACAAGTGCCTGGTCTGCAGCTTCTGCACAGCTGGAGATATGCCGAAACCTCTTAGCAAAATATTTGACATTTTTCATTACCATTTTGGAGGGGGGAATTCTTTAGCATCCACCCACACTTACTGTGTAATAGTCTTTGCATAAAGTAACTTTAGGAAATACAATTGTTGGCATCTGTAGGTGTGGCATCTGAATATAGACTGCATTTTTAATCAAGGCATATATTGGCTTATATTTGATCAGGTTCCTAAATTAAATGGGCTTAGATTTTCAAATGTTTCATGCCAGGCAAGAAGGCCAACTGTTTATAGAGAAAACCTTGGCCATTCTCCTAAGACAAGGGGCCCCCCTTTGATTTATAGCAGAAAACAATTCTCAAAGTCATAAAAGCTGGAATTACAGGTTAAAGAGCAAGGTTACGGAAAATAAAACCATGTGCCTTAAACTTGAGCCAGATCTTCTTTCTAAGGTTAAAAGGCCAAGACCAAATGGAGAAGCATCTAGCTGGCAGAAAGAGAGGATTTTTGGGAAGTCTTTTTAAAGCATTTTTGGGAAGTCTTTTAAAACTGTTTCTTTCTTAAACTGAGAGAGTTAAAAAGAGCAATAAATGTTGGGAAAGGCAACTGGCTTGGCTGGGGAAGAAGAAGCTTCTTCCTATTTTATTTTGAGGCTGGAAAGGAGGGTGAAAGGGGGGGGTGAACTGAAGAGGTTCCTTTTAAAAGCTGTTTTTTACTGAGTTCCTTCCTTTTTACTTTGAGAAGCTTTATTCTTTTAAAAGGTTACCTATGATAATGTATGAAATATATTGGTTTAAATGTAATTATGCAAAGGATCTAGAAAGAAAGAAATGTTAAATTCTTATTTCATAGAGTCATATTGCTGTAGGAGACCAGGGGGGCAGATGAGCCTAGCTCCCTGCCAGAAATGAGACGCCATCCGAGCAGTTCTGATATATGGCTGTCAGACATTTGTTTAGAAACTCTCAAATGAAGGAGATCTTTCAATGTTGATGTGAAACTCAAGATCCTTGACATATGTTTAAGATAAAAATTTAAGATTAACCATTTGTTTTAGAAGGCAATAGGGCGAAGAGGGCAAGAGGTGAGCTGGTAATTAATATTCCTTGTTGAGACACATGTAAGATATATTACTACTTATTTGTCATTTATAGATGTAACAATATATAGCTCTTTGTGCTCCATATAAGGACAGGAGGATGTGGGTGTATCTTTTGTGATTGGATATAGCAGGCAGCCAATAGGAAATCCAACCAGGCTGATTGGACAGATGCAGCCAAGGAGGAGCAAAGGGGGCTGGATTAAGGGAATATAAGTGCTGGCCATAATGGCAGGAGGCCTGGCCAGAGCTTGGTAACCATATACCACTGTGCCTCTCATTTATTTGTCTGACAAATAAATTATTATTTTAATTTCTCTATTGCTGCGTTGAATATTTCATTCCAGCTAAGCGTTAACCACAAGCAGGGTGCTACATTTTATGGTGCCTGCGACTCGGATAAGTGGTCTGCTGGAACGCAGCCCCTTCGCCTACTGAGCAGGGTACAAGACAGAGGATCACTCACTGCCTACTCAGCGCGCAATGGAAAATTTTTTTCCAGGGGAACGCAGCAGTCTCGTCTGTCTGATACCCTGCCCACCGACGGCGACGGACCGGGGGGAAACGGAACCAGCTAAGGGTAAGTGCACTAAAGGGTTTTGGCCCTCCAATTAATTGGGAGGAAGAGAAGTCCTGATCAAACTTCTGCGTCTCAGTAAAGGGGAACTGAGTACGCTAGGTGGCTGGGTACATCAGATGGTGATCTGGTGTAGGGCAAAAGGGAAGATTGGGAGGTAGAGTGTGGGTGAAGTATCTTGCGCATTGCATGTGTGAGAAAGTACAATGTGTAACTGACCTAAGTGTGGAGTGAGTACTACTTCGTTTCCCAGTAAGGTGTGTGTGTGAGTGACTGAGTGGATACTTCACAGGGCCATACAATGGGAATTGGGGGTTCAAAGGGGGGAAATACACCTCTTGAATGTATGTTAAATAATTTTAAGAAAGCCTTCTCAGGGGCATATGGAGTCAAAATGACGCCAGAGCGCTTGAGAACGTTATGTGAACTAGAATGGCCAAAACAAAATACTGAATGGCCATTTCAAGGAACCTTTGATATAAATTTAGTAAGCAAACTTTGGTCTAACATCACCAAAGAAACTGGAGGGTGCCCAGAACAATTTTCATATATAGATTCCTGGCTGAGCACATTAAATAAAAATCCTCCATGGATAAGGGAATGCAAAGTCCAACGATGCAAATTATTGGCTGTAAAAGCCAAAGCTAGGAAAGGAATCTTGCCAAACAAATTCAAACCCTCCACCAGTTGTAACCCCAAGGCAAGAAAGTGGAATGAATAATGGGGGTGGAGTCATAGAACTTGATTCCTTGATAGATTATGATAAATATCTTCAGGAGGCATTGGAGTCCTATAATGAAGCCCAAGCAGAAGTGGTTATTCCACCTGTGAGTCCCAGTAGAACTCCATCTACAGTCTCCTTTAGTGGAACAACTGATTGCCTACCCTAAACCCCTGTACATCTATTATTACAGAAGTTACAGGGAGACCTTAATCGGTCAGCAAGCAATACAGCTAGGCGTATAGAGCTGCCAAAAAAACGCCTTGGGACAGATACCATCCCCTATGATTTGAGGCCCCTAGAGCAAAGCGAAGAGAAAGGTCACGTAGTAGCCCCTCTTAGAAGAGTATTTGATGCACTTGAGGAGCCTGTGCTGGTTAATGGGCAACTCGGACCAAGGCCACCTCGAACTTCGACCCTTCAGTACATTCCATTCACAACTACGGATCTGATGAATTGGAAAACACACACCCCATCTTTTGCAGAAAAACCTCAGGCTATGATGGACTTGGTGACTTCAATAGTAAATACTCATAGTCCTACTTGGACAGATTGTCGCCAGCTTCTGAATACTCTGTTCACCACTGAGGAAAGAAGAGACATAATTGAAAAGGCACAGATATATTTGCGTGAGCAGGCCAGAGTGGGAAATATTTATAATATTGACCGTCATCTCCAGGACAACTATCCCTTGGAAGATCCTAATTGGGATCCAAACAATGCGATTTACCTGGCCAGACTTACCACCTACCGCCAGACGCTTGTGCAAGGTATTTGCAGGGCATGCCAGAAGCCCACTAATATGTCTAAAGTCTCAGGAGGGTAGATGTGTTACCCATAACACTGTTTCGTGTTCGGTGCGCACCCACAAAAAGACTTAAGTTGTCACCTTTTGAGCTCCTGTATGGGAGGCCGCCCTCCTTTGTTCAGGATATTCCAACTGACCTCAAACAAATAGGAGACCATGTGACACAGGGATAAGTGCAATCTCTCTCCCGTGTTTTTGTCTCTCTCCCGTGTTTGTTTGTTTGTTGTTGTTTTTTTCTTAACAGGTGGGCCCTCAAGCACACGCCGTGCAGCATTGCCAAGCCGATTCATCAGCTCCAGGCTGGCATAGCATATGGGTGAAAGAGTGGAAAACGTGATCCACTTGCACCTAAGTGGCGTAGACCTTACACCGTCTTGCTTTCTACTCCAACAGCGGTGAAGGTAGCTGAGGTGACCCCCTGGATTCATCACTCTCGTTTGAAGAAGTCTGAAGGCAGTTGGACGTGCAAAGGTGACCCCTCTAATCCTTTAAAACTGACTCTCTCCAAAAACCCCTGTACCTAGCCCTACGGGGAACGGGCTAGGTCACGGGCAACATTAGACGACCGGCCTGCTGCAGCCACAACTTGGAAGCTGGCTGACCTGCGCACGCCTGAAGCTTGAGGAGCATCTGAACCAGCGATTGTGAAAGGGAAGATTCTCTTATACAATTGATTGACTGCCCCCTTGTGGAACAATTATCAGAGATATTACACATTGGGGATCCTTGGGATATATGTTTTGGTCTTGGTGGTTCCCCATTTCTGTCACTGGGGGAATTATATTGGGACTAATATTTATTTGCTATCACAATAAGGTACTCTTCTGTGGAAGGAATGCATATGCTAGACATCAACATGATTCTATTATTAATCCTGATCCCTTGGTAAGGGGAAGGGTCCTTGAATCTGACCAAATTTGTTAAATATGGATTCAGCCATGACCACAATATGTGGGTAGGCTTAGCTGAAATGGTAGCCAATGTTGCAAATAGGACCAATTGCCTTGTTTGCTCTCTTGGGCCAGATGATTCAGAGGGAGGTATGCCCTTATTACCGATACCATTAGATGCCATTGGTATGGTAAGCGAAATACCACACCAAACAGAATTACAGAATTTCCACGGATGGAACTCAACTAAACCATTACGAGTTATACCTGTACAAGGGGAATTCTGTGTACATAAATCATCAGATGCAGCTGATTCTATCATGATAGGCTCTTCTCATTGTCACTATACTTGGGATTATTTTAAGAATAGTCATACCTGGGCACACGGTACTACCTATCGAACTCGGAATACCTTGCCCTGTGCACCTCCTTTTATTCATGCATGAAAAGTGGTATGGAACATAACTGTGACAGAAAAAGGCAATCTAACATACTGCACTGTGAACTCTCTACCTCTTTTGATATTTCGCCTTCTGTACTCCACGTACCAAAAAACCTCAGACCCGATGGTTGTGGTGGATATGTGGAGAATGGGCATACAAGAAACTCCCTTCCAAATGGAGTGGGACTTGTTTCCTGGGATGGGTATTACCACCAATGTGGATTATGCCTACTAATTTGGCCAAGCGTACACGAAGAAACGCTGATATTTCTCATATAGCAGGAGGAAGTACCCAAAGTTGGAGCGGTACTGATGATTGGCCACCAGAGCGCATTATAGCCTATTATGATCCTGCCTCCTGGAATCCTGGTGAGCTCATACAAGGGGCACGGGATCCTATCTATAATCTAAACAGAATAATTCGATTGCAAGCAGTAGTGGAACTTGTAACCAATGCAACGGCCCAGAGTTTGAGACTTATTGCACAACAGTTGGATGAAAGTAGAGCCGCCATTTTGCAGCTGAAAATGGGAATGGATTATGTACTTGCCAAGCAGGGAGGCCTATGTGGAGTCTTGAACTTGACAGGGAATGCCTGTTGCTTTAACATTTCTGATAATGGTGAGGCAATCCGTGTGTTGGCTACAAAGATGGAGAATATAGCACATGTCCCAGTATAAACATGGGAAGGATGGGATATGGGATGGCTCACCAATTGGTTACTTAATGTCACAGGACTCAAAGGGATACTATTGTCTTGCTTGTTTTTCTTGACAGTAGTGGTAATGGTTTTATGTATGATGCCATGTATCATCTCATGTTTTAGACGTACAATTAGCAAGATGATTTCGAATGAAACTCTACCTCATATCATGGCCCTATACAGAGCTTTAACTTAGGAAGATCAAGCTATCAAGGACGCTTTGTAGCCAGGTCCTTGAGCTTGAAAGGGGGGAATGTGGCATCTGAATATAGACTGCATTTTTAATCAAGGCATATATTGGCTTATATTTGATCAGGTTCCTAAATTAAATGGGCTTAGATTTTCAAATGTTTCATGCCAGGCAAGAAGGCCAACTGTTTATAGAGAAAACCTTGGCCATTCTCCTAAGACAAGGGGCCCCCCTTTGATTTATAGCAGAAAACAATTCTCAAAGTCATAAAAGCTGGAATTACAGGTTAAAGAGCAAGGTTACGGAAAATAAAACCATGTGCCTTAAACTTGAGCCAGATCTTCTTTCTAAGGTTAAAAGGCCAAGACCAAATGGAGAAGCATCTAGCTGGCAGAAAGAGAGGCTTTTTGGGAAGTCTTTTTAAAGCATTTTTGGGAAGTCTTTTAAAACTGTTTCTTTCTTAAACTGAGAGAGTTAAAAAGAGCAATAAATGTTGGGAAAGGCAACTGGCTTGGCTGGGGAAGAAGAAGCTTCTTCCTATTTTATTTTGAGGCTGGAAAGGAGGGTGAAAGGGGGGGGTGAACTGAAGAGGTTCCTTTTAAAAGCTGTTTTTTACTGAGTTCCTTCCTTTTTACTTTGAGAAGCTTTATTCTTTTAAAAGGTTACCTATGATAATGTATGAAATATATTGGTTTAAATGTAATTATGCAAAGGATCTAGAAAGAAAGAAATGTTAAATTCTTATTTCATAGAGTCATATTGCTGTAGGAGACCAGGGGGGCAGATGAGCCTAGCTCCCTGCCAGAAATGAGACGCCATCCGAGCAGTTCTGATATATGGCTGTCAGACATTTGTTTAGAAACTCTCAAATGAAGGAGATCTTTCAATGTTGATGTGAAACTCAAGATCCTTGACATATGTTTAAGATAAAAATTTAAGATTAACCATTTGTTTTAGAAGGCAATAGGGCGAAGAGGGCAAGAGGTGAGCTGGTAATTAATATTCCTTGTTGAGACACATGTAAGATATATTACTACTTATTTGTCATTTATAGATGTAACAATATATAGCTCTTTGTGCTCCATATAAGGACAGGAGGATGTGGGTGTATCTTTTGTGATTGGATATAGCAGGCAGCCAATAGGAAATCCAACCAGGCTGATTGGACAGATGCAGCCAAGGAGGAGCAAAGGGGGCTGGATTAAGGGAATATAAGTGCTGGCCATAATGGCAGGAGGCCTGGCCAGAGCTTGGTAACCATATACCACTGTGCCTCTCATTTATTTGTCTGACAAATAAATTATTATTTTAATTTCTCTATTGCTGCGTTGAATATTTCATTCCAGCTAAGCGTTAACCACAAGCAGGGTGCTACATAGGGAGTACATGATCTTAAATTGATCTGCCACAGAAAATATGCACCCTTGTCTATGGGGGGTGGGGCTTAGGGATGTTCCCTGTGGTTATTAGACAACAACAGCATCAGTGTTTGTGTGATCTTTATAATCAGCGCCAGCAGGACATGACTGAAGAAGAAGAAGAAGAGTTTGGATTTGATATCCCGCCTTTCACTCCCTTTAAGGAGTCTCAAAGCGGCTCACAATCTCCTTTCCCTTCCTCCCCCACAACAAACACTCTGTGAGGTGAGTGGGGCTGAGAGACTTCAGAGAAGTGTGACTGGCCCAAGGTCACCCAGCAGCTGCATGTGGAGGAGCGGAGACGCGAACCCGGTTCACCAGATTACGAGACTACCGCTCTTAACCACTACACCACACTGGCTCTCACTGACTTCCCATGGGAAGCATAAAGTTATCGGGGTGGTTGTTTATCTAATATTATGTTATGCCATGCCTGGCAACCATTTTGTGTGGTGCCACTTGGCAGCCATTTTGTGACCGGCGCCCCCAACACAATCTCAAAATTCAAAATGTCCCCACTTGGTTGATTATGTGGAATATGATTACATATTTTAAAACACTCTGGAAACACAGAGCTTATCTAGTGAAATTTCTATCTCATCCCTTATTTCAAATGCATATGCATTGTGTATTTGGCTGCAAGATCAAATACAGGAGGGGTTTGAATGATCATTTAGCAGTTGTATTAAAATCATAGCCACATGTGTCCCTTTCAGCTGTAGCCATTAAAACTACCAATTGCATTTAGGCTGCACTCAATCTGCAAAACAGAGTTTCCCAGGCAAACACAACAAACACCTCCCATTTCTACAATGTCCAAGCTGGACAGTTTGCTTGGATAGCTGTCAAACTATAGTTCTAAAAGTGACCATGGAATGCTTGGCTAAAATCACTGAGTTTCAGGCAGAAGTTCAGGAAGAGTTATTTAGACAAAAGCTGCACATGGGAGCAAGCTGTCAGTTTATGAATGCAGATTGCAAGGAGAAAAATCAGAGGCAGGCAGGTTTTGTGAGGCTCACCAAAGTGGCTATCTTCCTATTGCCACTTAGATGCAAATACCTCATGGAAGAATGGAAAGACAAGGGGAACCTGTGGTTCTTCCGACATTGCAGAATTATAACTTTTGTCATCTAGGGGGCGTAGGTGTGGATGCAAACCTGTAAAGTCTAAGACCATATAAAGGTACCTGGAATTTAGCCTTCTGCCATGAAGGTAAGAGACACACCCACTCACATATGCCACTTAATAGAGGGTCCCAGAAGGGTTGCCCATGAAGGAATGCTGGGTAAAGCTTGGGGAGGGAAAGCCCCTTCAAATATTTTATGGGGGGTGAAGACCCCTCGTCCCTTATGAGTTGGCTCCTATGACCTCTACAGTTGGAGACAATAGTGTCCCAATCAAGGGAAGTCATACTATTCTGTCTTCGTTAGACTACACATGGAGTACTGTGTCCTGTTCTGGGCACCACGGTTTAAGAAGGATATTGACAAGCTGGAATGTGTACAGAGGGGGGCACCGAAGAGGATCAAGGGTCTGGAAATAAGGCTGCCATATATCCAGATTTCCCCTGATATTACCAGGATTTCAAAGGTGGAATTGAAGTCCGGAGGGGATTTCTGAAAGACGGCACTTTGTCCTGGATCTTAAGCAAGTCAATTGAAAAATTGTGGGTGGGTGGGTGGGGTTTTGGCGCTATATATTTTTAAATAAGCTCAAAAATTCCGTTGGTTTCCAAAAAAAAAAAAAAAAGCTGTCATGGTTTTTTACTTTTTGATAGATGGCAACCCTATCTGGAAACCAAGCCTTATGATGAATGGTTGTTAGTAATATAAAGCTAACATTTAACTAGCACGGTTTTATATAGGAACACTCATATTTATATATAGCACAATTACACTTACTACACTGCCGTTAAGCTGAATATTTTTAGTAGTCCTATAAGAAATCTAGTAAAAGCATAATTCCAAGATGCTATTAAGAAAGAAGAGGAAATCTGGGTGAGTCCCCATCTTGAGTCCAGTGATTGTTTGGCAAGTTTTTAATCTAGTATTTCCCATCTCTACCCTTCCCAAGCATCAGTGCTGTGCTGTCCTCAGGTCAAGGGAAAAGCGCATCATGTTGAAGATTAGGGAGGTTGGGAAGAGCCTCAGCAAAGGGTGCATGATTATAGCACCACCAGGGAATCTCCTGTTAGCTTTATTTTTAACCATGCCCCCACAAAAATGAATTCCCTCCCAGTTTTAGCACAAAGTCCCTCAAGAACAAAAGAAAAGAAGAAGAACTGGGAATTAATTTTTTACAGCTGAGCTGGGATATTGAATGAAATAAGGAAAGCTCAAAGCTCACCTCAGGCCCTTGGCAGGAAGCCATATTGTGATGGCAACTGGGAGGGAGAAATCATGCAGATGAGCAGAAGAATGTGAGGCACAAGGCTGGCAATGTTTCCCTCCAACTGCTGCCTGAACTGATGTGCTTTTTTGCTCAGAGGAAAGTGCCAGGGCATTCAGTGGGACTTCTGAGAAAACAGGCTTCGGATTCCAGCTTTAATAAAAAATAGATGCAGCCCAGCTTCCCTCCTTTCCTTTAGAATAACGAGACTTTGGTGAATATGCTTTTGCAACCAGCATTGCCAATGATCAGAGATGATGGGAGCCATCGTCGAAAACATCTGGAGGGCACCGGGTTGGAGAAGGCTGCCAAAGACCATCCTACAGACAGCAAAATGTTGAATGTTGCTAAATGACACAAATTATGCAAGAGTAGTGTGGCTGAGCGGTCTAAGGCACTGGATTTAGGCTCCAGTCTCTCCTGAGGCATGGGTCTGAATCCCACCGCTGCCAAGTGTCCTTGGGACGCAGGTGACGCTGTGGATTAAACCACAGAGTCTAGGACTTGCTGATCAGAAGGTTGGCGGTTCGAATCCCCGCGACAGGGTGAGCTCCCATTGCTCGGTCCCAGCTCCTGCCAACCTAGCAGTCCGGAAGAATGTCAAAGTGCAAGTAGAGAAATAGGTACCGCTCTGGTGGGAAGGTAAACGGCATTTCCGTACTCTGCCCTGGTTTGCCAGAAGCGGCTTAGTCATGCTGGCAACATGACTAAGCTGTATGCTGGCTCCCTCGGCCAATAAAGCGAGATGAGCGCCACAACCCCAGAGTTGGTCACGACTGGACCTAATGGTCAGGGGTCCCTTTACCTTTACCTTTAATAGAGGGAGAGATAAAGCACAACTAAGCATCACAGCTGTAAACCCATTCCCAAACATTAATGGTTCCTTTGCATAGTCATCTCATAAACATCCGAAAATGCCATTTTTAAATTTTTTTTGGGAGACCCATATGTACAGAAATAGTTCTCATGAAGCTTTACAGAGGGTTCCCTTGCCTCAGGGCAATGTCACAAGGCAAATGCAGATAGGTTTGCAGCTATTCTTTCTTTCTTCTTCTTCCTTTAATATATAGGCCATTTTTGCTGTAAGCATGAATACTGATATGTTTCCATAAATATACAGTGGAAATTACAGGGAAGGTTTTATGAATGGCTAACCCACACTGTGCTAATGCTTTGTTTCATTTTTGGTGTTGAAAAAAGAATATTACTTTATAACTGTTATTGCTTTCAGCACATCTCCTCCAGAAGAGTCTTATTTTCTTATTCTTATTTATTGAACTTGTATAGTACCTGATACCCATAGATCTCAGGCTGGTTCACAACATAGAATTACAATATAAAAAACCCACAAAATACACAATGTCTTATTTTGTTTCTCTGTGGTAATCATGTGTTACCAGATCTGTGCCTATGTGCCTGTGTACCTTCAACATGCATTCAAAGAAATATCATTTGGGATAATAAACAATGCTGTTTTGGGGATCTGATGATTGTGCACAGTAGGCCTTGCTGCAATGGGCCTGAATACCATACAGGGAGCAATCCTACATATGAGAAGCTAGTGCAAAGCAAGCTGGCATAAGTTTGGCTGGTCTAAAGTTATGCCAAATCCCAAGCCCTGTTTAGGAGCAAGGCTGCTGACTTAATATCTATGCGAGTGAAACCAAACTGGTGAAGGGCATCAAAGACCAGCGGATACATAAAACCATGTTTCAGTGAAAGGCGACTATGCCGTGATAGACACCGTGATGGAAACCAGAGTGCACAGAAATGCCGTGTACCTTCCTGCCGCAGTGGTGCCTATTTATCTATTTGCACTGGTGTGCTTTTGAACTGCTAGGTTGGCAGGAGCTGGGACAGAGCAACAGGAGCTCACCCGGTTGCGGGGATTCAAACTGCCAACCTTCTAATTGGCAAGCCCAAGAGCCTCAGTGGTTTATACCACATCGCCATCTGCATCCCTCCTGAAAACTAAAAAACATCTTCACCACCTGCTTCAACCAATATATCTCTTTTCACTTGTATATGAGTCAGTTCCTGGGGTCCTTCCTCAGGCTTCGTGGGCAGGTTTGCTCCCAGGGAGAGCCTATGTGGTTGGCACTTAGTTGTGACATTGACAAATGCTGCTTAAAGTAAGCTTAATCTTCAAGGTGAGTTTACAAAATCACTACAATCTGTATTAGTTGCCATCTTGGCAAAATGAGAGTCCCTCTCATCTGCAATGCAATATAAGGATTCAAAGATAATAACTTTGTTTCAGAGGTGGCATTTGACGTTTGTTGAGTTACTAGCCATCATACCCACCCTCACTCACTCACTCACTCACTGACTAATAATGTTCTGAAGCTATTTCTCCTAAATGCTTTGGAATCCCTTGGGGCCTGCAGGATACTTTGCAGGCAATGAAATCTGAAGCCTTTCCCTTCTCGACGTTCACAAATCTGTGGCTGGAGATCAGTGCTGGCTCAGCTCCTCTGGCTGTTAAGTGTACGTACATTTTAGCTCCGTGCATTTATGTTTCCATAAGAAGAGGGCTAAACTCTGCTGCTGTCAGAGTTGGTATTTCACAGACGCCTTTCCAGGAATTGGGTCAGTGAGTCAAAACAGTCCTATTTCTTACGAGTACTTTCAAGTGTCTGTTTTTGGGAAGAGATGATATACATTACAGTAGTCTCTTCTATTTACATTAGCCTCTTCGCTGCAAGAAATATACACTCCACTTTCCCCCTTTAGGAATAGATCTGCTGCTATGGCAAATGCACATTCTGTTCCCTAAGATGTCAGTGGAAAGACATACTGATCTCTCCCTCCCTGCTCCCCCCACTGCCTTTGCACCTCCACACCACCTTTTCCCTTAAAATATGTCCTAGATACATATGAGCCCTTTTAAGTTCATAGGTCTGTGGGATTTATCAATATCCTTTGTCAGGACTGGAGTGCTGGCTTCCGATTTGCTTCCAAAGTGGGATATGATTTATCATCATTTTAAGTGTAAATAGCAATACCTGATGTATTCCATCATTTGGCACACAGAAACTATTTCCCCAAACAATCACCTTCAAAGGATGCTGAAGGAGAACTAAATGGTAGAGCCCAAGGTCTCAAAAACCATTCTTAGAATTTTAACTTTGCACGTTAACATGGAGTGAAGATAAAGAGAGGTAAGCTTGACCCAAGTTCAGATTGCAACTTTCACTGCCGTGCTGACTGAGCATTTAGCAAGCTTTAGGAACCAGGTACCTTGCCAAGTTAAAGCTATGGTTTTTCCAGTAGTGAGGTATGGAAGTGAGAGCTGGACCATAAAGAAGGCTGATCGCCGAAGAATTGATGCTTTTGAATTATGGTGCTGGAGGAGACTCTTGAGAGTCCCATGGACTGCAAGAAGATCAAACCTCTCCATTCTTAAGGAAATCAGCCCTGAGTGCTCACTGGAAGGACAGATCGTGAAGCTGAGGCTCCAATACTTTGGCCACCTCATGAGAAGAGAAGACTCCCTGGAAAAGACCCTGATGTTGGGAAAGATGGAGGGCACAAGGAGAAGGGGACAACAGAGGACAAGATGGTTGGACAGTGTTCTCGAAGCTACCAGCATGAGTTTGACTAAACTGTGGGAGGCAGTGGAAGACAGAAGTGCCTGGGTGCTCTGGTCCATGGGGTCACGAAGAGTCAGACACGACTAAACAACAACAACAACAAGGAACCAGGTAAGCTCCCTGGGAGTCAGAGTTAGGATATCCCCCTGATAAGAACTGTTGCTCTGACCTTCCTTCCTTCCTTCCTTCCTTCCTTCCTTCGTTAACTCACAGATTATCTCCCAGGCTCCATTTTAACAGTGTCAGTGATAACCATACACAAGGTGAGTGTTTTGTTTTGTTTCAGGCTTGTTAATCTCATATTGAATCAAAAGAGCCATTGTGGCTCATAAACAGCCTTAAATCCCCTGATTCTCAAAGCTTGTGGGGAGGTAACTTAAAGAAACTTAGACACTTGCTTGGACAGATGCAAGCTCTTCCTTGGATTCAGATATTGCTGCAATTTTTTAATTGGAGTGAAGAAATAAAGCATTGAGCTGACGCAGAAGTCGACTTACATTCCTTCTCCTCTTCTGCCTTTTGGTTGACTCTTCTGAGGGCCAAGAGTCAACGTGTTACATTTAAGAGTGAAGACAGACATTCTAAGTGAGGCAGAAGTGGTTCCAAAGCAAATGCCTCAGAATGCTGTGAACTGGCATTCAAACCGTTTGGAATGTATATGCAGCTCTGTGCAAACATTGCAGTGAATTTATGGAGGGACGAGTACAGCGGTGTAGTGCTCTGGGCTCAAGGGGGTGGGGGCTGAGGACTCATTCCTACCCCTGCAGCTGGGTTCTTGTTTCCAACTGCCTAGACCTACCCAATCAGCACAAAAGGAGTGCTTTTTAGCCACTGTATGACACTCCAGTTTCAAGAGAAGGGTGTACAAGTTCTGTTATGTACAACAGAACGTCATGGAAAACACAACGAGTAAAGTAGATATTTGAGGACTCCAATTCATTGGCCCATCTATGTGGCTGGAATATTGTAGATCAAGCTGAAAAGCAATACATGGAGATCTGCATTGATCATTGCAATACAGCCCTCATTATTATTATTTATCCTGATAAGATTATTGTTTAACAAGGGACACAGGTGGTGTTGTGGTCCAAACCGCTGAGCCTCTTGGGCTTGCTGATCGAAAGGTCAGCAGTTTGAATCCATGCAACAGGGTGAGCTCCCATTGCTCTGTCCCAGCTTCTGTCAACCTAGCAGTTCAAAAGCACACCAGTGCAAGTAGATAACTAGGTACCATTGCAGTGGGAAGGTAAATGGCATTTCCGTGCACTCTGGCACTCGTCATGGTCCTCTGTGCACCAGTAGCAGTTTAGTCATGCTGGCCACATGACCGGGAAAGCTGTCTGTGGACAAATGCTGACTCCCTCGGCCTGAAAGCAAGATGAGCGCCGTACCCCATAGTCGCCTTTGACTGGACTTAACACCCTGGGGTCCTTTACCTTTACCTTATTATATAATCGTAGAAGGTTGCATGATCTTAAAAAATGGCATGGCTGTTATTATCACAAAGGGACTCTGCACTTCTGAATTGGTCACTACACTACTGGACACATGGGATTACACAACCTTTCCCTGATCCTGACCTCCACAGCCCTTCAATTCAATACCAGCATAGGTACATAGGACGTTGCCTTATTCCTAGTCAGACCCTTGCTCCATCTAGCTCAGAACTGTCCACAGTGACTAGCCGTGGCTCTCCAGGATTTCAGACAAGGGTCTCTCTCAGGCCTACCAGTAGATGCCAGAGACTGAACCTATGCTCTACTGCTGACCTACAGCCCTTCCCTCTAGAGATATTATGCATGCACATTTCTATCTGTACAGGCCTCTTTCCAAGTAGAGTCATTCCAAGTAGAACTGCCTGCACTTTCAAATGAATGTATCCCCCTACCCCTATGCAGTTATCGTAATGTCTGTCAAGAACTTCAGGCTTGACCGTTTACATCACTGTAATTTCAGAGGAGATCTTTCCTTAACAGTTACATTATGTGGAAAGAAAACTGTCACCATGAGAAGCTGCTGCAGTTATTGCTTTTAGGACCAGCAGCACCTTATATACCAAACCATTCTCTATCTTAAGGACAAAACGAACTCCAGCACAAATCTTGTTTTATTCCAAAGCCTTTCCCACACAGTGAGTACTTAAGACTTTGTTGTCACATGGCGGAATGATGGTCTTTGCTTCGCTTCTTGGCCATCTCTCTTCTCCATCTTTTTTTTTTAAAAACCAAATCTTGTCAGGCCTTGTTTTATTGTGACAGGATGAAATTCGCAGGCATTTGCTGCTCTATATAACTTCTTCCGGATTTCTTGGTTGGCACTCAGGTGCTAATGGAATGGAAAAGACACTTCTGGGTCAATAAAAAGGCAATTGAATGGCAGTGGCAGGGAAATAGTATGACAATTCATGGTGATGAGGCGGGAAGCCTGCTCTCAAGAGCGCTCGACCCGCTCACAATTTATTTTCCAGCCCTGCTTCCTTTGGGTTTTCTGAGGGGTTTATTTTGGCTTTGATGACGGGCTCCTTCCCCGATGTCTTATTCGTCAGTTCCGCTAAGCTTAGTCCTCTAAAGCCCTAGACCTGCCTGCTAATCTCATACCTTAACTGCTGCCAGATGTATTTCGAAATCATCTCTGCTCCAAGATTTGATAACATTTGGCAACTTACGTCTCTGTGATGCTTCACCAAGCTTTGCTGGAATCCCTTTGCGTCCTTTGGCTTGAGCCAGGGCTTAACCCTAGAAACTGTCTTTCAGTGGCACGACTCAGCTCTGAGGACATGAAGGAGCCAGTGTTTGGCCCTCATCCCTTAATAATTGCAGCCAGCTGCCTTTTTTGTGTCATGATCAGATGAGGAGAAGCACAAAGGACACATGTCACTCAGTGAGTTTAATGGCTGAGTCGGGATTCAAACATTGGGTCTCCCCATTCCTAGTCTGACACTCTAACCACTGCACCACTGTGATTCTTTGGGTAAAAACTCTGTCATCATGCTTGCTGAGGACAGTGTCTCTGTGTTCAGGGAACAGATCCTTCTGGAGCACAAGAGACTGTGGGGAAAACTAGTCAAGACATTGGGGCACTCACATAAGCATAGGTACCAACTCATTGGGGCCCTGATCACCCACAAAATTCTCCATGAAGGGTCTGGGCACCCACAAACTTCAGTGCCAGGGCCATGCACCCACAGCCCTGGGCACCCACAATTGCAGGCCCAAATTAGCAATTCGGCACATAAGGTAATCAAGGGAGTAATGGAGAGAACAGCAGAACTATGTTTTATTGAGGAAGTATAACAAACTATTAACTGAACCACTGGCTGTTGAAGACTTTCCAGGAATGGAGAGAGGGTGAGATGGAAGGGATTGAGGGTGAGTGATGTGGTTGTGCAGTGTGACTTTAGATCCAGAGGGATTGCAATTTGGAAGCAGTTGGGGAAGAAAAAGCGGGGAAGAGGATAACTACTACTAAAAAAACCAGGTCATCTGGAGGGGTAGTCCAAGGAGGTTTTGGGAAACCTCAATAGAGCGCAACTTCATTGCATGATCCCACGTTATAGTATTACGAGAGAGGGAGAAAAACACCCCTCTATCCACTTTCTTCACACTATACACATCTGTTATACCCTCCTGCTTATTTTTTTTAAAAAAGAAGAAGCTAAAAAGCCCTGAATGCTGTAGCCTTTTCTCACAGGGGAGTTGCTCCATCCCTACAATAATTCTAGTTGCCCTTTTCTGCACCTTTTTTTTGAGGTGCAGCAACCAGAACTCTACACAGTTCTGATTGCTTTCCAGATGATCTTGAGTCCAATGAGTATTTGGTCAGGAGTTTTGTCAATATCTGCTGGATCACTCCAAATACATCCTGGTGGACATTCTCAAAGAAATCCAAAAGTTTGATGAGTTAGGACTCACCTGTTACCTGGCTCATCCTACATTAGTTGCCCATTTTTCTTTTCATCCTTGTCTGGTGATTTTTTAGAAAATAAAAATAAAATAAGACAGGAGTGGAGACAGATTTCTCTAGCATACATATGCATGATTGAAGCACTCATATTCACGCAAAGGCATCGTTGTAATGAAAGCTGGACAAATCGCAAGCCGCTGGCGGTGTTCATTTTGAACTGCTGGTTATGTATTATGGGGCAATTATATTTGTAGAATATATTTAATCAAAAGGACATCTTATTTGGTTTTAAGTCATTGCAGTGACTATCCGTAAATTAATGCAGTGTGCAGCAAGTGGGAAACTATCCCCCAGCAGGGTATTGAGGCAGCACTGAGGGAAGTCCTCAGGCACAAATCTTTGGTGAGAGAAAAGGAACGCCAGAAGCTCACAAATGTGTCCCTATTTTTGACTGTGTAAAGTTAGAAAGCATGTTATCGGCTTGCCATGTATCTTCCTCTGTGGTGGGCAATTAATTTTTATCTAATGCAGATCACACAGTACCAACTGTTGCTTTTTGCACTGTGATTTGCATTTGTTAGCAATAGCGTCCCTGTGACTTTGAATGCTGAGTGTCAACATTTAAAATGGAGGGTTTCCCATTTTGGATTGGAGTATAAGAGAATTGGTAGGTGACAGAGGGGGAAATTGCAGAGCAAGCAATGGGTAGCTTTTGATTTTTCCCCCAAACTGAATTTTAAAATGTTGAAATAGCACCTTATTGGTTGGAAGCAGTTTCAGATGCACACGTGCTTCAAATATCTAGTTTTATTGCAACAAAGTGGTATATAAATTTTGTTGAATAAATAAATAGACGGTAGTCTGAAATAGGAATGCTGCTGAAATTCTTTCGATAAAACCATGAACAGGGTGGTGATACAATGACTACTGCAATCGACACAAGATAATATCACCAAGGCAACTATCTGGAAACAAACAATAAACGTCCATTAAAATGGCAAAAGTAGTTTCTTTCTCAAATAGGTTTTATCTTAAACAATAGCAAACGCAGTAAATAAAGAGCTCACTTGTAATATATCAGTGGTTCAGTGCAAATTTCTTCTCTTTCCAAAATAATTCGTTTTCTTAAACAATTGCAAATGCAGTAATAAGGCTCCACTTGTGATATACCAGTGGTCCAGCGCTTTGGATGTCGTTCCGGTAATCTGACGTTTTGTTGCTAAAGAGCTTAGTCATCAAGCTTTGTAGTAAATAATGTACAAGAAAAGATAGTATGTAAACGACTTAAGGAGGTTTAACAAACTGAAGGACATCGTCCTCTTTCTATGCTCTTCCTGATGGAAACATGCAGACGGGGACAGATATACCCCTCTTTTTTCCCCTTGGTGAAATTATTTCGAGTCAGGTAAATGGGCTCAATAATTGTACTACCTTCACTGATAAAAAGGGGAATCTGAGACATGTTAATTGTGGGAAAGCTGAGGGGAGCAAAGCATCAATGCGGGTGGGAATGGAAGCTCACGTCAGTGGGTATGAATTTGGTCGATTAATTAATTCCATTTATGATCCAGCGCTCATAAAATGCCTCAGAGCAATTTCACAGCCAAACACCAACAATTAAAACAATTGAAAACTATTTCCTATGTAAAAACAATTACATATATAGAAACGATGAAAAGTTGTTAAATCAAGCTCCCATTGCAGTGCTTCTCTCACACTCAACAAGTCTATTTTTTACAGCCAGCCTGGTTGAACTTAGAAGGGTATTATTGAAAAGCATATTTGCATGCCTTGCCTCTGCTCTGCTGAAAAAGTGCAGAGATGAAAAGATCCCTTTGGATGTACAAATTAATAAAGAAGGTGATGTGTACTGATAGGTTCTTCATTATTTCATTTCAAATAAATTGTCCTTCATTCATTGATCATTGACATGTGTATTAATGAGGAAAAGGAATGGAAAAGGTATTATTAATGGGAAAACATAGACAAAATAGAAGCAGGATATATAATGATTTGCAGTGCAATCCACACCCCAAATCCGCTGGGATTGCAGAGTTTGGATCTGTGGATTTAGGGCTTTCCTGGATTAGTCAGGACGGTGCTGGCACAAGTCTCTTATACTAGCTAAGATGGAGGTACATTGGCATAAGTCCCTCACCACAGCTTAGGCAGGGCTCAACCAGGAGAACTTAAGCCAAGGGAATTTATGCTGGCATAAATCCACAAAAAGGGGCATTCTGGCAGTGTGGCATGGCATGACTGGAAACGTACACCAATTCCAAACCCCATTCAACTTGATCACGTGATCTAGGGCATGATCCTCAAAACTTGGGAAGTTGCAAGGATATTCGCTGGGAGTTTCTAGACTAGTTTGACAACTTCTTGTGTAAATCGGCAGTTCATGAAAGGGTTTTATTAGTGAATTCAGTTACCAGTGGTTTCACGAATTCCCAAGCCTTTGTGTTATCAACAAGTTGTACAAACAGGTAAGAGTCACTCATGCAAGTATGTAGTACCAGTAATTCTGACGAGAGCCTTAACCCACCCAACAGTTAACTACACCCTTTAATGTGGGAGACCTGCATTTACTGGATGATGCTAGTTGCTTGCCTTATTAAATGATTGATTAAAGGTATTTTGTTGCAAAGCCTTCCTTGGACGTCTCTCTTTCTCCAGCTTTCCTTGTTTATAAAAACATTTCTTAACAAAACGTTTCTTAACAGCAAAGGAAACAGATTATCTTGGGTTAATTATTATTTAACTAAAAAGGTTATCTCATTATTTCATCCCTGTTTTTTAAAATAATACTGCACTGTCTAAATACAACATGGAACAAATAATTATGGAGTTAAAGTTCTGCTTTATCGCTCCTTTTATCCTATAAACACACACACACACGCACACACACGCACACACACACACACACGACAGGTGAAGGATTAATGGAGCCTAAAGCTAACATACAAGAGATAAGAAAAAGGAAAGGGATGTTCAAACATCAGTATCCTTCAGGCTGTTTATTGACTGTTTCGTGTGAATTATCAGCAGCTTAGTATTGATGAGTTCTGTTCATACATTGGCAGTGTTTCTTCAGGACTGCAATTCAGCTCGTAGGTATAGGATTCAGACATCAGTATTCTTCTGGGGAGGGCCGTAGCTCAGTGGTAAACTAATGCATTCTGCTTTGAATGCAGGAAGGTCCCAGGTTCAATACCTGGTATCTTCAGGTAGGGCTGGGAGAAGAGCTTTTCTGAAACCCTGAAGACTTGCCACCAGTCGGATGTAGACAGAACTGAGCTAAGGCAGCTTTCCATGTTCATATCACACAATAAAACCATGTGATGAAATGTGTTTGGATTCTTAAAGACGAAATGCTACCTATCATAATTAATAAAGAACAAAAAGTTACCCACCTGTGTTCTAGCATGAAGTAGTCTTTGCTTTCTCTGTCCTGAATGTATTGGCCCAAATTGTTTACATCTCCATTCCGCCAAATCAGCTTCTCTGACCAGTTGTTGAGGTTCAACCCCACTCTGGAACAGCAACAGGCGGAGGGCGCTTGGGGTGCAGGTCAACAGATGGGAGTTGGAGCCAAACAAGATGTGATGGGCCAAAGATTAGCTATCTCTGATTTACCCAGATCAGAAGGCTTCCTGTTTGAGTACAGAAAGCTCCTGACAGAATGGGAAAGAATGTGGAAGCTTTGGGGCTCTTTAACTATAATTAAACTTGAGTTGCATGGAAAACTCTGGAAATGAAGCAGTAGTTTTCTGTCACAAGATACGCTACAAATTATGCTATTTGCATTATTATCAATAGCAGAACATATGTGAACAGACTGCAGCCTAGTTGCCTATTAGATGCCATCCTGTAGTAATTTGAAACACCCTTAAAATTGCTTTTAAATATGCTCTTACATCATTATAACTTTAGAAGAGTATCAGTGCCTTCAGAATCTTTTGTTCTTTTATTCTCTCATTTGCCACATCGTCATTTTCTCTGCCTGGAAGGTAAAAACCAGCTAGAAAACAAACTCCTGGTTTTGTGGTTGGGAGAAGGAGGCCTTCGTATGTTTTTTTTTAAACTCACCACACAAAAGACAAGGAGCCATTTGCTCTTTTGCTCCTTAAGCATGTTATTGTCATTTGGGCTGCCAGGAGACAAAAGGAAGGTTTTCTCTTACCAAGCATTTTGAACCAAGCATATTACAGGCACAATTTATTTGTCTGCTTGGCCTATAAAGTCTGTGGGGAGAGAGTGAATGTAATTCTGTCATGACTCATTTCTTTACAAATAGCCCTTTGTCCAGTTGCAGCTGTGTGCTAACGTTGTCTCCTCCTCTCCCCAAATCCTCAAAAGTCAGGTGATTCCTCTTTTCTTTGTCCTTAAAAATGACATTAGCTTCACTTTTTTGTACTAGGGTTAAATTTTATCTGGAGTCCCCCGCCGGCGTGGGCGGCATTGCTGAATCAGGAGTAAGCTGAGGGCAAACAGACCAAGCAAGATTTCAGGGCAGAATCATGGATACTGAAGGGGGAAGAACTGCCCCCTGGCTCAAATTAGACAGGCTTGGAAATAAGCCAAGCTATTATTTCTGCCCCCCCCATGGGAAAACAGCTCAACCAATATTCAAGCTTTTTGAATTCAAACTGCATCCATCCCTACCTTCAATAATCTCCAGTCTTCCCATTCCCACTGGCTTGGCTGCTGACGGACCTCTGGTAGATGTGTATGAGCAAGCAGAAAGGAGCAACATCTGTCTCCCAGCCCTGCTGCTACACAGCACCCAGGCATATGCAGGCCTCGACAACATGACATTTCCTTGGGGAACAGCACCACTCCAGGCACAGGGAAAGTCTTCCCTCCTTTTTTATTACTTGATTCCACCTGGGCACATAGCTGTCAACCGTCGCTTATTTGGCGGGAAAGCCCCTTATCCCAGCGCCGTGTCCCGCTGCTGTCCCTTATTGATGATGTCCCTTAAATTTCCCAGGTTTCAAAGGAAGCCGCTCCTCTCCCTCCCTCCCTGCCGGCCAGGGAGGAGGGAGGCTCCAACTGTGTTGCTTGGCTGCCCGGCCCGCCCCCCTCTGGCCTCCTCTCACCAGCCTCGGCCCCTGGGAGCCCCTCCCCACTGGGACTGAGGAGCCTTGAGAGGAGAGCGAGGGCAACCATAGAGAAAGCAGTTCAGAGAGAGGAGTAGGAGGTGCGGGCAGGTGTTCCAAGGGCTAACCATAGAGGGGGAAAGCGGAGGAAGGACAGCAAGCGCTTCTCCCATAGATTTGTAGTGGTAGACTAGCATAGATGGTCTGATCTGTGACGAGAGAAAAGATACAGAACTGCAGCAGCATCTTCATAGCTTGGACTTCATTTTGCTCAAAAAGTGGTTGCTGCTTGTAGTTATTTAATTGCAGTGTTTCATCAGATGATGTCTTGAGCAGCAACCTCTGGAAACGAAGGGCTAAAAACCAGCGCTGCTCTCCCAAATTATCTGGTCCCTTTTAACTTCGTATTTCAGCTGGTTGACTAAAATCCCTTATTTTGGCTGCTGGTCCCTTATTTTCGAGGCTGCTGGTCCCTTATTTTCAAATCTGTAAGTTGATAGCTATGCTTGGACAACCCTGAGATTTTCATACTTTTCAGTGTATGGGTGATCCACCCCAATAAGCGTCACCTAGTGCTTTTCCTGCAGTCCGTTACTCACAGACTTTGTATCTGGCATCTGTGTCTTCTCATGCATTGACTTTTCTGCCTCACACCTGGTGTTTTGTAAGTGCAGATGTTGTATAGGTTTTTCTTTGAAACTTCAGGTAACGTGCCAGTAAACCAGATGCGGCTATTGGGTGTGAAGAAACCCAAAACTGCTTCTCCATTGCCAGTAAAACTAGCCTGTAGACTGAGCTCATGCACAGGTCATGTACTGATTTCTTCAAGACAGCTTTTGGGTGTAATTGTGTGTAGAGTTGGAGTTCCAAGTCCAAGAGTGAGAGCCAGGACAATACTGTGACAATATGTGTTAACCTGGATTTGAATGTGGGGTTCCCCTCGTAAGTCCTAACCAGTCTTGTGGGTTTTGTGGAGACATCTACACCTGCACCTATCTATAATATGTGTCCAAAATAAAAGATTAAGGCCTGCTTTCTGTGCACTCTGTCAATTCTCAACTTCGTATCTGGCATTTGGTGTCTTTGGCACGACTTGTTTTTTTCCTGCCTCACACCTGATGTTTCATAAGTGCAGATGCAATACAGATCTTCTAAACTTCAGATAATGTGCCAGTAAACCAGATGTGGACTTTGGGTGTGAAGAAATACAAAACTGTTTCTCCTTTGCTATTTTTTTAAAAAAGAAGAAGCCTTTTTTCCAGCATCTGCTGCAGCAACCTAATGGATGGGAAACCTATGGCCATCCAGATGTTGTTGGACTGCAACTCCCATCAGCCCCAGTCAGGTTGGCCAATGACCCAAGATGTTAGGTAAAGGGAAGTTCTCCTTCTGCACAAAACTGCTGCATTTTGGGGAAGCCTTGCACCTTTTCTCTTGCATTCTGGGAAGTCTTGCTTATAATCTTTTCCCTGCTTTTTGCACACACTGTACAGATCTGTTCTAAACACCAGGACATTCTTTTCCTTGTTCAGTCATCCTAAGCTCATGGAAAACAACATGACCCGCTCTTCATGCCTAGCTGACCACATCTACAGAACTTGATTGTTATATTGTTTCATGCCATGTCTTAGTCCAACAACACATAGAGGATCACAGGTTTCATATCCCTGGCAGTGTGTGTGTGTGTGTGTGTGTGTGTGTGTGTGTGTGTGTGTGTTTGCCTGTTGGATGTTATTTATGGCTGCTTGCCATTTTTCTTTAGCTTAGCCCAGCCACTCCCAATGTGCTACTCACAGGTGCACATACACCCACAGAGGCTTTCCTGGGCAACCACAGGATCTCTTTCTGCTGCTGAAATTAAGCTTGAAACAAAGATTCTGTTGACGTCAATAGAATAAGCTGCAGAGTGCCCCGGTTTGCGAATGTCCACAGACCCAAAATTGTTTGGCAACCCCTGGCTCAACTTTTCCCACTAAGTGAACTTGGAGTATGCTAATTTAAAGCAAATAAAAACATTCAAGAATTATTTCTGCTTCCAGTGGAGCAATATTTAAGTGTGAGTGCTGAGCCCTTCATTTACATGCAGGGGAAGAAATCAATAAAATATACCAAAAGCTCAATAGGGAGACGGCGAGTTACATTAAGACCTTCCGAGTATTAAATTTTACCTCAGTATATTGCCTGAAGTGGTTATATCAGCAATAACATCTAATCTGGGTTGTGTATCGCATACTATTAAATGGCCCTATAAGAGCTGGTGAAGGCATCTGGGCTGAAAATAAATAATTACATAGACTCTCTAGGGAGCCAAACTAACTAATTAGACTATGAGAATTATTGTTTCCAGTGCAGAGAATAAATTCATACTGTTTCCACTGACACTGAATATAACCCCCCTGGGGGGGGGGACCCTCCAGGCCCTTAGGAATCAATACAGAACAAAGGAACATAAAAATGAAGGATAGAGAGTGCCTACATTGATCAGAATGGAAAGCCCCATTCACAAGAGTGTGTATAAAGTCAAAAAGCATTTTACCTTTAGCTAATTATTACATATGGAGGTACTGTTTATGTAATGTCGTGAGTCACTCAGTGCCATCCAAAGCCACTTGTATAAACCTACTACATAACTCAGCATGAGCTCAGCTCAGCTTCCCTAGAGAAGTGCAGGCAGTTTACACTTCTCTACCTCCCCAGGGCCTCTCTTTGCATTATGAGAGTTCCAGGCTTTCAACCATATCAGGAGTCAGTGTGAGCTGCCACGAGGTTGACTTTACAGAGGACTGTCCTCCATTTGAAGGCATCTTCTGCTTCGGAGGTTCTGGAACTTACCTATCCCCAGGGCCCAATTGAGAGGGATAGAAATTACATGGCCCCACCAGTCACAAAATGGCGGTGCAGGGGAAAAGCCAGTCGTAAAATGGGGGCAAATTTGAGGCGCCGCTTGGCACGGTCAGTTGGCAGTTACTATTTACTATTGACACTGAGTCCCTCTTTGGAAATTGTTTCTCCTGTTCCATTCCCTCAGTCCATTTGTTCCTTTTGCCTCTTCCTCTCTCTTCCTTCCCACTCAGTTGGCCACTCTGTCAGTTTTCTCTTTTTCTTTCCCTTCTTCCGCTCCAGCTTAGCACACTCCAGCCTTGCTCTCTAATCAGTTCCTGTTCCACAGAAGTCTACACTTCACAAATTCAGGATGCCGCTGCAGCCATTGTCCAATCCAAAGGCTACAGCACAGCTGAGGGATGAGGCCTAGTTAAAAATGGGCTAAAACTCACCAGTGGTCCCTGCTCCTCAGAGAGTTTGGCATTCTTAAGACAGTGGAATGACCCAGTAGTCAGTTTGATAATTTATGCTTCTGAAGGACCCAATCCAAAGGCCGAAATATGTCTAAGAACCAAAACTGGCTTACACACTATACTAGCCATTGAGAAGACCCCTGAAATACTTTTCCTGTCACAAATTCACCTACATAATGGGTGTAATATGCCACCAGGTGCAACTCACTATTGCAGATACTAATATAGTGCAGTTTGAAGTGACTGGATGCATGAAAACTGACTCCTTTTGGAAATAAAGCATTGTCCAGACCCATTAGATATTATTCAAAACCTTACTTGCAGAACGTTCTTCAAAAATAACCAAAAGCAGTACATCCAAACAGTTCCATAAGACATATGCCAGCCCAAGGCATAGGCTTAGCATCTTACAAAATATGAAATAATTGCAACAGACCTAGAAGCAGAGGTCTCTCTCTCACCACAGCCTGCATTCCAGCCTGTGACCTGCCTTAGGCTGTTAACATTTCATTTACACATCTTCATTTACACATCCTTACTTCCACGGAGCATGAGAACAAAGAACCTAAGGCAACTCCCTTCAAAATGGAGATTTGCAACCAAATACCTTTGTCACCTGATCTAAGGTTAAACACCCATGTGTTAGTTAGCAGGAAACAAGAATAGTAAATTATCAACTCAGTTATTGCTCAGAGAGCCCATTCTTGGCTTTAATATGACCCCATGGAAAATCCCCATGTTAAAGCCTTCATTAATACACATAAAAAAGGTAAAGGTACCCCTGCCCGTACGGGCCAGTCTTGCCAGACTCTAGGGTTGTGCGTTCATCTCACTCTATAGGCCGGGAGCCAGTGCTGTCCGCAGACACTTCCGGGTCACGTGGCCAGCGTGACATCGCTGCTCTGGCAAGCCAGCGCAGCACACGGAACACCGTTTACCTTCCCGCTAGTAAGCGGTCCCTATTTATCTCCCTGCACCCAGGGGTGCTTTCGAACTGCTAGGTTGGCAGGCGCTGGGACCGAACGACAGGAGCGCACCCCGCCGCAGGGATTCGAACCGCCGACCTTTCGATCGGCAAGTCCTAGGTGCTGAGGCTTTAACCCACAGCGCCACCTGCGTCCATTAATACACATAGCCGTTGCCATTTCTGTGTCAATTAAACCAATTATACTTAACACTCACCATACAGATCCTACGAATCACAATGCAAAGGATGCTGCCAGCCTTGCTTTGGTAAACAGCATAAGGATTTATGGTAGGTAGAGTGGAGAAGTGGAAGTAACTTGTGATGACATCACTGGGTTTAAGAACAGGTCTAATGAATTATAAGATTGCTGATAATTAAACTGATAAAACAATATTAATCCGAATAATTTCCTGGATTAATTACACCTCAGGCTGGGAGTAGGATATTTCCCCATCTTGTAACTTGTAAATAGATCGAACTTGCTGTATCCACCCCCCACCCCCCAAAAGCCAAAAGCAGCAATACGGGATTAATATTTTTGGACATTTTTATGTGGAAGCTCCAGCTGCACACAACATATAAACGATCCAGCAAAGACGACGTTCTCTTGGAATTTACTTAGCAAACATAAGCATTCAGCTTCCTTCCTCTGCATTTTAATTGGGAGATTTGAAGGATAATAGGTCACTCTGCTGGGTCTTCCTTCAGTATTAATAACCAAACTGTACTCATAAAGTAGACAGAAATTATACTAAGATGTCTCGGGCTATATTTGCTCAAAACTCTGCGGGTGACGTGTGCGTGCGTTTCGTAAGATACAATAAGAAAGACAGTTAAGATGCATTAATGAACGATAGTGTAGAAAGACTCTAAAAACCTGTGGTTCTAAGAAACTGGAAGCTATGTGCAATATATGGAGCTTTGCTTTATTTCAAATGTGAAAATTTATATGCAGGACCATGAAGACACCTCTGGAAAAAGGTCTTGCCTCACAGGGACGGGGACAAGCTATTTCTGCAAACTGTCGGAAGAAAGAAGACGGAGTGAAACCATGAGTTGAGATTACATCAATGTCCTTCTCCAGTACAAAGGTACCTCAGGTTAAGAACTTAATTCGTTCTGGAGGTCCGTTCTTAACCTGAAACTGTTGTTAACCTGAGGTACCACTTTAGCTAATGGGGCCTCCCTCTGCCGCCATGCCGCTGGCACACGATTTCTGTTCTCATCCTGAGGTAAAGTTCTTAACCCGAGGTACTACTTCTGGGTTGGCGGAGTCTGTAACCTGAAGCGTCTGTAACCTGAAGCGCCTGTAACCTGAGGTACCACTATACTTTAGGAAAGGATTTGCTCAACCTTTAAAAATAAATAAACTCCCAGGTCTTATCGGCCAGCATCTATCATGCTGCTTTCTACTTGCTTGATTCTGATTAGAGCTTAGAACTCAAAGGAGGATGGGAAGTTATTTTTCTCACACCCTGTCTTTGGTTATACCCATCTTTCCTTCTGGATCGATAAAATTAGGTTAATCTTTTTACAGAAGCAAAATAAATGTTGCAGGGTTTTGGTGTTGCATCTAATGAATTTGTGTGAGCTGCCCAAGTCTGATGCCGATGAGTCTCCCCGAAAACAAACTAGGAAAGGGCTATAGGTGTTTTCAATTGTTGTTGTTGTTTAGGTTACTTGTAGTATTTTTAAAATTTTACCAATAGTTCAAAAACCCAGTAATGGTAAACGTAAATTATTGTTTTCTCCTATGCTGAGTTTTCTATTCATTGACACTGTTTCTTTTAAAAGATTTGTTTCACCAGTTCTCAAGTGTGTGTGACTTCTGTATGTGAGAGCGAGTCATCTATTACTTTTGACAAAGGGGAAGAGAGGAAGGAGCAGCAAAACCCCAAAGGAAATAAAAAACAGGGCAGATCCTTGAAAACAGTGCTGAACAATATCTTTATCAAATAATACCAGTCACTAATGAAACTTTAAAATTCCACAGTGTATTTCAGCAGATGACCGAAAGAACCGACATGTAAATAAATAAGTCAGCCACAGTACAACTGAAACTTTTGGCTACCATCGTGATTTCCGTGTGAAATTATGGAATCATTACTGCCTATTGTGAAAACAATTGTACACAACTCTCTAGTTTGTTCCCCTGAATAGGTTCTCTGTGCCAGTCCTGTATTTTAAACTATTCAAGGACTCCAAAATTGTTAACTATTGTGCCCTAAAGTTTTGCAAAATGGGAATAATCTAATGCCTTGAACTCAGCTTTGGTGCAATTTCCTGATTTGTGGCTGGCAATATTAGAAACATGTTGGCATTAACTTCAATGGCAGTACCACATTCAAAAGAAATTGACTGTGGAGTGAGCCAACCTCAAAATAAAAGGGTCTAGACACAAACTGGAAGGCAACTAACATTTATTTCTGAGCTTTGGTACCATTTACAACATGAGTTTTGGCCCGTGAGAAAGGCTCTCGCTGGCCTTTTTCTGATGTCAAAGCCATGTTTTGGGAGGTAAGAAGAGAGCACAATGGAAGATCAAACATGGGGAACGTACAGCATGCTGTTTAAATCAAGGATGATTAATTGCTTCTTGCAAACCTTTACATGAAATACTGCTAAAAATACAAAATGAGAATTGGCTGCCCTGCATTCGTTGTAAGTTTCACAATTTCTTTTAAACAAAATAACTGGTGGTATTTTTCTTACTGTTGCATTTCAACGGAGTTATTTCAGAACATAAGAATACAATTATCGCATAATGAGTCCATAAATATATTCCTCCCTCCACTTTGCTCCTTTAGACATCTACAGTGACTTCTTGCATTGTAGATAGATCCATGGCGTTTCTAAACAACTTTTATTGTGCAAGATCACCAACAGGGGTCCTTTTAAGATTTGATTCTAATTATATCCCTGGATAGGTTCATCCAAACATTCGGAGCTCTGACATCTGAGTTCACTTTTTCTCTGCCATTTCTCATCTTCTAGTTCACCCGCTTCCAGGAGATTGTCTGCTCATTTTCATCACTGTATATTATAAGCAACAGTTCGTTCCCTACTCTATTCTTAGCATATCTTGATCTTTTGTTGTTCTTGTTTAGTCGTTTAGTCGTGTCCAACTCTTCGTGACTCCATGGACCAGAGCACGCCACGCACGCCTGTCTTCCACTGCCTCCCGCAGTTTGGTCAAACTCATGCTGGTAGCTTCGAGAACACTCTCCAACCATCTCGTCATCTGCCGTCCCCTTCTCCTTGTGCCCTCCATCTTTCCCAACATCAGGGTCTTTTCCAGGGAGTCTTCTCTTCTCATGAGGTGGCCAAAGTATTGGAGCCTCAGCTTCACAATCTGTCCTTCCAGTGAGCACTCAGGGCTGATTTCCTTAAGAATGGAGAGGTTTGATCTTCTTGCAGTCCATGGGACTCTCAAGAGTTTCCTCCAGCACCATAATTCAAAAGCATCAATTCTTTGGCGATCAGCCTTCTTGATGGTCCAGCTCTCACTTCCATACATCACTACTGGGAAAACCATGGCTTTAACTATACGGACCTTTGTTGGCAAGGTGATGTCTCTGCTTTTTAAGATGCTGTCTAGGTTTGTCATCGCTTTTCTCCCAAAGAGCAGGCATCTTTTAATTTCGTGGCTGCTGTCACCATCTGCAGTGATCATGGAGCCCAAGAAAGTAAAATCTCTCACTGCCTCCATTTCTTTCCCTTCTATTTGCCAGGAGGTGATGGGCCCAGTGATCTTTACTTGATTTAAAGTTTAAATTGTGATCTTTTTCAGACAACATGCGAGGTAAAATGGTTAGAGGATCAACCCTGCAGTGACAGGTCCTGCTTCAAGCATTTGAAGGTCTAGACCAGGCTTCTCCAACCTGACGCCCTCCAGATATTGTTGGACTGCAACACCGTCATCTTTACCTTTGACTCTGTTGGCTGGGGCTGATAGGAACTGCAGTCCAAGAATATCTGGAGGGCGTCAGGTTGGGGAAAGTCTATACATAGTATGCACATGCAAAGTTGCATACATATAGGACTGTCTCTGCATGATCAGAAACCCTGCTTTTTCAGTTGCATATATATAGGCTGCTTATGTCAGGTTCAGAGTCTGAATCAGCCTCTTTACCATGCCTGTTTATACTTTCCTGTATGTTGTGTTTCCTCCCAGGTTCATAGCTTTCCTCCACGAGACTGCGTTGTCTTATAAACTCCAGGTCTCTCCAGTTTCCATCTCCTCACCTTCTATGTGGCTTCTCTCGAAGATATAGATGGGGATGCATTTTTCAAGCTTCCCAGACTGTCGAGAGATTGCGCTAACTGCATAGGATGGAAATGGCACCTTCTGCATGAGTTCTGTGGCTCACCAAAATACAGAAAAACCTCTCAGAGGAATACAGTTGAAATTCCAAACTGTCACCTCCAGCTCCATAACACTCAGGAACAACCAGGATAAAAGCCATGCTGGAAGAAGAAACTGAGAGCCAGTGTGGTGTAGTGGTTAAGAGCGGTAGATTCGCAATCTGGTGAACCGGGTTCGATTCCCCGCTCCTCCACATGCAGCTGCTGGGTGACCTTGGGCTAGTCACACTTCTTTGAAGTCTCTCAGCCTCACTCACCTCACAGAGTGTTTGTTGTGGGGGAGGAAGGGAAAGGAGAATGTTAGCCACTTTGAGACTCCTTCGGGTAGTGATAAAGCGGGATATCAAATCCAAAATCATTATTATTATTTATTAACATGTGTTGAGATGGGTGAGGAGAGATTTATATGAAGATGGCTTGTGGATTTCTAGAGTATTGTTTCACCGGTAACTCTCTTATCATCGGCTAAGCTTGCTAGGGATGATGAGCTGTTGCCACCAAGGGAAGACTGCTCCCATCTTGGCCTGAGTGAGTTCTAGATGCTCAGCCCTACTCTCTTGTCTCAGAAAGGTCCAGGGTGAGCTTCTTCCTACAGGGGCAGACTTTGGTGCTATGGCACTCTGAGCTAGGCCAAAATTTGGTGCCCGGGTCCACTCATCAAGCTAGGAAGAGGTGTTAAGAACTCTGGCAGGGTCCTAGAGCTCTTCCATCTCATTCCCAAAACTAGGCAAACCCTAACTATACTTTGGGATGTAGATGAGAGGACTCTAGGACCCTGTCAGAGCCTTCATACCTCCTTCCTGTAGCCAGGCAATTGATTACGGGCCCATTGTGGGGGAACCGATTGTGCTGCCCTAAAACCGCCTCTGAAACCTAGGATGACACTAGGATAGAACAAGGATGAGAGCAGGAAATGCTGCTTCCATACAAGCTCCATGTAATTTCTGTTCCTAGGAGATATGTGAACACGATTTGAGTATCTTTTGTAAGTCACTTCAGAGCCTTGGAAGATCTAAACCAGGCTGTAATTATTCTAAATAAGTAATAATAGATTCTGGTAGAGTTTTGTTTGGAATCAGGAAAGATCTGCTGGTGGTCTAGGAGGGTTTTATTTTGGTTATGATGGTAATGTAAACCTTGATTTGGGGACGCGGGTGGCGCTGTGGGTAAAACCACAGTGCCTAGGACTTGCCGATCGTATGGTCGGCGGTTCGAATCCCCACGACGGGGTGAGCTTCCGTCTTTCGGTCCCAGCTCCTCCCCACCTAGCAGTTCGAAAGCACCCTTAAAGTGCAAGTAGATAAATAGGTACTGCTTTATAGCGGGAAGGTAAACGGCGTTCCGTGTGCTGCGCTGGTGCAGAGCAGTGATGTCACACTGGCCACGTGACCCGGAAGTGTCTGCGGACGGCGCCGGCTCCCGGCCTTTAGAGTGAGATGAGCGCACAACCCTAGAGTCTGACAAGACTGGCCTGTATGGGCAGGGGTACCTTTACCTTTAAACCTTGGTTTTCTGCTCTGCTTTTGAAAATCACAATTCCTTTTTTCACAATAATTTTAAATATTTCAATCTCGGGAAACCCAGCATAAATCACTGTCTTTTTCAAGGCTGTTGTCATAACTCATTTCTTAATTTGTGTATAAAACCATCAACAAGTTAGCCAAAATTGCTTTTAGATTGTATGCTTATTCCTTGGAGTAAAATAATAAATCTTAATCAGTGGTAAATAAAATGTATTCATTTATTTGTGTGTGTAAGAAAAAGGAAGAAGCAATCAACTGAGTTTCATGCAACTATGCCCAATGCTCACACTATTCTTTTCAGATAATTTAAAGAAAAAATATATGGTATCAACATTTTGCACCACATTTGTAACTAATCAAAAAACATTTAATGCCTGGTCCTGTTGCTTGATGTACACAAACCAAAGAAAAAAATCAGGATGGTCTACAGTATGAGCTACATGAGATCATTATCATGATTCATGAACCAGACTAGGAGGTAGTGGTAGGAAGCACCTCAGTGAATCGGTACCTGCACAGTGTGATTGGTGGTTTTACAATACAGATGCACACATGCTGATCAATCCTGCTGGTCCATTTGAGCTAGCAATAGCCAGCCACATCTCTCAGTTAGAATTCAGCATCTTAATCCCAAGTAAACTCCACTGTATTCAGAAATAACTCAGATCTCACTATCCAAACACAATGTGTCCTCAGGAAATGGTTCGTTAGGTGAGCATTTCCACAACAAGTCAGTGATTTCCATTAATTCCTATAGAGAAATTGCTAATGTGTTCCCGACCACAAAATGGGGAGGAAAAATAAAAATCCCGGAAAACCCTCTGAAGCCTTGCAAAAGGCAAAGAAGAAGAGGGAAAGTCCTCTTATCTGTTTGTTCTCTTCCCCTTCCTCCGCCATTCCCACCATGGATTTTGGCATAATGGCTGTCACAGACCAGCAAAACACAAAAAGTAAGGCTTATTTTAGGCAGCTTAATTGTTTAGGGTACTGCACACAGGTCTGGCTGTTTGGATATCTGAATCTGTGGTGTGTATAGCGAGGTTTTGCATACTACTTCCCCATGTTTGGATAAGTGATTTTTAAAATAAAAATGAGCATTTGGAGAGTGGGACCTGTGTGTATCCTATTTCAGAGGAAATGTTTATTTGGCTAGTTGGGGACCTTTTTTCTGGAAGTAAGTGACTGACAACTTACCAGAAATTAATAACCGATGGTACAGGATAAAACTGATGCATTACAAGCAACAACAACTTTGCAATGACCTACAACAGACACAGGCAAACAGCAAAAATGGCAGCAGCAGAAAACCTTTCATCAATAAACAGCAACATTTATCATGAACTGTCTAATGTCTGGGAGAAGAGGTAAGTTTCTACATGGTGCCAATGATAGTGCCAGGTGGACTTTACTGGGAGAACATTCCAGAAGCGTGGAGCTACAACAGAAAAGTTTCTCTCCATTGTCACCAGCCGCCAAACCTCTCTGAAACACCTGGATAAGGGCCTCAGGTGAAGACCAAAGTGCTGGGCACAAACATAGGAAGTGCCTGCTGGATCATACCAATGGGCAATCTAGGTTGATATCTTAAAGATACTGGGGTCCAGAACCATACAGGGCTTTATAGCTCAAAACCAGCAGGTGGGCTTGCGAACTCTACCAAAATTGATGTAATATGGTCAGCCCAATGTGAGACTATCGGCAACTGGGCAACACCATTCTGCACAAAGTGCCCTTTCCAAACCATCTTCAATGGAAGTCCCATGATATGGAGGAGGGGAAAATGCAACCATAGATAGCTTCCTTTTCACAGAGGGTGCCATGTCTTTCCCTGAGATGTCTAGCAACTTGCTCTTCCTCCTGGGTATTTATTCCCTTGTGTTTGATCACGCTAACAAATCGCACAATTTACGACACAGCACAGGCTCTTCCATGCTCTGCGTAGCTTCTGACACAGCTGAAGCAGCATAAGAATGTAAGCTGGGAAGGCAGGTGGTCTTACAAAACCCCAGGTAAATTTGCTAGTTAGCCTGCCCCCAGCGAAAAGGAATGTGTCACACGGTGAAGGGTACAATATTATATGACCTCACTCCTGAGCTGAACTGGCAATGTGTTAAGGTCGGGGATTTTTTGGGGATCTGTTTGTGCTGCTTGTTGAAGTAGTAATGTGTTCTGCAGAGGCAGAGATATTAACGGTAAAGCTAGACTTCCTGAACAGTGTGATGTTTTCCCATTTAACTCTGAGATGTCGTTGCCCCCCCCCCCCCCGCAACTAAATTCTCTTTAAGTTTTGCTCAGAATGTTGTGTTTCTTGCTCTTCAGTGCCATCTGAAAATGTAAGGCCGAAAGGTGACATAATCTGCAGGAGAGAATTGCTTCATCATATCCGTTTCTGGAAAGGATGTCTTTAAAAAGTAGTCATAATGATGGGGAGGAAACCTCAACTAGATGGTGCTATCAGATCCATTATGAGGGCATATTTTTACGAGCTGTGTGGAGGATAAGTAATCTCTTCAGGGTAAGCAATGAGGGGAATTCCATTAGTGGCAGGGAAATGGTCTAGGCTTCCTCTGAGCGAAGAGGCAGAATTTTAACAATGAGCTCCTATGTGCCCAGTCCGTCAATATGCTGAATCACTTTATTTGAGCTTTTATTGCAATTAGAGCATTGCATTCCTCCGGGAATCCATCCTCTCTCTCTCTGACTCTTCTTTCTTACAGCTTCTGTCTGGAACGGAAAGTCCTGTGAGGCTTGTGCCTTAGCCCTCAAGGACTCAGGATTCTTCCAAATTCCCGTAAGTTACGTTGTTATGAGTAAGAGGCCAAATTCTGACTTGCTCAGATTCTGAAAAAGTGAATCGGGTGGGAATAAGTGTAGTGAGGCTTTCCCATGTGGTAAAGGAAACGGCATAACCATCCTGCAAATTTCACTTAACTCTGCTTCGGATCATCGACTCAGTCAATCCAAGATCACTGGTGCAATTTAACAGAGAGAAAGTCTATAAATATCATAGTTTGCCAGGCTGTATTCCAATTAGTTGAGTTTCCAAGAGATGCTACCATTTTTAGGGAGCTGGACTATCTGCAATTAGGCTATAAGACGGGGTGTGTCTAGACGAGAATCTGTGGCATTTAATTGAACTTGCATCGTGCTTTTGTTATTCTGATACTGTGTTGGCTTGTTTTGCAAGCCTACACACTTTCTCTCCCCCCCCCCCCCCAAGTGCGGGATCAGTTCTTCTTTAAGTCTTCATTAATGCTGAATTTGCACAATTTTGTCTGAGTATCTATTTACATTCTGCTAAATGTCATGCTCCGGGCAGAGGGGGAGTGGGGCTTGTTTAAAGTGCCAGGATAATGAAAGAGGAAAGGCAGAAGGCCAATCAAGAGAGACAATCTGTAATATGCATAATGCACAACATCTATGTATTAATGTTATTGAATCGCCACTTGATATTCTAGTGTTCTGTGTGCTTTAAAATAACAACAAATACATTAAAATACAATTGTAGTCATAGTCTATTTATTTATGCACCACATTTTCAATAAATTCATCCATGCTTAAAGCAAAAAAAAGGGGGGTTTGAAATGATAAAGCAAAAAGAATGAAATTATATATAATGCAACATTCAGCCCTGGATAATTAAAAATAAATAAATGTCAAACTTGCAAGCAACACAGCAAAATTTCGAACTATTAAAAAATCCAGAGGTTTAGGGTGATGTTTCATTCTAGTCTTACTCAGAGTAGACCCACTGAAGTTAATGCACAGTGTGATTTATTTCAGTGAGTCTACTCTGAGTGGTACTTAGTTGAATACAGCCAGAAGGAAGCAACCCTAACTATGGGAAGCCAGCTTAATTTATGCCAGTTTAAGTTAAACAAGCATAAAGGACACCATCTAACGGTTCAGAAGTGAGACTATTACTGAGCTAGCCGAAGCCTGACAGAGGGAAAACAAGGCCTTTAAAATAGAGTTTGGCTTGGCACCACCCTTTTTTGCAAGTGCAATTTCTACTGGGTTGTCAGGTCACATGACGGCAGGCTTAGGAACCAGCATAAGGAACCACCTGCCCAGCCCCCCATCTTCCATGTCCCTGGAACACACCTTTTGGAAACTCCCACTGGACTTAGCTGACCTGAGCTGGCTGAGTGAGCTGAACTCAGCTATCTCTGGCCGAGCCAAGTTTCAGGACTTATGCGTGGTAACCAGTTGTGGCAAGATTCTCTAGCTTTAAGGAATGGTTGCAGACCAAGTCTCTTCTGAAAAGCCTGGAGGAAAGGGAGAGGACACAATTTATGGGCAATTTGTACCCAACGCCTAAATATTCTGGTGTTCTTATGTACTCTAGCCAAGTTCTTCATCCTTCTGTCATGTGTGAAAATGAGAGTCTCCCATCTGCTGATTATTGAGCATTCCTTTCTTGCCTGCATCTGGGAAAAATATTCCATGAGCCTCTTGGGCTTGCTGATCAGAAGGTCGACAGTTCAAATCTGCGTCATGGGGTGAGCTCCCATTGCTCTGTCCCAGCTTCTATCAACCTAGCAGTTTGAAAGCATACCAGTGCAAGTAGATAAATAGGTACTGCTGTGGCGGGAAGGTAAACAGTGTTTCTGTGCGCTCAGGTTTCCGTCATGGTGTCCCATTGCACTAGAAGTGGTTTAGTCCTGCTGGCCACATGACCCAGGAAGCTGTCTGTGGACAAACGCCGGCTCCCTCAGCCTGAAGCGAGATGAGCACCGCACTCTATCATCGCCTTTGACTGGGCTTAACGGTCCAGGGGTCCTTTGCTTTACCTTTACCTCAACCTTTCACAGTTTTGCCGCACTTTTCTTATTGCTGCTAGACAATAATAAGTCAAGAAAATGCACTTCCAGAAAAACAATTTATCGGATTAATAAAGGCACATCTCAACCAGAACAATAGCAAGGGCTTTAAAACATTGCGATACATGGCAGAATATGATGCTGAGTCTGCAGTAATAAAGCGATCTAAACAGCACATTTTGACCAACGCAGCAAAAAGAAATGAGAAAGGCAAAACCCACACTAAGTTGTAAATTAAATGCAACTGTGGTCTTGTGATTTCTGTTTATTGGTTGCAGGCCTCTTAAAACATTTCGCTTATCTACATTTCTCTGTAAATTAGACAACTATGATAAACAAGACTGGAACTGGAAAACATCTAAAATTTAATGGTCATGGTGCTATTGGATCTGAAATGTCACATGGGAAATGGCACTTTTTTTGCTCCCAGGGAAGTGGCTGTGGAGGGGGCAAGAGGAACTGTGAAATTTAATTCAGCCTCAGCTTTTCTCTTTTTTTTTTTTTTTTTTTTTTTTTGAGAAACAGAGTGGCTTCCACACACGCATCCCCCAGCTTGAGAATACTTGAAGGGAAAAATGAGGTAAAAGCTCGAAAAATAAGTAAACCATGCCCCTACTCCCGTCAGTCCCCCCCCCCCATTCTCTTTCCAAGCAACCCCCCTTACTTTTTAAGAAGAGAGAAAGGATTAAAAGGGAGTAAGACGGGATTGCTTGGAAGAGGAAAGGCCATGCCAGCCAGCCCTCTCCTGAAGTGGAAATGGCACTACTCAACCAATGCTCGGCAGCATCCTTCCACACACACAATCAATTGATTTGTAATTTTCTCTTCTTTCTTAATTGGACTGGAGGCAGAGAAAACTACAGAACCCATGTTATCTGATAAAAGTAAAGGTAAATGGACCCCTGACCATTAGGTCCAGTCGTGACCGACTCTGGGGTTGCAGCGCTCATCTTGCTTTATTGGCCAAGGGAGCCGGCGTACAGCTTCCGGGTCATGTGGCCAGAATGACTAAGCCGCTTCTGGCAAACCAGAGCAGCACACGGAAAGGACGTTTACCTTCCTGCCGGAGTGGAACCTATTTATCTACTTGCACTTTGACATGCTTTTGAACTGCTAGGTTGGCAGGAGCAGGGACTAAGCAACGGGAGCTCACCCCGTCGCGGGGATTCGAACCGCCGACCTTCTGATCGGCAAGTCCTAGGCTCTGTGGTTTAACCCACAGCGCCAGCTGCATCCCATGCTATCTGGTAGTCGCCTTCAAATTATTCTGCTGCTGCTAGGACAATTCCTCCTGATCCAATATGACATTATTTCACTGCAATGTCTCATGGCCCTGGCACTTGGAAAGAAATCACTTGCTATACCTAGGGTTTCCTATAAAATATGAGGTTTCATTAGTGAGGAATTATGGGCAAAAAGCTGAGGAAGCCTTAAAATCCCATTTAGTGAGAGCTGTTACATATTTATCCATGGTTCCTTTTGTTTCTTTAAACCCTTATTAGGCACTACAGATATAGACCATCTTAAAACATCCATATACAAATTTTTTTAAAAAAACATACAAAGGAACACCCATATAAGTTATACAGTAACAGAAATTTTCATTGGAGTGTCTTCCCGCTAAACTGTATCATTCACCCTATTGACAGGAATTCAGCCACCCTTGCAGTTACTTCCGGGTTAATATCAGACAGATAGAATATGATATTTTCATTGTGCTATGATATTTAACTACCCAAAAAGGAGGATAACACACATTTACGTAGCTGGTTGTACAGTGGACAGTAGAAAAGAATATGTTCTACAGTGTCCGGCACTTTCAAATAACATCCGCAATCTCTATCATTTCTAGGGATGTTTAAATATCCGCCCTTAACAAACGTTCAGTTGGGGTAACATAAATGCCCTGTGTTGGGCTGGAATTATTAACTTTGAGATATAAATGATCCTGTTATCGGCTGTATTTAAACCACAGAAGTTGGGGGAGCAGATTTTATTTACAGCTGGCTCAATGCTTTGTTTTTCAATATCCCTTAATCTAATTTGGATATTTTGATAAATATATTCCTCACTAGAATTATACAATAATTCCAAGTCAATACCAATTGATCTAATTTTGCTGTGTATGAGTTGGAGCCATCTGGATTTATAGGAGTCCTTAAGTAAATCGGAAAGCAGACTTAAAGGTTGGGAATGAAAATGGCAATGCAGCCAGTATTTTATAGTGCTAATCCATGCCCAATATTCCATCATGTGTATACCGAATTCTACTGCCTAGTTCATTTTCTCTGTAGCTTCAGGATATCGTGCTCAGCTATGACCAACTGTTTATGTAGACTGAAGGTCACCCAATCTATGATGCACTGTGACTGCGGTCAACATACGCATGTGAAAAATCTCAGGCTCTTAATTAAAATATATATTTGACAGTGCACAAATAGGACTGGGATGAATTCCAGTCTAGGATGACAAATCCAGGATGTGTCATTCAAGCTGATTAGGGGTGGTATCTGTTTTAAGTACAGAAAACTTAAGAAATAAAACATTTGTTTCCATCCCGTACTGACACATCCCTATAGAAAATAAATTCCATCCGTATACCAGAGACTAATTGGGAGCTAACCTTGACCAAAGCCTCAACAAAAAGATCACAAAGTGCACGAGGTGAGTGAACTTTCTACCCTGCTAGAATGTAGAATTTGTTTTTCTAGACAAATGGTTTATTAATTCTGGGTTCGATTTCTGGCACTGCATTATCAACTGATGTTTCAAGGACAGGGAAAACTAATGGGCTCTAATGTTGTTGAACTCATTCTCGGGTCAGAAATATTTGTTTTTAGCATGGCCTCCTAATGGTGGTCATCTTATAATGGAGCAGATCAGTATGGGAGAATTGTCCTGAAATGAACCATCTTATTCAAAACTACAGCAGTAACCACCTAATCCTTCACTCTAGGAATGCACTTCAGTATCCATCCCAATTCAAAGCTCCCCAAAATTGTAAGGAACCAAAAAAAATAGCTGCAACGGCGTTGGGCTAATTTGTCAATGGACAAGCAATAAAGTAAGAGAGCAGCACATTTGGGAATATGGAGAAGTTTGAGGAAGCTAGGGTAGGGAAATTGGACTGAGTGTTGGAAAGAAGGTATTTCTCAGGCCAAAATGAAAAGAGCAGGACTGTGGTGCGGTGGGACGTGGGTGGCGCTGTGGGTTAAACCACAGACCCTAGGACTTGCCAATCAGAAGGTCGGCAGTTCGAATCCCCGCAACGGGGTGAGCTCCCGTTGCTCGGTCCCAGCTCCTGCCCACCTAGCAGTTCGTCAAAGTGCAAGTAGATAAATAGGTACCGGTCCGGCGGGAAGATAAACGGCATTTCTGTGCATTGCTCTGGTTTGCCAGAAGCGGCTTAGTCTTGCTGGCCACATGACCCAGAAGCTGTACGCCGGCTCCCTCGGCCAATAAAGTGAGATGAGCGCCGCAACCCCAGAGTCAGTCATGACTGGACCTAATGGTCAGGGGTTCCTTTACCTTTACACAACAGGACACAGGCAGTTTTTACATGTGAGCAAAACGTCTACAGAGAGCTTCTGGCTCTTTCCTTTCAGATAGAAGAGTAGGCATCTTTCTCAAGCACCACATCCAAGTTCAAAAATGGCAACTCATTTCCATGCATCTGCTGAAATGAAAAAGAACAGCAAAACATCTAAGGCAGTTAGTTACCATAATTCAAGAGAGGAGGGTGACGATGTGCTGATGATGGTGGGAAAGGTTTGGTTTTCTTTTAAGTATTTGGGCAGATAAATTGCCAAGTAAACATAATGTGCACTCAGAAAATGTCTACAAAAGAATAATATCAGAAAATTCTCTACAAAAGAATAATATGACAGAAAATGAGTCTGGCATTTGGCAACTGTAATTCCATTATTCATGACAGAGAGACATGTTGTAGCAAGCAGAGTTGTTCTGAAAAAGGTGAGCTTTAGCACCCACAAAGGAGAAATGTTTTATTTTTGAGGGTGAAAAAAAAAACATTTCACAAAAGGTTACCAGGTGGCAAGAAGAAAAATGTATCCCAAGTTTTGTCCAATTAAATATCCGATTCCGAAGTGTTGTTTTTGGTGCTCTGGTAAAGAATTCTATTTTATCTGTGGTGGATACAAAAGTTGAGTGGGCATGAAAGGTGAAGGAACAGGATGGTTACAAGAATGAATGCTTTCTGAAGATATATGTGCATGTTATATTTCAAGGTGTGATATTCTGCCATTGCTCAAAATGGCAGTGTGGGATTGGCTGTTCTGGAAGGCAAACAGTCTCCTTAGTAGATGTAGTAGCTAAGGGTCAGTGTCAGAACAAACAGGACTGGTATGGTTCTTTATTTACTTACTTACTTACTAGTGCTGCACATATATGAGTAGAACACATGTAGGTGGGGAAATGTCTGTATTAAAAAACAAACAAAAACAGAGCCCTGGAAATGGTAGCACGAAATCAACAAATTGTGAGTCAGCGAAAGGGTAGACTTAATAAATCTTGTCAAAGCGACATTTTTTACACTTATTGTACATTTGTACTGACTAATAAAATGACAGGCACTAAATGCACCCAATTAAGCACACAGTGAAGATCTGGGCTTGTAAAAGTCCTGCAAAAATGGCCACATTGACATGCCAGAAAAGAGGCCAGTGAATTGCAGCTTTGATCAGAGAACATGACTCATCTGCCATATAAAAACCAGCTTTCTATAAATGCGACTAAACAGTCTAAGACATTAACCCTGTACATTACACACTTTCCTGGGTGCAAACGCCACTCAGGTTGCACTGTAACAAGGGCAGATTTAGGGGAAGTGCTGATGAAAAGCTTGGACGGGAGAACGTTTGAGAAGGTTTCTTTTAGATGCCCGTATTTATGGAACTTTGACAAAGATTTTATGAGTTGATTCTTCTGAGTCTCGCCTTGGGGAATGCAGACTTTTCTTTGAGAACCTTTCATAAATCAGGCCCCAGACTATAAGATTAAAAAGATATTTTGGTCCAGGTTTTGATGTTGGTTTGGAAACACTGTGCATTTCTTTGAAAGAAGAAGCCATTATTTCCTGATGTAGAAAGTGACAATATGATATATGGTAAGGGATTTACACATAGGTCTCTCGTGCCCAACACTCTTTCACCAGCACCATTGTAGCCACAGTAGAATGGCACTGTTTAAACAGGGGACCATTAATAATCGCTTGAACATTTCTGAAGAACATCAGAAGCAGTAAGCCAGCATGAGAGGGAGCAATGACCAGTGTGTGGAAGGAATACTGAAGGGAGTTGTGGAGAAACTAAATTGCTCCGGCAGGCTTCTTCTGTTTGTATATATAGAACTTTAGATTTTGGTGGGAATAGATGGCAAACTTTAAGTCTGCTGACAAATGCATCAGGCTTTGTTTGCATGGTGTTCTTTTGCAACTACACCAGACACAGGGTAGATCTGAGGACTGAGTGCAAAGGTGGTGTGCATTCTGGAAAAGGTGCTGAAGATTAAAGATCCTTTGAGATAAAAGGAAATGTTGCACTATTTCTACCCATCCCGCAGAAAGAGGATGAAAGAAATAGCAAATCATACCCTGACAATCAGCATAAATATTGCATAGCTAGCAAAAAAAATGAGTGTTATTAACTGAGAAACAAAAAGAGGAGGAGAGATACTTGAATTAGTCATCTCCACATGGTACAAGAGGATTAAAAGAATTAACTTGTCGAATGTGGTGCAACCTATCAAAGATAAGTATGTTAGTGTAGCTCATCAAAGTTATTTCCCCCTTTTTATCTCTTAGCAAAACATGCCAAGTCATGCTAAATAACCTTGGCTAATCTAATCGTATTCTACTCCAAATATAGGACCAGAATAATTATTCACAAGAACTAACTGTTAAGAAGCCCAGTTCAGAAGGCTATAAGACAGAGCTTTCCGAACTTTTCATGTTGGTGACACACTTTTTAGACAGGCATCATTTTGTGACACAGTAACTCAGTTTTACTAGCAAACCAAAGGTTAAGCTAACCCCTTTCCAGCCCTGGGAAAAGGGCTGGGAGCGTTCATGCGACATACCTACACACTGCAGCCGACACACTAACATGTTGCAACACACAGTTTGGAAGCCTCTGCTGTAAGATTTGCTCAGATCTGCAGGCATCTGACCACAACAAACGCATTAACACCGTGCCTTGTGTACAAGCTAATATACAAGTTTCCAAGGGGCATGGCAGGAGTGTTTATGAATGTCTCATCAGATTTCTGGACTGATGTGGTCTCTTTAGGGCCGTCTTAAGCATATCCAGCGCTGTGGTGCAAATCTCCCTCTGGTGCCCCCCCCCCCCCGTTTCCCAGAATTGTCCACCTTTTTAAAGGGAGGATGGCGCTGCCGGCAGGGCTGGAGGAGGCAGGCAGCGGCTGAAGGGCGGTTCCTCCGGTGGGGAAGAGACAGAGGCTGGATGCTGAGGTTCCTGGCTCAGCTGGCCGCTTTGTGCCCCGGTGGCCATGGCAGACAGAGGCTCCGGGTGCGGCGCTGCTTCGGCGCGGCATGGCGGAGGTGGACAAGGATGGCGAGCTGATGCCAGGAGACATCACGTCCAGCCTCTGCCTCTTCCCTGGCGCCCTCCAGAATTTGGCACCCCACGCCACTAGCCTCTATGGGTAAGACGCCCCTGGGTCTCTGTCCTATTTGGAACTCCAGTACAGCAGAACTCTGTAGGAGTAAGGGAAAGATGACATTTATGGACCTGCTAGTTATGTTAATGGATCTGAAATTAAAATTCTGGATCAGGCCTGTCAGGATGCAGATCATTGTAGCAAGAATATATCTGTTGTTTAGCACTGGATTAGGTGACACCTGGATTCTACATCTTACTCTTTCTAGGAATGTAACAGGACAGTGCCTAAAGGCTTGAGAGCTAACAACCCTCTTGGGTTACGGTTCTCCCCCACTTCCACAGTGAAACTGTGAACACAGCTAAAATCCTCAGCCCTCCTTTTATTACTGCCTTGCCCTTCCTTTTAATAGTGGCTGGTCCAATTGTAGAGATGAAGGCAAATTTTAATTCAATTAAATAGAGTACGCTGCCAAAGATTACTATTTCTTCCTGCAACAAATAATGTAAGCTTGTTTTTTGGCTCTGGCTTGATATGTGATGGTGACCTTTTTTCGAACCGTGAAATCAAAGCCTTATGTCTCCCTGAAACCTCCACCATGTGTTTGATCAAAATTCTTCAGTACATTTTTCCATCCAAACACATTCAGGCTTGGGTTTGCTAGCAAGCTCTCCTTAGCCAGAAGTGGGCTGAATGTTTTCCTATATTGGCTCCAAGGTTATCAATAGGAGGTCTCCCCGAGTCAAGAAAAAAATAATGAAACAGAGTCTCCACAACAGAGGTCCATCTGACAACGTTCACTTTTGCCCTTGACAGAAAGAAAAATAAACAATCAAAAGGTCACACATCTAAAGATTACTTGGTAGTGAAAATCTTCCAAAAGTATACTTTCCATTCAGACACTATTGTATCACACCAGTTAGTGAAGGCTGGCAGTAAAATGGGCATGCAATGGGAGCAAAGACTGCCTTCCTAAGAAAACTTGCTTTTCCTCTCTACAAACCATTGGGTTGGATCTGGAGGAAGTTGAGTTTAGTTCCCATTGAAATCAATGGGGCAAGTTGGTCCTGAAGCCCTATTGATTTCAGTAAGAACAAAGTTCAACTAGCTTGATCTATGTTCAAGTGTGTAGTTAGTGGTATTTGGATGGCATGAAAATATCAAATATAATACTTGGCTAAAATATGTATTGTATCATTTTTCTTACTCTACACTCTGTGTGTGTGTGTGTGTGTGTGTGTGTGTGTGTGTAAGGGGACTAGAACTGTATTCATTACCCTTATATACAGCACAACTATATTTCCAATACTATGTTGCCAATTCCATTGCGGTTTTGAAAGCTGCATTGCACCTCTATTTTCTTGGTGAGGGCCAGATCCAAATAAAGCTATGATGGCTCTCACCCACACTGCTAGCCTCATGCCACCTCCCACAGCACCCTCCTGTAAGGGCACAGAAGCCATTTCCCCCCTTGTTTACTAGTCAATGGCTGGCCTAAAGCCTCTTGCCACCACCTGTGACCTGTCTCACCATCTGCCGCTAGGCCACTCTGCCATGTCTGCCAAAGCTCCATCAATTTACCGTATTTTTTGCTGTATAAGACTCACTTTTTCCCTCCTAAAAAGTAAAGGGAAATGTGTGTGCATCTTATGGAGCGAATGCAGGCTGCGCAGCTATCCCAGAAGCCAGAACAGCAAGAGGGATTGCTGCTTTCACTGTGCAGTGATCCCTCTTGCTGTTCTGGCTTCTGAGATTCAGAATATTTTTTTTCTTGTTTTCCTCCTCCAAAAACTAGGTGCGTATTGTGGTCTAGTGCGTCTTATAGAGCGAAAAATACGGTAATTCAGGCTTTCTAGCTTCGGGTCTCTGCTGTACACAGCTTTCTGTAAAGACGAGAACAAGGATAGGCCCTCCAGATGTTGGACTATAGCTCTCAGCATCCTTGACGATTGACCACTGGGCTGGTGGCAGTAGGAACCCATCTGGAGGGCCATCATTTCCTCATACCTGGACTAGAAGATCATATGTATTACACATATTGCCCAAGAAGATGATGAGTTAAGATAGAAACCTAAGATAGCCTTCTCATCCTGGTGGCCTCCAGATGTTTTGGACAATTCCCATCAACCCTGACCATCTGGGGCTGGAGGGAATTTGGTCTGAAACATCTGGAGTACACCAGAATGGTAAGACTAAGATATATGAAGCAAATGACTATTTGGCATCCAGTGAAGGATAAAGGACACATGTGACATGAAGACAGATGATTATTTGAGGGATGGGGCAAACATTGGGTGGTAGTCAATTCTAGTAGACCCGTTCAAGTTAATGGACACGACTAAGGTCCATTAATTCCAATTGTCTTCTTGGAGTAGAACTTTGTTGAATAAAACCCATATGTATGTTCAATAAATATTAGAGGCTGGAAAGAAAGTGCAATATAAGTGAGCCTCTGGTGCCATAGGAAAAGATGTGTGTGGGAAGTGTGCCTATTGGTCCAGCGCCAATTGACGGAACAAGGGAGAAATAATTCTGAGTTAAAAGGATGTTGAAAGTAGAGGCTTCCCTTCGGAAATGTCACTTCTGACAAACCGCCTTTTATGTCTGCGAAACCTTTTGGCCGCAGGCCTGTGACCTGCCGATCCACCATCCAATAGGAAATTGCACATTTCTATTTGGAAAGGAGTTGGCTTTGTAAGCAGCACTGCATCCGAGTTCAAATATGCTAATCGGAAAATATTTGCCACACCTTCACCCCCCCCACCCCCTTCTTGGAAACAAGCTTCTTCTGAACTCTACACTCTAGCTGCTAAAAACCTCTGCCAAACTTGAGGCTGCATGTTTGGGTTCTGCACTAATCTGCTTATGTAAAAGGCAACACATTGACTTATATTCGGTTTTCTCATATTAGAAGAGATGAAAAGCCGGGTGCGGGGGGAGGGAATGTGGAAAACAACTTGGATTGCTGGGCCAACTATGCACAGCTGTTGCTGGATGGAAGGGGAAAAAATGTTAGGAACATGCCAAGGAAAGAGGCAACAAACAAGGGTGAAGGGAGGAGATCCTATTTGGGGAAGGAGGACTAAGGCAGGGATGGGGAACCTGTGGTCCTTCAGATACTAATGGACATTAAGAAAAAGAAGATATCCCACTTTATCACTACCCTAAGGAGTCTCGAAGCAGCTAACAATCTCCTTTCCCTTCCTCCCCCACAACAAACACCCTGTGAGGTGAGTGGGGCTGAAAGACTTCAGAGAAGTGTGACTAGCCCAAGGTCACCCAGCAGCTGCATGTGGAGGAGCGGGGAAGCGAACCCGGTTCACCAGATTACGAGACTACTGCTCTTAAACACTACACCACACTGGCTCCTGCTGAATTGGGCCAATGGTCCATCTTCCTGTTTGCACACTTCCAGCTTCCTGTTCACAGACTGACCAATCAGAAGCCTGTGGGAAACCTGAAAGCAACGCAACAGTAGCCTCCTCACTTGTAATTCATAGCAACTGTCATCCAGAGGCATATTGCCTTCAGCAGTGGAGGTAGAACATAGCGGCCGTTGTTAGCCTTACTCTTCATGAATCTGTCAAATTCTCTTTTAAAGCTATCCAAGTTGGCAGTCCTCAGGGCCTCCTGTGGCTTTGAATTTTGTAAATTTGTTTTTGTCCCCCCCCCATTGTTATAAGATGACAGCACAGCTATTGCTGCACATTTTGCCATTTCGATGGATTGTAAACTGCCTTGAGTACAGCGCTGTAGAAAGGCAGTATGTAAATGGACTGAAGATGGTGAGGGAATGGCATGATCTTGGTTTCAAGACGAAGCTACGTTAATGTTATATTTATTAACATTAACATTATTTATTAACATTAACTAGGGTTATATTCTGCCAAGTCAATAATAATAATAATAATAATAATAATAATAATAATAATAATAATTTATTATTTGTACCCCGCCCACTCTGGGCGGCTTCCATAGAAACCAAAAATACACTAAAATATCACACATTAAAAACTTCCCTGAACAGGGCTGCCTTAAGATGTCTTCTGAATGTCAGGTAGTTGTTTATCGCTTTGACATCTGATGGGAGGGCGTTCCACAGGGCGGGCGCCACTACCAAGAAGGCCCTCTGCCTGGTTCCCTGTAGCTTTGCTTCTCTCAATGAGGGAACCGCCAGAAGGCCCTCGGCGCTGGACCTCAGTGTCCGGGCAGAACGATGGGGGTGGAGACGCTCCTTCAGGTATACTGGGCCGGGGCCGTTTAGGGCTTTAAAGGTCAACACCAGCACTTTTAATTGTGCTCGGAAACATACTGGGAGCCAATGTAGGTCTTTCAAGACCGGTGTTATGTGGTCTCGGCGGCCGCCCCCAGTCACCAGTCTAGCTGCCGCATTCTGGATTAGTTGTAGTTTCCGAGTCACCTTCAAAGGTAGCCCCACGTAGAGCGCATTGCAGTAGTCCAAGCGGGAGATAACTAGAGCATGCACCACTCTGGCGAGACAGTCCGCGGGCAGGTAGGGTCTCAGCCTGCGTACCAGGTGGAGCTGGTAGACAGCTGCCCTGGATACAGAATTGACCTGCGCCTCCATGGACAGCTGTGAGTCCAAAATGACTCCCAGGCTGCACACCTGGTCCTTCAGGGGCACAGTTACCCTATTCAGGACCAAGGAGTCCTCCACACCAGCCCGCCCCCTGTCCCCCAGAAACAGTACTTCTGTCTTGTCAGGATTCAACTTCAATCCATTAGCCGCCATCCATCCTCCAACCGCCTCCAGGCACTCACACAGGACCTTCTCCGCCTTCACTGGTTCTGATTTGAAAGAGAGGTAGAGCTGGGTATCATTTGAATGATCCATTGCTCTTTGCTGCTGTCACAATCACCACCCTCAGAACTTGCTCTGGAAATGAAACTCAGTTGGACTAGACCACTCAAACGATACGTACCTCTGGAAACCTGCCATTCTGTCCTTGCTCAGGCAGTGTTAAAAATGCCTACTAGTATTTCCCCTGGGAATAAGCCCCAATCTGTTCCAAACACACACAGCACACACAAGCAATAAATCACAGGCCCAGGATTGTTTCATGGCTTACTCTGATAAATCACCTCAGGATTTCAACAATAAATGCCCTTGAACTTACTGCTAAATAGAGCTTGGCTGACTGTGTTCCCTTCTAGATGCTTCTAGACCCATCGGATTCAGATTGTGCCAGGAAACAAACTTGGGGTTTGCTTGGAAGCTTGTCAAGGGGGGGGGGTCTTCAGTGTGAGCACCCATAATAATGTGGACAAGTTTCCACGAAAAACCACTAGCTCACCACTACCAATGTGCATCCATTGAATATGATATGATCCCTTCTTCTCGTAGCCGAGTAATATTGTGTTCCATGAACACGGTCTTAACAGTGAGTTCGTAAGTAGCTGTGGAGGCCAATTCTGGATCCACAAGTCCTTCCACAGTGGGGACATTGGTTTCCAGGCAGGAGTTGATCACGGTGTGAATTTGCCAAGCGTGCCTTCCTCTTAGCACATTTCTCCCTTGCGTCCTGAGTTCAAGATTGTATGTTCAAGCTACAGGGAGTTATACAAATTCTCACAAGGCAATGCTGAGGCTCAACACAGAGACTGTTTTAGAGTAGCGCAACCGGTGCGACCACACTGGGTACCATGCTGCAGGGGGCATCACAACAATGCTGTAGAACGGAGCGTGAGAGGTAGGGGGTGCTGAATTTTAGCACCACACAGGACACCACTGAAATTTGAGAGCCCAAAGTCTACCACTGCTCAACAGCTCCTTATGTGAACTGAAGATGCTGTTGTATTGTAGAATTCAGCGGTACCTTGGCAGATAAGTCAACACTGAAGAAGAATTTCTCATGAAAGCAGGAAGTTTGGAAATTACTGTATTGGCGAATAGATTGGAGACCACCTAGAGCAAGCACCCATTTGGTGCCTTCCAGGTATCTCAGACTACAACTCCCATCATACTTGACCATTGGCCATGCTGTCTGGGACTGATGGGAATCTGGATGCTGTCAGACTGGAGAAGACTGGCCTACTAGAGGATAATCAGTAATTAACCACCTGAGAAAGAGTCTTAGCTCAGTGACAGAGCACAGAAAGGCCCAGGTTCAGTTTCCAATGTCACCAGGTTGGGCTGGGCAAGTCTCCAGTCTGAAGCTCTGGAGAGACACTGCAAATGGCCAGGTGGATTAGCTCAACAGAAGACCGCTTCCTTTGTGCCACATGGTACTAGAGATGAGGTGGCAGATCAAGGCTAGGTGGGACCGCAAAACAAAAGCAAGATTCTAGGCAGGATGAAGTCAAGGAAGGGGACAATGTGATTATGACAGCCCGAGACTAATTGTCCTTTGTATGTTCACATGCTTGGACAGGAAGTGGGTTGCTGAATAGTCTCCGACTGCTGAGTGTGAGTGGACAAGATTTGCAAATGATTCGTAAAGGAGGGCAGTGTGATTCACAGGCTGTTGAGCCCAACAGCTCCTGGTTTCTTCAGCACTAATGGACAGCTATTTAGGAATAAGGCAGGGAGCAGCCCTTCTGACCTCAGCCTGCAGAGATCAGGATTTTTCTTAGCAATGCAAAACCTGACGGACACCTCATAAAGTTTCGGGATGTGACCTGAGTAAAAAGGGGGAGGCTAAAATAAAAGGACTAGATCCTCAATGTGCCTGTGTTTTAAAACAAAGTCTTAGAATCGCTTTGGAAAGAGATTAAAAACAAAACAACAAAACCATGCATTTTCACTCTCCCCTTTTTACCTTGCTGGAAAACCAAGCACACCCTGCAAATAACTTGTGCAGTGTAAAAGTGAAATCCAGATTTCCCTCCCATCACCCCAAGCCTCCAGAAGGGAGTCAGGGAACAGCATCTCGTCATAAATCTGACGACTCGTAGTGCCAGGACGATCCATCACTTTGCTGGCTTTCAGTGGCGCTGCTGCTCATTGTGCTTGGGGTATGTTTTATCAGGCTGGAACGGGACGGAAGCCAGGAACAAAGGAGGAAGTGAGGAATCTGATTACCCTGGGCCAGTTCTGTACGGGTTGGAGATTGTCCATTTCTCTGCTGTCAGCTCATTTCCCCCCTCCTTCAATCCTCCATCCCACACATGAAGTGAAGTATCCAGCTAGCAGAGGCATCCTGATTAGTTTCGCCACCTCACTGATTTCCTAACAATGCATTTTGTCAGGGGAGCCGAGCTGAATTTCAAATCGGGTTGGTAAGGAATTTGCTGCTGCTGCTGCTGCTTCTGCTATCTGCTATAAATCACCATATGCTGTCCTAATGAATCCCTGGCATAACACATCACCCTGGACGTCTGGTGGAATAGCCACCCTGCCCTCTCTGGTATTTCTGGGCCCTGATCCAATCCTGGGTACATGCTGTGGCCAGGGCTGTGCAGGCAAAACTCCCATCAGTGCCAGTCAGCTGTTTGGCGAGGGCAAGGTATCTAAATCCAGCTCCGGGAGAAATTTTTGTTGCTGTTCCCCATGAGTGATAGCGAAATGAAGCCTCCACATTCAAGAGCAGTTAGCTTCTCATTGTGAGATGCTATGGCAAGCAAAATGGCTGTCTCCATCTTGCTTCTCCGGTGAGCTTCCCAGAGTCATCTAGTTAGCCACTGTTGGAGAGTAACTGCTGGGTAAAATGCTCTGATCCAGCAGTGTTGGTTCTTATGAAAACAAAAGCCCAAGGAAGAAGACTTTAACAGTGTAGTAAAGAGTAGGGAGGTCAGCTCAATATATTCACTGGCCTGGCTCTCCAGGTTGCGTCATACTGCTTGCTGATATGCTGATATTTGCAGATGTTGGGAATTCACCATTTGTCAACCCATTTCACATACTAGTTAAATTGGAGTTTAGATTTAAGGTGAGTCAGTTCTGCAGGAGTTAATAGGACTAACAATCCTGTGAAGAAGTTGACGGTGGCATAATAATATGAGTTGACATATTAAAATGGTTTCCTGAATTCATTTCTAGAGCTCAACAAGTCTTTACCGGCCTTAATGTATCTATTTATTCATTCACTTAACAAGCCAAACGATGTGATGAAGCCACCATATTTTGAGTGTTTTGACAAGCCAAATGGCTATTTGAACTAGCTGCTCACTGATGTTAATGAAGCAGCTACTTACTGTAGCACATTCATAAGAATATATTGGATGAATCACGTATATCCTGCATTTCCCACCGAATAACAATTTCCAAGTTGGATTACAAGTGACACAATAATACAACACAGCAACAACATATATTAAAAAAATAAATAACATGGACATTTCTTTTAAAAGCAACAACAACAACAAAGCAACACAAAAAATATAAATCTAGGCAACCATGTTTAAAAATCATAATTCAACTGAACCTGAATACTCATTGGAATAAAACCGTTGTCAACTGGAAATGACATGTTATCAGAGGGTGGGAAATGGATCGAGAACTCCTTGAGTAGGGCATTCCAAAGTCTGGCTGCTGCTACAGAGAAGTTTGATGGTGGGGTGCAAAGAAGCCTCTCCCCCAAAGATGTGTATGGATGAGTCCTGACATCCATCAAGACCTTAATACAGGTAATGATAAACTCTGCCCCAACTACACCATGCCTGAGACCACCCCTATCAGTTGCATAGCACATGCTTTCCATGCCGAAGGTTCAATCTTTGGTGTCTTCTTGTAGGTCTGGGGAAGACCCATGCCTGAAACCCTAGAGAGACACTGCCAGTCAGTGTTGACAATACTGAACTGGATGGACTAACTGACTTGGTAGAACTTGGTGGAATTTGGTAGAACTATTGTTCTATGTGGAATTGTTTTTTGCATTGCGTGGACAGGCGGAGTCCTCAGATCCCGAGCGGTCCCCCCCCCCCCGTCATGTGGAATAACGACTCAAGACAACGTGCTATGGGATTAAATTGGCCACAACTTTATTAAATTTCAAATGTGGGTAGACCTTGGCTCAGGCATTGGGCGTTCTCCCTCCCCAGTCCCCAGCCGGGGACCTAGGGAGCTTCAGGGTTATCCAGTGTGTGTGTGTGGGGGGGAGGGATGGACCGGCTCTGGAGAACATATGTTCAAGCAGAGATAGCCACCCCTGTTATGCCGCCGCCGCAGGGGAGAGCAATGACGACCTTTCGGCGTACGGTCAAAGCCTCCCTTCAGAAACCCCTTTAACGGGGAACCCTGGTATCTCCGCCGCAAAGAGGAAGATGGACTAAAGGATTCCACCCAAGGCCTGATACCGCCAAAGTTGTGACGTTTTGCTACGGGAAAGGCGAAACCTGCCAATGCAGGGAAATTCCTTTCCGGCCCTTTAACAGCGACCTTAACGTAGCAGCGCCCGCATACCTGTGAAGATAAGTTAACCTGCAAAACCTATGAAGAAAAGTTAACCTGCAAAAGAAGACATTAACTGAGGGTGGGTAGGGTAGGAGAAGCTCTGGAGCCAAGTGAGGATTCCCAGGTAAGATCCTCCCTCTATTGTGTGGGCAGGTAATCCCTCCCCTACCTGGCCTGGTCTGCTTGGCAACGCTTCCCCCAGGTGGGATTGGACAACTGACTGAGGTAGGCGGAGACCTCCAGGTATCCCACCTGAGGGAAGGCAAAGCCAAGCCTATGCTGATGGGGCCGCTCCAGATCTAGGGCTGCGCGCGTCCACACAAAGGGCACCCCCCGTTTTAAGCGGGGAGCGGTCATTATGCTATACATGGAAGCGTTTTTTTGTTTGTTTTTAAACTATTCTTGCTTTAGGTTTCTAACTGTTTCATTCACTTTCTAATAGTGTGTTTTATTGTTGCAATCCACACTAGCACCTTGTGGTGAAGGCCAAGTAAGAAATCCAATAAAATAGATAGACTCCGGGGAAAGCTGGGCATCTTGACTCTGTGAAATGAGTAAGAAGGACCTAGGTCTCCTCTCTTTTAAAGTAAGTGGAGATTGCTTTGGGCTGACTTATCTCGGCCACATCTGCACTACACGTTTAATGCTGTATCATACCACTGTAAATAGTCATGGCTTCCCCAAAATAATCCTGGGAATTGAAGTTTGTTGGAGTGTTGTTGTTAGGATTCCCCTTACGAAACTACAACGACCAGTTTCCTGGGAAGAGGCACTGATGGTTAATCCACTCTGATAATTGTACCTCTGTGACTCTTAAAATCTCTCAATGCCCTTAGCAAACCAAGGATTGTTTTGGGGAAGCCAGAACAGTTTAAAGTGGGATGATGATGCTTTAAATGCATAGTGCAGATGGGATATTGCAACTCTTCAAGCGGAAGTCTGGAAGTCTCTGGTCTTGTAAACCCCAGTTTGTCCAATGTGTCATCCACAGAATGGAGGGGGGGGGGGAAATAAATTTTCAGGCAAGAGTTGATGCTGAAGAACATCCTTGGTTTTAGAATAATGATTCAGTGATTCTGAATCAGATGGTCTGAGTCTTTATAAGGGACAGGACATCATTTAGATCAGAGACCTTTAAAAAAAAAAAAAGTTAAGGCCAATGAAGGATGTCTCACGGGATGTAGCATTGTGTAATTGCTTGCTTGATAAGCAACCCAAATAAAACCCCAGAATTTCAGGGCAAATTAACCTTTGATGCTCAGACAATGTCAGCGGAAATCAGCCCAAATTTCCCCACATCCTTGGAACATAGTCACAGCAAATAAGGCTATTTTGTTCATTGTCCACAGTGCTCTGCCTCTAGAGGTTAACTTTCCAATGTTATGCCAAATTGCATGCGGAAGGTCCCAAGTTCAATCCCCAGCATCTTCATGTAGGGCAGGAAATGTAGGGCCTTCTCAGTAGTGGCACCCACCCTGTGGAACTCCCTCCCACCAGATGTCAAAGAGGAAAACAACTGCCAGACTTTTAGAAGACATCTGAAGGCAGCCCTGTTTAGGGAAGCTTTTAATGTTTAATAGACTATTGTATTTTAATATTTTGTTGAAAGCCGCCCAGAGTGGCTGGGGAAACCCAGCCATATGGGAGGGGTATAAATAATAAATTATCTTATTATATTATAAATGTCCCCTGTCTGAAACCCTAGAGAGTCATTAGATGCTGAGCTAGATTGACCATTGGTATGACTCAGGACAAGGCAACTTCCTATGTCTGTATGACTTACCACTGCCTGCATGGAAAGTGCCATAGTATGTTTGAGTCACCTGATGGCATTGGACCTAACTGCATCTTGGTGGAGTCTGGCGTTTCCTTTGGATTTGCTGTTCTTGCTTCAGAAAGAGAGTGGATCCTAAAAAGGGCTGCTCAGTCATGGATACAGCTGCCGAGCTACTCAACTGCCTTGTTCCTTGAGTCAGAACAACTGAATCTGTATCCACCGCCCATGTGCTGATTCATGACTAGGGGCTTCCAAATTTCACAATCCTGCTCCCATTACCATTTGCCGATCACCATGGGACTTTGGGGGTTTGGGTTGGGGGTGGGTTTTTGGAAGATGCCTGTGCGTGAATTTGTTTTATGTGTGTAGATCAGTGCATGCTGACCAACACACAGTCTTTGCAGTAAGGCTCTGTTCCAATAGTCACGACAATCGGTAGATTCTTATCTGCTGCAGCCTTCATCCACCTTCACAGCCATTGTAACATACCGCTTGTTATCATCCACCTGTTCTGCCGTTGAGGACTTCTTGGATTATTCTTTGTCTAGCCCCTTCCCTTTGACCTTACCGCCTTGGGTGACCCTGCTGGGAGTACGAGATTCCCGACGGCTTCACTCAAAGGTTAATAGGTTGGGTGCAAGCCCAATCATCACGACAGGGTGATGATCCAGCGACTGAGGCCACCTGCAGCAGCACCCTCTCAGCTCTATGCCCAGGCTAGTAAAGTGCAGCACCATTAAGAAACAATACTGGGACATTAAGGGCCATTGGCAGTGCAAAAGAACTGTCCTCCTCATCACTGCCACCCCAAGTTCTGAGGAGTTGTCAGAGCTGGCTCCAGGTCCCAGCTCACAGAGGACCAACGCTAGCCGGTAGTAATGTACAAAAGTCTTTATTGAAGTACAGTTTCCATTTTCAAGCCGCAGCGCCCAGCTCTACGTCTTAGAAGCTAGACCGGCGAAGCTCCGTCTGAGTCTCCACCCCCTGTACACCAGTTTAAGACTCTAACCTTACTCCACCTCTTCCGCCTCTCCTTTCTCCTCTGGGTCCTTCTGCCCCCCGGGGTCTCCTCCTTCCTGGACTCTTCTGACGCTGACGCTGACCCCCCTGACTCCTGTCCCTCCTTTCTGCGGGCTTTAGGACCTGGCTCCCTATCCGGGCTACCAACTGCGCCGCCCTCCTGTACATTTGAACTTGGCGCGCGCGCCCAGCCTCCAACCTTCCTCTTGACCGTTTCCTCGCTCTCCGATGGAGGCGTGGCCAATCCTGACTCATCTCCTCCCGCTGGCGGTGAGCCGCCTGCTCCCGATACCTGGGACTCCTCCCCCCTACTGCGCTCTGGTGGGGAAGCTGGTCCTGATTTCCAACTGCTGCTCTCTGAGTCCCCTCTGGCCCCTTCTTCCTGGGGTGTCCCCCTAGGCACCCCCCTTGCTCTGACCATGGGAGCCCCTTTCTGTGAATCTTCCGATTCGCTGGAAAGACTCAGAGACCTCGGGCCGCTGTCATCGCTAACATTTCCTTCGGATTCCTCCCCCTCGCTCTCTATTTCCTCCCTTTCCTGTGCCTCTGCTCCTGAGCCCCTGACATCCACCCCCCCTCGAAGCCCCCCCTTCCCCCCTCCCCTCCTTCAGGTGTGGGTACTGGGTGCTCCGTCGTTGTGGGGGTGAGTGCCGGATACAGTTCGTCCCCCGTGGCGTGCATCCAGCCGGATAAGTCCGGCTCGTCCTCCGTGCTCTCGCCGACGTCGATCTCCTCTGCTTCCATCTCTTTGCCTCCGTGCTCGAACCCAAGGTCCTCCCCCAACACGTCCATGTCCGTCTCTCCCCCGGTCTCCTCTGGGGACGTTGCCTGCCCAGGACCCCCCAGCCACTTCCTGCGCCACTGCTCCTCTGGTCGATCGTCCCACCAATAAGAGCGGTCTGAGGCAGACCCCGAGGGTGATCCCTCCGGGGAACGTGTGTCTAGTGCCAGTTCCTCGTCCGAGGCGAACCCCTGGAACGTGCTGGCTGAAAGTGTGGGTGTGAAAAGCCAGTCGTCGAAATACTCGGCTGGCATGGGCCTGTGTGGGAAAAGGGCGTGAAACTCGTCTTTGAGCAGAGGTTCCTCCAAAGCATAGTCCGGCACCCAACTGTTGGCGTTGGCCGGGGTACCTTCTCTGGCGAGAAGCTACTCAACCCCCTCTTCCCCCCATCTCGAGTCTAAAATCTCTGTGACCTCGTTGATGGGCTCCCCCCTTGGCGACCTCCCCCTTGTGGGCGGCTCCCTGAGCGGGTCTGGTGCCGTCCCTGGCTCCTGAAATCTGTGAGGTGCCTTGTAGGGCGTGAGCACTGATCTATGGAAGACCGGGTGCATTCTGGACCCCTCCGGAAGTGTCAACCGGAATGCCACTGGATTGACCTGTGCCTCGACTTGGTAAGGCCCTAGCTGCTTATGTCCGAGCTTCTTCTTCGCTAACGATCTGGCCGGCACTGCCTGGGCTGCTAACCAAACCCAGTCTCCCACCTGTATGTCCTCTCCAACCCTTCTGTGTCTGTCAGCCTGCAGTTTGTATGCGTGCTTTGCTAGTTCTAACTGCCTTCGAAGCTGTTCGTGGACCTCCTGCAACTCTGACGCGAAGGCGTCCGCTGCCTGTGGCTCCCCCTCCCCTACTCTCTCTAATCCCGGGAAGGTTCTGGGATGCCTCCCATTGTTGGCGAAGAACGGTGTCACCCCCGTAGACACGTGCTTCGTGTTGTTGTAGGCGAACTCGGCGAGCGGCAGGTAGTCCACCCATGTTGCAGGCTGCTGATTCGCGTAGCATCTCAGGTACTGCTGCATGATGGCGTTGACCCGCTCCGCTTGTCCGTTGGTCTGCGGGTGTCTCGCCGACGCTAGGTTGATCTTGACGTTCAGGATGCCCATCAGCTTCTGCCAGAAGTTCGAGATGAACTGCCGCCCCCGGTCGGACAGGATAGACCGTGGTAGACCGTGAACCTTGAACACGTGGTCTATGAACAGTTTGGCGGTCTGTTCCGCCATGGCCACCTTCGCGCACGGAATGAAGTGGGCCATTTTGGTGAACATGTCCACCACCACTAGCACTGCTGTCTTGCCCCTCGAGCTGGGTAGATCCGTGACAAAGTCCAGGGCCACCCTCTCCCACGGTTCGAGCGGTGTCTGCAGCGGTTCCAGCAGTCCCGCCGGCGGTTTGTGCACTGGCTTGGCCCTTTGGCAGGTGTCGCACCTCGAGACGTAATCTGCGACTTCCCCCCGTATCTTGGGCCACCAAAGGTCTCTGGCTACTAATTCTACAGTCTTCTCTTTGCCAAAGTGCCCGGCGGTGGGTGCGTCGTGCAACTGTTGCAGTACTTTCGCGCGGAGGTCGTCTCCCGGTACGTAGAGGGCCCCTTTGCGGATGAGCAATCCGTCGCGTATCTGGCTGTGTCCCCCTAGGCACCCCCCTTGCTCTGACCATGGGAGCCCCTTTCTGTGAATCTTCCGATTCGCTGGAAAGACTCAGAGGCCTCGGGCCGCTGTCATCGCTAACATTTCCTTCGGATTCCTCCCCCTCGCTCTCTATTTCCTCCCTTTCCTGTGCCTCTGCTCCTGGGCCCCTGACAGGAGTGAACAGAGTTAGGAGAATCAGCAGAGTTGGCAGAGTCAGATTTAGGGCAGCGTGGCTGGTTCCACCACATTGGACACCAAGTCTAGGGGATGCCACAGGGCATCCCAATGATGACATAGTGAATTGAGCAGAACGGAAGGCAAGAGGTGGGGACACAGAGAATTTTGGCCTCACACAGGACCCCACTGAAATTTGAAAGATGAAAGTCCCTCCCCCAGAACTGGCAGGGTACCAAGGCGATGGGGGTGACAGAAAAAAGGTGCCTTTTACTGGAGATTTTTTGAAACAGAAGTTACAGTGAGACAGTGGGGATGTTGGACGAAAAAGTGGAGTTATTTTTCCTGCAAAGAGTGCTGGGAAGAAGATGGGGAGGTCATGCAGTCAGAACCATCTGGCTGGAGGGGCTGCAACCCAGAGACTGCGGAGCATGGCTGGCTTCTCTGGATTCCAGCTGGCTGGAGCTGTGAGAGAAACAAGGAGAGACACTCAGAGGTGTAGGAAGGGGGCCTGGGTGTGGTCCGTCCCAAGTGCCATCCCTGAGGGGGGGTGACATCGCCGCCCTGCCACCCCGGATGCCCTCAGTGGGTGGTGCTCCTCCTGGGAGGCCCGTGGCGGGCGGCGCAGGCCCCAGGACACTCGTGGTGGGTGGGACACACCCCGGGACCCTTGCCCCGCCCCCTAGGATACTCACCCCGCCCCTGTGGGCAGCTAGCCCCACCCCCTGGGTGCATGAGCAGCTAGCTCCACCTCTGGACACACTCTGGAGGTGTGAACTCTCTTCCTCTCCATGTAGGTCCAGATGTGTACAGGTGCAAAATAACCATATATCTTAAAACATTCCAGCCTCTGCCATGACCCAAATTCACAACACAGAAACATGACCGTGGGTGAGCTTCCTGGAACCCCTGCAAGCTTGGGGGAAATTGGGGTGGTGTGTAACAACAACGTCCTTGTGTAACTTCCGACTGGTGTGCCCAACAAACCCTTCCACAGCATTGTCCTTGTCTCGAGGACTGTGCACACATTTCTGCTGATTCTGATATTCCAAGGCTAGTGTGGGAATGTTTAGACTAGGGACCAATTTGCTTTATCACAGTCTTTATTAGGCCGCAGGCTTGGCTTCTTAATTAAGAAGCAGAGGAGTCCCACCGCCAAACATGCCTCCACTGTTTGTTCTGTATAAATAATGCAAAGCAATTATTGTTTGCTCTGTTCTTCCATATATATATATATATATATATATATATATATATATATATAAAGCCTGCAGGCAGGATCTGTTCTTTTTAATTTCATAACTGCACAGTGCGGAGAGTCTGAGGCGCTCCGTGCATAATAAATATTAATTGGGTTAAATGGCTCAATGTAAGGGGACTTGATTGCTTCAATGGGTCTTTTAAAAAGAGATCCGCAGTCAGTGCCAACTATCTATTGGGGAATTGGGTGCCCTCTGCTTTGTTGAGTGGGCTTTCCTCCTAGAGAAGGATAAAAGCTGGGAAACACTTTCATCCAAAAACGCTGCAATAAGCAGGAGGGACTTTTGTAAGATGTCTATATGGTCTGCCCAATTTCAGCCAGAACTCAGAGTGATGCCGCTTACAGAGTTTTGCATAAAAGCTTTTTGCAGTAGTAGCTCGAAAGGCTTCTGGCATCTACTTCCACAGTAAATAACCAACCAGAACTGAAAGTTTTGAGGGGTTTCCCCCTACGATTTCCTGCTGCTGTAGGGGCAGTCCCTGTGTTTGTCTGCCTTCTCTCTCTCTCTCTCTCTCTCTCTCTCTCTCTCTCTCTCTCTCTCTCTTAAAAAAGGTCAACACAAATCCTTACATTGGTGACTGTCCTTGGATGTCTTGCTTCAGAGTAATTGTGTTGAATTCAATAGGACTACTCTAAAGAAAATCAGCCCTGAGTGCTTACTGGAAGGACAGATCCTGAAGCTGAGGCTCCAGTACTTTGGCCACCTCATGAGAAGAGAAGACTCCCTGGAAAAGACCCTGATGTTGGGAAAGATGGAGGGCACAAGGAGAAAGGGACTACAGAGGACGAGATGGTTGGACAGTGTCATAGAAGCTACCAGGATGAGTTTGACCAAACTGCAGGAGGCAGTGGAAGACAGGAGTGCCTGGCGTGCTCTGGTCCATGGGGTCATGAAGAGTCGGACACGACTAAACAACAACAACTCTAAAGAAAGTAGCTGAAGTTCAGGTACTTACAGAGTCAGTCATCAAAGCAAAGCAGTACAGAGCTAAATCCAGAAGGTGGCTCCCTCTTCTCATAAGGGTACACATACGTTTGATAGGTATAACAGCCCCACTGAAATTTGTGGGTGTTGCACTGCCGCAGTGGGACGTTTTCATTGGATTCCTCCCCAGAAAGGACTGGGGCATTGTGAGCCAAGCCCAAAGTTCTCTGCAGTTCTGACCCAGGTTGTATTGAGTTCATCCGGCACCTGTCTCCTCTGCTGCCAATAAGCTCTCTCAGATAGCATGTCCCAAAATTTACCTTTGTGGGGGGAAAAGAGGTTGGTGGTTATAGCTAGGCATGGGGGAGAATTAGCATTTTAATGAGAAACTGCTTTATTTTCACCTCTTGAACAAATACGCAAACACAAGCACCCTTTGGAACGCACAGTGCTCCAACCAAACAATGGGTACAAAAATGCACATGCAACAGGGGAGGGTACATAAAAATGCACACGTGATTAAAAATAACACACACAAATGCAATCAATTAGAGGAAATATGTGCCTATTAGCTGCAAACAAAAATGTATATTTTTGGAGAAATTTGCACTAAAATGCCAGGTTTTGTTAGCATTATTTTTTTAAAAAGAAAACCCACAGATTGTGGCAGAATTGTGGAGAACTGAATTTTTAACTGGAAAACTTAGAAACCAGGAGACACCCAAATCAACAGATTCCTCCATCCCTAGACATAGCAAATGGAAATGCCTGGGTGGGGGGCGGCCTCATCTTGAAGGCTTGGATGTTCATCTGCTGTGTTCATTAACACCAAGGAGCAGGGGGGTGTCGTTTGTTCTGTCTCCTTACTCAATGGATCCATCTAGGAGAATAATAGAACCATAGAATTGTAGAGTTGGAAGGGACCCTGAAGGTTGGGAATCCTGACCACTGTCATCACCTGGGGGGCTTCATCCACCAACCTTCTGGTTAACAGCCAGATGCACTGACCCATTGCGCCACCTGAGATCAGAAAACTATAACTTCTGTGTTCTCCAGGGGAGAAATGGGCATTCCCAAACACACTCAGGAAGCTCCATGCCTTAAATACGAGCCCTTTGCCACTGCTGCCTGCTACCCTCCCTCCAGGTAAGCCCTGCCCCACATAATCGATCAATGACACAGTGCAGGCACATCGTTTGAATGGCAATGTCCATCAATTTTGGGGGAATGGCCTCCTCAAATATTTTATCGGGGGGGGGGGTGTGCCAAAGCAACCCCAGCCCCTAGGAGGTGGGTTCTATGCTTCCCTCCTTCCTTCTGCTGGTCCCCCCAGTGCGTCTGTGCATCCAGACTTAGAGCTGGAGGTATGCAATATTCCTGAGTTATGCACAGCATCAAATAGGAGCGAAATGCAGCTGTGAGCTTTACAATGTACCCCACGGCTGTTGCCAACACCGCAAGGGAAATGTGTCATCTGAAAATAAGCTTGCTAAGCAGCTGGAGAGACGTTTCCCATTGCTAGCCCTAAAAGCACAAAGAACCTCCTTTGAGAGCAGAAGGTGCTGCTCCCCATCCTATCGGCCTTCTTTTTCATTAATTTGCTTTCCATTAAGATATTCATGACATTGTCAAAAACGCTAAATAATGGATGGCGAATGAAAGACAAGGGGGTTCTAAATAAAGAATGCTGAGCTGTCAGCCAAATGCCTCGAATACTTTCCTGACCTGGACAATGCTTTGTAAAAATGCTTTGCAAATGCAACCACAGCCCCAGGTAGCTGTAGCTTCCAGACCAGATCACTGTCACTGATAGAAACGGCTCATATATGAATAGCTTCCATTACTGGGAAGTACGTTGCCCGGACTACTTTCACTTAATATTTCATCCACATTGAGCACAAAAGGCACCTGGCAGCATTCATCAGCACTTGGCTGTGGTGAGTGTCCTCGCTTCGGGCCATAACTTTTATTCCGTGGTGCTGCTGCAAGAAAGGTCCCTCGTATCGCATATCCCTAACCCGCACCACGGCTTCCCACATCTGCTCTGTAAAAAGGGCTCGTTCCAAAGTCAGAAGGTGGCCGTGTGTCCCCCACTTCCAGTTGTGGCGAGAAGCTCTGGAGACAGGAGCAACAGTGGTTCGGCAGTGACTGCTTAAGAGGTGAGGAGAATCCCCATCCATTCCTTTTATGTGTTAGGAGCAGGGCTGGACCAAGGCATTTTGCTGCCTGAAGCAAAGAACTAGGTGGAATTCTCACATGCATGCAGACACACACACACCATATACAGAAACTGTCTGGCAGCTGAATGTTACTTCCAAGGCACCTGGGAGCAGCAGGCTAGTCTAGGTGAATGCTGCTCCCCAGGGCTCACCACCTGAGGTGGTTGCCTCACTGCGTCCAATGGTAGGGCCAGCTCTGGCTAGGAGGATGGTGGAGGTAGAGGCTGCTGCAGCCAGCATTGAAGAAACATACAGTATGTCAATATGCAGTGAAGGCCGGTCCATTTGAGCAAATGGGGCACTGCCCCACCAACCCTAGTCTGCTCTCAGCCAGTCCCTCACCTGCCTGTCTTCTTTCTTGCAACCAATGACTGGCACTGACTGACAACTTCCTCTTGCTTGGTCTTATTGTTGCCCTCGCAGAACTTGGCATGGTGGGGTCAAAGCTAGAATTAGTTGTCTGCCATTGGTTCTGGCTGCCCTATGGGGACCTTCCACCACTTCTGGATAGCTGCCCTAGTACTGCTGCAATCTGCAAAGGACACCTCTTGGGAAAGACTGCCCAGCCAGCAACCCATGCTTGCTTAGGGCTGGTTATAATACCCTCTGCCTCCACTACCAGCTTCCAGCATGCAGACAGTATGATGGAGCATTTCTCCCTGCTAAAGGCTAGTTTGGCCTAGCAGACCACATCACTGGTTGCCACTGCAGGGTGTAGTTTTATTGGATGGGTGAATACTGTAGACCTAGGGAGCTTTTGCCATCTCCGTAATGTCAGGAATGTGGTTCAAGTCACATAGGCTTGCTATATTTCCTCTTTTTCCAGGACGCGTCCTCTTTTTCATGGTTAGAGTTGTCATAGTGATCCATAGTTAAAAGGAGAAGTTGACCAATGTGTCCTCTTTTTTGCTGTTCAAAATATGGTAACCCTACAGGTGAGGGGATATGGGAAGGAGCACCCTCTCTCCATCCCTATCCCCACCCGAGCTTTTGGAGGGCAACAACCTGAAGTGAGGAGCCAGCTTCTACTCATGTATGTTCCTTGCTTGATGCTGAACCCCTGATTTCTACACCAGAACTTACACAAGTAGAGGCAGCCTCACTTCTTCACCTCACAGAGTGTTTGTTGTGGGGGAGGAAGGAAAAGGAGAATGTTAGCCGCTTTGAGACTCCTTCGGGTAGTGATAAAGCGGGATATCAAATCCAAACTCTTCTTCTTCTTCATGCAGTTGGTCTTCAACAACTCATGGACAGCTATGGGCATGAAGATTGGGGGGCGGGTGGAGCTTACACCTTCATTCCTACCAGCCTTCCCACCTGAAGAGGTCTTATGCCTCAGACTATATGCCTGCAACTTAGACAAGAAATCACCTCCTAACATACACTTATTTATTTATTGCTGAGAGGCAGTGACTGGCCACCAGTGACCTTCATGATTGAGTGGGGATTTGAACCCTGGTCTCCCAGGTCCTAGTCCGGCACTCTAACCACTACACTACCCTAGCAGTGAGATACTGTCAGATGATCAGCAATCTTAGCAAGCAATTCAGCTTCACAACTGCTGTAACACTCATAAAATTTATCCCAAAGAAACTTTGTGCCTGCAGCACTTCCTGTGTAGAAGGCAGTTGCCAGGTTAACAAAGATTAAGGACATACCAGATGATGCATTTCCAGCCATTCACCTGCTGCTGAAGCACCAAGGGATTGGAAACAGAGAAGTGTCTCTTCTGAGTAGAGATGAATAAATCTAAAAATTTCAGTTTCTCATTTTTTTCACTCTTCAGTTCAATTTGCAGGGGTTTTTGCCCTTTTTTTAAAAAAATCCACACAAGAATCTATATGAAATGTCATGTGCATTGTATTTTTGTATGCAAATTTACCAAGTTTCTCTAATATAATGTAGCTTTGTATATTATTTTCACGAATGTATACATTTTTGCACCTGTTTTGGCTGGAGAATTGCATCACGAAATTTGGGAGAAAGCACCAGTTTGGACGCGGGTGGCGCTGTGGGTAAAACCTCAGCGCCTAGGACTTGCCGATCGCATGGTCGGCGGTTCGAATCCCTGTGGCGGGGTGCGCTCCCGTTGCTCGGTCCTAGCGCCTGTCAACCTAGCAGTTCGAAAGCACCCCCGGATGCAAGTAGATAAATAGGGACCGCTTACCAGCGGGAAGGTAAAAGGCGTTCCGTGTGCTGCGCTGGCTCGCCAGATGCAGCTTGTCACGCTGGCCACGTGACCCGGAAGTGTCTGCGGACAGCGCTGGCTCCCGGCCTCTAGAGTGAGATGAACGCACAACCCTAGAGTCTGTCAAGACTGGCCCGTAGGGGCAGGGGTACCTTTACCTTACCAGTTTGGAAGGGCAGCTGTGTTTCAGTTTGCTTATCATAGAATCATAGAGTTGGAATAGACCACAAGGGCCATCGAGTCCAACCCCCTGCCAAGCAGGAAACACGCTTATAGGTTTGGGAAGTGTGAAATTAGGAGGACCACATTAAAATGCAAACACAACAAAATTCTCCCCCATCTCCTATTTTTGAGGGTCAAAGGAACTCCTGTATGAAGTGGCCTGGGGTGGGTACTGAGAGGAAAGGAGGGGGGTCCATAAAAAACCAGGTGGAGACTCCTTCTGTGAGTGGAAGACAAAAATGCAGTATTTAGGTCTTTAAGAAAACTCCAGTCCCCAGTCTCTCCTTATTTACAGGAAACCAGACACCCATTTGGCAAACCAGCTTCTTTCTTGCTCTTCACAAAACACCAGTTAGAATTTCCTCAGCCAGACCCCCTCCAGAGTCTCCTATTACATAGGCAATTTCTAAATAAATGGAGTTTCACTAAAATGGGTAGGGCAAGGATTTAAAGAATGCTATTTTGCTACATGTGACTTCCCCCAAACCCCAAAACAAACACCTCTTCTAATTATTCTAAGGCATCTTCATTATCCATCTAAAATAGGTTTTTCATATTTCTGTTTTCAGGCATTCCAAATATCCAATAACGTCACACAACTCCAGCAGTTATCAAAACCAAACACTTAATTCTGCAGCCACATTGTCAAAACACATAATTTCCCTTTGACAAGCCACATTTCTCTTTGTCAAGAGACTGCAGAGGAAGACCTCACTTTTGTAGTGATTTTTACTGCTTAGCAAAGGATCTCGAGAAACATTAATGTGAAGATCCAATCAAATCTTCAGTCTCAGTGAAGTGGTCTTTCACCATGGTCTTTGTCCTTGCTTTGCGTATCTCCATGTGCCATGCAGACAAACGTATTTGACCCCTTCTGCATAAGGTACCCCTTTCTTCCTTTTCTTGCATTCCTGGTCTACTCCAGCAGGTATCATGATCTAAACTGCTCATCTAAGGTCTCACATGCCTTTATTCAGTGATAAACCCAGTAGCATCATCAGCTGTAGAGCTCATGCTTTGCACGTGGAACATCCCAGTCTTACTCCTATTAGCTGGAGATACCACTGACTAAATAGAAAATCATGGTCTCTGTCTAGAGAGCTCATTCATTCATTCCATAAAATTTAAACATTGCTTTATTGTAAATGTTAAATTGTGGGTGAACATATCAGACGACACAGCGATTCTTCAAACAGCTCTTGTTTATTCACAGGTCCAGAACAGAACTGAGCTGAAGTGTTCAGCCAACCTGCTTATATAGAGCTCAACTACAAAGCAACAGTAACAACTTTCTGTAACTATCCAATCACTGAACGTCACTTTCAACTCCTTATTTGCATATGTGGACCTGAGTGGAAACTATCTACAGTATCCCCCTGCTGGTCCAGGGTGAGAACTTCAGTACATAACAGTAAAAAACAAAACAAAAAAAACCCCTCAAAGCACTTTACAAAGATCTTCTGCCAGCTAGACAAATTATCTGACCCACTTTCTAGAGTTGACCCAACTATTAATCCCTTTCTCTCCACCATCCCAGCCATTAAAAACATTAGACGAGCCCTGCTGGTTAGAAAAGCCACATCTGATTGGCCACTGTGAAAACAGAATGCTAGACTAGATGGGCTTTTGGTCTGATGCTGGTGGGACTCTTCTTACTTTCTCTTGATTCCTGCGAAAGGGTTCTTCCAGCTTTTCATCTCCGTTATTGCTGCCAGGCTCTTTGGACAGACAAAGCTGCTGATTCTCCGCTACTGATTACAATGCTACACCATCAAAGCTCATCAGCTGTCCCTTCATTGTTGCTCTACGCGTGGGGCTCCAAACTCCCCTTAACTGTTGCATCGTGTTCTTCCTTCAGGCTCACTTTGAATAGCTCCATTTGCTATTGGAATACAGTGATTTCTGCAAGGAACGTTGTTACCATTTTCCCCATGCGAGCTCAAAGGCACCAGTTCACCTTTTGTCTCTCACAGAAACAGTACCCCACGTCTTTCACCAGCGTTATAAATGCATACACAAACCACTTCTCTGGTCAGTGAGAACCCTGCAAGGCTTAACTTTTCCTCCAGGGAGGACAGCAGCAGTGATATGCTTCTTTTGGTAACATTTGCTATTACAGTGGTACCTCAGGTTAAGTACTTAATTGGTTCCGGAGGTCCATACTTAACCTGAAACTGTTTCTTAACCTGAAGCACCACTTTAGCTAATGGGGCCTCCTGCTGCCGCCGCGCCACCGGAGCACGATTTCTGTTCTCATCCTGAAGCAAAGTTCTTAACCTGAAGCACTATTTCTGGGTTAGCGGAGTCTGTAACCTGAAGCGTATGTAACCTGAAGCGTATGTAACCTGAAGCGTATGTAACCCGAGGTACAACTGTATACACAAATGTTCAAGCAAAGCACTTTTCACACCTGCAGGTAAGCAAAACAGTCATTTTGGAGTTTCTGCCTAGAGGTAGCTTAAAATGGGGGTGTGCTATCTGGAAGATTTGCTGCTTGCTTGCTTTGAGGAGCCCATTTGGTTCCATAAATCTATTCTTGTATATATTCACAAAGAAAGCTTGAGTCTCCAGTATTCTCTCAAGTGAAGAAAATTAAACCGTTCCATTTCACCGTACTGCATGTAACAGTAATCTTCCACATGAATGGTAAGCCCTTCTTACTTCTATCAACTTCCTCCCCTCCTCCCCTCCACACAAATAACAAGTAGTAAGTTCATGGCAGTATTTATGGAACTTATTTATGCTACCAATTAATTGGCTAAATTTATTTATTAGGCCTCTGCCACAATTTTATTAGCTATTAATGAGTTGCTCCACCGAGCTTACTCAACAAGAGTTCAGCTTATTATTATTATTATTATTATTATTATTATTATTTTAATAACTGAAACTGAAACTCCAATCATGTGTGGGCTAAGCCTCATGGAATCAAGTAAATGTTTCCTGGGATTTATTTATTTATCCTGCCCACTTCTATATATACATGGCAGCTTTCTCCTAAGGGATGAAGAAATGTGAAACTGATAAATACCTCAATTTGAACATGGGTGAGCAACGTTTGTGGAAGAATAAAGTTACCTTTCTTCAGGCATCTAAGCCCCAGATTAATTGGTAGGTTGATCGTTCTTTTCCTGGCAAGTTTTTACTCTCATCGGTTACCTTCTCTGCTTTCGTTTTGTGTGGTGGGCAAGTTCTTCCACAACCTACAAAAATAAAAGATGAGGATGGGAGGGTTTCATCAGAGATGTAATCCACCCTCAACTATCCCTGGGCTGTCCATTATCTACAATATTTAACCATAACCTTGTGAAGCTTCCAGCATTAGTAATGCAGTTGCTAAACAAGGCACTCCCAACCTAGACTTCCCTTTATGAACAAAAACACAAATATTTCTCCACAGGCTTTCCCAACCCAACTTACGCTGTCTAGATTGGGGTGGGGATCCTCCTTCAGCATGAGTGCCGCATACCCTCATGGGCAGCCTTCCGGGAGCTGGATGTTGATGGTGGGCAAAGCCCGAAGCTAAAGGCTCCCCTTTGGGATGCAGAGCTCTGACTGGGAGCATGCGCCAAGGAGAAAGAGGCAGGCCTGAAGAGATTCTGATGGACTGGAGCTTGCTTGAAAGGAATAAGCTGTCACTGCACTGGTGTTGGGTTAAATGTGTTGGGATACTGCCGGGAAGGCGGGGGCATCAGGCAGGCATCAGGCAGGCCCCCGGCAGCCAGTCTCCCTTGGAACAGCATCAATTAGCAACACGAGCCTCAGATACGTTTAGAGACCCGTGCACGCTATATCATCAGAGTGTATACATCTTCTCACAGCAGAAGAGGTGGACAGAGAAATGTGCAAGCATAATGTATAGCATTTTATTCAGCATAGTTCAGGAACAGAGGAAAACATGTCTGCTTCCCTTCGTCTCCAGCAAAACAGCAGTAACACAAAAGCTATGTGTTTACTTCCAGCAAGTGCTGGAAGTAAACAGGCATGTGACACACAACAGCCTGTTCCCTTTTAAGGTGGAACGGAACTATAGCCTAACAAAATGTTGGGTTAAATTGGTGTTGGGTTAAACTGTGCAATTATTTATTATTTTATTATGTGTGTTCTAATGCCTTTGCTAACTTGTCTGCTATTTTTCCACAGGGAAGTTGTATTTTGCTGTTTCCTTGTACATCTAGGGGCAGATGTCTGAACTCTTGCAAGGAGGTAGCATTATGGGATGGGGGGGTGCCTCCAGGATCCAGCGAGTGTTAAAAAAAACTATCAAGCCTTCTAATTCCTGGATCCAGTGCAGATTTGATTGCTGGAATAGCTTGATAATGGCCCGCTAAGTATGAGTCTCTTTCACTGTTGTTATTAGTTATTTTAAAGGGTTTTAACTGTTTTGTTGATAATTGATATGTCTTGGAAAACTACTCAGAGGGGTTTTTTTTTTAAAAAAATTATGTGTCATATAAATTTTGTTAGGTAAAAATAAATATATAGCTAAAGATTTCCAGGCTTTTTCACATACAAATGATGGCGTGAGAAGGTTGTTTGTGAGGCCACAATGCACATTCGTACTTTGGCTTATTAAGATGAGATATAATTAGCCGAACATGGTCTGTGCATCCATAACTCTGATTTAACAAGCTCATGAAACATACAGAGTTTCTGAAGATTTTTGTTAATGGCATGGCTGATTGCTTTGTTCATGTGTTGCTGAAATTTGCCTTTTCCAAGCTGCTACTCCGAAAAGCACATTTCCCCCCTCCCCATCGTGCCGATGTTAACAAAGATTTATGTCAATTAATTAAGGATGCAGTCTTGTGCACTATCACCTGGGACTTACTTTACTGTCGGCATGTATAATATTTGGTTCCAGGTAAATGACAAGGAACTATCAAGCAAAATGCCACTGCTTAGCACACAAATAATAATAAGAAAAGATTGGAATTGGGGCGGCCGGGGGGGGGTGTGTGTGTTGATGATGAGAAATCCACGAGGAAGTCTAAACTCCTCAGCATTCCTTTATAAATTCTCTCTTCATGAATCCAATAAAGCTTTTCATAATATATTGCACACTTCAAGAAGCATTTGCAATATTTGTGCAGGGCAAGCACATAAATCACTACTGTCCTGCATTGGCTACGTTGCCCATTTATTTCAAGGTCACTAACCTAGGGAGAGTATTTATCTGATTTAAGTATTCTGCAACCAGTTTCTACACCTCATTTCCTGGTTCTTTTCTCTTCTGACGTCCACAGCTCTCCTTTGTAAAGGTTACTGTTCCATCAGGTGTAATGTTATGGATTATTCCTGTTAAGAGTCACACCTGTTAGGAGTTACTGAATGCCTTGTTGATGCAGGGAAAGTGACTCATGGTCTGAGTTAGGATAATGTGGCTGGTGTATCTTTTAGCATAGTAATCCTATAACTCAGATACAAAATGCTCCCACCCCTGCAAAAAAAACCCCAAGCATTATACTAACTAGACTGTCATTCTAGTTGAGTTCGCAGCTCTCTGTGTCAGGAAAGCAACCTTGACATTTCCTAAGAAACCATTTCCACAATTGGCGTAACAATAACAATTAACACAACAACAATGAAGATGATGAAGATGGTGATGATGGACAAGCCATAGCTTAGGGGTAGGTTATTCTGTTGCAATCCCCAGACTGTCCAGGTATTGCTGGGAATGTTCCTCATTCCATAGAGAACTGCTTCCAGTCATTGCATACAATACTGAACTATTAAGGCCAATGGTCTGACTTGGTATAAGTAAAGCAGATTCCAATGGTCTTGTGTTCCTAAGGATTTGCTGTCTTCCCAGCACTAGAGGAACCATACAGTGTTGAAAAACAAACAGAACAACCTCAATAATCAAAAGAAAACCGAAGAGCAGAATCAATCAGATCAAGGAAACTAGCCAGCTGAGCCAAAGGCCCCAGTAAAGGAGACGTGTTTTGTGCTTCCTTTGGGTTAGAGTTGGCACTGGGAGAAAGTGGGGCTATGCCTTCTGTAGCATGGAAATGTAAATTTGAGGAAAGCTTCACCTGTTTACATTGCACCTGTCATTTGAATTACATTTATTTATTTTGGGGCCTTTCACAAAATGGCACATGACACGAAGGATACACAGATTTGTGTCATCCTTTGTGAGTGGCTCGGAGGGCTAAATCTACGTATAGTGTACAGGGTCCACCCCTCCTTGAAGCTTTCCTATTCCTCAGCAGGAAATTATCCAAACACAAACAGAGAGGGATTAATATCAGCAACAGAAAAACCCAAGAACAAAAAAAGGCAAGTTGCATAACAGAGATGGTTCCCAACACGTTTCAGTGCTGATGTGTGTTACGAAGTTGTTTTTAGGATTACTAAGAGAATGGAGGGTGAAGCACCTTGAATATCCCCAAAGGGCTATAGATGGTGGTGGTGGTGTTGATGATCCTATGAATTGATGATGAGAAGTTAAGTTGCTTCTACGTTCTTCTCCAGCAGTTGGTGAATACAACCATAGTGAATTAGAGCCAGGGGAATTGTTGCAGATGTGAACATAAAATGGTACTGTACGTCCTCATTTCTCCCTAAGTTGCTTTTGCCAGTCTGGGAGAAAGAACAGAAGATTTCTCTCAGTTCCATGGGGTTGGCTAGATAGCCTGTTTAGTGTGACTCAGTGTAAGACAGCTCATTATATCTGTTCACGAGATGTTTCTAGGTGTTTGGGTTTTTTTTCCTAGTGGAGTGGAGTGGCATTTACAGCCTTGTTAGCCAAGAGCCATTCTTCTCTCTCCATCTGATGCCTGCTATGTGGGTTTCACAACTTTAGCAAGTTATCTTAGATGTAACTGAAAGGGTTTTGATGATGCTGTGATCTACAGTGCCCTGGAGCAAATTATGTCACTATCTTATATGTTAGAGGAGTACAAGTGCTTTGAATTACGGCTTGTAACAATAGGATTTCTGTGCTCATCTTTCTGCCCACTAGAAATCTAACACTGCTCAGGATTGCACCTCTTTTGAAATGGGAGGTGGTGGGAGCCATGATCTTACTTATCTGTGAGCTTTGGTTTTCAACTGTGCTATTTCCCCATTGCATTGAAACCAAGACTGAATTCCAAATCTGCCTCAGCAGCTTGCTCTACTGACTTCAAATAGGTGACGACAGAACATGCAGGAGTGGTACTATGACCAACCTTTGACCCCTAAAACAGACAGGATAAAAGTTGGGCCCTTATGCTAGACAAGATCTACAGTTTGTCAAGTGATGCAAGTCCTTAATTCAGTTGGGGCCTTTCCCCAATTCTTTGAACTTGAGGTGTAAGAACAGAATTTGGATCCTGTTCCAATAGGGCACACACTTAACACAGAACTGCCCCAGAAGTCTTGCTAAGAGTATGAGCAGGATTTCAGCTCCAGGCTCCTGGCTGTTATTTAATAAACACGCACCAAGTCATTTCTCATACTGCATAAAGGGTGGCGGAGGACAGCCATCTCTCTGAAGGATGTCCTGGTCAAGTCTGGTTTAAAGATAAGGAATCCTAAAAGGGAGAGCTGGAGGGGCTTGAAGTTGCCCATCAACAGCTCTCAACACCTGGTCAACAGACTGTGCAGGCAGGCAAAGTCTTTCTCCCTGTGGAAGTCTTCTCACATAGTGCCTGCCTCACTATGGTGAGATTTGTTCTACTACTTAAAGCATAGTAATTATCTTTAAAGTGTATAACTCTCTCTCTCTATATATATAAATTGCCACATGCAGATTTTACACAAAATGGTATCTTCATTTGTTCTCTCTTTTTTTTTGGCACTACGTTACTGGACCCCCTAACTCTCTCACACAGTTTAATGTAACATGTAGTTTGCCCACATCACTTCCAGTATGCAAGAGTGTTTTGCTTCTTTCTTCATTGTCTAGAGAATTCTTCATTGCATGAGATTCGAGTCACTAGGTAGCTCTCTAGGCTTAGCTGCATCTGGATGGAGTCAGTAGCCTCCCTCATTGTTTTGCCCTGGCTTAATCCAACTTCCAGAAGGATGCATCCTCTAAGTCTTCCATGGAATCAGGGCTGTCCCCAAACGCTTGTTAAAATCAGGTGGTGACCTCAGGCAACAGATCCAGGGGAGCAGTGAATGACAGTGAGCTGTTGGTGTCACATGGCTTGCCCCTCAACTAGTCTGCTGCCATCAGATATGGTGAAGGACACTGTCTTCTCATCAGTATTGAAGTAAGGTGGGGGGGGGTACTAAGAACATAAGAGGAGTCTGCTGGATCAGGCCAAGGGCCCATCTAGTCCAGCACCCTGTTCTCCCAGTGGCCAATCAGATGCACAAGACCACTTGTCTCTCCTGTGGTTTCCAGCAGCTATGGAAGCAGAGCAGACCTGTCATGGCTACCAGCCATGATAGCCTTGTCCTCCATGAATTTATCCAATTCTCCTCCAAACTGATGGCCATCACTGCTTCCTGTGAGAGCAAGTGCCATAGTTTAACTATGCTCTGGGGGGAGAGATAGTTTTCTCTGAATTTTCCAATGTCCAGCTTCATTGGGTGTCCATGAATTCTAGTGCCGTCTTGTTATTTACCCCAGGCAGCAAAATGCTTGGGACACAAGTGCTTGCAGCACTAATGCAGCAGTGGGGCATTTCCAAGGGATAATATGGACACGGGAAGGGAAACTTCCCCTCCTTTCCTTTGCTCACGGAGTCTTTCCAAAGGCCACCTGTGCATGTTTTCCTACCTGCAGCATGGTGCCCCCATTGGGGACATTCCCTCCCACTGATTTTACATTAAAATGCCCCTCTACCCACTCATGTTATCATGGCAAACATAGGTTTGTGAGCACACAAAGCTCACATCCCCATTTTACAGACAGAAAATAGCCGGGGCTGTCTGCCAAGTTCATAGCTGAGCGAGGATTCAAATGCAGGTTTCTAAGTTTCAGATCTAGTATCTTGGTTGCTGGCCCAACTGTTCTCACATTTAAGTGTGTTTTTTAATAACGCTTGAAATTAGATTAAGCACCATTTGTCGCTGAGTGCCAGGATCACAGAATTAGAGTACAGCAAGGGCCTTTCCCAGATAATTGCACTGAGAAGAGTCATTGCAAAATTGTTACTTAGTTGTTGCATTGGATCCAGATGTCTTTTCCAAAGGGGTTTTTTTGTGTGTGCTTCTGTTGTTGGTGTAGCAAAGTTCATATTGTTTTGTTTTAATCTAATTTTTGTAAATATAACAGGGGAGAAAGAAAAACTGTGAGCTGACATTAACAATCAAAAATATCCCATTGATTCTGACTTAAACTTGGCCATCGACTTGGAAAGCTTTAAAAGAAGATTAGACACAGTCATGGAGGAGAAGGCAATCAGTGGCTACTAGCCACAATGGCTATGTTGTACCTCCCTTGTCAGAGGCAAGATGTCCCTGAACACCAGCTGGCAGGGAATCATAAGTGTGGAGAGTGCTCTTTGTGCTGAAGTCCTTCTTGCAGGTTTCCCATGGGCATCTGGCTGACCACTGTGAGAACAAGTTGCTGGACTAGATGGGCTATTGGCTGGATCCAGTACAGCCAGTGTGGTGTAGTGGTTAAGAAGGGTGGACTCGTAATCTGGTGAACCGGGTTCGATTCCCCGCTCCTCCACATGCAGCTGCTGGGTGACCCTGGGCCAGTCACACTTCTCTGAAGTCTCTCAGCCCCACTCACCTCACAGAGTGTTTGTTGTGGGGGAGGAAGGGAAAGGAGAATGTTGGCCGCTTTGAGACTCCTTAGGGTAGTGATAAAGTGGGATATCAAATCCGAACTCTTCTTCTTATGTTCTTCTTACATTAAACATATGAATTAACAGAGGCAGTCTATATCTCCAAATACTGTAGGTATCCAAACAAGATCAGCCACATCAGATGATCCGTGCTGGAATTATTATTTTCCTTTCACTATTCTTCTTAGGACACGGGTGGCGCTGTGGGTTAAACCACAGAGCCTAGGACTTGCCGATCAGAAGGTTGGTGGTTCAAAATCTCCGTGACGGGGTGAGCTCCCGTTGCTCGGTCCCTGCTCCTGCCAACCTAGCAGTATGAAAGCACATCAAAGTGCAAGTAGATAAATAAGTACCACTCCGGCAGGAAGGTAAACGATGTTTCTGTGCGCTGCTCTGGTTCGCCAGAAGCGGCTTAGTCATGCTGGCCACATGAGCTGTACGCCGGCTCACTTGGCCAATAAAGCGAGATGAGCACCGCAACCCCAGAGTCAGCAACGACTGGACCTAATGGTCAGGGGTCCCTTTACCTTTATTCTTCTTAGGGCAGCTTTTCCAATGGGAGCAGGAATGTTGTATTTGAACTTCTCCGGGTCTTTTTTACTTCCTCCTTTCCTGGAATTTTCATTTGTATTTCTGAATTTAAAACATACCAGTTAAGCACACAATACCCAATAAAAACCAAAGCAGGAGAAGAAGGAGGGTTTTGTTTTTTTGTTTTAGAGAAGGCGGGAGGGAAGCAAGAAAAAGAACCAAACAAAACCCTTTGTTCTCTTTTTAGTTCACCTACATTAGCCAAATTCAGAAGTAATTCCGAACAGCTGAGGTTAGCCTGGGACATCTAATCCCTCAAAAGCTTGGTCTGAATTCCAGAACCAGAATGTGGCGTTGAGTCTCCTCGATGACGAGTAAAATCTAATTCTTGCAAAACCTCTGGAGCAAGGAAAACCAGCTGAGAAATTGCATTTTGAACAGAAGCTCTGGCAGCATCTGATGTGGTGCCCAATGGAGTCAAGGGAAAGGCTGAGCCAGCAGCGGATCACAACTTCATGGAAGGCATTCCCCTGGGCGTGAGATTGGACATGATGTGGAGTGGAGATTGGGATCAGGCATGCTTCACCAACCCCTCTTCTTGCCCAAGCATCTGGTTGGGCACTGTGAGAACAGGATATGAGAAGGGCCACTGGCTCTTCCATTCAGCATGGCTCTTCTTCTGATCCTCTGCTCTTAAGCTCTATGTGTTGTGGAGGGTTCCTGGGGACCATAATATGTTCATTAACTGAGATGATCCTAAGCTCCAAACCCATGACTTGTGACCGTTCGTTTTTGCTCGAGTACTGCCGATCATGCCTTCAAAGCCTGTGCATCTTGTGCTACTGGCTTCTGCAGCAAGGTTGGTGGCAATGCACGAGGGAGCCTTCTCTCCTTGGTGGCTTTGGGTCTGTGGAACTCCTTGCCCCAAGGTTAGCATCCTCTTTATATGTGTTCTGCAGGCAATTGAAAGCATTCTGTTACAGTGGTACCTCGGGTTAAGTATTTAATTTGTTCCGGAGGTCCGTTCTTAATCTGAAACTGTTCTTAACCTGAAGCACCACTTTAGCTAATGGGGCCTCCCGCTGCCACCGTGCGGCCAGAGCACGATTTCTCATCCTGAAGCAAAGTTCTTAACCCGAGGTAATATTTCTGGGTTAGCAGAGTCTGTAACCTGAAGCGTATGTAACCTGAAGCGTATGTAACCCGAGGTATCACTGTACTACAAACTAGGATTTTGACTTAGTTGCTGCTTAATGTTTTGATTCTGAGTACTGCTCTTTGTGTTATTGATTGATTGATTGATTGATTAATTGATTGATTGCCGCTGTCTTTAGTTTGACAATTTGTGTTCTAATGATGAGGCTACCTTATGTATGCTTTTATATTTGTAATATAAATCCAAAATTGAGAGCCTCCTTTGTACAGTGGTACCTCGGGTTACAGACGCTTCAGCTTACAGACTCCGCTAACCCAGAAATAGTACCTCGGGTTAAGAACTTTGCTTCAGGATGAGAACAGAAATCGCGCAGCGGCAGCAGGAGGCCCCATTAGCTAAAGTGGTGCTTCAGATTAAGAACAGTTTCAGGTTAAGAACGGACCTCCAGAATGAATTAAGTTCTTAACCCGAGGTACCACTGTATTAGGAAAGTGGAAATAAAAGAGGCAAGACACAAGTGTGGAGTAAACAAGGACAGATTTATTAACTATAGCTTAAAAACATACAAACAACAGAACTCAAGAACTTCTGAACTTCTAAGCTGCATAAGGGGGATGAGACCATGTGCGGGAAACCATCCAAAAGCCCCGTCAGACGTCTAAGCCTGTTGGAACTGGATGAGTCCACCCTGCAGCGAATCAGGCTGGTACTACTCCCTATTCCCCCTGCCAGACTCCTAAAGTAAGGAGCGAGGCATACCTGATTAATACCCTTTCCAAGCTTCTGGACTGACTCCAGCTACCTAGGCTGGACATTGGATCCTTCTAGGCAGGTAGACGTGTAAAGGGCTCCCTGTGCCAGTTAGGCTTTGCTCAAGCAATCAAGGCCTTCTTGAATTCTGGCATCTGAGTTCCGCCACCCTTGCTTATTTTTCTGGATCGTGACACCTGGCTTTTCCTTCAGTCGTGCTTCCTGGTTTGTCCCTCCCACCAGGGAGCACATGGCCAGAGCAGAGAAAAGGGAAGTCCTGTTGCTTGAGCAAAATTGCACTTACACACTGTTGGATACAATTCCAGCGATATCGAACAGCCAATGACGCGGAGAGGGCTGATCTCAGAGCCTCTCTCCCTCCCATCCACCCTCATTGACTGGGATCCAGCAAAGGTTTGTGCAGCTTTGTGTGCACTCAAGAGACAATCATACCCATTTGCTTACTCGGTGTACACAACAACATTTTCCGCAGCTGCTGTTCTGGCACCGTAGACTGCACCCTGCCTTTCCAGTGAGCAAAATAAATAATTCAAAGCATAAACGTATTTGAATTTCAATTTAAAGGGGGGGAAATTGTTAATTTCAAAGATGACAGTATTATAGTAGGATTGTGCTAACATGGGGAAAATATTTCCTGTCTTCAAAAGTGACTTGAATTCCAACTATGTTCAAACATTTCTCATTTGAAAAAGTTTCCTGAAAGCATTAAAAATAGATTCCAGCTGACAGTCGCTTCTTATTGAGTTCCGAGAGTGGGGCAGATGATGGTTTTGGATAGAAGGGGTGGGTGAGGGGAGGGGTAGACCTGATCACTGAGAAAAATGAATATTTCCGCTGGAACGTTCGTGACAAAAAGAGACAAACTAGACAGAAAAATTGCAAAATAAATTACAGGGCTCTCCTTTTAATCACTAGAAGGTGATAACTTCAAAATTACCTGAGCAAAATCACAAGGAACTGCAGAAATATAGAAAAGAGTTAAGAATTCTGATCAAAGAAGATAAGCAATTATTTGTACCATGCAAAGAGCTAAAACGTTTTTTAGAACAGCTCAGGACCAGGATACGTAACAGATTGGCTTAGCACTTATCACTGCACTCTGTAGGGGTCAGCTTCCTGCAGATACTATTTTATCGGGAAGTCCAGTCTGTATGATTTAGGAACCTGGCCTTTAGCATGCTGGCACCTACAGCTTGGAATGCCCTCCCATTATGTAGAAATACAACCAATCACATAAATCAAAACACCTCAAACAAATACCCTCTGCAGAATAACACCGCACCACACTACTGAACCCCTCACTCAATAGATAGCCCCCCAACACCACATCTCACATTGAAATGCCACACACACTAATCCAAAATAAGTTGCAGGTAGGTAGCCGTGTTGGTCTGCCGTAGTCGAAACAAACAAACAAACAAATTCCTTCCAGGAGCACCTTAGAGACTAACTAAGTTTGTTATTAGTTACCTCCTGGCAAATAGAAGGGGAAGAAATGGAGGCAGTGAGAGATTTTACTTTCTTGGGCTCCATGATGACTGCACATAGTGAAAGCAGTCATGAAATTAAAAGATGACTGCTCCTTGGGAGAAAGGCGATGGCCAACCTAGACAGCATCTTAAAAAGCAGACATCACCTTGCCAACAAAGGTCCGTATAGTTAAAGCTATGGTTTTCCCAGTAGTGATGTATGGAAGTGAGAGCTGGACCATAAAGAAGGCTGATTGCCGAAGAATTGGTGCTTTTGAATTATGGTGCTGGAGGAGACTCTTGAGAGTCCCATGGACTGCAAGAAGATCAAGCCTATCCATTCTGAAGGAAATCAGCCCTGAATGCTAACTGGAAGGACAGATCGTGAAGCTGAGGCTCCAATACTTTGGCCACCTCATGAGAAGAGAAGACTCCCTGGAAAAGACCCTGATGTTGGGAAAGATGGGGGACACAAGGAGAAGGGGACGACAGAGGATGAGATGGTTGGATAGTGTCCTCAAAGCTACAAACATGAGTCTGACCAAACTGCGGGAGGCAGTGGAAGACAGGAGTGCCTGATGTGCTCTGGTCCATGGGGTCACGAAGAGTCGGACACGACTAAACGACTAAACAACAACAAAACAAGTTTGTTATTGGTATGAGCTTTCGTGTGCATGCACAGAATAAGAAACTTAAACCCTCATGTCATCCAGTCTTTCTGTTGAGCCACACACACAGACACAAAAACATTCTGTATGGTGAGCCAGCATAAGCACAGTGAAGGATGCTGGAAGGGGGACCCTCCCACTGTTCAACCCATCCTGACAGCTACTGACGTAAACAGCAAAGCAGCGTGGGTCAATTAATAGGAGGGCTCCTCCAGCAATTTGGTAAGGCTCAGAGACTTCAGAAGGCAACGTAGGACCAGGACAGGACTACATGGGGCAGCTTTGCTGCTCCTAGTCACTCCGTCCTCTCCATCTGAATTTCCGTCTGAATGGCCAAAATGTGTGAGTGCTAAGAGGGTAAGCAAGCACAATTTATGACATTACATCGTTGTGGATCATGAGATTTGTTTGTTACAACACCGGCCTTAGCTTCTAATATTCTAGCTTGGTGGAAGATGAAGCAACATGAGCCTTAACTCTGATTTTAAGCTGGCAAGGTTTGGTTGGGATGTTTATATTTATTTATATTTATATATAATTGTACATAGTTTTAAGGGCTCCTTTCCTTTCCTTTCCTTTCCTTTCCTTTCCTTTCCTTTCCTTTCCTTTCCTTTCCTTTCCTTTCCTTTCCTTTCTTTCTTCAATGACCTCATACCAACATTGTACTTTTCACAAGCAGATTTCCAAAAGCGGGTTTTCTCCATGATGTGGCCATTTTTATGAAACTTCCCACCAGCCCCTTCAACACGGTTCCGAGACTGGCAGAACAATCAGTTTGTTGAATTACATGTGCATTTAAGTACTCCTCCAAAGCCTGTGCCAGTGTGTACAGAATTCTAAGATAACTGTTGGCTTGGACAACAAACATTTCTGGAATTAACCACCAAAGAGAGGGGGGTTTTTTTCAGAAGGGAGAGGGGGGTCAAAGGAGGAAAAAATGAACATATTAAAGAGTAAACAAGCAGTAAAAGGACAACCACAGCAATGCACACAAATAGGCCTTAGGAAAACACACTCACAAGCGCACACACCAGCTTTTGGAGTTGGGAAAATGCTTATAAATACCAGAGGTGAAAGCAGTCTCCTAGTATTTTGTCATCTGCGGCAAGCGAGCTGACTTGCGTTGGGGAGCAGCAACGGACAGCAACAAATGCAATTATGCCTTTCTGAAATACCTGTAGGCTTCACTGAAATATCGCCCTAGTTCCTTCAGCCCAAGGGACTGGAAACTGTTTGCATAAAAATAATTAGCCATCAGGCAGCTTCATTGCCAAGACGTGCAAAGGGGCTGTTACATCTAACTGGGCTCAGCCCCATCAGGGTGACAAATTTGTGTCCCTTTCTGTCTTATTCTGACGTTCCTTTCTGAACTCTCACATATCGTGTGATATGTTACAGGCCCAAGACCTCAGCAGCACCCATACTGGACACACATAAGGTTGTTTTTTTGTTTTTTTTTAAAAAGGTAAAAGACCCCCTGGATAGTTAAGTCTAGTCAAAGGCGACTATGGGGTGTGGTGCTCATCTCGCTTTCAGGACAAGGGAGCTGTTGTTTGTCCACAGCCAGCTTTCTGGGTCATGTGGCCAGAAAGACTAAACCACTTCTGGCGCAACAGAACACTGTGATGGAAACCAGAACTCATGGAAGCACCGTTTACCTTCCTGTCACAGCGGTACTTATTTATCTACTTGCACAGGTGTGCTTTCAAACTCTTAGGTTGGCAGGAGCTGGAAGAGAGCAACAGGAGCTCACCCCGTTGTGGGGATTTGAACCGGCGAGCTTCCGATCAGCAAGCCCAAGAGCCTCAGTGGTTTAGACCACAGCGCCACCCGTGTCCTACACACATGAGGAGATGGGTAGGAAAAGCATGTAGCTTCATCCCCCTGTTGCTAGGCCTGAAGGAAAGACACTCATCACGTGCACATATAAGGCTGCAATCACTAGCATTCTTACTTGGAAGTAAGGATGGGGAAGAAATCCAATTTGGTTTGCATTTAAATGTGACTCTACCTAACTCACACTACCTGAAACAATATGCAAGCCAAAACACAGCTGTCTTCTGGAATTCATACTTCTCTGAATTTTGCAATTCCATTCTCCAACCAAGTAACAAAATGCATAAGCTAGGGTAAAGTTGCATTAAAATGCATGTATTCATGGAAATAACATTCAATATGCATTGTGTTAGGGGAACTTTAAATATTAGGAAAATTATGCTCTACAAAAATGAGTATATCAGGCAAAATTGTGCATATATATATATATATATATATATATATACCTATATATATATATATATATATATATATATATATATATATATATGGTGCAGTTTGCACTAAAATACAGATGAATTTTAATGAGGACAATTTGTCAGAAAGTCACCAAGTGTTGTGGAAATGTAGCGGCAGACTTACGACTAGAAAAATGAGAAACTGAGAGAAACCAAAATTGACATGTTCATCTATCCATCCTGACTTGGAAGTTAAGTCCTTCAAAATCACTGTCTTCAGAGAGAATATGTTTAGGGTGAAAGCCTTAATGCACAATACCCACCCTTGAAGGTAAAATCGCATCATAAATAAAACCTCTTAAACATGAAATAAACACTTGAGGCAAACTCAGGCTGCAACCTTTGAAAACCTCTTAGCAAGTAGCTGCTTGCTAAACAAGCTCTAACTTTATATTACTAATGTGTTGCCCCAAACATCTAGCTTACGCTTTGTCATAGAATTTCAGTGTTGGAAGGGACCCAAGTGTCATCTAGTCCAACCCCCTGCAATGCAGGAATTTCAACTAAATCATCCATGACAGATGGCCATTCAACCTCTGCTTATAAACCTCTAAGGAAGGAGAGTCACACGTTACAATTCTGAAATAGAAATAACAGTGCATTTGCCAAGATAAGCTTCCCACATTCTTAAAGAGAGAGAAAAAATAAATTGGCACTGGACGATGAGATTATTTTTAATTTCAGACCCTAATAGCAGCTTCACTTGACAGGAGCACCCAGTGGTGACCTCCGGGTCAAGGTAAGTAAAGAGCTAACTAGTATCAGTGAGTACATTGGGCTTCTACTCTTGCTTGGGCTTAAATAATACTTTTTGGGGAGAGCCATTACTTTAATGGCCACTATTAAGCAGGAAGATATTTGTCAGCCAGTTCAGTTCCTATAATATCCTAAGGCTGAGCAATTCTGCAGTTTTTGAAACTGCTTGCAGTGAATGAACTTGTATCTGAGAACAATCATATTGGTGAGTGAACTAGGTTCCCTCTTCATTGCAATGTACCCAGAAAAAGATACACAATCAAATATTATATCACAGATATTAACAAACTGCAATATTACGTGCAGTGCTATTTTTCTAGAAAAAGAAGTGCTGGAACTCATCATGAACACCATGAACTTACCCCTTTTTCTCTTATAATGGCAATGGCACCCATCTGAGAGGTGCCAAAACTGAGTTCCAGCAATTTACAGCTTAAAAAAAATCCCTGATTACAGGTCTGTGTGCTATAGAGAAATTATGTTCTAACTGTTTTCATGGGAAGATGATTATTTGCCAGACTGTTGTTATTTCATAAGCCACCTCTTCTATTCCTTCAACAACTTTTCTGTTGGAGCGATAATCAGGTTACCTTATCAAAATATGTATTTTATTAATTTTAGTAGTGACAATGAGTATTTTTTGAAGCAATGGATATTGAATGATTTTGAAAAGTTTTAACTTTTATGTTGTTGTTTTTCAATTCCCTTGAAAAAGGACACAACTGAAAAAATGTCAGCAGTCAGATTAATCCTGGCATGCGTCTGTGAATAAATACATTTTTAACACCTAAGATTCACCTCTACTTCTTGTTCAGACTAGCAGTATGTCCACAAATTCCATGCCACTTGGGCACAAAAGGAAGAAAAAAACTGCACACAACTGAAGACAGGTTGGGTCTTCACTGAAATCAGCGGGGAAATGAAAACTGTGGTAAAATATAACAAATGTCTCCTCAAAAATAACAATGCCAGACAAAACAAAAAATGCTTTCATTTCACACTCCTAGTACTAGGTGAGTTTCCCTGGGGTGAGCATAGAAAAATGCCACCGTTGAAAAGTCTATTATTTATTCCCACATACTGCTCCTCAGATGATCTTTGTGAAACCTTCATCAACCCAATGCCCTCCAGATGTTCTGGACTCAAACTCCCATCAGCCCCAGCTAGCCTGGCCGGTGGTCAGAAATGATGGAAGTTATCGTCCAAAACATCTGGAGGGCACCAGGTTGGCAAAGACTGCCTTTATGTATGTGTTCATGTTGGAATACATGATACCTCCATGATAACCAATGTGTGCTGCTGCTTCACAAAATGGTGGCTTGGGATTGGGAGTTATTTTCATATCCCCCCCCCCTTCATGCTTCCACCGCAAGGCAACCTGATAGAAACAATAGTCTTAGTTGGTAGACTTGTGACGGTGGCTTCACACAAGCAGGCAATTGTGTTACAGCTGTAGTTTGTGACACAGAAGGCAGTTCTTTTCCGTTGCATAAACTTATTTATAACTTGGCTCGTATTTTGACTGTAAGTTCCTTATGAACAGGGGTTGTTTATCCTTTCGGTATTTGCCCGCTATGCACCACACTGAGGTCCTGTTTCATGACTGTGGTAACCTGAGCAGATCCTCAATAACAACAATAATAATAACGCACAAAGGAAAAAGGAAAGGGGTGAAGTGTACGAGGTCGTGCTTGGTTGCTTTTGCTCTCCTTTGCCAGATAAAAAGTTTATTGCAAAGTTGCTGCTCGCATGTTGTAACTTTAGGAAGACCCAGTGAAAGTCAGTGACAGCTGCACTGCGGAGGCTGCCAAAGATCGCTCTCGTTGGCTAATTTCCGCCAGTCCTGTTACTACAAGTTCTATCCTGAGCAGCGGCGTTGGCAAGCCTCGAAATTTGCACAAAGTTCAGATTAGTTCACTGCCGTGGAAGTTGCTGGCTCTTCCGCTGTGTCTCCGACCGAGTGGAAATCCATCAGATTAGTTTTTAAGTTGTCTGCTTAACTTTTGGAAGAAGCGTTTGTAGTGAGGGCGAACCTTCGTTTCCTGAAAATCTCGAGAGCTAACAATGCAATCCTTCACACGGTAGCGGCCTGTGCGGTGGGGAGGTCACTGATGCTCTCCCGGCTTCTGAACACAGTACATTGCTGGTGCTTAATGGAATGAAATGGGGAAGGAAGAGGAGTGGGGAGATCAGTGTTGTGAGGTGTGGTTCAGCCAATCCAACAGTCTTGTCTGAACAGAGATTAGATCTCCACATCTCACACCTCCCCATATCCCTTCTGTAAGTAGTAGCGTCCCTCTTCAACTAGCCACCAGCAGGCTAGTATTTACAAGACTCTACATTGGCTCCCAGTACGTTTCTGAGCACAATTCAAGGTGTTGGCGCTAACCTTGAAAGCCCTGTATACCTGAAGGAGCATCTCCACCCCCATAATTCAGTCCGGACACTGAGGTCCAGCGCCGAGGGCCTTCTGGTGGTTCCTCGCTGCAAGAAGTTAGGTTACAGGGAACCAGGCAGAGGACCTTCTCAGTAGTGGCGCCTGCCCTGCGGAATGCCCTCCCATCAGTTGTCAAGGAGATAAGCAGCTATACAACTTTTAGAAGACATCTGAAAGCAGTCCTGTATAGGGAAGTTTTTAATGTTTTACTGGGTTTTTATATCCGTTGGAAGCTACTGAGAGTGGTGGGGAACAAATAATAAAATTATTATTATTATTATTATAAGTGATCCTTAAAGTGAAAACTGATTAGAATGCAGGATTTGACAAATAAATCTCAGAGCCTCTTGTTGTCTATGGCCCGTCCTCTGCATAGGCAATTCACCTGCAAGTTTGGTCATAGTGGGAGCTGAGAGGGAGCAGCGTCTGGCGAACTGGCAGCTTAAACAACACAGAAGCAGGGAGAGACAATAGTATGTTAGCTGAAGCACCTTGGGGCACAGAGTCTCTTGCTCTTTTTCTGAGGACTTATGAGGGTTGGCAGTTCTGCTGCCTCTGCTTGGACCTCTGTAAATAAAGTGAATATTGGGTGCTACCTGTGCTCTCTCCTCCAAAGGAAAGTAAACAAGATAGCACTGAACTTCAGAACTTCACCCCTGTTTTCTGGCTCCTTAAATATTACTATGGGCGCCCCAATTTCTTAAGAACGCATAATAACATACAAGCAACAAGTGAAAGGGTTCATAAAAAGGCAGACCTAACGATGCATATGGAAAGAAGGAAATACGCTTTCTCCACATATGAATATAAGTGAAATTTGTTTTGTAGGTGTGGGGAGTGGAAGCCATATGTCTTGATCTGAAGAAACGGTTTTGCAAGCTCTTATGCAGATGGTATCTAACACCTAAAAGAATGAGCCATATATATCCAGAAGACAAACATTGGAGATGTGGAAGCATATGGCCCATGTTTTGAGGGGAATGCATTAGTATCTAAAAGTACTGGATAATATCGAGGAAATCACAGGATACCAACTAACATTCAAACAGATAGTTATCCAGTTTGGCAGCATTATATGAGGAGTATTTAAAGGGGGGGCAGAGAAATGATTGCAATCCTAGCTGCAGTGAGTAAATGAACAACCAGCTCTAACTGGAAACAGAAAAACCTCCATTCGTAAGAGATTGGCCAAGCATGATTTGGGATGTGGTAGATAATGCTGAAATCCGACAGACATTATTAAATATACAAAGGTAGATAAGGAAGTCTACCTTTTGTTGAAATTTGGTCTATGTTTATTAGGCACTAGAACAAGATAAAAAATTATGCACTTGGAGTTTTATAATGTAAATTCTTTCTTACTCCTCCTCCTCCTCCTGTGATGAATATATATAGGGTGGAATTGTAGTTTGTGAGGTGAAACAATCCCCCCCTCTCCTCTCCCCTTGCACCATTCTGGGGTTTTCCCTGATCCCCCAATTTCAGGGGACACAGCAATGAGGGGAAATCCCTGTTGCACAGGGCCGGATTTAAGTTTGATGAGGCCCTAAGCTACTGAAAGTAATGGGGCCCTTTATATGTCCAGCTGTCCTTTGTCGAACACACATTGTCACTGTTTTTTGTGTTGAATATATGCTATATGGTAATTTATGGACCTAATAGGTATCTAAAGCCATTTGCACATGTTGCCCTGCAACCAGTCCATGCAGAATGTAGCCACCCTATATATAGAAATGAGCAAACCTGTGATATTTTAGGGAGCAGGCTAGCAGGCGAGGCCTATTACTTACATCATAGGAGCCTCCACAACACAAAACACTGTTGCTGTATGTAGGCTTTATTTTATTTGTTTTTTATCTTATATTTTGGAAATGTACATCCAGGGTTTTTTTCTTTAATTTTTTTTGGGGGGGGGCCAAGAGAGTGGGGCCCTCTCCTGTAGGGTTTGTGCTGACAGGGCTCTTGACAGGTGAATTGTGCATATGGAATTTTTTTTTTTTTTTTTGCAACAAACATACAATGGTACCTCGGGTTACATACGCTTCAGGTTACAGACTCCGCTAACCCAAAAATAGTGCTTCAGGTTAAGAACTTTGCTTCAGGATGAAAACAGAAATCATGCTCCGGCAGTGCAGTGGCAGCAGTTAGCTAAAGTGGTGCTTCAGGTTAAGAACAGTTTCAGGTTAAGTACAGACCTCTGGAACAAATTAAGTACTTAACCCGAGGTACCACTGTATAGGAAGAAGGGTTACTTCATTGCTTTTTTATAGAAGAAGAAGAAGAAGAAGAAGAAGAAGAAGAAGAAGAAGAAGAAGAAGAAGAAGAAGAAGAAGAAATTGCTTGAAAATGATGGCTGGTTGCTGGTGTTCTGTCCCAGCAATGCTATCTGAAACAAAGAAGCAGCCCAGCCTTCATTGAGGGAGAGGCCAAACAGCTCACAGACACATCTTTCAAAAGAGGAGGATCCATTATCTTACAAAAAAAGAAAAAAAGAAAAAGCAGGGGAGGGGATGGAATAAAGAAAGGATCCTTGTGGAAAGAACCTTGAGTTACAACATAAGTTTAAACCTGCTGATATTAACAAATAGATGCAATAAAAGGTGCCTTTAAAAAAAGAACATTCGGAATTGGCAAGCTTGATGGAAACTGCTGCTTGGTTACTACGGGCAAAATACTGAAAAGCAAAAATAAAAAGGATGGATTGCTGAAATGCGTGACTACGCAGTAACGACCAAGTTGATGGATTATATAAAGGGTCCGCCTACATGTTGCAGGTCACTTGTAGCTGGCAGTTACCTCTCGTTTTTTATTTTTATTAATTGCAGGTGTGCGAGAGGAGGGCATCCTTGTCAGGAATGCAGCATGCAGGGAGGGAAGGCTTATCACTTCCCTCCCCATCCTGGGTGAAACTAATATCACCACTCCTGTGTGATTACAACCCTTGGAAAATACTTTTGTAGGTTTGAAAAAATGTGTTCCAAGTACATGGGACCTCCAGGGAGGGGAGAGATAAGCCTGCCCTCCCTTGCCTTACATCAGTTTTTGCCAGGGTGATTCAGGATTTTACATTTGTCTTATTTTTTTCCATTCTGGTGTGATGCAATTTTATCCAGATTTTGTGTGTGTGTGTGTGTGTGTGTGTGTGTGTGTGTGTGTGTTGCATTTTAATATTTGTTAAGACAAACAGTCCTTTCTTTTTAAAGCAACATGCTGTGATTTGCCAGGGAAATTCAGTATTCTAAGCTTGTTCATGTTGTCATTTATGTGTCCAAGTTAACTTCTGTTTCTTACTCTTATTCCATTAAACATTGTCAATAATAATAATAATAATAATAATAATAATAATAATAATAATAATGGTATAATGACTAGAAATGAATGAATATGATCTACACCACTATAATTTCCCAATGTTGCATTAATTAAAGTAAAAGGAGAGAGGGGCACCGTTTGATCCCAACAGATGGAAGAAGGCACACTCAAAAATAGAACTGTTTATAAACCATTGGAAGCCATATATACAATTTTGTAAGCCGATTCCTTTTATATCCATTTTGCAATATTGTTTATTGCAAATAACCATTGCAAGAATGGTCATTTAGGCTACAATTTGATATTCTCTTACCTGGGAGTGAGTCCCAGTTAACTTAATAGGACTTACTTCTGAGCTGGCATGCATAACATTAGTACTTTGGTCTGTTCATTTTATTTTTTTAGGCCAGCATATATATATATATATATATATATATATATATATATATATATATATATATAAATAAAAACTTAAGCTGGAGAATATTACACCAAAGATGCATCTAAATAACTTCTCTAGTGCTATAGGCATCCTGTCTGAGCAAGAAATTTCCACTTGCACAATGGGACTTTCCCTCCTTTCCTCCTCTTCACACCCCTAGAATCTGTTTCTGAGTTTCCCCACAATCCTCCAGAGCAGATCTGTGGAGGGCGCAGGGTGTGGGGCGGGTGGAAGAGAGAGGGGAAAGTCCCATTGTGCAAGCGGAATTTTCTTGTGCTGACAGGATGCTTACTTTGTGCTGCATCTGATGCAAGCCACTGATCATAAATGGGTCTACGTATTCTAAGCTTAATTAAGTCTAGATCCAACCTAATACAGTGGTACCTCGGGTTAAGAACTTAATTCATTCTGGAGGTCTGTTCTTAACCTGAAACGGTTCTTAACCTGAGACACCACTTATCTAATGGGGCCTCCTGCTGCCGCCGCACCGCCGGAACATGATTTCTGTTCTCATCCTAAAGCAAAGTTCTTAACCCGAGGTACTATTTCTGGGTTAGCGGAGTCTGTAACCTGAAGCATATGTAACCTGAAGTGTCTGTAACCCGAGGTACCCGAGGTGTTAGAAATCCTATGTGCCTAGTTGTTAGGCTAATGCCCAAAGTATTAAAAGGCTCCAAAGGTGTCTTGTGTGAGTCAAAACAGACATCTCTCCATGCAAAACAGCTTTCCCTGAATTCTGCAAGTTCCCCATCCTCTGGAGCCTTCATACCATCCCAGAGGGTCCCCTTAGCCATTCAGAACAGCTTTTCTGAGGGCATTCAGGGGGCTGCAGGGAGAGCAAGGAGCTAGGAAACCTCTGCTCTCCCTTTCCCAGACTCAGCCTTTCAATCTGTACATTCAAAGAGTCAGAGGCATATTATCATCTTTATCATTAATAGGTGTTTAGCACGGTATTTTATTTTTTTGGGTAAAAGATGAACAACATTCTGATCCAACTAGACTTGCAATCACTGTCTCCCCTTTGCATTCACACATGCATACAAATTCAGTGTACATTTGTAGCGTCATATGCTGAAACCTCTGCAGTCTGGTACATATACGCTTTCTCAAAACAAGGCTTACTCTCAAGCTGGGAGCTTGGCCTGGAGCGGCAGAAATAATCCTGCTCTGCAAATTATCTGATCATTCAAGCCCTAAATTACATTTCGTTCAAAACAGGGTTATAAATTCAGGTCAATTTACCTCATCTGGGCCTCCCAGGTTTACGAACGATCTAAAGCTCTGCTCAGCTCTTAGCTCTTTTTGCGGGGTGGGGTGGAAGGAAATCTATTGCAGTTTCTTTAACTTCCTGTACCATTCACAGCTCTTTTTCCTTAGTAAAGGAAAAATTCAAGAGTATTCTCCCTCAGCATTTTTGTTGTTTAGTTTTTAGTGTTTTCCTACATTGTAGAACAGGACCTTGCTTTGTAACCCAGTCCATGGGAAAAGGCAAGTCATGGGGAACGAGTCACAAAACACAGCGTTGCCTTCTTGCCTCCAAACCTACAGGCCTATTTGTGAAATGTAAAGTATGCAGATGGTGGGAGGCATCTTCCTTGGACATTCTTTGAGCATTTTTGTATTTATGCATTTTCTTTAAACGCAAACTGAATAAAAGTTCAACCTCCCCATCCCCCCCCCACACATTATGTGGAAAGGGACTAACACAACCACTGAATTGCCAAGTTGGAAGAAATTCCCAGGGGTCAACTAGCCAAAAGCCATGCAATGAAGGAACCACAGCTTTAAAATCCCTGTCAAATGCCCTCTCTCCTCTCCTGCTTCCGCTTCTGCTTCTGAGTCTGGACTGCTCTCTGCCCCAGCCTCTTCTTGCTCACTAAACACTGATGCCTCTTCAGCTTCCTCCTCCCAGTCCTCTCCCTCTTCTCCCTCTGACCACTCACTGTCTTCCCACGACCAATCTCCTGGCTCTGAGCCATCTTCCCTTGAGGGTTCTCCAGCTTATGCCTCCCACCATTCCTGTGTCCAGCGGGTCCATGGCATGACCCACTGAAGTAAGTGCATTCAAATTAGTCACGACTGACTTATGGCCATTGATTTCAATGGGTCTACTCTGAGTATGAGACAACCCAAATGAAATCCCTTGTGGTTGTTGCTGTTTTCTTGGAATTTGTGGAGTCGTTGGTGGTAGGGAGGTAACATTTCATAGAAACGTAGAGTCGCGCTGGACCATGAGGAATCTTTTGCCCAACATGGGGTTAACAATTCAGTTTTCAAATTTCTTTGAGGAGAAATGCAGAAGAGTACTCTGAATATTGTGCTAAGGAACCTAAAGCCATCCTCAACTGTACTACCACTGCGACTTATTTAGTGTTAGTTGGGATTGCTTCAGAAACTCATTTAAAGAAACTGGAATGTACAGTATGGGTAATGCAAAGTTAGTAACATATAACTGCCCTAAAACAAACTATGTATTTAATGTTTTCATTGCTTTATTACAACAGCCTCTTCCCAAATAAACATTTGAATAAAGCAATATGTAAACAGAAGGTTACAGCCAAGCAAAACTGTGATGGCAGCAGGGACAGAATTAAGCATTTCAAATTGTATTTAGTGTTGTGTTGTGTTGTGTTGTGTTCACTCCATAACCTATATACAATGGCAGCTTGGTTTAAGAACAGCTTAGTTTATGAACAACTTGGATTAAGAACGCTGCAAACCCAGAAGTAGGTGTTTTGGTTTGTGAACTTTGCCTTGGAATAGGAACATGTTCCGCTTCCTGTTGAGTGTGTTCCATTTGTAAATTGAGTCCCCCGCTGCTATGGGAAAGCATGCCTTGGTTTAAGAACGCTGTGGTTTAAGAACAGACTTCCGGAACGGATTAAGTTCGTAAACCAAGGTACCACTGTATGCCGTTTGAAAAGATTGAGTGCCCTTGAAAAGAGGTAAAATATTGTACATAAACCAATTCAATGTCTGTTGCCCTCTGAACTCATTGTCTCATAATATCAGTGTTTTTTTCAGAAGGTACTCAAGAGTACGCAGTACCGGCACCTCTTTTTGTTGTTGCTAAAAAGTGTGGCACTTACTGTAACAACTCCATGATGAGTACTGGGACCTATTTTTCGGGGGGGGGGGACACTCCATAATATACACAGCCTGATTTGGGGGTTGGAAATGCTTTCACATAAACGCAACATTAGAACCTCGTGGGAGATTGTTTATGCTGAATAGAGATTAATGAGAAAGTCTGGCATTTTGAAGTTCCTATAGGTATTTGTTTAGTTTTGACTCTTCTCGGCATAGTAAAAAGATATATTCCCCTCACCCAGTAATTATAGACCTGACCTTTCCATTATTATGTGGGCAAAACTCCCACCAGAATCAAGCGTTGTTTACATCCATCCCAGGCCTTCTTCCCGCTGTAATCCAGTTCTGCTCTTGTGAGCAAGATTCAGATCTTTACTGCCACTTACAGTTTAATACCGTGACTTTTAAAAAGGTAAAGGTACCCCTGCCCGTACGGGCCAGTCTTGACAGACTCTAGGGTTGTGCGCCCATCTCACTCAAGAGGCCGGGGGCCAGCGCTGTCCGGAGACACTTCCGGGTCACGTGGCCAGCGTGACATCACTGCTCTGGTGAGCCAGCGCAGCACACGGAACGCCGTTTACCTTCCCGCTAGTAAGCGGTCCCTATTTATCTACTTGCACCCGGGAGTGCTTTCGAACTGCTAGGTTGGCAGGTGCTGGGACCGAACAACGGGAGCGCACCCCGCCGCGGGGATTCGAACCGCCGACCTTTCGATCGGCAAGCCCTAGGCGCTGAGGCTTTTACCCACAGTGCCACCCGCGTCCCCCGTGACTTTTACCTGAGTGGAAATCCCACTACATTTCCATAGGATTGAAAACCTTTCAGCCTGATCCAAGGGCGGAGGAAGGGGGATGCGGTGGGTGTGGACCGCCCTGGGTGTCACCACTGAGGGGGGTGACAAAATGTCAGGCGGCACTCACTGCGTGGCCTGCAGCATGCCCGAGCGATGCATCTCTCCCAGAAGAGACACAGTGGCTGGGGCACGCGCAGGCTCCACGCTGCCCAAACGGTTTGCCCCCTGCCTCCCCCCCAGCTATAGGGCGGCTGAGTTGGAGGAGGCAGGCAGGCTCTGGAGGCCCTGTGGTGCGCCCCACCCCTAAGGGCACACCTCGCCCCTAAGGGTGGCTCACCCCACCCCTATGGGCACACCGCCCTGGGTGCCTGAGCAGCTTCCTCTGCCACTGGCCTGATCTTATCTGTGTTTTCTTCAGACCTATGTCTCATTGAATTCAATGGGATTTCAACCAGAATGAGGAGCTACTGGAGGTGTACAGTGGCTGCCAGATGCAGTAACCCAAACCTCCTCTTCCTTTTTCTTCCAGGAACACATAATAAAACGAAGGATGTCAGAGAATTCCAACCAAAGCAGGAACATGAATGGAAATTATTATCAGGGTTTGCTTATTTCTCCCATGTGCAGAACAGAAGTCAATCCAGCAGATATGATCTGTGTTCACTACTGCTGCTGTTTTCAGTCTGTAAAGGGTGTGTAATTTATAACTTCCTCCTCCCCATTTGCATTGTTGTCTCCTTTGCAATGAAACAAAAGAGGTGGAATAATGTAACGGGGTAATTTGTGAAATTTATGTAATTAGTTGCATAAGCTGCATTATTTCGCCACAGCAGGCAGTGCGACAAATAGTTTAGATTTTTGGGTGGAAGATGAACTGCAGCAGTAAGCAAACGGTGATGCGAGGGACATAGAATGGAACAAAACAAAACAAAATGTGGACATTGGCATAAGCCTCAGTGGAGTCTCATCTCTCCCTTCTCAGCCAATATTCAGAGCAACAGTAACTGCAGATAAGGGTACTGGTGGAATAAAGGTAAAGGTAAAGGTACCCCTGCCCGTACGGGCCAGTCTTGACAGACTCTAGGGTTGTGCGCCCATCTCACTCAAGAGGCCAAGGGCCAGCGCTGTCCGGAAACACTTCCGGGTCACATGGCCAGCGTGACAAAGCTGCATCTGGCGAGCCAGCACAGCACACGGAAACGCCGTTTACCTTCCCGCCAGTAAGCGGTCCCTATTTATCTACTTGCATCCGGAGGTGCTTTCGAACTGCTAGGTTGGCAGGCGCTGGGACCGAGCAACGGGAGCGCACCCTGCCGCGGGGATTTGAACCGCCGACCTTTCGATCAGCAAGCCCTAGGCGCTGAGGCTTTTACCCACAGCGCCACCCGCGTCCCTGGTGGAATATGGATGGCTAAATAGGAAAGGTGCACCCACTTGCCACCCCAAACAGTGAGTTGCACTTTGTATACCTGAGGACTGTTTGGAGATGGCGGTGAAGGGAAGAGGGTTCCATTGAGAAGTAAGCCCATAACCTCCCAAGCTGAAGCTGAACTCATGTGGGGTTAGTTCATGCCTCTTATTTGTCCAATTTGCGAGAAAAAATTAAAATTTTAGTCCAATCCTGCCTTGTATCAGAAAAAAAACTCCTGTTTTCAGTTAACATATCAAAGCATTTTGAAGGGCATCCCTCCCCCCCCCCCCTTTAACCAAATGCAAAATGTTAAATTGTTGGCTCGGCATGTAACTCATCAGTCTTTGCAGAACTGGGGGGAAAGAAGAAAAGAGAAAGTTAGGGAATTGGTCATTTGTGGTTAGAACAATCAGACTAAAATGGTGATTTGTCCCTCTTTAAGCCTCAACTTTTTGTTATTTCTAAAAGGTTAGAATCTTGCCAGGCCAATTTTCCCTCTGAACCAGTAATCAGCATGTAATTTTTATTGCTATCAGACCTTTTGAAAATGACAGGATTCGCTAAGATCATCAACATGTGTTCTACAAATTGGTACATCCTTCAAACCATCATCTGATTTCTTTTGGGAAGGAAATGATTTCTTTTGGGAAAGAAATGAGTTTTATTCGAGGTAGGCCCCATACATTGCCCCTTTGCAACAAAGAACCGTGTAAGGAAATCAAAATGGCGCTAACGATAATAAACAAGCTTGCCTCTCTTTGTGGAGACGTTCAAGAGTTCTTTAACATGATTATGTTTATTGATATGTACTCCTTTTATGGAAACGGGGTGAGCTTCATAGCTGCTGCATAACTGCAGTCATATTTGTGGTACAGCAGTTGCCTTGCATGCAGAAGGGCTTGGTTTCCACCCTTGGTGTCTCCCAGAGAGATCTGAGGAAAGCCCTTGCAAACATTTTGGAGGGAAAATGTATAAAGCTCTTATGCTTGCTTGGGACAATTTAAACGTTGATAATTGCAGCACAAGAAAACAAAATTCAAATGGGGGGGGGGGAGCTGTGTTTGGCAACAACAGCAAACGGTTCCCAAGAAATAGATGTGTAAACAAGGGTTATTTCTGAATTCTTGAAAATTGCCTGTAATAAGTATTTTTAAAATACACCAAACTAACCACTGAAAGTAACATAGTGCCAATTCTCCCATCCCCATCTTGATGTGGGATGGGTGTTAAGCTTGCTTCAAGCATTGAGAAAAAAACAGTTCCAAAAAAACCGCCAGCAAGCTCAGAGGGAGAAAAAGGAAATAAATGTTGATTTCCTATACTCGTGCTAGTTATATGTTTTCATTTCCTTATAGGAGAGGACAAAAGTGCCAAAACTTATGGGTAGGCCTGCCCTGGAAACTGAGAGAAATGAAATTGACAAATCCTTCTGTTCCTACTACAGTGGTACCTCGGGTTAAGTACTTAATTCGTTCCGGAGATCCGTACTTAACCTGAAACGGTTCTTAACCTGAAGCACCACTTTAGCTAATGGGGCCTCCCGCTGCTGTCGCGCCGCCGGAGCCCGATTTCTGTTCTTATCCTGAAGCAAAGTTCTTAACCTGAAGCACTATTTCTGGGTTAGCGGAGTCTGTAACCTGAAGCGTATGTAACCTGAGGTACCACTGTATGATCTACTTATATCATTGCTGAATAATAAAACACTGACCTGTGCCCTCTCTTTCTCTCTGGCCTACCTCATAGGGTTGTTGTGAGGAGGTAAAGGCATGACTCCATGTATCTCCCTGTGGCTCTTTGGAAACAGAATAATCTAACAAATAAATAAGTAAAATAACTTGGGATGGACTTTGACAGTGGGTTCCCCCTCCTTCCAACACCTAGAAGTTACTTATTGTCTATGTTTCATTGCTTTCAAGGAGTAGCAATAAAGAATTCATAGTTAACAGCTTACACATGTAACAAGGGTATAGAAGTTTGTAAGGTGTTACTTAGCAACATTCACTGACAGACCGTCAATAGCTAACTAGAGGAGTAAAGGAAAAACTCAGCCAAGGCATCAAAATAGCAGATTTAAGTCACTGACTGTGTCTAAAAGATTGCCATGAATAACACTGGTGCTGTGAATTTCTCATAGTGCTGATTCCCATCAAACCACTTGGGTCTGACAACTTGGCTACACACACAGGTGCGGTGAACACGTGAAGCCCACCTGTGATGAGTTTGTGGGTATTTTTTACATGCCTCCATATCACCTATAGCTTGGGCAAATAATATACTCCACAGATAATTTCATGGCATGGAAATGTAGAATTAATAGGACAAGGTGTGAGTTGGATGGAGGCATGTGGATAGAAGGCTCCATATTATTTTACCACAACGAATGAATACATCTACATGCAGTACTTTTTTATATAAAAGAGTCAAGTGCCACTACTCATAGCTTGATCAAAGTACCATGGGTACCACCACAAAATGGCAGCTTGTGGTATTTTTAAAAAGTGATGGTACTCCATACCACTAAGTACATAACATCACTCAAGAGCACAAGACAGTTTGAGCATATTACACCAATCCTGGCCCAACTGCACTGCCAATAAGTTTCCAGGCCTGATTCAAAGTGCTGGTTTTGACCTATGAGGCCTTAACTGGCTCAGGACTGTGATACCTCAAGGACCACCTCTCCCCATATGAGCCAGCCTGGAACCTGAGATGCTCAACCAAGGCCCTTCTTCGTGTGCCTTATCCACGAGGGATCCGGTGGATGGCAAAACAAGAACAGGCCTTTTTTGCAGTGGCTCCCTGCTTGTGGAATGCTCTCCCTAGCAGTCTGAAGCATTACGGAAGTAGTGAGGAAAATATTTCCATTCACTGGCTTCTCCAGTTTTCTGATGTGATTTGGGGGTGCTGTAAAGGTCTTTTTATTGTTTGGCAGGATGTACATGGACGCATTAGGCGCTGTATGGACGCAGGTGGCACTGTGGGTTAAACCACAGAGCCTAGGACTTGCCGATCAGAAGGTCGGCGGTTCGAATCCCCGCGACGGGGTGAGCTCCTGTTGTTCAGTGCCTGCTCCTGCCAACCTAGCAGTTTGAAAGCATGCCAAAGTGCAAGTAGATAAATAGATACCACTCTGGCGGGAAGGTAAACGGTGTTTCCGTGCACTGCTCTGGTTCGCCAGAAGCGGCTTAGTCATGCTGGCCACATGACTCGGAAGCTGTACACCGGCTCTGTCAGCCAATAAAGCAAGATGAGCACCGCATCCCCAGAGTTGGTCATGACTGGACCTAATGGTCCCTTTACCTTTAGGATGTAAAAACTGATCAGTTTTGGAGTACCGAAAGATTGCCTGAATTAAAGGTGGCTAGCAAGAAATACCGTATTGGCCTGAATATAAGCCAATTTTTCTCAAATTCTGACCATGAAAAGTTAAAGTGCAGCTTATATTCACAACTTTACAGTATGCAGCCAGGAGTGTGGGGCAAACAGCACCAGAAGCACGGCAAAGTGGCGCCCGCCCTGTGCATAGTCCCCTGTCCTCTCCCCCAAGGCCAGGAAGGGAGAGAGCGAGGAAGGGGAAAGGCCGCTGGCAATACAGTGTGGCTGCCCCAGGATGCAGCCAGGAGCAGTGAGGAATCAAGCAGCTTACATTCAGGTATTTTTTCTTTCCCCCCCCCTCTAATTTTAAAGGTGAGGCTTATATTCGGGTGCATCTTATATTCAGGCCAATACGATACTGCTGGAAATGCAATGTGCTAATGGCCATGACATAATAACCTAATAACTCTAGAAAATCTTCGCTTCATGACAGTAATAGCACAACCCTCTATATAGGGATTGGGGGAGAAATTTGGTTTGGCTTGTACTTTAACACAAACCTACCTAACTGGCACTTCCTGAAACAATTTGTGAATACAGAAATGAATATATTAGGAGAAACAGCTTGCATAAATGTGCATATTATGGTTTCATGTGCACTAAAACAATTTGAATACTTTTTCTTTAATTGCAAACTGATATGGGCAAGAGCGCTTGTGTCGTCAGCCTGCCTCATTGTCACAAGCTGGCACTGCCTTTCACCTGGTCTTCCTCTCCAGGACCAATCCTCAGCGTTGCTCAGTAGGAGAAGACGAGGCAAGCGGAGGCTGGAATTCTTCCTTGCTCTTTTTGCTGCTTTCACCTGCTGCTTGGATAGGGCAGGAGGACAGGCGGCAACAGCAAGGAGGAGATGGAGGGTCTCTGGGGATCAGCAGTGCCCCCCCTTGCTGCAGCAGGTGTCCTGCAATACTGACCCTCGATATTAACTCTGAATTCTTCTAATCTCTGCTTGCAAGTTCTCCACTTTGTGTCACCATCAAGCTTAGCTTGCTTCTATCAAAGGCACAAGTATGTTTCCGCACCGATGAGAAACGCCCTCCCCAATGCATAAAAGAATTGCTCTTTCTCTCCTTCTGATCTCAACATAGCCGGCCGGATCATAACCATCTTGCAGCCAACAAGACCCCAAGATTGTTCATGCCCTGTCACTTCCAGTGGATGAGCCCTGGACCAATAAAATGAATAGTTTATTTCCCTACCCACATCTATCACACTAGGTAAAGGGACCCTTGACCATTAGGTCCAGTCGTGACCAACTCTGGGGTTGCGGTGCTCATCTTGTTTTATTGGCCGAGGGAGCCGGCGTACAGCTTCCGAGTCATGTGGCCAGCATGACTAAGCCGCCTTCCCGCCAGAGTGGTACCTATTTATCTACTTGCACTTAGGCATGCTTTCAAACTGCTGAAGGAATGGGTTTCCAAAACCCAAAAACTGACTGTGCAGGCAGTTTTTAAACTGCACCAAAATCCCCATTTCTCCTTAGCTAAAATGCATAAACTTCAGCCGTTGAGCAAATGCAAAACAAGAACACAGCTCTCTCCCTTATCAGTTTGACGGCAAGACTGGCCTTGACTCTACCAGTAGAACAGACACAGACATATCTTATGTTCTGACCACAAATGATGCAGAGACCCAAGTCTGGGACTAACGCCTGAGCATGTTCTCGGAAGTAGTGACCTCTTGCTCCAAGATAGGAGTAGGAACAGGAATATCCTTTTATGGTCAGGAGTGCAGGAAGGAAATCCCTTTTAAGGTTAAGAGTGCCAGAGCAGGAACATATGTGATGTCAACCCGCGTACATAGGCTGACGTGGTTGGGCTCTGAGGGGAGGAGGGAGAGGGTGCCTGGAGGATATAAATACTGCATGAAACTTGTCATTTCTTTGGACTTGCTGTGGACTTGATCACGCAAGTGCCTTCTGCTAGGTTGGCAGGAGCAGGGACCGAGCAACGGGAGCTCACCCCGTCGCGGGGATTCAAACCGCCGACCTTCTGATCGGCAAGTCCTAGGCTCTGTGGTTTAACCCACAGCGCTACCCGCGTCTATCACACTACATCAGTACTATTGACTTAATGCTACAGTAGCTTATCCCAATCATCCTCCCTAATGTGACAATTTTTTTGGATTAACACAATCTGCAGGTGTCAGTAGGATAGTCCTACGCCATTCTCCAAGGCCAGAAATGAAAGTACTTGATAAACACGTCTTGTTGGCAATATAGCCTAATGGTACTCTCTGCTTCATGGGATAGCTTTCCAGTGGCTGTATGCAAAATAGAAAAGAGCCCCTAATTCGCAGCAGATCTTTGTACCAGATTCTAGCAATCTTTGTGCCAGATTCTAGCAATCTTCATACAGGTTCCAGATCACTCGTGTGAATACTACATTGTTTGAAGCAGCAGCAAAAGTTTAAATTGTCTTAATCGATATCAAATGGCTGCTTTTAGTTTTGCGCTATCTATATCTATCATCTATCTATCTATCATCTATCTATCTATCTATCTATCTATCTATCTATCATCTATCTATCTATCTATCTATCTATCTATCATCTATCTATCTATCTATCTTTCTATCTCTCTCTCTCTCATCTATCTATCTATCTATCTATCTATCATCTATCTATCATCTATCTATCTATCTATCTATCTATCTATCTATCTATCTATCAATCAATCTATCATCTATCCAACTATCTATCATCTATCTATCTTGATTTGGATGTTTCTGAACTCACCACAGCCATGAAAACCTCTGGGCACAGCTTCAGCTTGAATAGCCCCTTCAGATCATTCTGCCAGAGACAAGCCGAAAAGATTGAGCTTCCTAAGGTTTTACTCTATGACAGTTTCTTCTGGGCTTTGTGTCATTCTCGTAACTGCTTTGCTGGACAAAGCCCAGGTTGCTGTTGTTTTTTGAAAGCTTGTCTTGTTTGAAAGCTATGTTGCTTGAACTCTGGATCCAGCGCTTCAGGAATACAGCCTTATTAATGATGCATGCATACAAACAGAAGACATCACCACCAGTTTTATCAGAGCTGGGATGATAAGATGGGAGATTTTTATGAAGCCGCTTTGATTTAAGGGAGACTTTTTAGTTGGTAGGCTTTTCTCTTTTGAGTCCTTGCTACTGTGCTTGGATTAAATCAGAGGAAATATGAAGCAAGGATGGAATCTTAGGCCTGCTTGTTTAAGAATTAGTCCTATTGGATTAAGTAGAATTTGAGAGCAGAGGTTTCAGCCTGAAGATTTCACATGCTCCCTTCCTTCATGTCTTCCTTCCCCTTCTTTGAGAAACTAGAGAAATGCTGGTTCAGCTCTGGCTCTGTCTTGCCACGCCATGGACCAGCTCCTCTTCATCCACAATGATGGGAAGGTGTTCCACTTCCGTAAAACAAAATGGCACAAAAGCTTCAAATTGGTAAATAGGATTTACTTTTGAGTAAATTTAGAATCATAGAATCATAGAGTTGGAAGAGACCACAAGGGCCATCGAGTCCAACCCCCTGCCAAGCAGGAAACACCATCAGAGCACTCCTGACATATGGTTGTCAAGCCTCTGCTTAAAGACCTCCAAAGAAGGAGACTCCACCACACTCCTTGGCAGCAAATTCCACTGTCGAACAGCTCTTACTGTCATGAAGTTCTTCCTAATGTTTAGGTGGAATCTTCTTTCTTGTAGTTTGGATCCATTGCTCCGTGTCCGCTTCTCTGGAGCAGCAGAAAACAACCTTTCTCCCTCCTCTATGTGACATCCTTTTATATATTTGAACATGGCTATCATATCACCCCTTAACCTCCTCTTCTCCAGGCTAAACATGCCCAGCTCCCTTAGCCGTTCCTCATAAGGCATCATTTCCAGGCCTTTGACCATTTTGGTTGCCCTCCTCTGGACACGTTCCAGTTTGTCAGTGTCCTTCTTAAACTGTGGTGCCCAGAACTGGACACAGTACTCCAGGTGAGGTCTGACCAGAGCAGAATACAGTGGCACTATTACTTCCCTTGATCTAGATGCTATACTCCTGAATGTTTTGCTTTACTTAGGGCTTCAGGGCAAATAATTCACTTTCCCCTCTTTGGACCATCTTCTGTAATGAGTTTGCGAACCTCTAACAGTAACAGAATTTTCTTAGGCATCGATCAAATTAAAGTGGCTAACTAACTTTATGCATGGCTCTCTCTTTTTGCATTCTCAATGTATACAGCTTGAATGGAGAACTTACACTGACTTGACTTTATACACTCTGTTTACAAAAATATCTGTCACTTTCTTTACATCATTAGCAACGTATGTACATGCCCAGGAATTCCTGGGGAATTTTTGGTATCGTATGGAAAGAACTTGAGTCCAGGCGCAACATCAAAACCACTGTGGTAATCATTAATGCAGCACCATCAGTGTGCATGGTGCTTTACAAAAGTACAGGAGCATTCTGCCTCAAGGAGCTTACAAGTTAAACTTCAACGCGAGGACACCGGTAGTAGTAAAAGTAGACCCACTACTATTTCTGCAGTGCGGTGCCTGCAAGGTCCCTGTCTCCAGCAGTCTAGAGTCACCTAATCAACATGAAGGGGGAGTGGCTTTTTAAGCCACTGTGTCTTCCACAGCAAAACATTAAAGAACACTGAAAACATAGGGAGCTTCAGTTTCCAGCGAATGGTGCACAAGCTCTGCTACATACAATGGAACTTCATGAAAAACACAACCTATCTGGAAGAAGATATTGGAGCACTAGGGACGCGGGTGGCGCTGTGGTCTAAACCACGGAGCCTCTTGGGCTTGCCAGTCGGAATGTCGGCAGTTTGAATCCCCGCAACGGGGTGAGCTCCCATTGCTCTGTCCCAGCTTCTGCCAACCTAGCAGTTCGAAAGCACACCAGTTCAAGTAGATAAATAGGCACCACTGCGGTGGGAAGGTAAACAGCATTTCCATGCGCTCTGGTTTCCGTCACGGTGTTCAGTTGCGCCAGAAGCGGTTTAGTCATGCTGGCCACATAACCCAGGAAGCTGTCTGTGGACAAATGCTGGAAAGCAAGTTGAGCGCTGCAACCCCATGGTCGCCTTTGACTGGACCTAACCATCCAGGGGTCCTTTACGCTTCCCCCTTTTATATTGGAGCACTTCAAATCATTTTCCAAGTTTGCACACAAAAATAGAAAATCTGAAACACATCGAGATCTGCACTGATCTCTTCAATGTCGTTTTTTTTGGGCATAATTATAAGATTATTATATAATCTTCCAAAGGGCTTGGATGTGACTATCATGAATGGACCCTGCACTTTTGAATTTGCCGCTACACTAGTGCCTGAACCTCAGGGTCATAACTCAGAGGGTTTTATTATTTAAATAATAAAAATTTAGAGCCAGGGAGTGGCCAACCAGACACGTGCATGGTTACAGATGTTCAATTTATTATTTGTCCCTTCATACAGCGAGACGGTGCTTATTCCTAATTAAATGAGTTCAGCATCAGCTAAAGCAAATAGAAGCAAACTCAATTTACTTCCCGTAGTTGTGACGGTGCCACAATTTAAGTGAGTTAAAAATCTGCTATGCAGAGTATTTGTTTTCCTTCTTTTTCAAAAAAATAATAAAATAAAACCCAAGATTGCAAACTGCTCACTTTTTTTTTTGCTCTAACATACCAGGAATGAAGAAGCAGTTGTAAAGTATGGAATGGTGGCGGAGGAGGAGGGACAGAGAGAGAAGGGAAATGCCATTGTGTGCTTTGTAACTGAAGTACTACACTTGACTATCTAAAGGTCCCCCCCCCCCATAAGAACATTAAGCCCAGGGTAGGGATGGGGAAACAAGTCTGTTTTTATTTCTCTAATTTGCCCCGTCTTAAATTTAATTCTCCACATTTCCCAACCAGTGTGTGTGTGTGTGTGTGTGTGTGTGTGTGTGTGTGTGTATTGCATGAACATTCTTCAGTATTTTTGTTCAAATTTTTCTGACTTCACACGTATTTATACACAATTTTGACTAATATAGACATTTTTGCAAATCAATTCCCCTGATCTAGTGCATCTGTGTATGTGATTTTCAGCAATATGCATTTTGATCCACGCTTTATCCCAGTATGTGCATTTTGGTACACATAATTTGGCTGAAAAACAGCACTGCAAAATTCATTCAATTGCAAATTTGAAAGGATGGCATTGTTTTGATTTGCATATTTTGGGGGGCAAATGCAGATTTGGTAAGTTTTGCCTTCAAATGAGAACTGAATCAAATTGTGCATGGTTCAGGCTGGGTCCAAACGAAAGAATATTGGGAAATTGTGCTTAAAAAAAGAAAAACACCTTCCAAGTAGGGTCATCCTTACCCACCCTATGAAATGCCCTCCCATCAAGGAGGTAAGTAACTATACAACCTTTAGGAGACATCTGAAGGCAGCCCTGTATTGGGAAGTTTTTAATGTCTAATGTTTTATTATGTTTTTGTATATGCTGGAAGTCATGCAGAGTGGCTGGGGCAACCCAGTCAGATGGACGGGGTATTATTATTATTATTATTATTATTATTATTATTATTATTATTTGGTTGTGATTTCAACCAGTCACAGACTCCGAATACATGTGGTTATTCAACCCCAGCTAACCAAGAAAAGAAAACTCAATGGAATATTATTGGGGAAACCCAAGGGAAAAAAGACCTGGGGAATTAGTATAAAAAAGCAAGTGAACAGGGTATCTAAACATAATCCTGAGAGTTGCCACTTCAAACAGCCCGGGCGATGCTGACATTTCAGTTAAGTGGAGTGTCAAGCAGATGTGTGTGGGGGGGGGAGAGAGAAATATAGACAAAGGGGACAAAGCAGGGAGAAATTACAAGCCTCCCTTAGTTCAAGACCAGTTTTTATGAGTGCCTTGATTGGACCAGGAGGCTACATGCTGACCTCTCCCACACCACCATCAAAGTTCATGATAGCGCTTGCAGTGAGACATGGCTGACCATTCTCCTCCAGCTCTGTTTATTAGGGCTTTCCAACGCAATACATTAAAAGCAGCCCTCGCCTTTTGGCCTCTGACAGTAAATATATTTTGTTTTGTGGGACCCACATCTCGTGCTGAATTTATATTGTTCTTGTTCCACTTGGAACAGTTTTACTTGTTGTACAGTCACAATGTTTCCATCGTTTTTATATGTATTGTAACCTACCCTTATGGAACCTTATGGTGAAGAGAAGGTAAGAAGTATAACTAACTAAATTAAAAAGTATTAGTTTTTGTGGGGAAATGTGGCTGGCCTTGTTCGAAGGCGATAGTACAATAGCCCCACTATCACATGACTGGTACAGCCTTTGTGGGAGGAGCACTAGCCAATTTCTCCTTTAAAAAATGAAATAGATTGAGCCATGATGATGTTTGAAGAAGCTCTGAATTCTCATTCTGCACAGAGGGCCTTTGCAAAGGCGCCAAAACTGATTGGTATCAGCTTATCAAAGCAGAAATCTGGAGAAGCCGATCCTTGGAAGAGGAACCAACAAGCGGATGGTACAAAGGATGAAAGGAAGGAGTTTCCCCAGTACTACTTTGCATTTAAATAGTTCAGTTTCTTGTGGTGAATCCCCATTCAGTAGGCTGAGTGCTAGTGTAAGGCTCACAACACGGCGCAAGCACATCAACAAAGCTGTGTTGATCCTCAAGAGTAATCCATTGGCAATATCCAAATGGTGATGTGCGCCCACACACAAACACACACAAACAAACACACACGTAATATTCCAGAGGGCATTCCCAATTGTAAGACAAATCAGTAAGATGCCACCATTCGAGAGTTTAAGAAATGTGATAGATAGCCCTCAAATAGAAGCACTTTGTGGAAGGGAGTCAACATCTGGCTCTCCTGCCAGAACGAAGCAACAACTGCACATTTGTCGGGTTATATGTTGTGCAGCCAGCTCCAAAATGATAACACTGACAATTCACTCTTGTAGGATAAAGGTGTCTATTAGTTATAAGCAAGTTTCCAAGAGAAAAATCAGGCTATTCTGGAATATTATACTTAGAAGTTTTATCACTACGTCTGGTTCTAAACACATTTGGAGCTAGGCCACATTGATCTCAGTTGGATTTACTTTCAACTAAATCAACATTTTGCAGCTATTTTTTATTGTTATTTCAATGGGCAGGCCCCATTGAAAATGAATTAAGCTTAGGTCAGTTGTGATTACAGATGTAATCCTGGACATGCTTACCAAGGAATAATTGTCACTAAAGCCAGTGGCCCTTATGTCTCTGTAAACACAGACACACACACCCCCCGCCACGTGTCACTATTTTCGAGGGACATCCCTGATTTGGAGAAGCCATCCTGGTTTCTGATTTGATCCCCAAATGTACCACTTTTCCTTAGGATGTCTCTATTTTCAGTGGAGAAATGTTGGAGGGTATGGAGTTATCCAACCCCCGAGCCGTCTGAAGGCAATCCTGTATAGGGTAGGGTATTTTTAATGTTTGATGTTTTATTATGTTTTTATATATGTTGGAAGCTGCCCAGAGTGGCTGTGGCACTCCAGTAAGATGTGTGGGGTATAAATAGTAAAATTATCATTATGGAATGGGACGTCCCTGTGGCGATCACACAGGGTCTCCGGATGTTTCACCATCTATTGATCTCTGTGCCACCACTTTATTTCTCGCTGCCACCACCCAGGCCCTACCTAGTACAATACTGTGTCCAGTCAGGGTTAAATTGGAACATAAACTTCTGTTTATTTATTGCAGTTTACAAGTGTGTGGTTTCATAAACGGTATCGGTCAATTACAATCATGGGGTGCCTATCCAGACCTATAACTTCGGCTACCTGCTCTCACTCACTAAACCACCTCTCAGCTATTTACTTGTCTTCCTAGCTCCTAACTGTTCCTGACTCGGCTTATTTCGCTACACTAACTCAACCTACCCACAGACTCTATCCCAATTCACTCCCACTCCAACCAACCACCCAACTCCCAACAAACTCTCCCCTTTGCCCCTCCCAGAGCTGGTTTTATAGTCCCCCTGACTCCACCCCCCTGGGTTCTGATTGGGTAACCTGTTTAACTAGCACATGGCTGTGATGTATCTTGGACCTTAAAAAGTCAGATCAGTGCTTTCGACTTGGAGTCACAATGTGGTCTCAGTCCCTTGGAACGGTTGCCCACTTTTGTCTTCCATTACAATAGGGACTCCATTTTGTTTCATCCTCAAAATACGACAAATTCTGTGCAACATAAATTAACCCTTGCTTATGCAATAAATCCCCTGGATTTTATGCAAAGCTAAGCACAATTCAATACCACACAGGATAGCATCTCTGTGTCCTAAATTAGAAACTAAACTGTACAAGGTGGGTCCATTCCACCTCCGCTTCATTTTCTAACTCCCCACGGTGGGTTGAACTCTTGACCTGACTATTTAATTTCCGTGGTGTTTCACTAGTAATATTTAAAATGATACCTGGTATAGTGAATTCTCACTTCATCTGATGAAAAAGGAACAACTGAAATTAACAAAATTATTTTGTTTCTTTGGCTTCAGTGCCTCATTAGGAAGATTTATGATCAGGAGCCGAGCAGAGAAACTTCCTTGAATTATGCTGCACTTCTAATGATAAAAAAAACCCTCTGGGAGGTCATGAGCATGGGAGTTTTAATACCCTTTCAGAACCATCTGGCATTAGATTACATGCAAGGAAAGAACAAATTCTGGCAGTAATATTCATCTCCATTAACCTAAAATGCAGGCCAATATGATTATAGTGAAGGAACAGTTTCTATTAGATCTGAGCTAAATTGGTTTATAAAACTGCAGACATCTTACAAAGTGGACTTGCCAACTAACTGTAAAGACTCATTGTGTTTCGCTTCACAATAACAATTTAATTTGTGCTATTTTTAAGGCTGAACTGAAAGAGAACCATGTTTAGCCAAAAAGATTCCTCTTTGAAAAGCACCCACATTTTGGCATTTTTAAAGGAAGGACCAAAAAATGGGGAGCAAATGGTTGCCTATTTGGATATATGAAAAGAACTGTTGTCCTTAATCTGCCTTTGTATAATCGCATAACACAAAGGCATCATCAGCAAGCCTATTCAGAGGAAGGTGAATGCTTACAGACCTCACTCTTATTTAGCTTTGTAACTTCATCACATAGTCAAATCTGATTGGCTGGGATGATATGACACCATCATGTCACTTATATTTATTTACCTGTTGGGATTTTTTGTAATTTTTTCCCTTTCAAACTATTTGCATTTATTTTTGTGAATAGGTTGGGGGGGGGTACTATATGAGGATCAGGAGGAGAAATTGCCTGTGGATAGCTTGTGTGTAGCAATAGAGGAAAGCAGGGCATTTTTAAAAACTTATTACGTGTGGGTGAAATCCTCTCACCACCCCTCAGGAAGCTTAAAATTCTCCCCAAGAAGTGTCCTTTCGATTCTGCTTGGCATTTACATTTTGGGAAATCAAAACGCAAATATAGATGCTGTTCCTTTTGTCTGGACACTTGTCATTTCCAATCCTGCTTTAAACAAAACATGTGTTTGAAACCCACCCCACCAGCTCACGTGAACTTTCGCTGGCCACACACCCATGACTTCATAGTAGCTCCACCAGTGGCACCAATGTGTTCATGTATTGTGCATATTTATTTGCTCATTAATTCATTAAAGGCTGTTTACCTGGAAAAGATTCCAAAGTGGTTTAAAGGTAAAGGTAAAGGGACCCCTGACCATTAGGTCCAGTCGTGACCGACTCTGGGGTCACAGCTTCTGGGTCATGTGGCCAGCATGACTAACCTGCTTCTGGCGAATCAGAGCAGCGCACAGAAATGCCGTTTACCTTCCTGCCGGAGCAGTACCTATTGATCTACTTGCACTTGGATGTGCTTTCGAACTGCTAGGTTGGCAGGAGCAGGGACCAAGCAACAGGAGCTCACCCCGTGCGGGGATTCGAACTGCCAACCTTCTGATCAGCAAGTCCTAGGCTCTGTGGTTTAATCCACAGCGCCACCCGCATCCCTTTACTAGGAAAAAGGAGAAAGTGGTTTACAAATCACTAAAAATAAGAGAGGCCCCACCATCAGGTTTACAACCTAAGCAGTTTAAAACAAGACATATTCTCAAGACACAGATTTTTCTTTTCAAATAAAGTAGGCTTTACCTCAATCTATTTCAGTGGGCATCTTCACATCCAACACAAAACACATGTATCTCCCATATTCCAGACGTCATATACAACTTTTTATTTGGACAAACATTTTGTGTTGATTTTGTAAAAAAGAAACAACTAAGCCTATATACTGCAAATCTTACACATGTCTACTCAGAAGTAAATCCCATTGGGTTTCATGAGGCATACTCCCAGGTAGGTGGGGATATGATTGAACCTACAACAATACACAACAAGTTAAAATGTATGAACAAACAAACGAATGGTTGTGTTCTCAATGCAGCCTAGAGACATCATTGGAAAACAGGTGTTCGTTAAAGTTTGTTCAAGGTGGCCTTCCCCACTTCAAACTTTTCAATTTTATCATATTGGGGGGTTTCAAGAATCAAAACTATTACTGGAATGTCTGCTGAAATTTTGACTGAGCTCTCGTTTGAGCTATGCAACATTCCTTGGGCAAGAGGACAGAGGCAGCTGGACAGAGTTTATAGAATGACTGTGTACACACGCATTTGTGACACAAGTGCTTCTTTGCATGTACAGATGCTGGTCTGCACCAACATACTAAATAGGTATGCAAATGTGCATTTTTTTTAAAACTCCTTGGATATTTGCTAGGAATGAATGAGCCCTGCGGGGGGGAGGGGAGGATCAATGTAGCCAATTTATGGCCCGTCTTTTGAAAAGGAGAGCCCCTTCCTCAAGCTAACTACTCGGTTACTCCATTCCGGCTCTTTGCTCAGAATTGGACAAGAATGGGGATTAAGGTGGCTTTAAGCTACTTTTGCATTTCCTGTGTTCTGGAGCCAGGCAGGAGCCCTTTATGAACCCTGGGAAACAAGGAACAGCCACTGTTTGGTGTGTTCCACCATCTCCCTTCGACTAGGGTGAAGAATAGCAGGGGGGGCTAACATGGATTCCTTAAACCCCTAAGCAGGGGGTATTCTTGCGGAGAGGGGTTATTTCCATGCAATCCCTTTTTGCTGCCAAGAACAGCGCGAAAGGAGCATCGGCATCGTGAAAAGAGGACCAGATTCTTCGTGTGGCAACTTCATGTGCCTGTGATCTTAACGTGATGAACATGCATTCGGTGCCCAGTGCCATGGGCAGACAGCTCTTTCAACCCACTGTGAAGGCCTCACAGCCTTGCAAGAACTGTGGAGAAAGTTTCTCTTCTTCCAGCATGTGTAACTTTTATTCCGACTGATTTATGGTTACAGTTGGAAACCAGAACGCAGAACAGCTTGTTCCTCAGGGCTGTTTACCATAAATACGCACACATAGCCCAATTGTATCTGGTATTTTTCTATCACTCTCTCTCTCTCTCTCTCTCTCTCTCTACACACACACACACACACACACACACACACACACACACACACCACTCAGGGATTTTTTTATTATCTTTTCTCCAAAGCAGTCTTGAAAGGGAGAGAGAGTGGCTGGCAACAAAAGGAAGTGCTCTAACAGGAACAAGAATGAAAGGGGGCAAAGGGCAGGAAGTTGCTAAGAGACCATGTCAACCCCGAGCAGGGAATTAATGTTAAATATCAAAGTGTCGAGCGGGAATGGCATGTTTTCTTAGAAGGGTTTTAGATACCAAAAACGAGCCCTTGCAAATGGAATCTGCTCAGTTTAAAACGGCGCTTTCTAATGTTTAGAATACTTGGCTCCACTTCCTACCTCTTAACAGCACCCTTAGAGGAAACAAAGCACAGAATCAGTGGCCATTCCTGATGAAGAACGTCCATGCTGTGAAGTAATGCTGCTCGTGAACAAAAGTTAAAATATATATCGAAGAAAGAAAGAGAGCGGCCTCTGGCGAGTTTGATGAAGAGAAATGCACACTGCCTTCAGTCCCCATGTTCATGTCCAGCCATTGCTTTGCTTCCTTTTTTCCAGCTCCCACTTTTGGAACATAGGAAGCTACCTTATACTGGTCCATGGAGCTCAGTACCGTATACACTGACTGGCAGTGGCTCTCCAGGGCTTCAGGTGGATATTCCCCGCCTTACCTGGAGATCCTGAGGACTGGATTGGATTGGATTTGGATTTTGGATTTGATATCCCACTTTATCACTACCCAAAGGAGTCTCAAAGCGGCTAACATTCTTCTTTCCCTTCCTCCCCCACAACAAACACTCTGTGAGGTGAGTGGGGCTGAGAGACTTCAGAGAAGTGTGACTGGCCCAAGGTCACCCAGCAGCTGCATGTGGAGGAGCGGGGAAGCGAACCCAGTTTCCCAGATTACAAGACTACCGCTCTTAACCACTACACCACACTGGCTCTCACTGAAGCAGAGCTGGGTGGCACCAGCATATTCCTGTCAGCATACTCCAAAACTCCGGGTATCCCCACCCAGCGGTTTCATGTAGGTATTAAACACCATAGATAATAAACACCATAAAATCCAACCCGGAGGAACTCCATATTGAAAGCTCCATGGGGCTGAAGGGCACTTCCTAAGCATCACCCTCTGGGACCACTGCAAAGCGGTGCCACCCACTCCTAACTCAGACAGCCGCTCCAGAAGGATACCATGGTCAATTGTATCGACAACCACTCAAGGAGAATTAACAAGGGCACATTTCCACTTGCTCAACACCCCCTCACCCTGTGATCTTTCCAGAAACAGCAACATTCCTTGCCTGTGTTTTCTGCTTCCCAGACCCTCCGGTCATTTCCCTAGGCAGCCTATGTTCTCCTAACCCAATTCCATCCCTCCACAATACTACTTCCTATGAATGACTTTCTACCTGACTACATCATTTCCTGTCCTTTGCTCTAGTTATCCATAGTAGCAGTGCATCGTATACCAGTCTCCAGACCATATTCTGTTGGGAAAGGATACAGCATCTGAGGCTTAGGGAAAAAAGACAGGTAAGGACATGAGAGAGTTGTATAGAATAACGAATGCATGGTGTGGAGGCAGTTTTTCCTCCCTCGGCCATAATACTGGAACTTTGGGTCATGCATGAAGCTGGGCGGTGGGAAATTCGGCTCAGACAAAAAAAAACCTGTGGTGCACAGTTGAACTACAAAATTTGCAGCTATAAACCTGTGGTTTTGGCCGCCAGCTCAGACAGATTATATTAGACCGATTCACAGAGAACGAGACTGTCAATGGTTACGAATCATGATGTCTATGCAGTTTCTCCAGGTTCAGGAACAATTTGCTGCTGACTACCAGTTGTTAGAAAGTCAAAGTGGGAGAGGCTATTTGCCTTAACGTCCTACATGTGACCCTCACACAGGCAAAGCAATGGTTAGTGGCCATGTTGGCTGTATACTACCTCCAGTGTCTGAGGTAGTACCTTCTCTATACCTGTTTGCTGGGAGACTCAAGTGTGGAGAGTGATGTTGTGCTTAATAGGCTTCTTGTAGGCATCTGGATGACCATGTGAAAACATGGAGGCTGGAGAAGAACAGCCTTAGACCTGATCTGTCCTTATGCCTTGTTCTTCAGCTCTTGTGACCTTAGCCATTTATGATTCAACATTGAAAGCATGAGAGCTGTTAAGACAGAAGTTATTGCCCAAGAACACAAGGCAGTCTACAGCTCTCTGTGGGGCTTATTACTGGCTCCCATTTTCTCTTAACAGCACTGAATAATTATGTTAACTTGCCTGGCCTTGCTGGCGTAAGCAACGCTTAAAATCCTGACGCTGCTTTTTGTTGTTGTTGTTGCTATTTATACCTTATGATCTCCCAGATTACCTTCTTTTCATTAGCAAGCAGCATCTTTCATTGAGCAAGAGGCTGTTCTTAATGATACGAAACTACGTGGAGGAGCGCCGCTGATGAATCAGACCCCTGAAGGTTACAATATAAATAGCTTTGGTACACAGGGAATGTTTGCACATCGCGGTCATAAATTATGCGAGTTGAAAGGGTTGCAGCAGGTAAGATTGATTCTGTCAAAGGAGGGGAAGGACCCAGGCAATGGACTTCCTACTTTGATCCCAATGCCTGGGCATAGCTTTTATTGATAAAACACTCTTGTCAGGAGGAGTCCCAGATCATCAATAAAGAGAAGAGAATGACAAGCAAGAGAAATGAAGCCAAGTGGGAGAAAGGAATTTGAGATTGTGGTGGATAATTTATACCGGGGGAGAGCATATATTTGGCTTATCTGCAAGCTGACCCTTTTGCACGATAAGAAGGAAAACCCCACACAGTGGGGTATCTGTTGGCAGCGCTTTGAAGACCGGGCTCCATTTTGCTTCAGTTATTTAAGTCAATATCCATCGTTATATGTAGTTTGGTATAAACTTTGATTTGTCCCTGCTCAACGGTACAAGAATAAGGACTTAGACATTGTTAAAAATAATTTCTTCCTACACTTCCCTTCTGCTTTCTAAAAGAAATGTCCCCAAGATGGTTATTTACAATAAAACAGTTCACACATGTATTATATAAATGATAAAAGAATAATAAAAGCACACTTTCCATTAAACCCCTAAATTTTGTTTTCCTGTATTGAATGCTCTATTGCAATCCCAAGTGTGACATGATATGGGTCACATATATTTGGATCACACCCACACCATATGTTTAAAGTACACTGCTCCCTCTGAAGGAGCCTGGGAACTGTAGTTTGTTGTTCTGGGAATTGTAGCTTGGTTCCCAGGATCCCTTTGCTTTAAATCTGTGGTGTGTCAGTGCTTGGAAAGCCCATTTTAAAAATGAATTAATTCCAGTTCCAGTTCCTCCCCTCCAAAAAGCAACTAATTTAATTCCAGTTCAATTCACCATTCATTCACATGAATGATATGATAGCCATGTTCAAATATATAAAAGGATGTCATATAGAGGAGGGAGAAAGGTTGTTTTCTGCTGCTCCAGAGAAGCGAACACGGAGCAATGGATCCAAACTACAAGAAAGAAGATTCCACCTAAACATTAGGAAGAACTTCCTGACAGTAAGAGCTGTTTGACAGTGGAATTTGCTGCCAAGGAGTGTGGTGGAGTCTCCTTCTTTGGAGGTCTTTAAGCAGAGGCTTGAAAACCATATGTCAGGAGTGCTCTGATGGTGTTTCCTGCTTGGCAGGGGGTTGGACTCGATGGCCCTTGTGGTCTATTCCAACTCTATGATTCTATGACATGGTTCTCAGCATTCCCCGCCCCAGCCTTCAGAATTTTACAAGCTAAGAAACTAAGAAAACATCAATGTGTAATGTGAACAATTGTTGTATTTATTCTTCCCAGCAATTATGACCTCCATGCTTCAACAGCATCACTTTTGAGATTGGTAAAAATGAGCAATGCAATGGTCACACCATCAAGCACAGAGTTAAGTGTGATGAACCTACATGGCCAAAGCCACTTCCTGGACTCTTCTCTCATTGTTACATTTCCAAGTTACCAATACGTGGAGCACAGGGTGGAGCCATTCAGATACAGTGACCAGGTCACACAGGTAAGGAGTGACTTCCGTGCTCCCATCGAGGTCTATGGAGAAAACTAAATGAGCTAGAATTCTTAAAACGTGGCAAGGATAGGGAAACTGCTGCCTGCCATTTTTATTCATGGGCTTAAAAGAGCACCACTTATATTAAAACACAAAGCACCATGAGCCTAAGATTGTAAGGTAAAACATAACACGTCTACAAAAAGAATAGCAGCAGCTAAAAATAGTACCAGCAGAATAAAACAGATCTTTATTCATTCAAAAACCAGCACGTAGGGTCAGCTGGAGCAGGCTGGACGCCTTTTGGGGAAAAACCACTGAAGTGGATCTTAAAAAACCTTCTTCTCCGTAGGCATGACACTTGGTCATCCAATGAACTTACACTGAGCAGGGCATTAAAGCGGGAGGGGAAAATATGTATCCATGCAGTGAGACAATGCTCTGGCAATTTCTAAGCTTTCTCTGCACACCCTCTCTGCCTGTCAGAATGACATGCATGTTCGTTCCTTGTTGATAATTCAAAGCTAAATAAAAGAGTGCCGCCTTGATCCTTAGAAAACAACAGAGGGAAAGACAGAAAGCCTAAGGAGCAGGCTGGGATGCCTTACACAGAGTCAGACCATTGGGTCTATCCAGTGGCGGAACAAGTCGATCGGGCGCCAGGGGCGGCGCCTGTGGGTTGGGGCGAGCCGGGCCAGGATGCTCTGCAGGGCCGCCACAGAGTCTGCCTGCCTCCTCTCACTCAGCCGCCCTACAGCTGAGGGGGAGGCAGCAGATGGACCATTTAGGGCAGCGGGCAGCCTGAGGGCACCCAAGCCACAATGTCACTTCCAGGAGAGACGCGTGGCTTGGGCGTGCTGCAGGCCCCGCGATGAGTGCCGCTGGGCATTTTGTCACCCTCCTCAGTGGTGACACCCGGGGCGGACTGTCCCCACAGCCCCCCTTCCTCTGCCCCTGGTTCTATCAAGCGTAGTAGTGCCTACCCTAGCTGGCAGTGGCTCTGCAGGATATATCTGAAACTCTGCCTGGAAAAAGAAGAAGAGTTTGGATTTGATATCCCACTTTATCACTACCCTAGGGAGTATCACTACCCTAGGGACGCGGGTGGCACTGTGGGTAAAAGCCTCAGTGCCTAGGGCTTGCCGATCGAAAGGTCAGCGGTTCGAATCCCCGCGGCGGGGTGCGCTCCCGTTGCTCGGTCCCAGCGCCTGCCAACCTAGCAGTTCGAAAGCACCCCCGGGTGCAAGTAGATAAATAGGGACCGCTTACTAGCGGGAAGGTAAACGGCGTTTCCGTGTGCAGCTCTGGCTTGCCAGAGCAGCGATGTCACGCTGGCCACGTGACCCGGAAGTGTCTCCGGACAGCGCTGGCCCCCGGCCTCTTTAGTGAGATGGGCGCACAACCCTAGAGTCTGTCAAGACTGGCCCGTACGGGCAGGGGTACCTTTACCTTTACCTAGGGAGTCTCAAAGTGGCTTATATTCTCCTTTCCCTTCCTCCCCCACAACAAACACTCTTTGAGGTGAGTGGGGCTGAGAGACTTCAAAGAAGTGTGACTGGCCCAAGGTCACCCAGCAGCTGCATGTGGAGGAGTGGGGAAGCAAACCTGGTTCACCAGATTACGAGACTACCGCTCTTAACCACTACACCACACTGACTCTCTCTGGAGTTTTCCCATCATTCCTTGGGACTGCCAGAGATTGAATCTGGGACCGGTTGTGTGCAAAGTGACACCTACAGTTCCTCCAGGGCCAATGGCTGAAATATACCCTGCAATATATTCTCCTATCTATCACTGCTTCCTCATGGAGGGGTTTCAACAATCTGGACAGAGTTGGGATGCCACAGTTGGAGCAAGTCCAGTTGAAACAGCCAGAGCATGGTCTTTTCCATCTGTACTTCAAGTGCTTTGATTGTTTTTACTAATAATCCTATTGTTTTATTCTTTTGGAAACCACATTGAGATTTTCTATGACCAAGTGGCATTTAAATTTTATGAAATACATAAAGAACACAGCTCTTAAGTACCTTTCTCAAAAATGAGCCAATGTGGCTTACAGATAGATATATAGATATATAGTTTAAAACCAACAATAAAACAATAAGGAATTGTATAATACAAGCAGCATGCATCTCATAGAAATCAAATTGGCAGAATACACATTTAACTACAGATAAATAAAAAAATTGTCAGCAAAAGCAGTTCATCGTCACATGCCATCAACACACCTGAGAGCAGAGGAAAGTTTTAACCTTTCATATGCAGAGCCATCAATTGCATAGTGTATCTGGCACCACTTGTGATCACGGCATAACTTCCTTTATGCAGAGAGGAACTGCTAATGCTGAGACAAGGCTGTTACAAAGCAGTGCTGGTTCCACCTTTTGCAAAGACTCTAAAATGACCACTTCCCACAGGAATGAGCAGAAACGATCACTTCCATTGACAGGAAATTGCTGGGTTGGAAACACAAGATGTACTTGACTGAATACACCTGTAGCTAGAACCACCCACCCAGTGCAATTTCACACCACTTCTCACGCTGTTCTGCAAGCCGCGCACATCTTGTGCCAGTCACATCAGTGTTCACCAATAGCTTTGTCCGGTCTCAAAAGCATTTCAACACCCCCCCCTTTTTTTCTTCTAGGAGGCATTGGCTATGATGGCAGGAGTAGGGTTGCCAAATTCCCAACAGGGAAAATCAGGAGCTTTGTTTGGGGGGGGGGTGTTTCCTGGACATTTTGCCAATTCAGCAAAAATCCGCCTGGACGCCATTTCGCTGCCCGATTCCCGGACGTGTCCAGGAAAACCCAGGCGTATGGCAGCCTTAGACAGGAGCCTAGCTAGGATAGCAACACTGCAGGGAGCATCCATAGCCACTTAAACCAGAAGCACCTGTTTACATTACATCCCTCTGAGTTGCAAAGTGTTCTGTGAGCCTTCTAACCAGCAAAGCATTGCCTCGTGGTGACACTCTCTTGACTGGTTCAGATTTGGCAAACCTGATTCTTGGCAGCTGGGTGACCGGAAGGTGTTTGTGTGTGTCTATGGAGGGGTGTGTGTGGCATCTGTGCACATGGCCTCTGTTCTAAAGGACTCTAGCATCCAAGCAAATTGTGCTCCTCGCTTTGCTGTGTTGATTCAATATCAAGTTCCTGCCTGAGCACAATCATCCTAATGCTATAACTAGTAAATCACTCGGCTCCTTACATGCAATCATCCAGCACCACAAAACGACAGGCGCCGCTTTCCTCCACAATCTGTTCTATGGTACAGTTTGTGGCGGCCCGGCTTAATTCTCAAATGCAAGGCAGAGCAGGTATCTGCAGCAGCGTACGAGCCCATGTGAAAATAATTCCCGCTTAGCATCTAAAGACTGGAGGAAAGGCAAAGAAAACACACGTACACAAAAGGGTGTGTGATGGGGGGGATGGGGATGACCCAAACTGTCATCCAAGTCCTGCCTTGAGTGGGGACAAAGAGTGTATTTGGCGGCAGCTGTGTCTTCTGTGTGCTGCACGTAAGCTGTGTCTCTGCAGGACCACACAAGTTCATGGCAGCTCTTAAAATCCCAGCCAAGCAGCACTGAAGCAGCTGCAAAGTCATGTGACACAGGGGCACCTGGGAAGCAGGGATCTAGATATAAGTGCGGCTATTTGTGGAATCGCTGCTTGCTGTGAGGATGCAGGAAATCCCATTAAGGCTGCAGACCTGGGAGTAAGTGTCCCAGCTAGACATGCATAAGATTGGGTTACGAGATAATTCATTAAATGTCAGGATTTTGCTGCGTCAAGTTTTGATGAACTTTAAATCACTGTCATTTCAAAATGGGGGTTGTAAAAAGTATGCCGTTCCCCACCCGAGGAGATGCCTGTTTCATGGAAAATGGGGGTGCAGCCTGATTTTTAAAAATTACTAGCAAGATTTATTGACTAAAATCTATTAAATTTTCATATTCATAAATCTTTTATTGCTCACTTTTCACTAGAGGAACCAGTGGCGTAGCGTGGGGGGTGCAGGGGGGGGCAGCCGCACCGGGCGCAACATCTGGGGTTAGGGCAAATCCACGGGTTAGGGGGCGCAAATCCACGGGTTAGGGGGCGCAAATCCACGGGTTAGGGGGCGCAAATCCACGGGTTAGGGGGCGCAAATTACTTGTATTGCCCCGGGTGCTGACAACCCACGCTACGCCACTGAGAGGAACAAAAGAACCTGTCCTACAAACAGTTTCCAACGCAAACACGTATAACAGCTGAAATAAATTAAAAAATCAAAAAAATTGTGTGCATGCACACTTCTTCAGATACCAAATACTTCAGATACTTCTTCAGATGCACATGAAAGCATATAACCAGAGCAAACTTAGTTGGTCTCTAAGGTGCTCCTGGACAATTTTTAAATTTTTTTTATTTATTTCAACTGCGTCAGACCAACACGGCTACCTACCTGAACATGTAATAGCTTTTCAACTTCATATCACAGGTGTACATTCATACACACAAACATAAACACACAACACATGCATGCCTCTATATTTTGCAGTAGTGACGTTCCAAAGCTAAAACAACAAAGCTCCTTTTGTTAATTCCAGGCATATTTTCCAGGAAAGAAAACTATCATTTTAAGGTTAGCATTCTAGTGGCTAGCTAGATGCATTCGCCTCCCCACAATTCAACACAGGACTGAGCTTGCATTGTCAGAAAAGTTATTCCAGGGGGGGGAAATTGCCTGTTCTCAGCAATGGCCAGCCAGATGCAACATGTGAACACATGTCCATGTGCACACACAAGCATGGTTACTGCCCTCCTCTTCAGCCTGAATATGGGAGAAGTGACAAATGCCTTATATGAGACTGCAACTAGGCATAGGGAAGACCTGTACGGCTCTGTTCTGTTTGCAATTGATAGGGCCAACAAAGGCACACATTGCATAGCAGAGGCAGATTTGAGGCAGGAAGACCGGTTCCACCACACTGGGCACCAAGCCTAGCGGGTGTTGCAGGGCATCGCAACTATAATGTAGTACATTGGGCAGAATTGAAGGCAAGAGACAGGAGGCGCCAAAGTTTGCCTTGCACAGGGCGCAGCTGAAATATGACCAAAGTCTGCCCCTGTACCCAGCAGCAGGGTGCTACCTTAAGTTCATGGCTACTTCTTTGCACCAAATTGTCCTTGAAAGGGTGCTATTACGGTGACAAAGCGACAGGGTGTTTAACTAAAAGGTAAAGGGAACCTTGACTGTTAGGTCCAGTCACGGACGACTCTGGGGTTGCGGGGCTCATCTCGCTTCATTGGCCGATGGAGCTGGCATACAGCTTCCGAGTCATGTGGCCAGTATGACTAAGCCGCTTCTGGCGAACCAGAGCAGCACATGGAAACTTCCCACCAGAGCGGTACCTATTTATCTACTTGCACTTTGACGTGCTTTCGAACTGCTAGGTTGGCAGGATCAGGGACCAAGCAACGGGAGCTCACTACGTCATGGGGATTCAAACCGCCGACCTTCTGATCGGCAAGCCCTGGGCTCTATGGTTTAACCTACAGTGCCACTCGCAACCCATGGGTTTAACTATGCTTCCCCAAAGTCATTTTTCTGCCCACAAGATGCCAGACTATGTTTGTGATATAAAGGTAAAAGGTGCTGGGGAAAATTAGGTGAAAAGCAGCGGGGGGATGTTTGAGAAAAAAACCCCATGCCATTTCTCCAGTGCAAATTGCCCACAATAAATCTTTGGGGCAGAGAAGTTGCTGTCAGGTTAATGTTACATGCGACGGTAGTGTAATATAATTTTGTCCTAAGCTGCAGTAGAGCAGATCTCCATTTCTGCAGGTGCAACTGACAGGGCCCCTTAGGAGTGGTATATAAATGGAGCTGCTCATTAAAGAAAGAGGCAGGGAAATCTATAGATGGCACACAGTAAATTCAGTTACCTAGAAGTTTCAGTAGTGGGGTATTCCCCCCCCCCCCAAACTCTTTTCTCTCTTTTTCTGTGTAGGTTCCAACTGAATTAATTTCATAGAAGTCATTAAAAATCAGCTCTGATCGGCATTGAAAATCTGATTGCGAAGCCTTCAGCGAAGGGGCCCTTATTTTATTTTTAAAAGAGAATATGCTTTCATGTTTAATTGCATCTGCAGTTCAAACATTTACCCCCTCTAACTATAAACCTGAGCCAGCTGGGGTCTTGCCCATTTGGCATGGACAGGAAAGCCACACTTCTCATTTTGCAAGTAATACAGTGAGTTGTCGTTGAAATCTAAGGTAAAGAAAAGGCACACCAGGTATATACCATGCCTTTACATAATATTCAGAAGAAATCATACGTTGTAGGATGTGCTGAAACTATCTCTCTGGTAAAATCTTAAAAGGGTTCCTTTCACAGTTACAAAGGTGTTTATTCTTGCCTCACCTCCTTGGTAGTGAAATCTGTTTTTTGTGTGTGACCAGGTTGATATCAGGGATGGAATAAATATCTAGTTTGGTTCACATTCTGATTCCCCCTTCTGAAATCAACAAGCGAAACGAACACAGCTGTCCTATGAAATTCACACGTCTATAGATTTTGCCGTGGAGTTCTCCGACAAAAAAACCCAAAGATGTGCATATGGGGGGGGGGGGACTGCCTGCAGAAAGATGTACATCAGAAGAAATGCATTTATTTTTATGAGAACCTTTTAAAAAATTACAAAGTGATGTGTAAATGCGGCAAACTGAACTCAACACTGGAAAAACGGAAGCTGAGAGAAAACGAAACTGACAGATCTATCTGCCTCTAGTTAATATAGGATAAACTAGTGAATTATAGTGGCTAAGAGTCTGAGCTGTGAAGTTCTTAGTTCAAGTCTCGCTTCCACACTTATGAGATAGTATTAGACAAGCGACTGTCTTCTTCTTCTTCTTTGGCGATCACTCGTAGCCAAGTAAGATTGTCTTCCATAAATACGGTTTTAACAATGAGTGCGTAGGTGACTGTGGAGGCCAATTCTGGATCCACGTGTCCTTCCACAGTGGGGATATTGGTTTCCAGGTGGGAGTTGATCATGGTGAGGGTTTGCCAAGCGTGCCTTCCTCTTAGCACGTTTCTCCCTTGCGTCCTGAGTTCGAGTGTCTTCAAAGCCCATGACATCTTTGGTAAAGGCTCTAATCTTTGGTAGAGTGCTCTAACTGGAGCACTTGCAGGCCAGTGTTTCCCAGTTGTCAGTGTTTATACTACATTTTTTTAGATTTGCCTTGAGACGGTCTTTAAACCTCTTTTGTTGAATACCAGCATTACGCTTTCCATTTTTAAGTTCGGAATAGAGTAGTTGCTTTGGAAGACGATAATAAGGCATCCGAACAACATGACCAGTCCAACGAAGTTGATGTTGAAGTATCATTGCTTCAACATTAGTGATCTTTGCTTCTTCCAGTACACTGGTATTAGTTTGCCTGTCTTCCCAAGTGACGTGTAAAATTTTTCAGAGACACCATTGATGGAATCTTTCGAGGAGTTGGAGATGGCGTTTATAAGTGGTCCATGTTTCACAAGTATACAGTAAGGTTGGTAGTACAATAGCTTTGTAAGGCAAACGACTGTATACAGTGGTACCTCGGGTTACATACGCTTCAGGTTACATATGCTTCAGGTTACAGACTCCGCTAACCCAGAAATAGTGCTTCAGGTTAAGAACTTTGCTTCAGGATGAGAACAGAAATCGTGCTCCGGCGGCGCAGCAGCAGCGGGAGGCCCCATTAGCTAAAGTGGTGCTTCAGGTTAAGAACAGTTTCAGGTTAAGAATGGACCTGTGGAACGAATTAAGTACTTAACCTGAGTTACCACTGTACTTAGCTGGCCTACCTGCAGTGTTCAGTTTGTTTGGCACCAGCTGCACTGGTTGCCAGATTGCACCCGGCCTTAAGTCAAAGTATTTCCCTCCCCTACCTTGAGGAATGCATCTCCCCATATGAGCCCACTCACTAATTTACTGAGCCTACCTTCCCATTGGCAGGTCTGAACAGCAATGGACAGAGGTCAGGCTTTTGGAGCAGCATTGCCTGCCAGCACCACAGATGGATGGATCAGCCCATTACCAGTCCTTGTCCACTTCACACACCTCCTTTCATAAGTCTGTCCTATGCCATGCCTGCCACAGTCTGCAAGCAAGAGAAAAATCCAGAGAGGGGAAAATTGATTTCAAATATGTATTTTATCACTAAACGTACGTTTTATTTCAGTGCGTGCATTTCTAAGCAGACCTCTAGGAATGGCACCAAAGAAACCCCACGAAAAAACAGTACAGGAGAGGGGTTGGAAGGAATTTTGGTAAACCCCTTTTTTCATCTTATAAAATGCCTGAGCGTGAAATTTTGCACAGTGCTAGGAGATATGCCCTAAATCTGTCCTCTTCCATCAGCAATAGTGTTCTAAAGATCCTTTCAGCAACACATGTCAACTCAGATCATGGCTAAGAACAGATCTGTGTAGAAGCTACTAGGTGACGACCTCAAGGACTGGTATTTTTTAAGTATTTGCTCACCCTTTAAGAGTGAATTATCTTAATATTTTATACATCCCCCCCCCCAATGTGATAGGGCTCAACGTTAGCCTGTTTTGACATCAGCTGTCTGGGACAACTGAACCTTTTACGTCGCTGTCAAAAATGGATCCAGAGGTATTTGTAAAGTGCAGGAGCCATAGGCAAGAAATAAAGGAGTGCATTGGCATATAAATAGAATATAGGCTCCCCACAATTTATGCACAATTGACATGTGCACAGCCGCGTATATGTGCAATGCCGGGAAATAAATAAATAGATTCAAACCAGGAAATGGCAGGAGAGAGCTGGAGACACCCTCCCTGGAGCCTGAAGAAGAAGAAGAAGAGTTTGGATTTGATACCCCACTTTATCACTACCCTAGGGAGTCTCAAAACAGCTAACACTCTCCTTTTCCCTCCCCCCACAACAAACACCCTGTGAGGTGAGTGGGGCTGAGAGACTTCAGAGAAGTGTGACTAGCCCAAGGTGCATGTGGAGGAGCGGGGACGCAAACCCGGTTCACCAGATTATGAGGCCACCGCTCTTAACCACTACACCAGAGAGGACTTTGGTAAGGGTGGAGGAAGCTCCATAGAGACCGGAGGCATAGCAGGGCTTTGTTTCAGCTAGCCAACCCACCTAGCAGCTGGCGTGCGTGGTAGTACAGCAGCAACAGCCATTTTCCTGCATGTGCTCCAGCCGGCCCCAGAGCTTCAACTCTAGCTGAAGAGAGTGTTATGTGGAGAGAGAGCAGGAGAGAGCGAGAACTGGGGAGCATGAAAAATAATGGGCACTTAGAAGCTTTTTAGAGGGTGCTCCAAACTTACGCTTTTTACTTATGTGCATGGGGGCGCGGAATATAACCCCTGCGTAAGTGGGGGGGTAACTCTTTAACAAAACTGCACAGTTACATGACAAAGCATAGTTTTACATACACAAAAGTACCTTATAGATCATGGGTAGGCAAACTAAGGCCCGGGGGCTGGATCCGGACCAATCGCTTTCTAAATCTGGCCCGCGGACAGTCTGGGAATCAACGTGTTTTTACATGAGTAGAATGTGTCCAGAAGGAATTCGTTTATTTCCCCCAAAAAAATATAGTCCGGCCCCCCCACAAGGTCTGAGGGACAGTGGACCAGCCCCCTGCTGAAAAAGTTTGCTGACCCCTGTTATAAATCATTACGATTAAAAAACAACAACAAGTCAAGTTTGTGGGATTTTTTAAGTCAGTATCTATTCCAGGCCAATATATATTGATATATAAAATCTTCATTGATAACATAATGTAAATTAATGCAATTACAGTGCAAAGTTTTACATTCCCACTCAGAACTAAGTCCAATGAAGGTCAATGGGGGCTTCCAGTAAGGATTTTAGCTTAATCTTGTTTAAGATTAGCTTCATTCTGTTTAAAATAAAGTTTGGAAGCAAACCAAAACACAACTTTTCTTATAGACTGCAGCAGAGGCAAAGACAGAATTATTTAAGTTTATTGCATGAGTTGGATGTAAAAAGTAACCCACTTTAAAAAAACCCACACAAATCTGACATTTGCATGCCCATTAAGGGTAGCCAACCCTGCCTTTGAGACCAAATATCTATGCAGCCACAACAACAGAGTTTTACTTGATTATCAAAATAGCTTCGCCTCAATCCATCTTCTTTTAAACATGGTGTATAGCCACCAGGTCTCACCTTTCCCCAGTTTAGCATTCCAACATATCCTGGAAAAGGCAGTGGCCATGTGGCATGAGAACTCTGTATTTGCATTCTTTATTTGCGGGTAGGATGCAGGATCTGCACCGCTCCTGCTTTAACTCACAGCCAGAGGAGCGCTCCCTTATCAGGAACGTTCTCTTAGATGAAGGCTGCTGTCAAAGTGCTATCTCGTGGATGAAAGCCACCTAAAAACTCATGGTATCTATCGACTGCTGTTCCAAACAGTGAGAGAGATTTGCTGTGGGCTTTTTGCACACAACAGGGCTTCTGGGACCTGACTGCACAGCCCTCTTCAAGCATTCATACTCACATCCAACATGTGAGAGGAAGCAGGGACTTGCTGTCAAGCCGCTCCTCTTCTGGCAGGTCCCCTCTAAAGCTAGGGTTGCCATATTTTGAAGAGCAAAAAAGGGACACATTTGCCGACTTCTCATTTTAACTATGGATCGCCATGACGGAAAAGAGGACGTGTCCTGGAAAAAGAGGGCAAATGGCCTTTGATTGAGGACATATATGACCTTTGATTGAGGTCAAAGGTCTGAAGCTGTGGTCCTCCTCTACCCCAGGAGAGTAGCTGTCCAATTTAGAGCTGCAGTTGGGAAGGAAGTGATAGGAAGCAGAGCATGAGTAAGGAATATGGAAAGTTATCTTGGACTGCATTTGAAGATGGGCACCAAAAAGCAAAGCATCCAAGTGGAGCATATTCAGAAAGAAGAGAAGACAGATACAGTGGACCAGGGCATTGGAGGCATTTGCAAGTAAATAAGATGCTTAAATAGGAGTTGAGAAAGAACTGGCAAAGAGAGTACAGTGGTACCTCTGGTTACATACGCTTCAGGTTACAGACTCTGCTAACCCAGAAATATTACCTCAGGTTAAGAACTTTGCTTCAGGATGAAACAGAAATCATGCTCCGGCGGGGCGGCAGCAGTGGGAGGCCCCATTAGCTAAAGTGGTTAACCTCAGGTTAAGAACAGTTTCAGGTTAAGAACGGACCTCCGGAACGAATTAAGTACTTAACCTGAGGTACCACTGTAGTACAAAGATGTAATACAATCAAAACAATAAGCTGAAAATATCAAAGGAGCAGCAGCACTTAGGACAGAGGCTTAAGAACAGAAACAGGTATTCTCATTTTATTTCTGCCATTTTATTTCCAGTCCACCCAGTCCTTAAAGTATAAGCCTTAAACTCTTCTTCCTGAGTTACCTGGGAATTAAGAAATTTGACATATTGCTGGACAGAAAGCCACAGTGGTTGCATTTTGAAATGTAACTCAGTTGCTGGCTTTGAATACTATTTAAGAGACAAAATTAATAACTTCCCAGCCCACAAAAGTTTAGCACATGATGAGGAGGATGAGCACATTTTTCCATCCTTATAGAGTGAGATGCCACTCAATATGAGCCTCACCAATTTACAACCTGCTATTGAAAACCTTAGTTAACATACCAGTTGATCTAAGTTCAGTGTTCAATTCAAACAATAAAAAAATGTAAAAACAGAAAAAAGATACAACTCTCAAACTTATAAAGAAGAAGTTATTTCCTGTCATGAATTGGCACCTCAAACGAACTGGAAACATTTAATGTTTAAGGAAGATTGTCATTGTTTGGCTTTGACATATGTCTAAGGAGAATTTCTCATAGCTGTCGAACATCTATTCATTATCTATGCCATTATTGTTCAGGCATCTGTAGTAATACATGTGCATAAGTTTAGGAGAGGATAGCTTCATGCAAGGCCAATTATAAGTTGACAAAGAAGAGGCGATGGAGGAGATATTGCTAGACATTCATGTAAATGGTTTTATTATTATTATTATTCTAGTACCTGACCATGACCTCCCTTTCATAAAACAGAATAATGAGACTGGAAGGGAAGAAGAAAAAAATGACTGCTCACAGACTGTCAGGTCTAGGCTATGAGCAGCAGTCTGAAGTTAATAAGGAGCCAGGAGTCATGTGACAGGTCAGTGGCCAGAACGGATGGGCCAAAGAAAAGCAAATAACAAACCAAGAAGCAGGATAAAGGAGGACGCCAGGAGGCAGGGCCAAAGAGCAAATCTAGGACCTGAGAACAAATTGGGAAGCAGGTCCCAAGAAAAGGATCACACTGGAGCTCAGGAAAGCCTTGTTGTATAAGCAGACCTCAGCTGGAAGATGGGAGTCGGTCCAGAAGGGTAGACTTTCCAAGTGTCCCTATTGTCCAGAGACGGTCCTGGATTTACAGAAGCCGTCCTGGTTTCTGTTTGATCCCGGAATGTCCTACTTTTCCTTTGGATGTCCGTTTTTATTGGAGAAATGCTGGGGGGTATGGAGTTATGTGACCTCCGAGCTAAGGAAATAAGTAACTATACAACCTTTTTGTTGTTTAGTCGTTTAGTCATCTCCGACTCTTCGTGACCCCATGGACCAGAGCACACCAGGCACTCCTGTCTTCCACTGCCTCCTCAGTTTGGTCAAACTCATGCTGGTAGCTTCAAGAACACTGTCCAACCATCTCGTCCTCTGTCGTCCCCTTCTCCTTGTGCCCTCCATCTTTCCCAACATCAGGGTCTTTTCCAGGGAGTCTTCTCTTCTCATCATGTGGCCAAAGTATTGGAGCCTCAGCTTAATGATCTGTCCTTCAAGACAGTGAAGTTTTTTAACGTTTAATGTTTTATTATGCTTTTACATATGTTGGAACCGGAGTGGCTGGGGCAACCTAGTCACATGGGTTAGGGAAGAAGAAGAAGAAGAAGAAGAAGAAGAAGAAGAAGAAGAAGAAGAAGAAGAAGAAGAAGAAGAAGAAGGAATGTCCCTATTTTCATCAGAGTATGGAAGGATCTTCACTGAAAAGGCTCTCACCTGTAAGTCAGTGGTTTGGCACACAGGGCACCTCCACATAGATCCCAGCAAACAAGATGTAAAGCCGAGACAGATGTGAAGTACTAAAGGTGGGCTTCTAGAGTAAATTTGTAGATGTACAATTTAAATTTGTAATTTTCCCATTACATAAAGGCAGCTCTGCATAAAAGGGGAAGTGGGGTCAAATGGCTGGCTTCACCACCAGTGCCATCTGGCTCCCAAAATCTGCATCCACTCCCAAAATCTGCATATTTGAGGGCTACACACATAGGCTTCTGCACTATTTGGAACTTGGAGCATGCAGGGTTCTAGAAGTGTACATACATAGACTTCCTCTATGCAGATGTTGGGGGGTACGGAACTGCACCACATCAAAGAATGCCTGAAAGGGACTTCACTGAGGTTAGGGGTGGGGAAACTCTGGTCAACGAGCCTGTAAACCCACCAGGCCTGGCAGGTCATTTTGGCCAAGCCACGTCCACCTTCCAATCCCCTGAGATATATGATGTCAGATGTGGGCAGGTAAAAAGGAGACTGGGCTGGGACAAGAGGAGCTTCTGAAGCCAATCAGCTGATAGTTGGTGCTTCAGAAGACCCCTTGATCAGGTGATCCTTGGGGCTTCAGAAGAACCACACAGGATCATGTGATCAGTGGCACTTCAGAAGCCCCAAGCACAGGACTCTCTCCCTGTTTGCTCCCCATGTTTTTGGATTCTATCACAGTAGTGTGAAGAGGCAATAGCAAAACTTCACTGAGAACTTGCTGCAGATATTTAATATTATTTCTATCTCATTTTGCAGTCAGGACTCATGAGGCAACTCAAAATCATAAAGCCCAGAACAGCCGTTTCTCTTTAAAAATACCAAAACAAAACACTAAACCATCATGCTGTATATATTATTTATTAGGTGTTCGTTATTAAAGATTTATATATAAGAAAACTGCTCATCAAACTGCGGGATAAAATAATCTAGAGTTCCTGGCATACCTCAGGTTACATATGCTTCAGGTTACATACGCTTCAGGTTACAGACTCCGCTAACCCAGAAATAGTGCTTCAGGTTAAGAACTTTGCTTCAGGATGAGAACAGAAATCGTGCTCCGACGGCGCAGCGGCAGCAGGGGGCCCCATTAGCTAAAGTGGTGCTTCAGGTTAAGAACAGCTTCAGGTTAAGTACGGACCTCCGGAACGAATTAAGTACTTAACCTGAGGTACCACTGTATTTTATTCCCCGCTCCTCTGCTTTTGTTGCATCATACATCACACTTTGTAGACCAAGGTGCGAAGCCTATGGTCATCCAGATGTTGTGAGACTACAACTCCCATCATCCCTGACCATTGTCCATGCTGTCCATGGGCTGATGGGAGTTGAAGCCCAACAACATTGGGGGGGGAGTACAAATTCCCCATTCTAGTTATAGGCAATGGCAGGGAACTTAACATGCCTGAGACCTGAACTCACATGCCCTGTTATGTAGGTGAAACAACACCAAGCAAAACTGAACTCTCTACTCACCAGCTGATAAGTGGAGGATTCAAGTCCTGCTCTCCCCAGGGGATCTGCTTCACCAGAAGCAGAGCAGGATTGGAACCTCAACCCACACACGGCAGTAGATGTAGTTTGGGGGAAATGGGCAAATTGGAACCCCTGGTGGGCCATGACTGCCTCGTGGGCCAGAGCTTCCCCACCACTGTTCTGCGGATTATTTACAAACACTCCTATGTGCATTAATTTATATTACTGGATTTCTTAGCCTCATCAGTTTAATTGTATGATCCTTCTCAAACATATTGAATTAAACCAATATCCAGCACAAGGGTGGCTCATTGTGACTAGGAGGACCCATTCCTCTGTATAGTCGTACCTTGGAAGTCTAAGGCAATCTGTTCCAGTAGTCCATTCAAAATGTTTGGAAACCAAAGCGCGGCTTTTGGTTGGCTGCAGGAAGCTCCTGCAGGCAATCGGAAGCCGTGCTGGACGTTCAGCTTCCGAAAATCGCTCGAAAACCAGAACACTCACTTCTGGGTTTCGAAAGTTCGGGAGCCGATTTGTTCGGGAGCCAAGGTGTTTGAGATCCAAGGTACAACTGTATAGTTCATTTTCTCATCGAAATTGCCTTAAATAAGTTTAAGGCACTAGATCGAGTCTATAATATGCACATTTCAGAAGAACATCAATATCTATTGTGGCTCAAGTGACAGCTATTTACAGTTTGTAAACGGCTTTGTGAAATCCAGCTGGAGCAATTAGAACTTATTCTGTGAGTACATACTTCTTGAGAATGTGTGATGAAAACACTGACCTGGTGAACCTTAATAGTTTCTTTTGCCCAGGTTTTTTATGATCCATAGTAATGTAGTTATTTACCACGGCAGTTTTAAAAATCTGTATTCATAACCAAAGCAATACTTCCCAAACTGCAGCAAGGCCTCAGCCCTATGCATATTTCAACAAGCCTTCTAAAAATTTTATCTCGGTTGGTATGTGCCTTGGCTTGATTTTACGTAGAGGCTATTGTGGTTCCATACTGCTTTTTATATTCATAGTTGGTTTTTTAAAAAGTGCTTTCATATACATAATTCTTTTAACTGTTTTTATATCTGTGTTTTATATCCATTATTATGTGAATTGCTTCAAGTTGCCTCCTGAAAAGCAGCTAATAAATAAATAATTATAATAAATAATAATTCATTGGGAGTGAGTGGGGTTCATTTCCAAGGAAGTGTGAATGAGCAGTCACTTTTCTGTGTTCTTGACCGCTGGCTTGCTTTCTTCCTGTCCTTCCTCCTCCTTTTTCTTTTGATATCAAGAGTAATCAGACTTCATCAGGGGCTAATTAGCTATACAGGTTCTGCTTGGAAACGAAAAATGATCCAAGACAAGTTTTTAAAAATCCTTTAAAGAAATCTCTCCTACTTTAACACACAATCATAAAAAACAGACACAAATAATTTTACTTTGTAAACACTGTACTGGGACAAGCTGAAGGATAAAAGTATGATTTCATTTGTAATCTTTCTCCCCTCTCTCTCATGAGCATGTTAATGCAAACCTTAGCCTAAGACACCCACATAATAAAATCTGTAGCCAAAGAGATTCAGGGTGAATTCCTATGATCCCTAGGAGAGTGTCATAGGATGTCATGGGCGTCTGCAACTGGAAGAGAGAGAGATGCACCTGCTGGGTGGGAGATCTGCTGCTAAAGGTCTTCTCTAAACAGTGCTGAGAGTGCTCCACCAATGGTGAGTCCAAAAGCAGGGCACTTTGGGTGCTGGGAGTGACCAAGTTTCCCTTATTCCCTGACATCTCCAAACAGAGCTTTTAATATGTGCACTCAACAGCAGGTGTTGCTATTTTTCTTCCATTGGAGGGAGAAAACAAGAAGAAGAAGAAGAAGAAGAAGAAGAAGAAGAAGAAGAAGAAGAAGAAGAAGAAGAAGAAGAAGAAGAAGGAGACCTCCCAACTTCCAGAAGCTGGTGAAGTTCAGAAAATTGTAATGCTTCCACTGCGGATCATTAGGGCATCAGGTGACCCTTTTGTTGATTGTCTTCAAAAGCCCTGTTCAAAGCACTGCACTAGATAGCTCTCTGAGAACGGTTTCTGAAGACCATCTCAATAAGCTCCTCTCAAAGCACTATTGTTTGCTGCACTGTATAAAGCTGAATACAGATGTGATCCATAAATACACAATTGCCAAGCCTTCCAGAAAAGGCATCTAAGAGTGAAATGGAAAGACAGAAATGTATCACACTACAAGATAGTAATTTGCTTTATGTCGCTCAAGATCTCATTGCTTCCTTCAAAGAATTCTGGGAATTATAGGCTGGCGATATGTTGGGAATTCTCTGTAAGGAATGCCTAGACACCTTCACAGACCTACAGTTCCCAGGGTTCCCTAGACTGAGGGAATGTTGGTTGTTATTATTATTATTAATAATAATAATAATAATAATAAATACTGTAAATAAATTGGTATACCGCCCTTCATCCACAGACCTAAGGGCGGTTCACCGCAGATCTCAAAGAGGTTGAACCAGCTTTTAGTCTGTAGTGTGGATATATCCCAGTTATGACAGGATTTTCCTAATCAGTACTGGCAATACTTCAGGGGTAAGGTAAAGGTACCCCTGCCCGTACAGGCCAGTTGTGACCGACTCTAGGGCTCAAGAGGCTGGGAGCCGGCGCCATCCGAAGACACTTCCGGGTCACGTGGCCAGCGTGACGAAGCAGCAACTGGCGAGCCAGCACCAGTGCCGCACACGGAAACGCCGTTTACCTTCCCGCTATAAAGCGGTACCTATTTATCTACTTGCACTTAGGGGTGCTTTCGAACTGCTAGATGGGCAGGAGCTGGGACCGAACGGCGGGAGCTCACCCCGCCGCGGGGATTCGAACCGCTGACCTTACGATCAGCAGGTCCTGCAAGAAATTAGCCAAGAAGTGCTCTCCACTACATTTAGGGGTGTGTGTAGGAACGAAAATGAGTGTGTCAGTGTAGTACAAAGCAGAATACAGAGGCCAGCAGCTAGGAAATGGGTTAAGGGCCTCAAAGGGCCATGTTTCAGAGGCCGTATTTCGTTTCAGCTCTGTTTGGATGATAGCAAATGAGATTCAGTCCCCAATCCTGGCAAATGTAAATCATTCCTTAGCAACACATTTCTTTACTAATCCCCCGACCCTTTCAGGACTTCCTGTTGTTTAGGAGACATCAAAGCTGTGAATAACATTTTTCAGCACACATGAGGAAATCACACGGGGATGTTAAATAGCTGATAATTGACAAGCGGTGGAACTCTTTGGGGAGGGGAGTCTTGTCAGCACATCTTGCTGGATCCTTCTGGGGCTTCCCCCCAATGGATACCTTTCAGCCTGTCTGTCTGGATTTTGTGTTTTTTAACAAGCAACTCCTGGGTGGCAGGCACCGAAGTTAACATTCCCTTGCTTGTTGTTTGTGAATATTTGAGCTGCCACTTTTCCTCCTCAAATGTCCTCCGCTTGTCTCCCTTTTGTAGAAAGAAGCACAAATTCTCAGTGGTGGGAATGGCCACACTGTGAGGAACAGGATGTTGTAGGCCGATAGTGAAGTTAGGTCCTGTCTGAATATACAGTGGTACCTCAGGTTAAGTACTTAATTCGTTCCGGAGGTCCATTCTTAACCTGAAACTGTTCTTAACCTGAAGCACCACTTTAGCCAATGGGGCCTCCTGCTGCCGCTGCGACGCCACTGCACGATTTCTGTTCTCACCCTGAAGCAAAGTTCTTAAACCGAGGTACTATTTCTGGGTTAGCGGAGTCTGTAACCTGAAGCGTATGTAACCTGAGGTACCTCTGTATCTGTATATTTCAGAGGTGGAGGACTTCACAGGTAAATTCAGAAAGGACAGTTCCCCTCTCTTATCTGCTCTTTCCTATGCAGAAACATCAGTCTCCAGTGCAAGCTGAGTTGTATCCCAACGTTTCCAGCAACATATATGCTCAGTAGCCTCCCAATAAACTTACAGACAAAATCAAAGCAGTATAAGCCATGTCACCTGCAGGTTCTTGTTTCGCTTTCTTTGCTTTCCAAGCCTCAGATGGCTTGCCTGACCGTTTAAACAACTAGGAGGCTTTGCCCTTGGGATTCCCCTAAGATTCCAGAAAATACTCTGACTTGAGTCAAGTCAAGGAATTTAATACCTACCCATTTTACAGACCTGGAACACTGAGGCAGAAAATAGTTTCGGAAACAGGGACTCTGCAGGAAAGAGCTTAAAACTCAAGCAAAAAGTGAGTTAAGCTCAAACCACTCTTATTAGATAGATTTGCCAGCCTTTCTACTGGATTTGCTGTGTCTTTAACAGCAGATTGATATGCAGATATTTAGGAGTGAAGCCTTTTCCGGTTTGAAGATAAAGGGACAATGCTAGTGAGAAATCGCAAACTGAATTTAGGTTTGGCAGCCACTAAAAAGCTGACAGCCTTGTAGATAAGACCTCTGCATCTTGAAATTACACAGATAGCCTTCCGTTGCTGCTGGAAAACATAATTACTTAAGCTGTCAATTGATGAAAGATCATTTTGTTGATTAATTATTTGCCTTTTGACCAATTAATCAATTCATTTTAAACACATCTGTATAATTACCAAAACCTCAGCGCAAGAGAGATGAATTAAAATTTAATAAACAAAGGTTACCAGTTATTGTTAGAAGAAACTGCCATCTGTTTTCTTTATCATTTCTTGTTACAGTAGTACCTCGGGTTAAGAACTTAATTCGTTCTGGAGGTCTGTTCTTAACCTGAAACTGTTCTTAACCTGAGGTACCACTTTAGCTAATGGGGCCTCCTGCTGCTGCTGCTGCGGCGCCGCTGTGCAATTTCTGTTCTCATCCTGAAGCAAAGTTCTTAACCCGAGGTACTATTTCTGGGTTAGCGGAGTCTGTAACCTGAAGCGTCTGTAACCTGAAGCGTCTGTAACCCGAGGTACCACTGTACTTTTGTTAAGAGGAGAATATGAGAGCCTCAGAGGCTTCAAAAAAGTAGACATGTGCCTTTCCACCTCTGCACCATCAGTTAGTATTTGCTGGCACCAAATGAAGTATCAGTGAATTATCAAACCGACTGGCAGGTCCCGCCCAAGACATTTTGCTGCCTGAGGTGAAAGACAAGATGGCACCTCCTCATGTGCAGAAGCTGACCAGACTAGAAGCTGAATCTCAATTTGACGCTGGTCACACCTGCACCTTTGCATTTCAAGCAGTATCATCCCACTTTAAACCGTCATAGCTTCCCTCAGAGAATCTTGGAAAATATCATTTGTTAAGGATACTTGGAGTTGTTAGGATACCGCTATTCCTTCATGAAACTCCAACGACTAACGACTTTCAGCACCCTTGACAAACTACACTTCCCAGAATTCTTTGAGGGAAGCTATTACTGTTTGAAGTGCTACAGTACTGTTTTAAATGTACAGTACAGATGGGGCTCTAGGTGGATACAACGCTAAATTTATTTTTGTTTCCATGTGCAAAAGCTGACCAGACTAGCAGCTGAATCCTCATTTGACACTGGTCACCTTACACTTAAAGCACTCTTATACCACTTTTAAACAGGCATGGATTCCTCCAAAGAATCCTGGAGACTGTAGTTTGTTAAGCAGGATGAGACCCCTGTTCCCCTCAGTACAGATGTAATTCAGTGGAATAGTGTTTTGAATAAAGAATCCCCAGGATTTTGGGGGGGAAGCCATGACCTTTAAAGTGGTATAATAGGGACGCGGGTGGCGCTGTGGGTTAAAGCCTCAGCGCCTAGGACTTGCCGATCGAAAGGTCGGCGGTTCGAATCCCCGCGACGGGGTGCGCTTCTGTCGCTCAGTCCCAGCGCCTGCCAACCTAGCAGTTCGAAAGCACCCGCGGGTGCAAGTAGATAAATAGGGACCGCTCCAGCGGGAAGGTAAATGGCGTTCCGTGTGCTGCGCTGGCTTGCCAGATGCAGCTTGTCACGCTGGCCACGTGACCCGGAAGTGTCTGCGGACAGCGCTGGCCCCCGGCCTATAGAGTGAGATGGGCGCACAACCCTAGAGTCTGTCAAGACTGGCCCGTATGGGCAGGGGTACCTTTACCTTTACCTTAATAGTGCTCTAAATGCAAGGTCCACACGGGACAGAGTCTTCTACTGTGCCTGAAGGCAGCAGACGGGCTGAGAGGTGGGGCAGGCAAATATAGCATGCACAGCTGCTGCCACCTCACTCCTAATGGTAGAGCCGGCCTTGGAGTTCAGCCGGCAGTAATGGTATTCATCATTTCGAAACCAGTTACCAAACCAAAGTGTCTCAAGCTATGGAAAGGCACTGTGTTGTGTTAACTGTTGTTGCTTTTGTGATCCGTTCCCCCCCCCTCCCCCCAAGCACTGTACAATGGTACCTCGGGTTAAGTACTTAATTCGTTCCAGAGGTCCGCTCTTAACCTGAAACTGTTCTTAACCTGAAGACCACTTTAGCTAATGGGGCCTCCTGCTGCCGCCGCGCCGCCAGAGCACGATTTCTGTTCTCATCCTGAAGCAAAGTTCTTAACCTGAAGCACTATTTCTGGGTTAGCGGAGTCTGTAACCTGAAGCGTATGTAACCTGAAGCGTATGTAACCTGAGGTACCACTGTACTGACGATGTCCTTCCCTCCCTTGTTTCTATTAAATGTAATCACACACACACACATTTTTGGGGTGGGTTATATTGGCACCACAGAGAGAAAACGCACAAATACATACAAGCCCGAACTTCTGCAGCCCTGCCCTGTCAGCAAAAGATGTGTTCCCTTCGTTAGATCCTAGAAGGGGGATAATTAACTTTCCTTGGAGCGAGAGAAATTAAAAGAGTTTGCCGGTCTCCCAGCTGTGTTTTCTGTGATGCAACATAAACAGGGAACACAATGCCCTGCCTTAGTGAGGAAGAGGTAGAAGCATGCTCTGAGGAGACCCAGAGTAATTGGTTTCTGTCAGTGGAGGAGGAGGATGAGAGGGTTAGTCGCTCTGTGCTGCTTGCTCTCCTGCTCTGCACATTTCTGAGTCAGCAAAAGGAGGCGAGAAGAATGGAGGAGAGGAAAATAAATGAGAATATTTTTTGTGGATCAGCCACTTTCATCCCTTTCTCTGCCGGTAGCTTTTAATGATAAAGCGAAGTACGTGGGGTCATACTAAACGATTTTACACTGTTGCTTTTGAATAATCCTACAAGAGCGAGCTCAGGTGTTGATCTAGATTCGTATCTTAGTAGTGTGTGTGTGTGTGTGTGTGTGATTTAACCCTTGCCTTCCACTGCAGCTCATGATTTAGATTGGAACTTAGATTTGCTATTAGAATACAGTGGTACCTCAGGTTACATACGCTTCAGGTTACAGACTCCGCTAACCCGGAAATAGTGCTTCAGGTTAAGAACTTTGCTTCAGGATGAGAACAGAAATCGTGCTCCGGTGGCACGGTGGCAGCAGGAGGCCCCATTAGTTAAAGTGGTGCTTCAGGTTAAGAACAGTTTCAGGTTAAGTACGGACCTACAAAACGAATTAAGTACTTAACCTGAGGTACCACTGTAAAAGCTGTCATCTGCGCCCCCCGGTAGAACTGCAGCAATGTTTAAATTCCCATGCCCCTACCTCCACGCTTGGGCTGGTTCTCAAACCAGATTAGGGTTCCGCACTTGCGATTTACTTTCAAAAATTCACATGTGCAATTGCTAATTATATGCATTTAATTTGGCCCTGATTTCCCTATAATTTAGAGATTGTGTTTCCAACAAGCGTTTTGGGATCGTGTCTTCAACCCAGTTCTGTACCTGATCTGAGTTGGGCATATATCCATAACCTCAGCTTGCTATGAAACAAGGATGCAGGTGAAACAGGAATTCCGTGAGTTGTCCATTGGGGGTGGGCATAAATGTGCCCTCGCTTGCTAGTTTCTCTCACCCCCATAGTACAATTGTGTTGTTCCAGTATTATGTGATTGCCTAAAACGTGAAAAAAATGTCTTTCATCATTTACAATATTGTTCTAGAAAGCTGATGGAGAAAGCAAGCTGGACCCATGTGTCTGGTGGCGCTGTGAAACCACTGAGCCTCTTAGGTTTGCCGATCGGAAGGTCAGCGGTTCAAATCCCTGTGACAGGGTGAGCTCCCGTTGCTCTGTCCCAGTTCCTGACAACCTAGCAGTTCGAAAGCATGCCAGTGCAAGTAGATAAATAAGTACCGCAGCGGCGGGAAGGTAAATGGCGTTTCCATGCACTCTGGTTCCTGTCCCGTTGCGCCAGAAGCGGTTTAGTCATGCTGGCCACATGACCCGGAAAGCTGTCTGTGGACAAACGCCGGCTCCCACGGCCTGAAAGCGAGATGAGCACCACAACCCCATAGTCACCTTTGACTGGACTTAACCGTTCAGGGATCCTTTACCTTTTTTACCTTTTAACCAGGCATGAAAAGAAAGAGACATGAAGAAGGAGACTAAAAGACACAAGTCAGGTAGGACCTGTAACAAAATGTTGCAGCATGGATAACACTCTGTTCAGGGTTCCAGGCACTCCATTCCAAGTTTTTGGTTCCTTTCCCCCTACCCAACAGTTAATCCACATTCTGCAGCTGCTGAGCATGCTCAATCCTCATTGGGCTGTTCTAAGGGTTCTCCTCCCTACCACCCAATAGAGTTCTTCCTCTGCTGTAAATTTTTCGACTTCTGCAAATTTCGGGCTTTCCCCAAGCCTGCATGGGTGATGCTGTCTGGCTACATAACACTCACACAGATCGAACACTGGAAACCGAGGGAATGATTTGTAATCAATGTGAACCAAATCTGCCGAGGAGAAATTCATTCTCTTTGCAGACAAAATATAAAGAGGGCATCTCACAGTCTTCACTAAGGATGGAGGAAGACTTTGACTCATTTTGTGCAAACCAATCAGAAGGTCGGCGGTTCGAATCCCCGCAACGAGGTGAGCTCCCGTTGCTCGGTCCCTGCTCCTGCCAACCTAGCAGTTCGAAAGCACGTCAAAGTGCAAGTAGATAAATAAGTACCACTCCGGCAGGAAGGTAAACGGCGTTTCCGTGCACTGCTCTGGTTCGCCAGAAGCGGCTTAGTCATGCTGGCCACATGACCCGGAAGCTGTACGCCGGCTCCCTTGGCCAATAAAGCGAGGTGAGTGCTGCAACCCCAGAGTCGGCCACGACTGGACCTAAAGGGTCAGGGGTCCCTTTACCTTTACTTTTTTACCTAATTCACACTTCCCAAAACAACACAGCAATCCTTCTCCAGATTTCGCAAGGCAGTTCTCCAGCCAATTAATGCATACAAAAAAGCATACACTACAGCAAAATGTGCAGTAAAAAATGCATATATTGGTGAAAATCACATAATAATGCATTATATTAGGGAAAATTGCTTTGTAACAATGTATATATTAGGTGAAATTGCATGCAAAAATTTGTATATTAGGAGAAATGTGCACTAAAATGCTGATGAATTTTCACGAGGACTGTAAAAATTGTTGTTGTTTCAATTAATATTCCCCGCTTCTTATTGAAGGAATTCAGGGTAGCACAAAGTGATGTGGAACAGTAAGCGACTGAATTGAAGATTGGGGAAATGAGAAACTGAGAGGAGCCAGAAGGGACAGATTTTCCCCTCTCTATGAGTGAAATAGCTCTCCTGTGTGAGCCCCATGGAAACCACTGGGAGCAAAACAAGAGCACTCTATTTGTGAGAATACCTTTCCCTGGACCACTTCAGTTCAAGGAATACAGTGGAAGCCTCACTGCTTTCCAAGATGCTTTCCAAATAGAAATGAAAAGCAACAGGAGCAGTGAAGTAAAAGTAACTTCAATCTGAGCTTGCATTCCAACCCAGGTTTATCAACAGTGCAAATACCTTTGTCACATCAGGTAGATTTTGCACCAGCCAAAGTCATACAGGGCTAATATGGGTGGGTCAGTGGGGAGGGGGAAATTTAGTGAACCTCAAGATTTCTTGTTTGCTTTTAAAAATAAAATAAGCACCCTCCTTTGGGTTCTGCCTCCCCCGTTCTCCCCTGCCCTGGCACTCCTCCCCATACAAGCCGTGCAGTTGCAGGAATGTCTTCTCCTGCTCTGTTCTTTGCAGATGGGAGGGTAAGACATATGAAATGTTTACAGACTCTGTTGCTTGGATACAGATTGAGACTTGTTAGGGCTGACTGCGAGCCAGGAAATTAGCTGCTTCAAATACACCATTGAACAGGTCTTACAATACAAAAAGTCTAAGAAAAGAACTGGCATGTAACATTTTAGATGTGAGCACATTAGCTGGAAGAAGAAAATCTCCGTGTTTGTTAAGCATCAATGAAGTGAACTCATATGACACGGAGGGTTCAGCGTCCCAAAGATTTATACCTGCCAGAGCCAGGAGGCACCCTGTCCATTGCAAAGGGTGGATCGTGCAAATGTCAGTTTCTTGAAATTAGGTGGGGACATATCCCCCAAAGGGGGAACGTCAGACCATCACCTTGCCTTGTCCTCAAACAGATTCACAGACTTTCAAATGGAAAATGTTGATTCCTGCATAAGCAAATTTGAGATATGATACTTTGAATAGCAGCCCCCCTACATTCTATACTCTTTTTGTGTGCAAAACCATTTGAGTGTTCAGATCTAGAAACCTCCCCTCTAAATAAATTCACACATGACTCAAATTTTGGTTTTGGTTTTTGGCAGAATTTAGGCCACAACTTTATAGATTACAGAGAGTGACTGGTTGCATAGGCTCTGGTTCAACTAGCTCCCTGCCACGCAGGTAGCGCTGACCCAGGGTTCCAGCATAGGTCAGCCAAGGGTGAACACCTGGATAAGCGGAAAGCCGGGAATGGGCTAACTCCACCACCCAAATGTCCCCCTGGATTCCTTTAATGGAATACACTTTACATAGGGATGATGAGAACCAGAGCCTATCCACACCCTTACAAGTTGTGACGATTTGCTACGTGGCAAGCGAAACCCAAATGGCAACAGCCAATCAGCCAAGTGGGGAAAATTCCTGCTGTGCCCCTGTCCCAACGACAGACGACACACAATGGCATGGCAAGGTCAAGCGCTAAGCCCTAAAAGTAGGGAGAGGTGGGCGGGTGTTCCGAATGCACGCGCCAAAAGAGGAAGCTCTGGGTCATGTGCATGGGCATAAATAGGTCCCTCGAACCGTTTGGACTGCGTCCCATTGGTCAGATTGCATCCAGCTTTGAGGGACCTACCAATCAGGTGTTGTGGCTGTCCAAATGTACCCATCCACAAGGCAGGGTGTCGATTTTCCAGGTCTCACCGCAATACGTGCCCTCTTTAAGGGAGGACCCAATAAACTATGCGAGTAATCAGAAGGGCTACTTTTCTCTTTCCTGATCCTGTTGCCCGGTGCCCTAGTATCACATGTCATACCAGGGGCTAGTGTCAGTCAACAGTGAGTAGTTATCAGTGCCATTTTCTGCCCACATCTATATTGTACGCTTCCTTAATCACTTTCACTTTTTCAGTTCATATTTGCGTATCGCCAAACATCACTTTTCATACCATAATACTGTGCCAAAATGTACAGTGAGCAATGTTTTGCTCTGTGTTCTGCTTGGCACCGATTTTAATGCAATCTGTTTATAATGGAGAATCAGTGTCCCATGTCGGCTGAGAGGGTCCTCAGCTGGGAAGGGGTAGGCACAGCAAAAGAAGGCCCTGGCCCCTTAGAACAGGGGTGCGGGACCTATGGCCCTCCAGTTGTTGCTTGACTGAAACTCTTATCATCCCTGACCATTGGCTTCCTACTTCCTGACATGCCCTGAACACTCAGGTGGTCCAGTTTCTTGCAGGGGGGACCCCTCCCTTCAGCTCTGCTCCGGGGGAGAGAGAAAGAGAGAGAGAGAGAGAGAGAGGGCAAAATGCAAGCTTCTTAAAGATACATTCACATATATCAGAGAAAATTTCCATAGTAGTATTGCCACAGATTTCGTACCACATGCTTCTATGGCTGTGTTCACTGGACTAGGGAGTGCCTGAATTCACAATGTGCTGTTGTGTTGGTTGTCAGTACTGAGGAGCAACCTGCTATTTGTGTCTCTCTTGTGTGTGGTGTTTTGCTTCGCTGGGATGCCTCCCTTGCAATTGCCCTTTTTAGCAATAGTGTAGGCTGATACTTTCCCCCTTGCCCACTCTTTTTTAATTTTATCTGCCATTAGTGACACTTGGAGGGACCCAAATAGGTTCCTCCTTGATTTTAGCTCACTTTGACAACATTTGAAAAAGCCTTTAGCTAGGTGACCTTCAGTTCCTTCCCAGGATTCTGTTTGAATAAGATGCTGCCAGGGTTTAAAGGGAAGGGGAAAGGCTTGTGTTGTTGGGGATGAGAATGGAAGTTAATAAATTCTGATGAGCTCTTAAGTGCTGCGGCACCCAGTGTAATTGCTTAGATCAAGAAGGAATAATGAAGGAACAAGGGCGGGAGGGGGGGAACCCACACAGCTGTGTACTGTATACTGAATAGCTGTGTTCTGTGGAATCGGATTGTGGTGAAGTCTTTTCCAAACAGCCCCAAGGAGTTTTTCAAGCAGCTTATAATTCAGAGTAGTAGCAGACAGACTTGGAAGTCCAAACTGCAGATCAGCTCAAACATTCCTTGTCCGTAGTTATGCATGCCTTGGTTACACCAAGGCTGGTCATGAGCTCTACATAGAGAGACATTTGAACAATATTTGGAAATAGTCCAAAATGCCAGGGTTGTGAGCACAACCAGGGTTTCAGGGACATGGCATTCCATTGTTGTATCAGCTTCGGTGGCCATCCGTTTGCTGTCATAGTAGAAAAGTGCTGTCTTAGTAGAAAAGTTCCAGTGATCATCTTTAAAGCTCTACATGGATTGGCCCCAGGAAGTTTTAAAGAGTGAACTTCTAGAAAATGAGGCCTTATTGGTGGCACTACCACCAGGGGCTGCCTGGTTGGCACTGGCCCATGAGATAGCCATTTCAGTGGTGGCTCCCGGTTGCAGAATGCCCTCCATAGTGAGGTGTGCCGGTCTCCTTCATTATTAACTTTCGGAAGGAATTTGAAAACATTCCTGTTTACCGAGGAATTTGGTAACTGAACTGTTTCAGGCAACCCTACGATCACCAGATAGAAGAATGTGCTTAATTGCTTTTAGAATGCTTTTCTGTGACTGCTCAAGGTAAGAGCACGCATGAGGAAACGTCAATGTGAATGATGTTCCTGGGGATCTCAAACATACCTGGAAAGTGGAAACTCTTTCTTAACTGGAGACCATTGGAAAGAATGTAAAGGTAAAGGTAAAGGGACCCCTGAACATTAGGTCCAGTCGTGACCGACTCTGGGGTTGCGGCGCTCATCTCGCCTTACTGGCCGAGGGAGCCGGCGTACAGCTTCCGGGTCATGTGGCCAGCATGACTAAGCCGCTTCTGGCAAACCAGAGCAGTGCACGGAAACGCTGTTTACCTTCCCACCAGAGTGGTACCTATTTATCTACTTGCACTTTGAGGTGCTTTCGAACTGCTAGGTTGGCAGGAGCAGGGACCGAGCAACAGGAGCTCACCCCATCGCAGGGATTCGAACCGCCGAACTTCTGATCAGCAAGTCCTAGGCTCTGTGGTTTAACCCACAGCGCCACCCGCGTCCCTGGAAAGAATGTAGTGGGGTACTATAAAGATGACAAGCAGTTTCATAAGACATACTCCATTTCTCTTTCATATGACTGCCTTCTTTCTCCATTTAGAATGGCTATTTGGATCTTTCTTTTTCAGGTAGGACCCTATTTTAGCACCCTACACTGATTTGTTGAGTGGGATTTTAAAGCATGTAATTACAAAATTAAATCAAGCTGCCTCTCACTCTCTTTTCTTTGTCGTAAAAATACCCAGAGCCTTCGGAGCCTGGCAGCTGCCTGGTGGATTGAAGACTTAAGTTTTCAACTTTAGAACAAGGATAGCTTGAGAGCTCAGGGTCAATCTGTCAGCTCTAGCAGGCTGCAGTTTCAATTTCAATTTCATTTTCTCTAATCTGTCAAGAAGATGTTGCTTTCCCCTTACAAACAGATCCATTACGGGATGCATCGCTGGATCCATCACTGCAGAAGGTCAGGCAAAGGGTCCTCTAAATCGCTTGAGAACCCCAAGAAGAAAACCATCAAATTCTTCGGTCCTTTCTGTCTGTTTCCAAAATATACTTTTGATCCCTGCCGTTGGCCATCGCTCGTGGATGGCTCAGGTTACGTACACATTAGAAGGAAATGGCCTTCTGCAGAATGCCTTTTCAAATGACTTCTAATCCTATAATGAATGTATCATATTCAGAAACTACATCTGTTGGGTGTCCACCAGAAAGCATTACAGTCCATGTCATGAGCAGCACTTATGCCTTCCATTACATACACCTGCCACTGGAAATTAATTTACACCAGCTAATCTCATTTGTCAACTTTCATTATATAAAAGCTATCATAAAGAATTAATGAATTTTAATCCATTAACAGAAAGGTGCTTTGGATCTGATGTACGTCGTCAGGGGAAAGGCACTGCCAGGTGTGGTTACTTCCTTTTCCCTCCCACCACAGTTAAGCAGTCAAATGCATTCCTCCTACATCCTGAAGCTGCTGTCTTCAATCTCTGGCATCTCTCACCACAATGATCAGTTAGGAGGGCAGAGACATACCTTTGGTTAAGGTCCTGGAGGGGGGGAAAGCCCTCCTGCAAGACAGATGCCAGCTAATACTATGCTATGTAGAGCAGGGGTGGGGAATACTTCTTTTTCAAACTGAGGGCCAAATTCCCACTTGGGGAACTTTCCAGGGGCCACATTCCAATGGTGGGTGGAGCCAGAAGCTAAAGTACATTCATACCCTGGATCTCAAATTGGCTCCCGGACAATCGAAACCCAGAAGTGAGTGTTCTGGTTTTCAAACATTCTTTTGGAACCTGAACATCCACCGCGGGTTCCGTGGCTTCCAATTGGCTGCTGGAGCTTCCTGCAGCCAATCAGAAGCCGCGCTTTGGTTTCTGAACGTTTTGGAAGTTGAACAGACTTCCGGAATGGATTCTGTTCGACTTCCAAGGAACGACTGTATGCAGAGTAACAAGATGACTTTCAGGCATCACTTGAAGGTATCATCATCATCATGCCAACAGGCCTATCCAGGTGTTTAAACATTTCTTAAGTAGCTAGTCATTTTACTGATTGTTCCTTTTAATGTTTTTATACACTGCCCTAATATCTTATGAGAGGGTGATGTATAAATTCTTTAATAAGTATATAAATAAACAGAAACACCACAGGTGGTGGCCATTGTGTACCACCGTCAGCCATCTTTCTCCCATAATTCCAACTCCCAGCGTTCAGTTATTAAATCACTCCCCCTCCCTGCTGCCCCAGCTGTTTAAGTTAACCACTGGAGTTCTGTAAAATTCATTTGTTCAGCTAAAAAGCTTTATAGAGACAAGATGCATTCACACTACATGCCATTTCATTCCAATATAGCCTGGGGGTGAATTTTCTGCCTCGTCCCCGCTGATGGATAGCATATCCCCATTTAACAAAAGAGGAAAGAGCAACTGCTTTTGCTCTGTGTTACCCATTCGTTCCCGGTCGCTTCTGCCAAACAGACCTTCTCGTTTTTATTTTTAAAGAAGTGATTTGTAACTGGATATCAGCAGCAGTACTCCAGAGAACAAGATTGCTCCAGCAGGAAGACCTATTTATCTCCTGGTTTTAAATAAAACAGTCATAGAAGAGTGCTTTCTGGAAATGTTTTAACCTGAAATAGTAGACCATGTCATATGGCTCGCCTAGCCTGGCGTTCAGTTTATGACTTCGTGGCGTAGCGAACCAAAGGTTAGGAGCAGAAGGTTAAGGCTACAATGCATTACGCACTTACCTGGGAGTAAATCCTAATGAATTCTGCATGACTTGCTTTGGAAAAGACATGCATGGCGCTGCACAGTAGAACTTTCACCAGGAAGGTAAGGCGGCCATGTGCCCTACTTTACAGAGCACAGTTCCCTATTTGCAGGGATGTCTGGTCCTAGACTCGCAGGTGGTGCTGTGGGTTTTGCCGATCAGAAGATCGGCAGTTTGAATCCCCGCGACGGGGTGAGCTCCCGTTGCTCAGTCCCAGCTCCTGCCAACTTAGCAGTTCAAAAGCATGTCAAAGTGCAAGTAGATAAATAGGTACTGCTCCGGCAGGAAGGTAAATGGCATTTCCATGCACTGCTCTGGTTCGCCAGAAGTGGCTTAGTCATGCTGGCCACATGACCCAGAAAAACTGTCTGCAGACAAACGTCGGCTCCCTCGGCCTATAGAGAGAGATGAGGGCGGAACCCCAGAGTCGGTCAAGACTGCACCTAATGGTCAGGAGTCCCTTTACCTGGTCCTAGACTAGTTTAAACATAAAGAATCTGATTTCCCATCAACAGTGAGCATCTGGAGAGCAGACCAAGCAGGCACACACAGTATTTCTGTTTACATTATAGTAATTAATTCGAAATCTGCATCTATGCATATAAATTAACATGTGCAAATTTTATGCAAATCGGTGTCTTCCTTGTCTTCTTTTTTGTGATGCGTAAGTGGCTCTCTCACAATTCGGACTTGGACCAGGGACGCTTGGGTTCACAGGATTACCGTATTTTTCGCACGATTGGACGCACCGGACCATAGGACGCACCTAGTTTTTTTGGGGGGAAATAAAGGGGAAAAAAATTCCCTTTATTTCCCCCCCAAAAGCAGGTCAGGGAAACCGAACCAGGTCGAGGAACAGCGGGATAGTGGCGCTGCGCCTCCCTGCTGTCCCCCGAGCTTGTGGGGCTGGCTGATGTCTGCCTGGCGCGCGGGGCGCTCTGCTTCAGGGCGCCCCACCCGCCAGGCAGCAGGCTGCTATCCGCAGCGTGGGGAGCCCTGTGGGGAACTCCTGCAAGGCTCCCCACTCTGCGGATGTGTTCCCGAAGCGCCTGGAACTCTGCTTTCAGGGCGCCCGACGCTCCGGGAAGCAGGCTGCTATCTGCAGCCTAGACACGGCTAGCAGAGCGCTAATCCCGAACCTTGGGGCGTGCGGAGCTCAGCGCGCCCCAAGCTTCTGGGCGCCGGCAAGGTCTTCGCTAGCCTAGCGGAGACCTTGCCGGCGCCCAGAAGCTTGGGGCGCGCTGAGCTCGCACGCCCCAAGCTTCGGGATTAGCGCAGCGGTCCGCTAGCCGTGGGAGAGCCGCGCGACGTCGCGGGGCTCTCCCAGGGCTAGCGGAGACCTTGCCGGCACCCAGAAGCTTGGGGCGCGCTGTGCTCCGCACGCCCCAAACTTCGGGATTAGCGCAGCGCTTTGCTAGCCCTGGGAGAGCCGTGCGACATCGCGGGGCTCTCCCACGGCTAGCGGAGACCTTGCCGGCTCCCAGAAGCTTGGGGCGCGCTGAGCTCTGCACGCCCCAAGCTTCGGGATTAGCGCAGCGCTTCGCTAGCCCTGGGAGAGCCGTGCGACGTCGCGGGGCTCTCCCAGGGCTAGCGAGACCTTGCCGGCACCCAGAAGCTTGGGGCGCGCTGTGCTCCGCACGCCCCAAACTTCGGGATTAGCGCAGTGGTCCGCTAGCCCTGGGAGAGCCGCGCGACGTCGCGGGGCTCTCCCAGGGCTAGCGGAGACCTTGCCGGCACCCAGAAGCTTGGGGCGCGCTGAGCTCTGCACGCCCCAAGCTTCGGGATTAGCGCAGCGCTTCGCTAGCCCTGGGAGAGCCGTGCGACGTCGCGGGGCTCTCCCAGGGCTAGCGAGACCTTGCCGGCACCCAGAAGCTTGGGGCGCGCTGAGCTCTGCATGCCCCAAGCTTCGGGATTAGCGCAGTCGTCCGCTAGCCCTGGGAGAGCCGCGCGACGTCACGGGGCTCTCCCAGGGCTAGCGGAGACCTTGCCGGCTCCCAGAAGCTTGGGGCGCGCTGAGCTCTGCACGCCCCAAGCTTCGGGATTAGCGCAGCGCTTCGCTAGCCCTGGGAGAGCCGTGCGACGTCGTGGGGCTCTCCCAGGGCTAGCGAGACCTTGCCGGCACCCAGAAGCTTGGGGCGCGCTGAGCTCTGCACGCCCCAAGCTTTGGGATTAGCGCAGTGGTCCGCTAGCCCTGGGAGAGCCGTGCGACGTCGCGGGGCTCTCCCAGGGCTAGCGGAGACCTTGCCGGCACCCAGAAGCTTGGGGCGCGCTGAGCTCTGCACGCCCCAAGCTTCGGGATTAGCGCAGCGCTTCGCTAGCCCTGGGAGAGCCGTGCGACGTCGCGGGGCTCTCCCAGGGCTAGCGAGACCTTGCCGGCACCCAGAAGCTTGGGGCGCGCTGAGCTCCGCATGCCCCAAGCTTCGGGATTAGCGCAGTGGTCCGCTAGCCCTGGGATAGCCGCGCGATGTCGCGGGGCTCTCCCAGGGCTAGCGGAGACCCTGCTTGCACCCAGAAGCTTGGGGCGCGCTGCGCTCCGCACGCCCCAAGCTTTGGGATTAATGCTGCGCTCCGCTAGCGGTGGGAGAGCTGGGTCTCCCACGGCTAGCGGATAGCTTCCTGAAGCCTGGAGAGCGAGAGGGGTCGGTGCGCACCGACCCCTCTCACTCTCCAGGCTTCAGCGAAAGCCTGCATTCGCTCCATAGGACGCACACACATTTTCCCTTGCTTTTTAGGAGGGAAAAAGTGCATCCTATGGTGCGAAAAATACTGTACTACTGGTGAAAATAGCAGGACTCCCTCCATAACACCTTGCCTCACCACACTTAGCAGCTTCCACGTAAGCACTAGCGTATGGGATACGGAAACTCAGTGTCTTTAGATTAGACAAGTTGTACTGGCAAGCTGTGTCTGGGAGATAGGCCAGTTGCCTGCTCTGGACAGGGTTACACTCCCTATTTACACAGCCGAATTTTAGAGTTGGAAGGGACCCTGAGAGCCATCTAGTCCACCCCCTGCAATGAATCAAAACTTTTGCCCAATGTGGGGCACTCCTGGGTCCAGATTTGCCATTTGAGGCTCAGGTTACCTCAGTGGTAAGCTTTTACCAGCTTCTTTACCAGATGCATCTGTTCCTGGAGAACATATAACCAGCAGGAGCTCACAAGGTGGAATGAACGGCAAGATTGGAAGTGCACCAAGATGGAGTACTGGACTGGCCCTGCTGATGTGTTTGCGCCAACCTCCCCACTGCCTTGCCGCTCTCCTCATCCGGTGACTCACCTGCAGCTCTGCCCCACCCACTCCAGTGAGCCACTTCTGGACAAAAGCAATACGTGCAAATGTCCCCTCAAGAAATTCCACTCTGTTTGTGGGAGAGAAAGTGGAGGGGGACATTTCACCAAATTTCTCTAGGGGAAGTAGAAATTCACCTAATAAAAATAAAAACAACAACCCAATAAACCCACCCCACCCCCCAAAAACCCCCACATTTTAAAAGGGCATAGGATATAAATCGGATCAACCAAAGGCCTGGTTAAAAAGGAACGTTTTTGCCTGGTGCCTAAAGGTGTATAATGAAGGCGCCAGGCGAACTTCCCAGGGGAGAGCATTCCACAGATGGGGAGCCACTGCAGAGAAGGCCCGTTCTCGTGTTGCCACCCTCCAGACCTCTCAAGGAGGAGGCACAGGAAGAAGGGCCCCAGAAGATGATCTCAGGGTCCGGGTAGGTTCATATGGAAAGAGGCATCCCTTGAGGTATTGCAGTCCTGAGCCGTTTAAGGCTTTATAGGTCAAAACCAGCACACTTTGAATTGGGTCCAGAAACTAAATGGTAGCCAGTGCAGGCAGACCAGGATCAGTGCAATGTGTTCAAACTGTCTTGCTCCGGTGAGCAACCTGGCTGCTGAATTCTGCACTCTTCTCTTCTTTCTCTTCTTCTTTATTTCTTTCCGTTCCTTATTCTTGCTTTTTTTCTATTTTCCTTCTCTACATTAGTGTATTTTTTTATTGCACCATGATAATGAATCTGTGTAGGCATGCACTCACCTTAGATACAAATTATTGAAACACTTTCACACATCTTAAGAACATAAGAAGACTGAACGCCTTACTTGAACAGCATCCTTGATCTCACAGTGGCCAATCAGATGGCCTATGGGGAAGCCCTCGAGCAAGACACGAGCCCTCTCCTTACTCATGTTCCCCAAGGACTGGTATTTATTATTTTATCATGTTTTTATACTGCCTTTCTCTAAAGGCACCCCAGGTGGTTTATTCAGACCAACTTCACAAGCTTCCTGGCATGTGGGGTTCCTTGCTTCTGCCTTCTTCCTTCGAGTCACACAGGAAAAGTCCCGGGGAAGATGTGTGTGTGTCATAGAATCATAGAATCATAGAATCATAGAGTTGGAAGAAACCACAAGGGCCATCGAGTCCAACCCCCTGCCAAGCAGGAAACACCATCAGAGCACTCCTGACATATGGTTGTCAAGCCTCTGCTTAAAGACCTCCAAAGAAGGAGACTCCACCACACTCCTTGGCAGCAAATTCCACTGTCGAACAGCTCTTACTGTCAGGAAGTTCTTCCTAATGTTTAGGTGGAATCTTCTTTCTTGTAGTTTGGATCCATTGCTCCGTGTCCGCTTCTCTGGAGCAGCAGAAAACAGCCTTTCTCCCTCCTCTATGTGACATCCTTTTATATATTTGAACATGGCTATCATATCACCCCTTAACCTCCTCTTCTCCAGGCTAAACATGCCCAGCTCCCTTAGCCGTTCCTCATAAGGCATCATTTCCAGGCCTTTGACCATTTTGGTTGCCCTCCTCTGGACACGTTCCAGTTTGTCAGTGTCCTTCTTGAACTGTGGTGCCCAGAACTGGACACAGTACTCCAGGTGAGGTCTGACCAGAGCAGAATACAGTGGCACTATTACTTCCCTTGATCTAGATGCTATACTCCTATTGATGAGGCCCAGAATTGCATTGGCTTTTTTAGCTGCCGCGTCACACTGTTGGCTCATGTCAAGTTTGTGGTCAACCAAGACTCCTAGATCCTTTTCACATGTACTGCTCTCAAGCCAGGTGTCACCCATCTTGTATTTGTGCCTCTCATTTGTTTTGCCCAAGTGCAATACTTTACATTTCTCCCTGTTAAAATTCATCTTGTTTGTTTTGGCCCAGTTCTCTAATCTGTCAAGGCCGTTTTGAAGTGTGATCCTGTCCTCTGGGGTGTTAGCCACCCCTCCCAGTTTGGTGTCATCTGCAAATTTGATCAGGATGCCCTTGAGTCCATCATCCAAGTCGTTGATAAAGATGTTGAATAAGACCGGGCCCAAGACAGAACCCTGTGGCACCCCACTAGTCACTCTTCTCCAGGATGAAGGGGAACCATTGATGAGCACCCTTTGGGTTCGGTCAGTCAGCCAGTTACAAATCCACTGAGTGGTAGCATAGTCAAGACCGCATTTTACCAGCTTCTTTACAAGAATATCATGGGGCACCTTGTCAAATGCCTTGCTGAAATCAAGGTAGACTACAATCAAGGTGTCTGTGTGGAGTTGCCTTGAGCCTGAAGGTTTGCTACAATCTAAACCACTGAGCCTCTTGGGCTTGCCGATCAGAAGGTTGGCAGTTCAAATCCCCGTGACGGAGTGAGCTCCTGTTGCTCTGTCCCAGCTCCTGCCTACCTAGCAGTTCTAAAGCACAACAGTGCAAGTAGATAAATAGGTGCTGCTGTGGTGGGAAGGTAAACGACATTTCCATGCACTCCGGTTTCCATCATGGTGTTCTGTTGCACCAGAAGCAGTTTAATCATGCTGGCCACATGACCCAGAAAGCTGACTGTGGACAAACACCGGCTCCCTCGGCCTGAAAGCGAGATGAGCGCCGCAACCCCATAGTCGCCTTTGACTGGACTTTAACCATCCAAGGGTCCTTTACTTTTTACCTTGCTACAGATTCCCATGCCAAAGTTCCCCCAAGCAAATCCCACTGAAATAAATGAGAGCGGCACAAGAGCTGAACTATACAGAGCTGAACTATAACATTCTACACAGCCTGCTGCTGGCTAATGCCTTTTATAAGTAACACATTTCTGATCCTCATTGCCGTTCAATCAATTCCTTTCTCTGCTTTTGCTGCTGCCTCTGCTGTTGTCTGCTGCAGAAAGCATCTCTCTTCTAGTTTAGAAGGAAATTCGTGCCCTCTCTCTCTTACCACCTTAGCATTCAACCTTCCCTCAAAGCCTGAACAAATCCAACTGGAAGCTCCAGCCCTCAAGGGGTAGCCCCAAACATTGTAGATGGATTCTACTCTCATACCTGATTTAGTCTGTCTTGGCTTTGGAGGAGTTAGCTTTGATTGACGTGGATGTAATTAATAACAGAATCGGGTCTTTTGTCACCGTTTAAATAGCAACATTTTTTAACAGGAGGGGAAGCGCGGTGTTGGGCAATGAGAATTAGAAATGTGTTACTTATAAAAGGCATTAGGCAGCAACAGACTGTGTAAAATGTTATAGTTCAACAAACACTGTGCCTAATAAACTCCGTTGACTAATGTGATCAGTTCAGCAGCTTGGGGGGGGGGGGGAGGGAGGGAGAGAATAATTCCAGTATGGTGAAGAAACCCAATGCCGGATGAGACCAGCGAATCCAGCAGCACAGATGTTTTTTATTTTAAAAGATATTCAGTTTTCCATATAAAAAAAGGCTGTTTGGTGCAGAGGAAACACTTAAGGGGGAAAACGGAACGAAGGATTTCCATTTTTTTAAAAAAAGATCAGAACCATTGTTTATTTCAGAGAGAGAGAGAGAGGAAGCTGCCTTATAATGAGTCAAACCATTAGTCCATCAAGGTTAGCATTGCCTACACGGACAGGCAGCAGCTCTCCAGGGTTTCAGGTAGGCGTCTCTCTGGAACCTTCCGGGAGATGCTGGGGATTGAACCCGGGACCTCCTGCATGCAAGACAGATGCTCTACCGCTGACCTCCAGCCCTTCCACAGAAGTGTGGACTTGGATTTACTTAAGAGCATCCGTGCTGCTCAGTACAGAGTCCTGCAATAGCTGAGTGCAACGCAGGCCAGGGAATGACTGGTTGTCATCTAGAGGAGTTATTCAGGGGACTGTGGGGGGCAGGTGAAAAGGCAGGACCCCTGTCCATTTAAAAGCTGCATCTGGACAGCAGGCTATATGCCTATATAGGTCACCTGGTGACAGCCTTCCCCAGTATGGTGAGATGGCTGTATTTAAATTGCAGCAATTATTTCCACACAACCAGCTATGCATATAAATAAGCAAAGGCACATTTTCCAGAAATCTCTGCCCCCTTTTTTGGTAATGGAGTCCTCCTCCTCCTATGATTCTGCATAGGCAATACTAGGATACACAAATCAATAATCTGACCTGGTGGTATAAGGCAGCTTAATAATAATAACAACAATTATTATTTATACCCTGCTTATCTGGCTGGGTTTCCCCAGCCACTCTGGGTGGCTTCCTATAGCATACCAAAGAGTCTCTGCACCTCAAAAGCTAGATGTCAAGGACTTGGGCCCTAGTCTAGCCTTCATCTTAACATGCTTGCATTCTCCATGCAGGGATTGTTTTCTCCATGGAAGCATCAGGAACTGCTGGATCTCTATGCAGTGGCTAGTGTAATGAATCACTGAGCATCAGGAAGCAGCAGAGTAGCCTCAGGCCCTGCATACTAGGTTACGTGGTAAGCTACACCTGCGGAAAACTCCTTCCCTAACACAACTATTAACAGTACTGGAGCCCTGTCTTCCTTTTCACCTGGCCACCCTGGAGACAGCTCAGGCTTACCATCTCTATTAACTTTAGTCTTGAATGGGGCCCGTATTCTTCACGCACAACAGTGCTATTTATTTTTTCCTAGAAAAACGGGTGCCAGACACACTATGAACACCTCCCTTTTGCTCTTGCAATGGCAAGGGTGAGCATCTGAGAAGTGCTGGAACTGAGTTCCAGTGAGTTCCAGCTGAAAAAAACAAAACCCTGCACAACACATATGTTTCACAACTCTGCGGCGAGTCGTCTTTGATGAATATTGACAATTTAGGTAAAGGTAAAGGTACCCCTGCCCGTACGGGCCAGTCTTGACAGACTCTGGGGTTGTGCGCCCATCTCACTCAAGAGGCCGGGGGCCAGCGCTGTCCGGAGACACTTCCGGGTCACGTGGCCAGCGTGACAAGCTGCATCTGGCGAGCCAGCGCAGCACACGGAACGCCGTTTACCTTCCCGCTAGTAAGCGGTCCCTATTTATCTACTTGCACTTTGGCATGCTTTCGAACTGCTAGGTTGGCAGGCGCTGGGACCGAGCAACGGGAGCGCACCCCGCCGCGGGGATTCGAACCGCCGACCTTTCGATCGGCAAGCCCTAGGCGCTGACAATTTAAACCATTGACAATTTAAACAGCAGCTATTGACTTAAAGGTCTGGAGAATATTTGGCAAGCAAAAGGGGCTTGGAAGAAGAACGTATTTAATGTGGCTTGGATGAGATGCATTCTTACAGATGCTTATTGCCATGGCGGCAAAAGAAATGTAATTCCACCTAGACTGTTGGTACCAATCAATAACGGGATTGTTTGATTCTCCTCCTCCTCTTCTTCTCTTGTTCCTTGGAAGCATTACAGTTACCACTAAGAATACTGCTAACCCCGCCTCCCTCTTAGACACTTCAGTAAATAAATAACATTCAGATAATGATTTTGTGCTCGCTTTCTTGAAAGCCATCAACAGGCTGAATCACATAAGCAGGTACTTCTTGCTCAACAAGATACAAAAAAGCAGAAGGTCCATTTATGGTTGGCTGCTAATTATAAAACAAATGATCAATTAGCACAGGAGAAAAGTTAACATTATCCTGATGACAAATAGCTCCCTTAAACCTTGAAAGGAAAAATGAATTAAGGCTGTAGCATCTGGGTCTCAATCCAGATCCTTACATCCAGGAGGACTTGCCTCCTTACAGCTAGGACTGGGAACCTTGGGGCCATTATCCCCATGGTTAGGGATGCTGAGAGTTTAGACAGGAGGCATTCCCAGCCCTCTCCATTCATAAGCAAGCCCTATTGAGTTCAGTGGAGCAGGTTCATGCCACACATTTAAAGCACATCCAGCGCACATTTAAAACATGCCCTTGGAACAGAGCCACAATTCCCAGAGCTCCCTGTGGAAGAGGGGTAAATTCTTAAACCATTCCAGAAATTGTAACTCTGAGGAGAACAGGGGCTTCCTAACAGCCTTAAGAAACCATAGCTTCCAAGATTCTTTGCATCATAGAGCTTTATACGTATGGTGTGAATGTGGCCCCACTGAACATCTCCACCGGGTAATGTCTCCTGCTGAACAGATTGTTGACTGTGTTATCTGAGAGAGAGAGAGAGAGAGAGAGAGAGAGAGAGAGAGAGAGAGAGAGAGAGAGAGAGAATCACCTGTTAGGAAGGAGAAAGAATGGGCTGCCTATAGCCAGGTCCAAAACAGATGACCAACATGTCCAGAAAGAGGCCTTTCAGTTTGGGGCATGTATTCACAATAGCAAATATATCGTTTTTAAGGAGGGTGGTGGATCCACGTCCCAAATCTGTGAGCTTTAATGTAAGTCATTCCCTTGCTTTCCTAATTAGATCAATATATGCAATCCTAGCCTCTTCTGTGCAAGGGATTAATTCCATTTCATAATTTACGTAGCCTTTCCTGGATACCAGATGGGTATTGATTTCCAGTAATACCCTAAGATCACATTGCCCTCTACTCGTATCACCTTATACAAGGCTAAATGCATTGTTCTGGGACGTATAAAATTCCCTGGCCTTGTTCACCACATAGCATCATTCGCCTTATCTCCCGTGCCAAGTGCCAGTTGCATCCCTCACCCTTCCCAAGAGCCAATGTGGTTACAGTGTAGGACTAGGACCTGGAAGGCCAGAGTTCAGTTTACATTTTGGCCATGAAGTTCCCTGGGGGATTTCGGGCCATTCCCTGCCTCTTATCCAAACCTACCTCATATGATCATCATAATCATCTGCTCCATGCAATGACTGGATTTTGCGTCCAGTCCTCAAGACGCTTCTACATCATTTCACTGGTCCATAGCCTTCTGACCACAGGGACAGTCTGTAGGATCAGTAGTCTGGGTGTGAGAAACCAGGAGTGAGTGGCAACTCAGCAGCCAAAGAACAGTAGTAATTTGAAAATGTTGTTGTTGTTTAGTCGTTTAGTCGTTTAGTCGTTTAGTCGTTTAGTCGTGTCCGACTCTTCGTGACCCCATGGACCAGAGCACGCCAAGCACTCCTGTCTTCCACTGCCTCCCGCAGTTTGGTCAAACTCATGCTGGTAGCTTCGAGAACACTGTCCAACCATCTTGTCCTCTGTCGTCCCCTTCTCCTTGTGCCCTCCATCTTTCCCAACACCAGGGTCTTTTCCAGGGGTTCTTCTCTTCTCATGAGGTGGCCAAAGTCTCAGCTTCAGGATCTGTCCTTCCAGTGAGCACTCAGGGCTGATTTCCTGAAGAATGGATAGGTTTGATCTTCTTGCAGTCCATGGGACTCTCAAGAGTCTCCTCCAGCACCATAATTCAAAAGCATCAATTCTTCGGCGGTCAGCCTTCTTTATGGTCCAGCTCTCACTTCCATACATCACTACTGGAAAAACCATAGCTTTAACTATACGGACCTTTGTTGGCAAGGTGATGTCTCTGCTTTTGAAGATGCTGTCTAGGTTTGGCATTGCTTTTCTCCCAAGAAGCAGGAGCGAGTGGCAACTCAGCAGCCAAAGAACAGTAGTAATTTGAAAATGAGGACCGTGCAAATGAGATGGAGCACTAGAGCACAGCATGGGCAGAACCCAGGTGAAAATATTGGCCTCTCCAGTTAAAGGGAGATTGGATGGCAGGCCTAGGTAAAGCCTACCAGGGTGTAGGGGCACTGCCAATCGGAGTAAACATACTGGTTGAAATGGGCCCACAATCTTACCCAGTGTATGACCTGTTCATATAGCAAGTCTTGTTGGCCGCGATGCTTCCTCACCAATCCTGGTGTCCCCTTTCAGCAGCACAGAACCACTTCATCAGAAAAAAAGGTGGTTGAGATAACGTCTGCTTAAGTGCCTCAACAGGATCCTTTTAGGATTCAGTCACACTTAATTCTGAAATTGAACTCTGCATGTTCCAGAGCCATTACTTGACTTTCTCTCCTGTTTCTTCCAGAGCTCGTGAGTTGTGGGGCTCCCCAAAGGCTGGGCGAGCAGCGACATAAATTGACCCACCTCTTATTCGGAGAAAGCCCTGGTGAGTGTGAGCGTTAATACAGAAAGTGGCCAGCCGCCAAAAAACGAAAGTTACCAGATCTGCCGAGAATCCCCAGTGTGACATCATGAAATGGAAGGAATCTGCTGGGCGCCAAAGCGTCTGTTAAAGATCAAAGAAAGGAGCTGGGGGAGAGTTAAGGAAATAGAAACTAGGAGAGAAAATGGGGTGGCTGGTTTGAGGAAAAGGATGTGAGATTTGGCTCAGGAGTGGGGGGCGGAGAGAAAGGGAATACTCTGGAATAAGGAAATCCCCAGACACTTTCATAGGCCTGAATTGCATGTGCATTTTCTACTAAGTTCACCGTATCACAAACTCAACCTGACTTTTACAGCAGCCAGATATGCTACTCTGGTAGAAACAGAGGAAGCTGCCTTGCACTGAGTCAGACCATTGGTCCATCTAGCCCAGTATTGTCTATACTGACCAGCAGTGTCTCTCCAGGGTTTCAGGCAGAAAATCTCCCCAAGCCCTGCCTAGAGATGGTGGATGGATTGAAGCCTTCTACATGCCAGGCAGATTTTTTGGGGATTTGATATCCTGCTTTATCACTATCCTAAGGAGTCTCAAAGCGGCTAACATTCTCCTTTTCCATCCTCCACCACAACAAACACTCTGTGAGGTGAGTGGGGCTGAGAGACTTCAAAGAAGTGTGACTAGCCCAAAGTCACCCAGCAGCTGCATGTGGAAGAGCGGGGAACCGAACCCGGTTCACCAGATTACGAGTCCACCACTCTTAACCACTACACCACACTGGCCCAACACTGAGCTGTGTCCCTTCTCCAAACTCTGCCCTGTCCCAAAACTGGCCCCTTTCCCCTTGATTGATTAAGCTTACAAAGAACCACTTTCGCATGAGTTCGAAGTATTTTCTACATAGTTGTTTAACAGCACAATTATTGCCCATACAATATACACGTCTACCCAGAAATGAGCTCAAGGGGACCTACTCCCCATTACCAGGGTTGGGAAACATGTGTCCCTGTGTAATGAATCATTATACAAAAGCAGGCATAGCTGCTTTCTTCATTTCCAGGAGAGTGCCTTATTTATACATCTGTCCATTTGCAGATCCCTGGACGACCTTGAAATTTCAGCTATTGAATCAACAGGCTGATCATTCCCCTTGATGGCCATTACCATTTTTCTCATTTTGTTCTCAGGTATACTCTTGTGTTTCCAGTGTGTGTGCGTGTGTGTGTGTGTGTGTGTAATTCCTTTAAGGTATAAAAATACATGTTTCAGCACAATGGATTAACCACGTACTAGGAATTCTTTTACTGTTTGTGAGCGTGTGGGTGTAGACCCAATCCCCATGCTTATTCTGATGAATATACCTTCCTGCTATCTGGGCACCGGTGGGAATTGCTGCAAGGAAAAAGGCCAATTTGACGGAGATCGGGTCTGGGGAAGGAAGGCTGAAACCTCCCCTCCCAACATGCTGCGAACTTGATAATAACCCCCCTTCCCAGCAGCTGTATTTAATTTTTCTAAACATGGCATCATGAGCAAGCACACCATTAGTATCACATTTAATAGGTTCTGAGTGTTTGATTTAAAAGAAAGGCATTACCTGGTTTAGGAAAATGCTGAATATCTGTTTTGTGTGTGTGTGTGTGTGTGTGTGTGTGTTGTTTTTTTCAGAACTGCTTGCTGTATCGACTTTGCTTTTTTCTCCCGTGTTCTGCACTTGCTTCCTTGTCGTGTGCTTTCAGCAGTGTTCATTTTGAAACACCAGCAAAATTTCAGCCCTGTTTATGTGTTGAAATAAAGGATCAGCCTTTGCTTACGAGCTTATTTAGAAGACGGTATTGACTCAGGCTGCTTGTTCTCAGTCCGCATTTACCACCATCTTGACAAATGAAGAAACTGGTCCTTCAAAGATTATTCCAAACATTTTGTCGTAAGCAGGGATTATTCCAAACTTTATGAAGTATTTGCACATAAATCTTAGTGGGTGTGGGGATTCTGTTGTTCTTGCTGTTGTTGCTGCTGCTGCTGACTCAGGTCGTTTAAAAGTCATTTCCATGTTTGCTTTTAATAATGCCATTCCGGTGGAGCCTATTGCATCTGGGCAAAAGCAAACAGACAGCGCGTCTCTTAGTAGTAATGAGAGATTCACTGGAACACCCTAATTCTTTTAACCTGTGACCATCGTTTTACATTTGTATTACTAGCTCTTTTTGAATGCATCATTCATTCTGCAGCGCAACAAACTCCAATGGGAGTCACTTGCAACAAATGAATCATGGAATCATAGAGTTGGAAGGGATCCCAGGGGTCATGTAGTCCAACCCCCTGCAATGCAGGAATCTTTGGCCCATTGTGGGCCTTGAACCCACAACCGTGAGATTAAGAGTCTCATCATCTACCAACAGAGCTATCCCAGATTGATCAAGTGCAAGGTTGGTTTGGGAAGCAACCCCTCCTGGCAAATAGAAGGGGAAGAAATGGAGGCAGTGAGAGTTTTTACTTTCCTGGGCTCCATGATCACTGCAGATGGTGACAGCAGTCACAAAATTAAAAGACGCCTGCTTCTTAGGAGAAAAGCAATGACAAACCTAGACAGCATCTTCAAAAGCAGAGGCATCACCTTGCCAACAAAGGTCTGTATAGTTAAAGCTATGGTTTTCCCAGTTGTGATGTATGGAAGTGAGAGCTGGACCATAAAGAAGGCTGACGCCGAATAATAGATGCTTTTGAATTATGGTGCTGGAGGAGACTCTTGAGAGTCCCATGGACTGCAAGAAGATCAAACCTCTCCATTCTTAAGGAAATCAACCCTGAGTGCTCACTGGAAGGACAGATCCTGAAGCTGAGACTCCAATACTTTGGCCACCTCATGAGAAGAGAAGACTCCCTGGAAAAGACCCTGATGTTGGGAAAGATTGAGGGCACAAGGAGAAGGGGGCAACAGAGGATGAGATGGTTGGACAGTGTTCTCGAAGCTACCAGCATGAGTTTGACCAAATTGTGGGAGGCAGTGGAAGACAGGAGTGCCTGGCGTGCTCTGGTCCATGGGGTCACGAAGAGTCGGACATGACTAAATGACTAAACAACAACAAAAACTTTAAACACAGCATCAGGGGTTGGCTAATCTCAGGTCCAGGGATCAAATGTGGCTCTCCAAACCTCTCTACCTGGCTCTTTCTCACCACGCTCCCTATCCAACCACATCCCTTCCTCCCAGGCCATGCCCCTCACCAGTCCTGCTGGAATAAAAACATACGAGTCCTACTTGAGCTGGCCGGTGGCCTATCTAATATCCAGCATACGGATCACTCAGCGGCCAACCAGATGCCCACGGGACGATGTGCATGGCACTCAGAGCTGTGTCCTTCAACAATGCTTTTTGCATGCCTGGATGCAGGATAGAGAACCAGTGTACTGTGCAAAGGTAAAATTTGCTTTTGTTGCCCTGCACACTTTTGCCCCTGGCCCCGCCTACTTCTGGCATGCGGACCTCAGGAAGGCTGTCCAGAAGGGAACGTGGCCCTTCAGCTTACAAAGTGTGTTTCTCAGCACTACGTCTTCGTGAGTAGAGACATGGTAGAAGTGTCGAGTTGGAAGGAACCTCGGGGGTCAACCCTCTGCAGTCCCACATCCAATTCGAAACCACACCAGACCCTGCTTAAGCTTTGCAAATGTGCTAGCAGCTTTATTGCTGCACCACTTGCGTGCAGTCCTTTTCAACAGCGGTTTATAACCAAGTTGCAATAATTGTGAGCCGCCCCGAGATCTTTGGGTGAAGAACAGTCTATAAATTTAAGTAATTAATTTAATTAATATGCTCACCGATGCTGGTGACTTCTGCATGCCATTCATACAACTTAGTTTTCCCTTTCCCTCCCCATTGAAACATCAAATCTATTAGACTCCGCTGGGGTCCCCCCCCCTTTAAAACTGGTTGGAGTTTCACACAGATTGGTATGGAAATATGGGTGGGTGGGTGGGAAGATTCTCTCTCAAGTTTCCTTCTCAACAGCCAACCCCAACTGCTTGTTGTTGTTGTTGTTGTTGTTGTTCTTGTTACTACTACTACTACTACTACAGTGGTACCTTGGGTTACAGATGCTTCAGGTTACAGACTCCGCTAACCCAGAAATAGTACCTCAAGTTAAGAACTTTGCTTCAGGATGAGAACAGAAATCGCACGGCAGCAGCACAGCAGCAGCGGGAGGCCCCATTAGCTAAAGTGGTACCTCAGGTTAAGGACAGTTTCAGGTTAAGAACAGACCTCCAGAACGAGTTAAGTTCTTAGCCCGAGGTACCACTGCACTACTACTACTGTATTACTATTACTATTTCGGAAGATTCTACTGTGGAATCTGCCAGAATGAAAACTTTCCGAAGAAATCCTGGTGTGGAAACTTCAGGACAGTCAAAAGGAAGCACCATGCCTCAGAATGCACAGTTAAACTATGGAGTTTGCTGCCTCAAGGTGTTGCAAGGGTGGCTGGGCTGGATGGCTTCAAAGAGGTGGGGAGACGTTCATGGATATCAATAGCCACATTAACTATGCAGTCCCTCCTGTGCTGGAAGCAGTCTACCCCTGAACACCAGTTGCTGGGAACCTCAGATAGTGAGAGTGCTGGAGATCTTGAAAACGCCAAACAGAACGAACAGGAGCTGAGACCATCAGGAACGCAGAAATTTGAATACAGCTCCTCTGTGGTGCAACTATTTTGTAAAACCCAAGCTGCACCTACGAAATTTCAGGCATAAGATTTCATCGGCAAGAGGTCAGGGCGGGGGTAAGCTCCTTGAACACCTGTGTAACTTCTTTATCGTTGCTGAATAGAGCTTTGTGTGTTGGCTGAGCTGCCTCCCTGACCAACGATGCTATTAATTGGCACTGACGCAGATGTTCACAGCTGCCTACAAGATGTTGGAGGCTGCTCCCATGTCAGCTGCACATGCTATCACCAAGAAAATTACTTTAATTCATTCCTTGGGGTTAGGCTTTTTGTTGCCGCGATGTGACCCGCTAAAACAAAAGGCAGATCTGCCAACAGAAAAGAATAGCCATCAGCCGGGGGGGGGGGGCCTGTCACCAACCTGGCTGGGCACCTGGGCACATTTGCAGGACAAAGGAACTGCCGTGGTTATTGCACATGCACCACAACTAAGCACCACAACCTATTACATTGGTGGCGGTACAGTGGTACCTCTGGTTACGTACTTAATTCGTTCCGGAGGTCTGTTCTTAACCTGAAACTGTTCTTAACCTGAAGCACCACTTTAGCTAATGGGGCCTCCTGCTGCTGCCGCACCGCCGCCACGCGATTTCTGTTCTCATCCTGAAGCAAAGTTCTTAACCCGAGGTACTATTTCTGGGTTAGCGGAGTCTGTAACCAGAAGCGTATGTAACCTGAGGTACCATTGTATAATGTTTCTTCCAAACCTAATTTCAGCAGGTGGGAAAGGACCCCAACTGTTCTGTTATAAGCTGAACTAGCAGGGCCATGGCTGCTGGACCTCCTCATAGAGGGAGGAATTTAAAAATAACTCAAGAAAATCTTTAATAAAAAAACTATCAAGACAAAAGACACATTGCATGATCCAGAAGAAGGGGGAACTTCTTCTGAACATTCTTCCCTACAAAACATTCTCTCTCTCTCTCTCTCTCTCTCTCTCTCTCACACACACACACACACACACACACACACTTTGATTGGTAAGGATGGCTACAAGCAACAGTGGTAGCACATTGTACCCTCCTTGACACCCGTGCTTTCTGCTCTTTCTCCTAACTGGCTTTGTAATGTCATCATACGGCCCAACCTGACCATGTGATGACATATTGGCATTGCAATGCAATCACACTTGCTCTGTGGTAACCCAAGGGATGATGGCACCCGGGGGCAGAGCAAGTGGGGGCGGCCCCAGGTGTCATCGACGAGGGGGGTGACATTCAGCGTGCCGCCTGCCCTGGGCTGCTGGAGGAGGCAGGCAGGGAGATGACGGGAAGGAGGCTGGCAAGCAAACAAGAGGAGGGTGGATGGAAGGAAAGAAACAGCAGAAGCTCCCTCAAGTCAGGACCCAAACCCTATAACCCCCCCCCCCCCCAAAAAAAAAAGCTCAACAACTCATGAGAATGGGTCACAGCCAGTATTTTTATACTGTGAGTAGATCGTAGTCTCATTAATTGGAGTCCAAGTAGATTTTAATGGGGAGGGGGGTGGAGACAAGAAATTTTCCGCTCCGGGTACCACCTGACCTTGCTACACCACTGACGGCACCAAAAGAGCTGCCAGCTCTTAATGAGTAAACAAGGGGAAGTTTGATTGCCGAAGAATTGATGCTTTTGAATTATGGTGCTGGAGGAGACTCTTGAGAGTCCCATGGACTGCAAGAAGATCAAACCTATCCATTCTTAAGGAAATCAGCCCTGAGTGCCCACTGGAAGGACAGATCCTGAAGCTGAGGCTCCAATACTTTGGCCACCTCATAAGAAGAGAAGACTCCCTGGAAAAGGCCCTGATGTTGGGAAAGATGGAGGGCACAAGGAGAAGGGGGCAACAGAGGACGAGATGGTTGGACAGTGTTCTTGAAGCTACCAGCATGAGTTTGACCAAACTGCAGGAGGCAGTGGAAGATAGGAGTGCCTGGCGTGCTCTGGTCCATGGGGTCATGAAGAGTCAGACACGACTAAACAACTAAACAACAACAAACAAGGGGAAAGTCTGGTAGGTTTTTAGCATCCCCCCGCCACATGCATTATATTTGCACTGAAAATGTTTAACTGTGAATATACCCTGCAGCCTACTTTTAACGCTAATACATTTCAATGGGACAGATGTTAGCAAGACTAATAGCTCCGGCTACATTTCAATTTTGCGTACAGCTCTAAAATGACGTGCAGAACTTGCCTCTAACCCTTTTCCCAGTTTTCAAGAAATGCTGGGCGACGTCTACGTTGGTGCCAGCACAATGTATCATATTAAAAACAGAGCTGCCATAGATAACCAATTAATCAGTTAGATTGATCAATTAAAATTGTTTTCTTTGTAGGGAATGGATTGGGGTTCCCCCAAGGAATTCTGGGAGTTTTAGCTTGTTAAGGGTTCTGAGAGTTTAGTTCCATTCCCCTCACAGAACTACAATTTCCACAGTAGCTTAACAAAGAAAAAAAAACCCACACCTCTCTTCACTGGAAACTCTTTAAGTGCTTTGAATTTATGGTGTGAATGTGGCCTTAGAAGGGAGGAAAATATTAGGTTCTCTTCTATTTCAGAGTTAAAAAAATTAGGATTGTACTCATGGGCGGGGTCAGGATTTTTGTTGGGGGGCGGGACCTACATTATTGGTCAGTTAAGTATTTCTGTTGTTTTACTTGATCGGGGGGGGGGGCAGCTGCCCTACCCCCAGGTTACACCCATGATTATACTTCATCGTTTCATCCTAGATTTCAGCACGTTAGGCCAGTTTACATGGCTTGTGAAGTTTTGCCAATAAAGATGTTTGAACACAAATTCAAAGTGGGATGGGATAACCCTTTTCTCCAGTAAAGAAACAAATATGTGTAAGATTTTAATTTCCCTCTGCTCCTCAGTAGATAATCAAGATTTTTCATTGCAAATGATGCTAGAAACAAGGGTGTGTCCAGTTTCCCCGACCAAAGCAATCTACATAAGAAAAGAAATTTAATCTACCCTGTTTAATGTTATGTTGTCTCACAACAATACCCCATCTGCTTAGTGTAGCTAAAAAGGAATCATTATACCCTTCATCAAGTTACAGAAAGGAGTAACCTTCAAATTTACGCCTTTTCGGGCTTTGAAGGTAAAATTGACAAGGTAATTAATCTAAGAACACAAAACAGGTTCACTCTGGATTCTAGCTACACAAGCAAATGGCAGCATGGCCTTCATGGTGGATGAAATTTGCACTTTTCAGTGGCCATTTTGAATTATTTAAATAGAACTTGTTTAACCAGATTTTTTTAATTAAAAAATGCACAAGCGCATTAGTGTTCCTTCTTTTCTCTTGAAAAAGCAGGACAATCTCACTTTATCAATTACACGTTTTAAATTGACTAAAAAGCCATCCCCAATTAGCCTGGCAACCTTTCTTTTCTTTAAAAAAAGTTACTTACAGTTTAAAACAAGTTAAAAAAAAACTTCAGGTAGCAGGACCCTCTCCTGCTCATAGATAAAAAGGTAAAGGTACCCCTGCCCGTACGGGCCAGTCTTGACAGACTCTGGGGTTGTGCGCCCATCTCACTCAAGAGGCCGGGGGCCAGCGCTGTCCGGAGACACTTCTGGGTCACGTGGCCAGTGTGACAAAGCTGCATCTGGCGAGCCAGCGCAGCACACGGAAACGCCGTTTACCTTCCCGCCAGAGCGGTACCTATTTATCTACTTGCACCCGGGGGTGCTTTCGAACTGCTAGGTTGGCAGGCGCTGGGACTGAGCAACGGGAGCGCACCCCGCCGTGGTGATTCGACGCGCCGACCTTTCGATCGGCAAGCCCTAGGCTCTGAGGCTTTTACTCACAGCGCCACCTGAAATATATGCATTGACAATCCAAACATGAAGGGTCCAGGCGAACGCCACAGTCCTAACCAAGTCTTCTCAGAAGTCCTTTTGAAATCAGTTGTGAATGCAGCTCCCATTGAAATCAGTGCGAAAAGTTAGGCCTGATTACAAGTCTCATTGAGGAGTAGGAGCAACTAACGTAGTTCAGATCCAACTTAGTTTAAGGGTCCTCCTCTGCAGTTGTGTGCAGATTCAATTAATAAAAACCAAATGAGTCAAATCTACACCTTCATAATATTTGTAGACACACACACACACAAAAGGGAGTGGCCATAAAATCATCTCCGTATAATCCAAAGTGGTACAATCCAGGAACAGTTTGAGCATGGGCTCAGCTGGTTTCCTAGAGAGCCCTGTGACCTGGCAGCAGCAGCAGCCCCAATTAGCAAAGATTTGTTTTCATTGCCAATGGATAAGGCTTTCATAAACAAATCCAGGAAGAGGCTTGGAAAAGTATTTGGTTGGCGACGGATCGGCTTGCATCTTGGGAGTCCTGATTTCTGTGACTCTGCTATAAGAGTGCTGCTCCTCCAGGCTAAGGACCATTTGTTCAGCATCCTCTTCTCACAGTGGCCAACCAGATACCCATGGAAATACATCCAGATGTGTGGAGTTAAACCTTTAACGTCTCCTGTACCGAAAGGCACGGCTCCTGTTCTCTTTGCCAGTGCCACATTTCCAAGAGTGATGGCATCCACCGTCGCTTGGCTCAGTAGCCGCCCTTTGTTTGATCCTCTTGAGACTTGTCATACAAGTCCATCGGCATGCCTTCTCCTTGTACACACACATTTGGCAGCATCTTGTTTGGAGCCACAGCTGTGCTTCTGGAATCTGAATCTGTTTCCCAGTCTCCTTCATGCCTAATTGTATGGTGCCCTTTAAGGAACCCAGTGACCTCATTCACACAAAAAGGGTTAGCCTGAGATAAATTTTCCCCCGGGGTTGGTGGGGGGAAACAACCCCCAGGTTATCTTTGGTGATCTCCCCCCCCCCCCCGGGAATTCACAGTTTTTTTCTCTCTCTCTGCCCCCCCCCCATGTGAAAACATTTCCAAAGCTTTTCCTTATCCCTTTTTTAAATACGGTGGTACCTCAGTTTACGAACAGTCCTGTTACGAACTACTTAATAAAGAAACTTAATAGTTTCTTTTGCCCAGGTTTTTTATGATCCATATTAATGTAGTTACAGTGGTACCTCAGGTTACATACGCTTCAGGTTACAGACTCCGCTAACCCAGAAATATATTTTTTTTTAAATAAATTTTTATTCAAAGTTTTCGACATACATAGAAAGAGAGAAAAAAGAGAAAAATGCACATACAAAAAAGAAAAATAGAATAAAACAAACAACAATATAATCATCATGATCTGAGTCTTACTTTCTTTTACTATTTGGACTTCCTCGCATCTTTCGTTCCTGCTTTCCAGATTCAATAATTTCTAATCAGCAATTTATCACCTTATATCATATACTTATTTGTATTTTCCAATTATTATATTTCCCATTTTGAATTTATCTCCCAAGAAAAAAAAATTAATATCTTAATTTCATCCTGATGTTCTTCAAAAGTTAACTTTAACTCAAATTTCATTATATTCTCAGACTCTTTTTAACTAATTTGCTGAGGCCCGCTAACCCAGAAATAGTACCTCAGGTTAAGAACTTTGCTTCAGGATGAGAACAGAAATTGTGCTCCAGTGGCACGGCAGCAGCGGGAGGCCCCCATTAGCTAAAGTGGTGCTTCACGTTAAGAACAGTTTCAGGTTAAGTACGGACCTCCGGAACGAATTAAGTACTTAACCCGATGTACCACTGTATTCGGTTTACCAACTCCGCAAAACCGGAAGTAGTGTTCCAGTTTGCGAACTTTACCTTGGTCTACGAATGGAAGCCGAACGGTGGAAGGGCACCGGTGGCAAGAGGCCTCATTAGGGAAAGCACGCCTCATTTTAAGAAAGGTTTCGGTTTAAGAATGGACTTCAGGAACAGATTAAGTTCGTAAACTGAGGTACCACTGTACAAGTTTAAAAGTAATTGGGAGCTAAGCAGAAGATGGAGTCTCTCTCTCTCTCTCTCTGTCTGGGCATATCTTCATGGAAGATTCCAGTTTAGTACAAAACATGAATGGTATATATGGATGGAAAAAGGAAGCATGAAGTGGTGCTTAGCTCTGCTTTGCCCCATTGGTGGAGTTTGCGGCCTTGCATACTTTGGATTGGCATGGGGTGTGCATATCTCCACAGGCATGCAGGATGGTTAGTATGTCAGGTGTCGCATCACATCACCACTGGCAAAAATCGCATAGGCTGTCACAGCCAATCAAATTAAAGGGCAGGGTGGGTGAATGATGTCAAGGGCAGTGCTGGCAAAGGAGAAAGGGGGAGGGAGGTGTTCATGAGAAGCAGCCGCCAGTGAAGAAGAGTGCTCAGTAGCATAGATGCAACACAAGCTCAGCAGTAGAGTGCATGCTTTTTACACATAAGAAGTCTCTGGTTCAATCTCTGGCATCTCCACTTTAAAGGATGGGATCAGAGAGAATGAGAAAGATGCAGGAGAGCCACTGCCAGTCAGAGAGGCAACACAGGGTTAGGCGGACAATTAGTCTGACTTTGTAGAAGGCAACTTCATATTTGTTTGATTGCTGGAAATGGGAAATTTCAGAAAATAGATACGTAGATGGATAGGTGCATATAAGTATAAAAATACTTGAAATTCAATTATATATATAAAACATGCTGCAGAAATATAGTGTCACATGGGGCTTGACTCTCTTGTATGGTGCTCCCTCCCTGATTAGGGTTCTTTACCTTTAGACCCGATTCTGACAGAATAGCCGTTCAAGTAGAGGACTCCTTCAAACAGAGGTGGGACCTCAGAGGACTACACCTATAAAGTAGGACACACACATACTTTAGGCAAGGCTCTTCTTACATTCTGATGAGATCCGCATTATTTTCCTTTCTTTTTTCCCCAAGAGCTACAGCCTGCAAATATGCCCTTCCCTCCTTCAAACAGCCTTTGTTCCGGAAGAGTTGCCATCTTTGAAGCTCTGTTATTCTGAAGATGGGGAATGGAACGAGTGAAGCAATGCCATCCCCATGGATACGGAATCGAAACCATAATTGTCAAGGACCTTTCCAGTGATTAGTTATCTTCTGCTCTTTATTTTAGTCCCTGTAATACTGGGCGCCATTATATTTGTTTTGTCTATCAAGGCTATAGGCAAAGACATTTTGAGCCCCTGGTCCTGGAGGACTTTATTAATATGACTCCATAAAGCACAAAAGAACTCTTTGTATTTTATTTTTTTATATACAGCAGCTCTTTGTCTAGGCAGGTATCCAGCCCACCAGGAATAAGATCTCAATACTCTCAATTGAATCTGTCGTTTACTACCTAGCTCTTGTTTCAGTAGGGGGGGAGAACAAAATGGCAATTCCTGGGCAACCGGCAGATCTAGTTTGAAGTAATCTTATGCAGGGTAATTGAGGGTGACAGTAGGGGAGAGAGGAAGATAGCATTGTTAATGTAAAACATGGCTTCCTGGAGATAAACCAAAAGCCTTCCCATTTCTTTTGTATTTACAAAGAATTCAACCCTCCCTTTGAAATGCTTCTGTTGACAACCTGTGAATATCAATAAGTTGTTGGCATCTATCTGACTTGAGAGACAATGGAAGAGTACACCATCAAGGGTAAATTAAAACTGTTGGAAAGTTATAGCACCTGCGGTGGCTGTAAAGATCAATATGGGAGAGGCATATTTTATTGCAGCTGAGACAGATGGAGGCATGCCCAGTTTCACCCAGTTTCACCATGATGTTTCCCCTCTCTGCATTCCTCCCAGTGGTCATTCCTCCTCTGGTCACTGCTGTGGCTACACAACCTGACTGTCTGTTTCCAGACACTGCGATCGTCTGCAAGGGACTCCTACACGGCAGGGCTAACAATGCCAGCCTTCGTGTCATATTTGCAGACATCTTTATAATGAAGAGTTGGTCTGCCCACAGGCCTGGTGCCTGAAGCCAGCTCCCTGTAAAGCACATCCTTGGAGATCCTGCCATCTTCCATTCTGTGTACATGACCAAGCCAGCGTAGATGTCGCTGAGAAATGCGGGTTTGGGAGAGAACATCTTTGTCTTGCCTTGTGATGCCCAGAATCTTCCTGACACAGCTCATATGGAAGTCACTGAGGCATTGCTCCTGCTAAGTGTAAGTTGCACACGAGTCACTTCCATAAATCAGTGTGCTCAACATGGTAGACCTTCTACCAGGAATGTCAAACTATTCATATGGTTTACAAGTAGGGATGCTACTTGTCATGTGGGTCCATTAAGAACATAGGAAGAGCCTGCTGGGTCAGATCAATGGTCCATCTAGTCCAGCATTCTGTTCTCACCGGCCAGATGTATTTTGGAAATCTGAAAGCAGGACATGAGCACAGCAGCACTCTTCTCTCCTATGATTTCCAGCAGCTGCTATTCCAAAGCATTACTGCCTCCAGCTTTGGAGATCGATCATAGCTATCAGGATTAGTACCCATTGCTAGCCTTTATCCTCCATGAATTTGTCTGATCCTCTTTTTAAGGCATCTAGGTTGGTGGTCATCATTCCATAGTTTAAGTATGTGCTGTGTTTATTGAAAAGCCAGGGCTGTGCAACAGACAAACTAATGCCAGTGTACTGGAAGAAGCAAAGATTCTTCAACATCAACTTCGTTGGACTGGTCATGTTGTTCGGATGCCTGATTATCATCTTCCAAAGCAACAACTCTATTCCCAACTTAAGAATGGAAAGCGAAATACTGGTGGACAACAACAGAGGTTTAAAGATGTTCTCAAGGCAAATCTTTTAAAATGTAGTGTAAGCACTGATAACTGGGAAACACTGGCCTGTGAGCGCTCCAGTTGGAGGACAGCCTTTACCAAAGGTGTCATGGACTTTGAAGAAGCATGAACCCAGGACGAAAAGGAGAAACGAGCTAAGAGGAAGGCATGCTTGGCAAACCCTCATCATAATCAACTCCTGCCTAGAAACCTATGTCCCCACTGTGGAAGGACGTGTGGATCCAGAATTGGCCTCCACAATCACTTACAGACTCACTGTTAAGACCGTGTTCATGGAAGACAATCTTACTCGGCTACGAGTGATTGCCAAAGAAGAAGTGTGTGTTAAGTATCTATATATTCTCTTTTAAAAAATATAAATTAGAGGACACATACATATAATACACACATACACAAGTCTCATTAGTTTCATTTTACTAGAATCTAAAGTGAAGTGAAATCTTTGGATGTTGCTTATACAGATGTTGCACCCTTGGTAAACTAAAAGAGAAGGAGCTAAAGTAGAGGAAGTTATGTGGACTGCAAGTATCCATCATTACAGACAGTAGTTTGATGCTGCAATGGTCAAAACAAAACAAAAAAGCCAGGGAGATCAAACCCATGAAGGATGAAAATGATGTTTCCAAGGCCCTCATGTGGAATCTGCTCAGCAAAATACCCATTTAAGGTGCAATTCCAGTTCCAGGCAGACACAGGGGAAGGAAAGAAGCATACACAACCGGGTTGCTGGAAAAACAACAGCACACCAGTAAGACCGCTTAGCTGTAGGGAAAACAGTCAAGGCATCCCAGGTTGTGCAAAGGTTTCTCACTTTACCCACATGATGGCTGCATAGGATTACCATCGCAGTCCGGATTCGAACTAAAGTATGCAATATTCTGGTTTGTGGCTTTAATGTTACTGTCATAATTTGTTTGTATCAAAAATGGTTAATACTGTCTTCTCCTGACAAAATCACCCCAAGGCAGCTTTCAACAGAGTCCTAATATCAGCAAAACCGCAATATAAAATAGGTGACCATGTAACAGCATTATATATTTAACCCTCCCAAGACTCCAGATGGCTCCTTCAAGCATTTATAACATTATTTATTCAAGCATGTGTTAAATAGGCAAATAAAATAACGGAGCAGCTTTTAAACTGCTTCCATTTACAGAGCACCATCTTACGCAAGGGAAAGGGTTGAGCTGGAATCCTTCCCACTGACATGTAGTTTTCTCTGGAAGCTTATAATATTATGCATTGCACAGAGGGAATGAACAGTGGGAAGTTTTTTCTCCCTCAAAACACTAGAACTCGTGGACTTACAATGAAAGATTCAGGACAGCAGATAAAAGGAAATACTTCCTCACACAGCGCATACTTAACTGTGGAACTCACTGCCACAGTGGGCAATGGTGACCACCAGCCTAGGTGGCAGCAGTGCTTATGAAGACCAATCGCTGGAAACTGTTTGAATCCTGTGTTCGAATCCTGATTGCGTGTTTCCCAAAGGCATCTAGTTGGCCACTATGAGTACAAGATCCTGGACTAGATTGGCCATTTTCCTGATCCAGCGGGCTGTTATGTTCTTATGTCCTGATGATGATGATTTTAAAAGAAATTCTGGTGTGTGTGTGTGGGGGGGGTGTGATTTTCAATGGGGCCACAACTCATTGGGGTTTAATCCTTCTAGCTGCAATGCCATCAAAAAACAAAACCCACAACTCTCCCCAGTGCTGCAATTACCCTTAGAAAAACAGCTCTCTCCGTGGCCAACAATCCTATAGTCTTGTGCCAGGCTGATGGTGATGTGTAGATGAACTGCGCCAGGTTCACGGGTGGAGATGAAAGGGTTAAACCTCCCCTCTCATTGTGCCGCAGTCCAGATGAAAACCAGGGAGCCCTGCACGGATTAATATTTCATTCTAAAATCACAGGCATGAGTCACTAAATTAGTGCAACATCTGGTTTGGCTCTGAGCCCAAGCCACTTCTTTGCACCCACATTTGCTGCATCAGCAGAACATCTGCTTTACAAAAGACAAAGTAATGAGCCTGGGAGGTCCAAGGCAATAGATGAAATCCGAGCAAAGGTGGCATAGCCCTTTTGCTCCTGCCCAGGCACGCCACACATCCTTTACGCCTTTGTTGTATGTTCGGGGACCTACGCTCAGGGTCAGCTCCAGGCTTTTTAATGCAAACAGAAACAAATTTCTGCCACATCCCTATACAAAAGCCCAAAAGACAGGCAGTCAAATCTTAGTCCTCCATTGCCAATGGGGCACCATCCTCCACTATGCCTGAGGACTGCAGGCCAACTTAGCACGTCAGGGCAGGCCATATGATAAGGTTACCAGATTTTTTTCAATGAATCTGGGGACACTTTTCAACGCCAGTAGGAATGATAGGATTTTGTCAGGGGACTGATTTGTAAATCTGGGGACTGTCCCCGGGAAATGGGTACACCTGGAAACCTTACATATGACACACTCCGTTCTGTTTAGCCCCCAGCCCTCAGTATCTGCCACCTGAAGCAGCTGCCTCACTCTGCCTAATGGTAGGGCCGGCCCCACTTCTAGCCTGCTCCCCTGCCCAATAACACAATGTTTCATGGTTACTGAACATGCTCAGTTCTCACTGAGCAGTTTTGGGGAAACGGTTCCCTCCCCCCCCCAAATTGTTCCTAAATACTTTTTGTGTTTCTGCAAACACACAGATTCTGCTTCTGAAGCTGCTGATACCGCCCTTTTGGGTGTGGACAATGCTATTTTGTCTACATAAGAATCAAAACTCACCTCTGAACATCACTAACGGAGGGGATGATTATGTAAACAGCTAGTCGGCTTTCTGTCAAGGTTTTCCTGTTGTTGATATATAAAATGTGTGGGGTGCAGATATTAGGATTTAGTTTTGTCAGAAAAATAAGCAGGAAAGCCTAATCTATAATTCTCTGGGTAACAGCAGGAGAGAGAAAGTTAAAAGTCTGCCCTAATAGTTTTTGGAAAACTGAAACAAGACAGGTCACTTAGGAGATTTCAGTCTTCATATTAGTTACTACCTGAAGACCACTCTACTACTACTACTACTACTATTATTATTATTATTATTATTATTATTATTATTATTATTAGCATGGTGGCAAATGTTAAACTAAGCAAAAAGACTATAGATATGGTTCTCTTTCAAGGCTGCTAGTTCAAATGTTGAACTCCAGAGTCTTCCAAAACAAGGGATGTCCTTTTAATTTCTGTACTGCAGATTTCTCCGCCCTCAGGTCCTCCAGATGTCTTGGACTACAACTACTCGAATTCTTGACCATAGGCCATGCAGGGCGGGGCTGGTGGTTCTTGCATTCCAAACATCTGGGGGGGGCACCATATTAGTGGTAGAGGCTGAAAAAGAGACATTTCTTAAAATTAAGAAATGTCAGGCAGCTGATCTCGCATCAGAACTGGTGCCTCTACATTTACTTAAATGGGCTCTGATGGCCTGATTAATAACAGTGTAAGCATGGCACTGACTGCACCTTTATTGTGCTCCTTAATCACCTTAATCTGATTTATCACTCTGTTACAGCTCACTCCACTTGGATGTTTAAAAGCCATGTTAAAATGTTTGGATGATTCAGTGTCTAGTCAGCAGCAACATCTGCTTACATCTAATTATTTTCAGGTGGAATCTCAACAGCAAACCGTCGTTTGGTGGGGGGAGTTTGCAAGGATAGCATTGATGCTTTCAGGAAGACTGATGAAAGAGGGAACACGTGAGTTGTGTGTGTTGCTTTCTCTCCAAATTAACATCGCCTCCCCCCACACACCTTGATAATATTGCTTTTTAAAATTTAATTATCAAGATAAAAAGGCTGGTGGCAACTCATAGACGACTCCACTGCAAAAATGCAGCTCAGTGGGACTGGCACAATGTTTTGCGCTTCCAGAGCTGCTATGATGGTGGTGGTGGGGGTGATGATGATGATAAAATGCTTGCATCCGCCAGGACCTTGACTGTGCTGTTACAGCAGATGGAACTCAAAGGGTGTCCACAGCACTGTCTACTCCTATTGTGTTGGATGAGTTTCCGTTAGTAAGGCTCGACATGGACAAGGTGTTTGGATCGGTAAGAGCAACCACTTGCTTTCTGGAACCTTGCCCCTCTTGGCTGATAAAAAATTAGCAGCGAGGGGACAGCTGGCTGGGCCAGGGAGGAGATTAATGCCTCCATACAAGAGGGAGTGGTCCCTGCCTGCTAGAAGGGAGTAGTGCTAAAATCACTCCTCGGGAAACCTGCCCTGAGTTAAGAAAATCAAACTAATTACTGGCCAATTGACAACCACCCATGTTGGGGCAAGGTTCTGTTGTTACTGAATTTTCAGTACCATATAGCTCTATGCCATGGGTAGGCAAACTAAGGCCCGGGGGCCGGATCCTTCTAAATCCGGCCCGCAGGCAGTCTGGGAATCAGTGTGTTTTCACATGAGTAGAATGTGTCCTTTTATTTCAAATGCATCTCTGGGTTATTTGTGGGGCATAGGAATTCGTTCACACACACCCCCAATATAGTCCGGCCCCCCACAAGGTCTGAGGGACAGTGGACTGGCCCCCTGCTGAAAAAGTTTGCTGACCCCTATGCTTTCCAAAAGCTCTGCATTTCTCTAGGTCCATGAGCCTTGCAAGAAGTAAAATTGTCCAAAATATTTCCCACAGAGTGCTGAAGGGCTCTGAATTGGTTGTTGTTTGTTTGTTAAAGCACAGCGGAGGAGGATTTTTTAAAAGTTTAAAGCATGCAACATTTTAGACAGCCTCATGTTGCGAGGCCTGTCAGAGGCCTGTAAGGTGCATGAGAGGACACAAGCGTCAGAAATGAACGGCTTGTGCAAAACTATAAGCTTATATACAAGCAATAATACATGCACCAAATGTGCACACCCCTATTATTTTAAGGTAAGAAAGAGCAAGAGATTAAAACACCTTCCCAATATAGAATTATAGAGGAAATTCGATCACTTTCCCCCACAAAAAGCCCCTGGACCTATTTGGCTATAAATTGGCAGGCTTAATCCTGTGACTGTAAATTTCATCCACTGTCATCCTATGCCCTCTTCTCCCCTCCAATTATTTGGAAGGCAATAAGAGTGTATCTTTAAAAAGTGGGAAAGGAATGAGCAGAAGGTCAAAGTGTAGATAGCGAGATGAAGTATAAAGAGATCCGTCGGGAAAACAGACAACTATCAGGCAAATGTGTTTGTCTGGCCCTGAGATAACAAGGTTTTGTGGTGCCTGTAAGGAGATGGAGGTAAAACTAGTCATTTACCACAGATGCAGCGCTATCCTCAGTGACTCACGTCTTAGCTATCCAAATAAGTCCAGGAGGTTTCCGTATGTTTGCATTTACAGTTCCTCTTCCCTGCTGCGAATTTACAACTTTACAGAGCAACAGTTAGTTCCATCCAGGAGAGACTTAAAAAAATAAAAAAAATAAAAAAGAGACGGTGATCTTTAAGTCCCTAGTACTTTTTGGCTACAGTACAAGGCCCACCTGCTGCCATCTTATGGCAAGTGAGCACAATCCTTCAGCTTATCTCTCTCTCTCTCTCTCTCTCTCTCTCTCTCTCTCTCTCTCTCTCTCCGTGTGTGTGCATTTTAAATATTTCTAGAAGTTGAAAAAGGAAGAAAATCAGAAGAAAGGAAGATAAGAAGATGGGTAAGTAGCAGGTGGAGGCCACTTCACCCATCTCTAAATAATGTAATTTAGAGAGGAAAGATGCTATGTGATTGTCTAAAATGCTTTTATGCTGTGGGCTGTATCATGCACTACAGTTTTAACAGGATTGTATGTAGCAGACTTGATAAATTTGTGACATTTGTAGCAGGAGTACATATCTTTCTGCATTCCACATGCACTTGAGAACTCCCCTCCTCAAAGGTAGGGTCAATCACAGTGCCACGCTGCGTATGAAATAAAATAAACATGGTCAAGGTTGATAAAATTATAAGTGTGGGGAGAGACTGGAGCAGATTCAATATAGACAGAAAGATGTACTTCCTTACACAATGACGCATATCACTAGGTATAGCAATGCCCATCAGCACAGATGACTTTTTAAGAGGTCTAGACATCTTCATGGACCACAGTTCAGTTGCAGCCTATTGGACATGATAAGCAAATGACAGGGAGAATATAGTTTTGAGGTCATGATGCTGTTTGTCCAGAGGAACCTGGCTACTAGTTCCTGTTAGAAATACAACTGGGGATTTGATAGGTCCAAGTTGGTCAAATAACCCAGGAAAACATATCTCATGTCAAGGGTGGCTATCCTATAGCTAGTGCACCATATCTGGCCTACTCCCCAAGCAATTTCTGATGGACCCCCAAGCTGCCCAGTAATTTTGCTGCTGTTTTACCAAGCAGGAGGTGGCACTGTTGGACCCCATCATCACACTTTTGTGAGCAGAGAAGTTTCAACCTCTCTCTGTCCAGACCTGTGTGACAATGATGAGCAGGAGAAGAAGAGTAGAGAAGAGTTTGGATCTGATATCCCGCTTTATCACTACCCGAAGGAGTCTCAAAGTGGCTAACATTCTCCTTCCCCTTCCTCCCCCACAACAAACACTCTGTGAGGTGAGTGAGGCTGAGAGACTTCAGAGAAGTGTGACTAGCCCAAGGTCACCCAGCAGCTGCATGTGGAGGAGCGGAGACGCGAACCTGGTTCACCAGATTACGAGTCTACTGCTCTTAACCTCTACACCACACTGGCTCTCAGGAGGAGAGGATGATGTTGAGTCCCATCATGATACTGGTGCAGGGATGCATGGACCTTTCAGAGTTATTGCAGAGCCTACTGTGGCTGCAAACTTATTCATGTCTCTTCTTCTTCGGCAATCACTCGTAGCCGAGTAAGATTGTCTTCCATAAACACGGTTTTAACAGTGAGTCCATAAGAGGTAAGTCCCATAGAATTCTGTGGGGTTTACTGCCAGGTAAATGGAGTTAGGGTTGCAATCACTCGCACTACCTTGATTTAGCAGGCCTAGGACTTGCCAATCAGAAGGTTGGCGGTTCGAATCCCCGTGACGGGGTGAGCTCCCGTTGCTCGGTCCCTGCTCCTGCCAACCTGGCAATTCGAAAGCACACCAAAGTTCAAGTAGATAAATAGGTACCGCTCTGGCGGGAAGGTAAATGGCGTTTCCGCACGCTGCTCTGGTTTGCCAGAAGTGGCTTAGTCATGCTGGCCACATGACCCGGAAGCTGTACGCCGGCTCCCTTGGCCAATAAAGCAAGATGAGCACCGCAACCCCAGAGTCAGTCACGACTGGACCTAATGGTCAGGGGTCCCTTTACCTTTACCTTTTTATAAACTTGTCATCCTATCTCATTTCCCCCACACCAGAGATGGATAGTTTAACTATAAGTCAAGAAAACCTTAGGGGTGTGAGGGGTGTAATTTTACTTTTTAAATGAGGTTTTAGGGTGGTAAGAAATGGGCAGTCAAATCCAGGTGTTTCACTCCACTTTCACTAGGAGGCTAGAATTTTATCTGAGGAGTAGTGATAAAATTCACAGGTCACAAAAGAAATAAATTCTGTTAGAAGAACAATAATGAATTACTTGTTACTAGACTCCTCAGAATTATTGTTGCCTCCCTTTGCATGCACGGCAATTTGTCTCGGTCCTTTTTAAAGCTCAATACTTCAGATGCAGCCTGACCTGTACAGATTAGAGTGGTTCACAACTGGGAACCAACACATGAAGAGCAGCCTTTCAGCTGTAGATGTTGAGCTCAAACAAAAGGATGGGCTCTTAGGAATGTAGTAGAAATCACATTAGTTTGTTCCACCCGTATCCTCACACCAAGGATTACTGTCCCCTCGGGATGCGGCAGAAATCCAATTCTAAATTGAATGCCCCCTTAATTCTTAATTTCTGAGACAATATGTGAACCAAGAGTCTTAGAAATGTGCCCTTCTCTGAATTCTGCAGTGCAGTTCTCCAACCAAGTAATGTGTCCAGAAATGCATATGCAAGGGTGAAGTATGAATGTAAATGAATATATCGGTGAAAGTAACGTTCAAAACAACAACATCACACATACCATCTCGGGACTATTTAATTGCTCATCGTCTAACATTGTGTATGCCATCAAATGCCAACAGTGTCCTTCAGCTCTCTATATTGGACAAACAGGCCAAACCTTACGCCAAAGAATAAACGGACATAAATCTGACATCAAGAATCACAAGACAGAGAAACCAGTAGGAGAACACTTCAATCTCCCAGGACATTCTATACAAGATCTCAAAGTAGCTGTTTTACTACAAAGGAATTTCAGAAATAGACTGGAAAGAGAAGCTGCTGAATTGCAACTTATTACCAAACTTAAAACCATGGAGAGACCTGGTCTGAACAAAGACATTGGATTCTTATCTCATTATACATGACAAAGCCATTTTTCACCTTCTCACCCCTTGCTTTTTCCTGTAAGACCTATTGCAGTCGTTAAGAGTCGTCAACAGGCTCATCACAGCTATCTGCCAATCACCCATTCCCACCACCCTTCTGAGTAATACCCCTCCCCACCTTCTCACTATATAGAAGGATCTGGCAACTTCTGTTTCAGTGTATCTGAAGAAGTGTGCATGCACACGAAAGCTCATACCAAGAACTAACTTAGTTGGTCTTTAAGGTGCTACTGGAAGGAATTTTTTTGTTTTGACTATGGCAGACCAACACGGCTACCTATCTGTAACTGTTCAAAAATGCATTACACCAGGGGAATCGCTTTGCAAAAATGTGTTTGTTTTGTACATGTGCTCACAAAATTGTGTGTATCGGGGGGGGGGGGGAAATCACATGAATTTTCAGGAGGAGTTTTTGTTGTTGTTGTTTAATACAAATACAAATTGGAAATGTAAAGAACTGAACTTAGGAGTGGAAACAGAGAAACAAAAATGGTCAGAGTCTCCCCACTCCCTCCCATTAAATGTTGCTGATGGTTCTTCTCTGCCTGCTATATCCATTCACTGTGTACTGGCCTATGCTTCACTGTTCCCAAAGCAGCATGTGTTAAGTAAACCGGCCAGCTTATAAACAAGCACATTGGCCTTCCAGATCCATAAAAGGAAAGTTGAGTAACGAAAGTCGGTGATGTGTATCGTCCAGGGCTAGCCCAAGGCATTTTGCTGCCTGAGGTCCAAGTCCGTGTACAGAAGCCAGCCAGGCTGACAGCATCCCTTGCTGCGTTTCAGGCCAGCAGGCTGCCTTGGGAGGTGTATGGCAAGCCACGCACAATGTACACAGCCCTGTGCTCCAACGCCTCTTCACCATTCCCTGTCCTCCAGCATCTGCCGCCTGAGGCAGCTGCTTCACTCTGCTTAATGGTAGGGCCAGCCCTGGTACCTTCTTGGAAGCCATCTTGCCTTTTACCTATCCAAATTTCCATGACACAATCCTGTTTCTTCCCCACACTTTGTATAGGTGATTTAATTTTGGAAGATACATCCAATACACTCGTTCCCTCTGCCCTCCCCCCCCCCCCCGGTCCCAAGTTAAAACAGAAGTCCCATACGTCCTCCCTGGATTTTCACACATCATTCTTCATATTCTTGGATCAGGGCCACCATCCTCTGTGTGCCAGTATAAACCTCCAGCTTTCTATTTTTCTTTTTTAATTGCATTCAGGGTTTGTTTCTGATTTGCAAAACAAAGTAGGAATCCAGCTGTAGGAGTACAGTACATTTTTGAATGGTGATTTTATTCCAGGAGACCCCTGGGTCCTACTTAGCAATACATGGCAATGTGCTTGCAAAACATGTTCAGACCACATCCAAAAGGAGGAGCAGGCCTTCACTCAGAATTTAATGACATAACAAGCGGTGCAGTGTGAAATCAACTAATCACGTGGCCTTCACTTTAAAAAACAGAAAAACAAAGCCCTGCACAATTATTTATTTTTTCCCCAGTCATTTCACTCACAAGTCTCCCAGGCTACATTCCACTAACTCTTACCATGAAATTATCTCATCATTGGCAGATCCTGTCGAGTGCTGTCAGCTCTGACTGGTTATGGCTTTCTGGGATCTCTAGTGGAAAGGAAGGACCTCCAAAATTTTGCTCCCCAAAATTCTTTGGGTTAGCAGTTGAGCCAAGCAATTTCTATTCACAAAGCATGTACCCCACCACTGAACTAAGACCCTGCACTAATCAGACTATGGAGCTGGTCAAACCTCAAACCCCCAGGCCACCTTGGGGACAGATTTGGGGCTCGTCTGAACCAAAGCAAGACTTCTTCCCCTGCCCCAGTGTTTGTTTTTATTGGGGGGGCCTGAATGTTCAGAGGGTGTTCAGCTACACCCCCTGGCTCCTTGTGATGTCGTCAGGATGCCTCACCACATCACACATATGACACTGGGACATTGCATTGGGTCCCCTCAATCATCTTGAGAAGATTGTGCCTCTGCCCTGAACTATGTAACGCTCACCCACCTGGCACTAACATGCTTTTCTTTTTCCAGCAATTTGCTGAGTATCAACGTTTCCCATGGAGCGCATGACTAAATTAACATATGAGGCTGCTGTGTGAGGTTTCCTGGAGTCTTGGATTTTGGTACCCCTAATATGCTGATGACACTCAAATCTGCTTCTCCTTTCTGCCTAGGTTTCAGTGGGGCACAACTAAGGTTAGTGTACCAAGTACACTCTGCCGGGCTATAGAGTTTACTGGTGTTTTAACTGCCTGTTTGTTATGCTTTCGGTTATTATTTTGTATTTTTACTTGGTATTTTACTGCCGTTAGCTGCCCTTGCTGGGATGACAGTCCACAAATATATATAAAAAGTACGAAAATAAATATATAAATAAACAAATAGTTCTTTGCCAGGTATTTCCTGATTCCTTCCTTTAAAAGTTGGGGCAGGGGCAACCAGAGAACTTGATGTGATGCGAAAGAAATGTGTATATGTGAGGATTATGTGTACACACTATTTATTGAGGGAAAAGACGCCGCAGAAGAATGTTAATAATGCAAGGCAGCAGTTGGCACTCAACGGGCTTAAATCTAGCTTTCCTTTTGGCTTTCAGAAGCAGCTGAATCTCCACGTTGTTGCTGGGACAGCTGGCTACATGTGGACGATCCAGCCCTCTGAAAAACAACAAAGTATGTGTACGTCAGGCTTTTTATTCAGAGCAAAGGGGCTTGCAAAATGTATACAGTACTCAGAAAATAAGAACTAAATGCTTAGCCAAAGTAAACACCGTGATCAACATTGCGAAACCAAGTAAGGCCCATATCCCATTTTAGCATGTACTGTGACAGTCTTCACATATAGCTTTGTATGTTTGTTTTCAAACCAATATTGTCACAGCCATTTTGTGGTGTGTCTTGGGCGCAGAGCCTCTTTATAGCCTGATTGTCGCCGGTACGTTTAATGATCCCTTGGGCTCCTCTTCTTTCTCTACATGTCAGGAATGTGAATCACGTCCTCAAGGAAACCATTTTTATCTGAAGGCAACTGCTCATGGTGCAAGAACCGAGGAAAGAAATAGTTTTGCAGTAGGTAGGCAGAATTGTTAAAAGATCCAGAGATATGAGGGGGCCAAATTTACAGCTGATAGCAAATTATTTGGGAGTGTGAATAAACCAAACTAGATTCTGAAAAGCTGAGAAAGGATCTTTTAAAAAAAAGGGGGGTGGATAGGCAAGCAACTGGCAGGTGTGGCTCAATGTAAGGAAGTAGAAGATGGTATAAAATGGGGTACGTAAATGAATAAATTCTAGATTAGACCTGTGTGATCTGAGCTGCCCAGGAAAGAGTTATTGGTATCATGACAAATAACTCAATATATAGATCTAGAGTATGGCAGATGTGTGTGCGGGGGGTGGGGTGGACTCATTTGGAAAGAGATAGAAAATGCAAATATCAAAATGGCTTTATAGAAATCTATGGTGGGGTCACACTTGGAACGCTGTTTGTACAGTTCTGATTGTTGCCTCTCAGGAAGAATATTATAGAGCTGTAAAAGGTGCCCAAAAGGGGAACAAAAATGATCAAAAGGTTAAAGCAATTTCCATATGAGGAAGAGGTACAATGTTTGGGTTTTTTTTTTAGTTTAGAAAAAAGAAGGAACCCTATACAGTGGTACCTTGGGTTAAGAACTTAATTCGTTCTGGAGGTCCGTTCTTAACCTGAAACTGTTCTTAACCTGAGGTACCACATTAGCTAATGGGGCCTCCCACTGCCACCATGCAATTTCTGTTCTCAACCTGAGGTAAAGTTCTTAACCCAAGGTACTATTTCTGGGTTAGCGGAGTCTGTAAGCTGAAGCATCTGTAAGCTGAAGCGTGTGTAACCTGAGGTACCACTGTACTACTACTACTACTACACTATGGTACCACTCTATATCATCATAGCTCTGCCCTAACAATTCAGGGAGGTGTAGTTTTGTTTAGGGTGCTGAGAGTTGTTAGGAGACCCCCCTATTCCCCACACAGAGATACAATTTCCAGAGGTACCACTGTATAGTCAACCAGTGTGCTGTGGCAGATGGACAGGCAGCACTGGCCCCTGGCCCTCTTTCCTTCCCTCCCTCCTCTGATGCCCTCTTGTGTCTCTGCCTCCCAAAGACTTGCACAGCTGTTTGTTGCAACAGCCCTGGCTACAAGCTCCCCAGGCGAATGGTGCCTCTGGGACTGGCTTCCAAGGCCCCTCTGGGGCAGTGGGAGGAGGCACCTCTCTTTGGGGCAGGGGGGCAGCTGTGGCTGCCCAGAGGACTCCCAAGGAGAGGGAAGAGGAGAGGATGCTAGGGAACACTCCACAAGGATGCTCTCCAGGCAAGGGGTGACACATCTGGGCTCCTGAGCCCCTCAGGGGTGCCGCAGAAAGAATGTAGTTGGTTGAGGGAGCCATGGACTCAAAAAGGTTGAAAGCCACTGGCTTACAGAATTGTGCATGGTTTGTAGCAAGCTTTCCCCATAATACTTAGAATCATCCAATGAGGCTGGCAGACTAAAGAAAGTACTCATTCATGCAATGCGTTGGTAATTGATGGAATTCGCTTCGGTAAAATTTGGTAACAGCCCTAACTTAAGATGGCTTTAAAGAGAGAGTAGAGAAATTTGTGGAGGACAAAGCTATTTGTGGCCACTAGTCATGATGTCAGTATGCTAACTCCCAACTCTGTGTGCTTGTTTCTGTGCCCACATAATGCTAGTGTGACCTAGGCATTAATAAACAAACCAGTGTCTGCTTCCAAAATTATTCCTCCACGTTAAAAAAATAATGCAAGGAGGGGAAGTGAGGCTCTGCACATTGGACATGCCCCAAATGTTTCCATCCATGCTCATCCCACCCCCAACAATCCTCAATGTGACTGTAAATCCCAGTTCTGAGTTTTCAGTTATGTGGAGAATTCCAAATACCTTCAGCCAAACATATGAAGATTCCTGCATTAGACCTTTTCACTCAGTGCATGAAGGTCAGGAATGGAACTGGCAGGGATGCTGGGCCTAACAGGAACACCAACATTGGGAGTGAGGCATAACTGTGCCCCCACTTGCTCATTCAGACATTTAAGCTGAATGCCTGTAGAGGGACCACAATTCTCCCGCTTCCTGCCCTCCAGAAGGAAACTGGCCTCTTGAAACGCTGGCTCGGACTTCCCACCACTCAGCAAACTGGTAGCGTGAAACGTTATTCTTAAAATGACACGCCTGATTTTGCCAAGATTGGATTAGAAGTAACACCTGCTTTGAGGTTATCTATGGTTGTTCATAGAGAACTCACAGATTAAATTGCTTGAGCCTAATCTTTCTTGATCCCCCCCTCCCCCAGGTCATCTGAGGCCAGACAATTCACAGAAGCCTCCATTGATCAAAAGCACACATAGCAAAGGACCAACATGACACATTCATTCAAAATGGCGACTCCATCACTTGGGGTGCCTGAGTACTTTCAGCAGTAATTTATGATTTTTTGAAAAATAGGAGGATTTTTAGAGCTAGGGGGTAAAGATATGGCTTCTTTCCTTTCGAACTGAAGACACAAGCTCGCTTCAGGAGTTTGGGCCACTTCTCTTGAATGTCATGGCATGAAGTGTGGTTGAGTTCTAGCTGCCTGCTGTAGACATGTTCTTTGGCATGTTGCAGACATGCCTTCACATGTATACGTATACACACATAAGCAAGCTATACGGACTGCATAAAATAAATAAATGAGCCTTACGTTCAACTTCTTGTCTTCAGAGACACATTGCGTTTCCGGAACCCGGGTTGGTCAATACAGCTCTCCCCTTTGAAAAACCCCAACTACTTTTCCAGAGTGTAGCTGTGTTATGATAGACCACTCGACATGCAAAGAATGCACGAGGAGAAAAGGGCTAAAAGAAACAGGCTAGGTAAAATCTGATTAACATAGTCAAGTCTCCAGGATTATTTATGAAGCTGCCTGACAATCAAGCCAGAGAATCAATAATTCACTGTTTTACACAAACATCAAAGAACAGGGCCTGAATTTTGAAAACATAACCTGCCTGTGGGATGGGGCTTTCTTGTTTTTGATGTCCTTATGTAAGCCGCTGTGGGAGCCTTTTCACCAGCTGGAGAGCAGGATAAAAAAAATATATTTCACACCAGCTTTCCCCCCCCCCCCAAGCTGATGTCCTCTAAATGTTGTGCATTCCAATGTACCCATCAGCGCCAGCCAGTAGGATACAGAACATAGGTACAAGCTGTTCTCCACACGTGTTTGTGTGAAAGAGTCTAGACTTCTTGATTTGTGCAGGTAAACTATTGGGCGTACCGGCTGCACACATAGGAAGTTACATCTGTATATGCGTGTGTACTCAACTACTGTGTATGCAGGTGCACATGCTCATTGAGTGCAATGTGTGAACACCTCTAATATGGCCCATGCTCAAGAGTTGTGGTCCAGCAACATCTGGAATGTGCCAAGTTGGGAAAGGCTGACTTAAACAACTGAATCAGCTTTTTTGCAACCCAGTGTCCCCAGATGTTGTTGGACTACAGCTCCCATCAGTGCTGGCTGGGACTGATGGGAGTTGTAGTCAAGTTGGCAAAGAGTGAACGAGATAAACCTAGGAGCAAATATTTGCCTGTTGCCTCCCATCTGAGGTTTCCTGTTTTCCCATACGTAACAAATGAAAATGTGTATTTTTTATGCTTGCACAATCTAGTATAACAGATGCTCAGAAAACATCAAAGACAGGGAGAAATCCAGCTTGAGGTTGTGCCAGTGCCCTTGTGTGGCACTTCCCAGGTTTCCTGGGGTGTCACCCATTCCTGCCAAATCTACAGCCATTTCTTCTGACAAGCGGGCAGGTGTCTGTATTGTATCTGTCAGGCACATCGAAGACCTTAATCTTCTTCTGTCTGAATGGGAAGGGAGGGCAAAGAAGGTAAACGATGTTACACATCGCCTCGCTGCTTCCATCGGATGGACAAAGGCAACAGTGTTGATCTCCTGTGCAATGTCACAGAAACCCTTTCAAGCACGCTGGCTTTCTGCAGTGAGGAGACTGGGTTGAAAGCGGAGAGGGAAATGGTGCTTTTTTTGTAGGCAGCATTTGCATAATGCATGTCTCATGGTTCAATTAATATCCAAGCGTTTTCAAAGAGGCAATTATTGTTTTCATTTCTAAATCACAAGAGAGAGGTATGGAGCAATTGCCTTGCTTTATGTGGCTTTTGCAAATGAGGGCTGGTTGGCTTCCTGGTGGTGTAATCCTATCTGGTCTCAGCCTTCTGTACAGATTGCATGCCAGTGTGATTAGGTATTTCTCTCTCCCCTCGGCTGCCAAAATTGCATATAGCACAGTATTTGCAATTTGACCTCAAGTACAGGCTATAGAACTGGGGGGGGGGGGGGTCGGGTCCTTTCCCACTCTCTCCAGACACTCCACATCTTATCCTACCCACAGTTAGTATCTCCCAGCAATGATCGTTCCAAAAACCACATGGATTTCATGAAATATGCCAATATGGGAAGGCTGAATCATTCATGGTAGAACCTCAAGTCTGGGTGCAAGAGACTATATGGTCCTGGCTCTACGATGTGCTGGCTGAGATCTAGATGCATGAAACCAATACGCCTTCTTATAAACCCTGTGGTTTAGGGAACAAGTTTTTGTCTCTCCTATACATCTTGTACTATTGGTTGTGAATGGTTTTCTATATGATACAGTAGATTCTCTGTATTCAGACACCGACTTGAACTCCTCCCACCCCACCCCAGTGCATGAGACCTGTAACATCAAAGGTCACCCACCACAATTATTTTTAAATAAAATAATCTCAGTTCACACAAACCAGACTGTATGCATGATGAGATGCACAGGAGGCATAGAATAATGTGAATTACCGTCTTGGTTTAAGGAGAGAGCTTCAGCCTTGGGTCTTACATTTTTCAGCTAACATCATGAAAAGGGACAAGAGTTAAGAGCGAGCTGTCAAATCAGCATGTGAAATTCAGCCTCGCTGCCTCTGGTTCTTGGCTTTCATTGGCCCCTTGAGTTTTCCAGGTTATAATGCTGCAATGGCAATAGCAACCACAACGGACAGAACTCCCTGCTGATAGGGCTGGGTGAATATGTCAGCTTCTCATCTTTCCAATCTTACGTTCAGTTTTCCACATCAGTTGAATTTTATTTTAAGGTCCTCATGAAAATTCACCAGCATGTTAGTGTGGATTTCTCTGAATATACAGATCATCATCATCATTATTTTGGCAAAGGAATTTCCCCAAATGTAATGCATTTTGTTTTTTATTTTCCCTAAGATATACCTTTTAATGCACATTTTGCCTTAATATATGTGTTTTTGTACACATCACTTGGCTGGAGAATTGCACCCTGCTGGCGAAGAGCGACTTTCAAAGGATGGCTGTGTTTTGCTTCCTGTGTCATTTCAGAAAGAGTGAATTAGGCAGGTTCACCTTGAAATGTGAACTGAATTGAATTCCTCCCCCATTCCTACCTGCTCAGAGTTCAAGCTTGAAACTTTTGCTTCTCTGCTTCCTTCTTTTCACAGTGCACAACCCATCCTAAGACCCATTATTGTGCATGCTTTTTCCACCATCTGGGAACCACTTTTCATTTGTCTTCTCTGTGGATTGCATTCTGAGGCATCATTGCCCCATGAGTCAAGGCAATTCCAGTACTGTGGAAAGCTCCAGGTGAGCAACTAACTCCAATTTAGGCTGAAGATGCAGTGAGTAAGACCGTATGGATGCTTTAGCTGAGATTCTTGCATGACAGGGGGTAGAACCTTGGGATCCCTTCCAACTCTACAAATCGATGAGTTTCCCATGCTCCACTCAGGGCTGGCGCAAGGCATTTTGGCACCTGAGACGGACCCCAAAATGGTGCCTCCTTCCCCGTCAGGGAAGAAGGAGTGAAGGAAGATCTACAAAAGGAATAAAGCGGAGAAAGAAAGGTTGACATCAGGATCTGCTGCCCCGGTGGATCCTGCAGTCTGAGGCAGTCCCTTCACCTTGCCTCATGGGTGGGCCAGCCATGGCTCCACCGCTTGCCTGAAGGGTGTGAATCCTTAAAGAGCCAACCCCCTGGCCTTAAGATGAACATTTCACCTTTTTCTGGCTTTCCTCATGCTGTACTACCTGCCAGCCTTCCCATCGGCAAGCCCAAAAGGCTCAGTGGTTTAGACCACAGTGCCACGTGATGGGGTGAGCTCCCGTTACTCTGTCCCAGCTCCTGCCAACCTAGCAGTTCGAAAGCACACCTGTGCAAGTAGATAAGTAGGTACCACTGCAGCGGGAAGGTAAATGGTGTTTCCGTGAGCTCTGGTTTCCGTCACAGTGTCCCGTTGTGCCAGAAGCGGTTTAGTCATGCTGGCTACATGACCCAGAAAGCTGTATGTGGACAAATGCCGGCTCCCTCAGCCTGAAAAGCAAGATGAGTGCTGCACCTCATAGTTGCCTTTGACTGGACTTAACCATCCAGGAGTCCTTTACCTTTACTTTTTAACCTACTCCCTGCACTGCAGGGCAGCTACACTGGGGAAGGGGGGGGGGTCTTTATTCAAATCTGCTGAATTGAGCTCAAGGGATAGCATCAACAATGGCTTGGCTGCTGACCACTAGCTTCAGGTTCAGTATCAGGAATCCAGTCTAGCTCTTCAGCCAGTGAAACAGCAGTCTTCCCATGGCCAGCTCATCCTCCTTTGACTCAAAGCTCAGGGTCAGGGTCACAACACACTATTCTTTGACTATACGGTAATGTAAAATTTCATTTGCAAAACTGCAGATGACCTATCTCCAGGGTGTAGGACACTCTGAAGAGTGCAAACCTTCTTAGCACTTTTTGTCCTCCATAGATGTATGGATTCGTTGTTACAGCTTTCATACTTTTCGCCTCTTTTGGTACGAAGAGGGGTCAAAATGTCTGAATGAGATCAACAGTGTAATGAAATAATTATTGGAAGCATTAAGCAAAAGAAAAAAGGGAAGGAAGGAATACTGAGAAAATGGTGCCAAACAAGTTAAGCATGGGGGAGGGTGTGTGTGTGTGTGCAAGATTTTGTTTTCAGGTTTTGTTGATCTAGATTTTTATTTTATGCATCTATATAGTGCCCTCCAGCCAAACGGTTTCCAGGGCAGTTCACAATAAAACACAGAATAATACGTTCAGTATAACAAAACCAAATCGCATTGGAAACCAGCAATTAAAAGCAGGAGATAAACAGCTTTATCCACAAAAACTCTTTTATGGAGCTCAGAGTTTTGATCCATATGCTGCACATTAAATCCTAAAATGCCCTCTCTCCCCACCCCACCCCTATTGGTATTGTGAAACACTGCTCACTTTGCAGATATGACTTTTTATAACATGAAGGAATGGAACGGCTCAGCCGTGTTATGTTCCGTTCTTACTTGGAGAACAGCCGCTTTTCTGTTCAGAAGCTGGTTTTTGCCATGAGGTTCTGGAGGTTACAAGAGGTCCAGAAAGCTATAGGAGGTATGATAGGTCAGCCGAGGAAACCGAAACCTAAAGGGAAAAATAGAAACAAAAGAAGCTGCCCTTCTGGTTAGCCAGGATGTTGGGAGAGGGAGGTACGAGTAGGGAATCCAAGGAGAGATGGCAAGCAGGCAAGAGATTTGTTGGGAATTTCAGAGAAGAGTTAGGAATCACAACAAGGGAGAAGAAGAAGAGTTTGGATTTGATATCCCACTTTATCACTCCCCTTCAGGAGTCTCAAAGCGGCTAACATTCTCCTTTCTTTTCCTCCCCCACAACAAACACTCTGTGAGGTGAGTGGCGCTGAGAGACTTCAGAGTAGTGTGAGTGGCCCAAGGTCACCCAGCAGCTGCATGTGGAGGAGCGGAGACGCGAACCCGGATCCCCAGATTACGAGTCTACCACTCTTAACCACTACACCACACTGGCTCTCAGTTCTGTTGCACTGCTTATGAATTTCCCATAAGCAGTCGGTTTGGGCCACTTTGAGAACATGGTGCTGGATTAGTTGAGATTATGTAATCTCCTCTACCAGGAGAAGGAGAAATCAGGCTCCTTTTCACTAGACCTTGGTCTGACCCTACGGGGCTTGAACTCAGTAAAAGTCAGGATGGGAAGCATTTTGCTGATGCCTGTGAGAAACCTGGAGGCAAGACCTGAGCACAAAAGCACTCTGTCCTCCCGTGCTTTCTGGCAACTGGCCTTCAGATACATTATTGCCTCTGACTGCGGAGACAGGGAACCAGGCAGAGGGCCTTCTCGGTAGTGGGGCCCGCCCTGTGGAACGCCCTCCCACCAGATGTCAAGGAAAACAACTACCAGACTTTTAGAAAACATCTGAAGGCAGCCCTGTTTAGGGAAGCTTTTAATGTTTGATGCATTACAGTATTTTAATATTCTGTTGGAAGCTGCCCAGAGTGGCTGGGGAAACGCAGACAGATGGGAGGGGTATAAATTATTATTATTATTATTATTATTATTATTATTATTATTATTTATTACTTATACCTTGCACATCTGGCTGGGTTAGATAGTTGTTAACTTATTTGACATCTGATGGGAGGGTGTTCTGCAGGGGAGGCACCACTACCGAGAAGGCCCTCTGCCTGGTTGCTTGTAATTTCGCTTCTTGCAGTGAGGGAACCGCCAGAAGGCCCTCAGCGCTGGACCTCAGTGTCCGGGCTGAACGATGGGGGTGGAGAAGCTCCTTCAGGTGTATTGGGCTGAGGCCATTTAGGGTTTTAAAGGTCAGCACCAATACTTTGAATCATGCTCGGAAACGTACTGGGAGCCAATGCAGATCTGTCAGAACCGGTGCTATGTGGTCCCGGCGGCCACTCCCAGTCACCAGTCTAGCTGCTGCATTCTGGATTAGTTGCAGTTTCCGGGTCACCTTCAAAGGTAGCCTTATCCCCCATAAAGGTGATTCTTCTCGTACCAAATAGCTGCTTTAGGAACTGGGCAATATTCATGAAGATGGTGGTGCAGGAGCAAAGCATTGCCCCTCTCCCCTGCATGCTGCCATGCTTGTACTACCCCGGCCCCGATACTAGGTACATTCAGAATCAACATTTAAGGGGCTGTATCCAACCATATGGGACGCGGGTGGCGCTGTGGGTTAAAGCCTCAGCATCTAGGACTTGCCGATCGAAAGGTCGGCGGTTCGAATCCCCGCGGCGGGGTGTGCTCCCGTCGTTCGGTCCAGCACCTGCCAACCTAGCAGTTCGAAAGCACCTTCGGGTGCAAGTAGATAAATAGGGACCGCTTACCAGTGGGAAGGTAAATGACGTTCCGTGTGCTGTGCTGGCTCGCCAGATGCAGCTTGTCACGCTGGCCACGTGACCCGGAAGTGTCTACGGACAGCGCTGGCTCCCGGCCTATAGAGTGAGATGAGTGCACAACCCTAGAGTCTGGCAAGACTGGCCCGTACGGGCAGGGGTACCTTTACCTTTACCTTTATCCAACCATAGAGTAGATCCATTGAAATGAATAGCTATGACTAAGGTAGGTCTATAGATTTCAGTGGGTCTGCTCTGAATGCAACCCTGTAAAGTGTGCAGATTGGTGCTGTTAGACTTATTAAAGATAAATTTCTCCTGCTCCTTGGGAGCACTTTCATACCATCCACACAGTGTCCAATGGTCCTTTAGCAAATCCCAGTACATAAACTCTTCTTAATTTCCTTCTGTGCAGGAATAAAGATGAAATGACCACAGAACTGCTGACAGGGGGGGTTCAGGTAGAGAAAGGAGCTCCGGATATTTGGCAGGGAGGATGTTTTTCAACTCCCACACATTTTGGAAGAATCTTTCTTCTGGGGCAGTATAAATATACAAAATACACGCACAGGGAATGGGGTAGTGAAGGTTCATACTAAATAAATAGGATGGAAAATTACCAAATTACTTATGGAATTTTTTTTTAGGTTCCCCAAAACCAGAGCACTACGTCAAGGACAGCAAAATGTATGTAATACACCATATTAATAAACATGAGACTGTAGTATACTTTATGATCCCATTTCCTCTGTATAGAGAAAGAGAGAGAGAGAGTATTTATAGCAGCCCTGAAGAAATTCTGAAATGCATCAAGCTTTAAATAAAACAAAACTATGCAACAGATAGTTATAATAATTTTTGATGGCACACTGCTTATTAAAGAACTACAATATGATGCTGCCACTGAACAGAATTAGGCTTGCATCAAAGTACTTTAGAATAAAATTATAAGATATAAAACATATATGCAATACGAAAGCACCGTACAACAATCAAATCACACTACATTATAAAATATATTATAAATAAGGATTGAGGTAAAAACCACAAACAGAGTACAGTGGTACCTCGGGTTACATACACTTCAGGTTACATACGCTTCAGGTTACAGACTCCGCTAACCCAGAAATAGTGCTTTAGGTTAAGAACTTTGCTTCAGAATGAGAACAGAAATTGTGCTCCGGTGGCGCGGCAGCAGCAGGAGGCCCCATTAGCTAAAGTGGTGCTTTAGGTTAAGAACAGTTTCATGTTAAGAACGGACCTCCGGAACGAATTAAGTACTTAACCCGAGGTACCACTGTACAAGTAAACCACTCTTTGCCAACCAGGTGCCATCCAGATTTGGTTGGACTACAACTCCCATCAGCATGTGCTGGCTGCAGCTGATGGGAGTTGTAGTCCAACAGCATCTGGAGGGTGCCAGTTTGGTGCAGGATGAGTAAAACCAATGAATACATTAAATAACATTGGGCAGAACAACATTTCATTAGGCTCGGCCTCCTAAAGCATCACAGGAAAAGAAGCTCTTGAGATGCTTCTGGAAAGATGACCAGATAGGAAGGCCTCCCAAAGTTCAGGAGCTAAAACAAAGAAGACCCTGTGCTTCTTGAAATCTGACTTGACCTCAGCATAGGATGGTGTTTGCAGCAGGGCATTCGATCTTAAATTTCAGGGCAGGAGACGAGGAGTCACGCTGGAAGGGACATTTCCTGAGATAATCAAGCCCCAGACTGCTTAGGGCTTTGGCACAGATTGGTATCTTGCTATCAAGGAAAGGAATGTGGGGTGGTGCCACTGAACAGCTGGTTTCCCCCCTAACTATTAAAATATTTGGAAAGGAGCACAAACCCACAAAAAACCCCACAACGACCTACAGAGAAGTGGAAAAGCTTTCTTCGTGATGATGAGAACGAAGACACACATAATAAATCCTTCTCACGCTCTATGTGGAAAGAGACAAATCCGCCTTTGAAATCCTTGGCCCTTAGCTTTCTTAACTCTCAGCACTTCTTCTTCACTTGCACCACCCTGGGAGGTTTTAATCGTGTTGGGTGATAGGAAGGAAATTGCCTTAAACTGAGATCGTCGGTCCATCTAGATCAGTATTGTCTAAGCTTGACTGGCGGTGGTTCTCCAGGGTTTCAGACACTTCCAGCCCCACCTGGAGATGTTGAGTACAGTATTGAACTTGGGACCTTCTGAATGGAAAGCAGATGTCCTGCCACTGAGTTATGGCCCTTCCCGAATCCTAATGAAACAAACAGCTTTCTGTTCCCTCACAGAACCTGGACTGCAAAATGCCGTGTGTCTTGGGCAACTGGTTATTCACACCAGTTCATCCAATCAGCAGATGACATGTGATTCATAGGTCAGGTGCATGTGAGTCACAAACTATAGTTCCCTGTAGGTCCCTCTGGATTGCCCTTAATAAAGCTCCAAATTTCCCTTAACTTTATGAAAGTCAGATTGAATGGATTCTTTTAATAACCGGGAATCATTTTCAGATTTTGCATGGCAAAGAGCCAACGCCAGAAAAAAAAATGATCTCATATCAGTGCAGGTTGATAATTTTGGAAGCTTAGCTATGTTGTTATAAAATTCCTGTAAATATCCATCAACACATTAGCTATTGAAGCACAATATTTGCTTTTACATGTCAAAACTAGGAACATTATTCAAATCCTCTTCTTTGCACGTTTTCCTCATTAACTCGTTAGAAAAATATTGCTGCTTCTGTACAATCTGCTTAATTCTATCCTTCCTGATTTTTCATTTTCTTTCCCCATCTCTGCAATCTTCTGAGCAGATTTAGATTTTAAACACCCATATATGTGTATACATGTCCACACAGCTCTCTAAAAACCAGTGCATTGGACATTGAATGGTTGAACACCAAAACTGATAGACTCATGGCATTCCTAGGAGGAAAGATAATAAAATCTGAACATCCAGCGTGCTTTCATAACCCAAAACACTGGAACTCAGTTCTGGCACCTCTCAGGTGGGCACCAATGCCATTGTAAGAGAACAAGGGAGGCATTCTTGGTGATTCCGACACAACTTTTTCTAGAAAAATAGCACTGTGAACATCTACTCTAAGGCAGAGTCCTCTGCACACCACAGACCCAGATTAGCCTATGTAATACAAAATCTACATGCCACACAAGTAAAGAGGAGGTGGTACCATGGCAGGGTGCCATGTTTCAAGTGAGTGATCAAATGTGTTCTTTTCACTTAAGCATCACTCCCGGATACCAAGCTAGAGAGAGCATTGGTCTTACCCAGTAAAAAGCAGATTCCTAAGTTTCTAAGGGTGTGCTAAAGCCAGTTTGACACTGAAAGCTTCTACATCAAAAGATGCAGTCAAATATGGTGATGAGGTGATGGATATTAAGGGTGGTGTTGACTATTTGGGGGGTTGTGGGTGCGGCCGTAAGGATGGTTTTATGGCATGAATGTTCAGTTGACATATGTTTGGCACATGCTTAGATGCAGCTTACCACCCAACCGGCATCTTCCATCTGAAAGCCATTTCGTCATGTGTCTGGCAAATACACGCAGCATAATCTTAGCCTATTGCATCGCCCCTTGCAACCATCAAGCATTGCCACCCAGGATCCTCCACCCAAACAACCATCTTGAGATGTACTTCAACCAAGTGTTGATGAATAATGAATCCAGACACAGACTGTTGGTCTCTTTAGTCTCCCTCCTTCCATCTGGGGTCCTCTAACTCAGGCTGGATGATCGACACTAGTTTTGTGCCAAAACTGTCCTCCAGTTTCTCAAAAGTTTCCTACACTTGTGAAAGAGCCTTCGGTTTTTCTTCCTCATCTGATGGACACTTTAGAATTTTGAATAATTCTAGTGGGTGAGCTTACTTTATCCTTGTGAGGGGGCTGGTGTGCGTGTTTTACTTTCCGCTACTTATTTCTCCAGGGTTTGGCAGCCTTCCTGATCTGAAATTTCCTGATCTGAAAAAGCTCAGTGGGAGGACTTACCTCATGACACCTTCTCCTGAGTTTTTAATTGAAACGAGGGAAGCCAGGGAGGGTGGCTAAGAAGCACATGAAATTGGTGCACTCACTGGTTTTGGTTTTTAAGGGAAGTTCTACCTTTTATCTGCTTTAAAAAAATCTTTCTGTGCTGATTTCTTTAAAAGTAAAAATATGACTTAAAAAATAAATTGTACAGAGCAGCTGCCAGCAAGATGTTAGGCAATCTCCTTGGCTTCCTGTACTTACAACAGGACAGTGTGGTGTAGTAGTTGGACTAGGAGTTAATGGGGGGAAATATATGTTGAAGTGACCTTAGTCCGAGAGGGACACAGGTGGCGCTGTGGGTTAAACCACAGAGCCTAGGACTTGCCAATCAGAAGGTCGGCGGTTCGAATCCCCGCAACGGGGTGAGCTCCCGTTGCTCGGTCCCTGCTCCTGCCAACCTAGCAGTTTGAAGGCACATCAAAGTGCAAGTAGATAAATAGGTACCGCTCTGGCGGGAAGGTAAATGGTGTTTCCGTGCACTGCTCTGGTTCTCCAGAAGCGGCTTAGTCATGCTGGCCACATGACCCGGAAGCTGTCTGCCGGCTCCCTCAGCCAATAAAGCGAGATGAGCGCCGCAACCCCAGAGTCGGTCACGACTGGACCTAATGGTCAGGGGTCCCCTTACCTTTACAACCTTAGTCCAGGGATAGCCAACATTGTGGCCTTCAGATATTATTGGGCTCCCACTAGCCCCAACCAGAGATAATGGGTACTGTAGCTCAACATCTGGGACAGTCATTCCTGCCTCTGAATTCACACTCACATTTCTTGTGTGAGTAAGGAATAGGCACTAACAGTGCAATCCTGTGTCTGTACACCCAGCAGAAAATCCTCAAGGGGACTTACTCTCAGACCAGTGTGCATAATACTGCAGCAGAAGAGTTCTCTGGCAGTGTGCCTCAGCAATATTCTAGAGCTTGTGGGTGTGCCGGGGAGCATTAATAATTCTTAAAGCATTAGCATTTGTATCACACAAATGGGAAACACAGCCATGGTTTTTTTTTTAAAAAAAGCTATTTATTGGAGCCTCTTAGTCCCTCAGCTGTTCTCCCAATATTCCTAGAGTTTAATTAGGATTCTCAACTCTTCACCCCAGCTTACTCCTACGTCTTAAACATCACCATGCTCTGCAGAAATTTAACTTTGCGTGACCAGGCAGCAACCGTCCCAGCCCAAGGGACCACCAGAAAGGAATAAAGACTCGTGACAACGTGTTATGGAATTAAAATTTGGCCACAACTTTATTAAACTTTCAAATGTAGGAAGACCTAGGCATTGGGTGTGTATGCCCCCCAGCCGGGGGAACTGGGGCTCCTCAGGGTAAATGGGATATGGGGGTGCTCTGCAAGATGCATGTGTACGCAGACAGCGCACCCCATATCCCTGCAAGCAGGGTAGTTCACAGACAACCTTTTAGTGTGTGGCCAGTGACTCCCATATTGTTGTTGTTGTTGTTTAGTCGTTTAGTCGTGTCCGACTCTTCGTGACCCCATGGACCAGAGCACGCCAGGCACCTCTGTCCTCCACTACCTCCCACAGTTTGGTCAAACTCATGCTGGTAACCTCGAAAACACTATCCAACCATCTCGTCCTCTGTCGCCCCCTTCTCCTTGTGCCCTCCATCTTTCCCAGCATCAGTGTCTTCTCCAGGGAGTCTTCTCTTCTCATGAGGTGGCCAAAGTATTGGAGCCTCAACTTCATGGTCTGTCCTTCCAGTGAGCACTCAGGGCTGATTTCCTTAGGAATGGAGAGGTTTGATCTTCTTGCAGTCCATGGGACTCTCAAGAGTCTCCTCCAGCACCATAATTCAAAAGCATCAACTCTTCGGCGATCAGCCTTCTTTATGGTCCAGCTCTCACTTCCATACATCACTACTGGGAAAACCATGGCTTTAACTATACGGACCTTTGTTGGCAAGGTGACGTCTCTACTTCTCAAGATGCTGTCTAGGCCTGTCATTGCCCTTCTCCCAAGAAGCAGGCGTCTTTTAATTTCGTGACTGCTGTCACCATCTGCAGTGATCATGGAGCCCAAGAAAGTAAAATCTCTCACTGCCTCCATTTCTTCCCCTTCTATTTGCCAGGAGGTGATGGGACCAGTGGCCATGATCTTCGTTTTTTTGATGTTGAGCTTCAGACCATATTTTGCGCTCTCCTCTTTCACCCTCATTAAAAGGTTCTTTAATTCCTCCTCACTTTCTGCCATCAAGGTTGTGTAATCTGCATATCCGAGGTTGTTGACACCCATATTACAACCTGCATATCTGCATATCTGAGGTTGTTGACACCCATATTACAACCCCTTTAAGAGGGGACCCTGGAATCGCTGCCGTGGGGGGCGTGAATCACTTCACCCACCCCACCCCCCAATTTAGAGAAGAAAAGACTAAAGGATTCCACCCAAGGCCTTAAACCACCAAAGTTGTGACAAAATTGCTATGGGGAAGACAAAACCTGCCAGTGCAGGAAAATTTCTTCCCGGTTCTTCAACAGCAACCAATCAAAAGACCGTCGCAGCACCTGCTAAACAGGAAGAAAAAGGTGAACCTGCAAACAAGAAACATTAAACAAAGGGAGAGTTGGGTGGGTGAAGCTCCTGAGCCGACTGCCTGGCTGCTGTCGGCTCCACCCCCTATTTATGCGACTGGCCCCACCTCCTAGCAGTGTAAATTGAGTAACTGAGGCTCGGCGTGAACCTCCAATGCATAACACTTAGAGATAGGTCAGCCCATACAACTGGTAAGTTCCCTGGGGTCCAAAGGACCATGTGCGATCCCAGAAAGGGCACCCACAGTGTAAGTGTGAGTGCTCATTCCATGACAAAGAGATTAAAGTGTTGAAAAATATATATTGTGGGGGGTCGTCAGATACCAATGGACCCTTTGTTCTCTGTGCACTTGGGCAACAGGTGAAAAGACTCTACGGAGTGTGTAGGGCTTCTCCATATGGGGAACCTGGCCTAATCAGGGTCCCTTCTAACACAGAGGAACTCAGTGTGCAGTAGTGGTTAGAGTGTCGGACTAGGGCCTGGGAGATGAGGGTTCAAATCCCCACTCGGCCATGAAGCTCATGGGGTGACTTTGGGCTGGCCACTGCCTCTCAGCCCAGTCTGCTTCACAGAGCTATTGTGGGGATTAAGTGAGGAGAACCATCTACGCCACCTTGAGCTCCTTGGAGGAAAAGGTGGGGTGTAGATACAACAGCTAAAAATAAATCAAATTGATTTGGTTCACACAACACAGTGAGCAGACTTGTGGGCTCTCAATGCGTTGAACTAAGGCAAGGTTTGGTTTTACAGTGGTACCTCAGGTTAAGAACTTAATTTGTTCTGGAGGTCCGTTCTTAACCTGAAACTGTTCTTAACCTGAAGCACCACTTTAGCTAATGGGGCCTCCCGCTGCCGTCGCGCTGCCACTGTGCGATTTATGTTCTCATCCTGAGGTAAAGTTCTTAACCCGAAGTACTATTTCTGGGTTAGCAGAGTCTGTAACCTGAAGCGTCTGTAACCCGAGGTACCACTGTATATGTCACCCAAACAACTAAGCTTTCTCTTCACCCAGTCATGAGCTGTAAGCAAGACCATAGTTTGGCTTACTGTGTCATGGAAACCAGTTCATTACTATGCCCAGACTCTTTGCACACCAGCCAAAAACATGAACAGCAGGGAGATGTGGTTTCTGGATGCATTGGTTGGGGCGGGGCTATTACCCACCAGCCCCTCATATCTTCTCTCCGTGCTTAGAGGAGGAGTAATTGGGGGCAGGGAACAGTAATGGGGGCGAAGTATCCTGCTTCATTCTGCACCCATGCAGTTGTTAAGGACACTGGAGCAGAGCTGTGAAGAGATAAACAACGCCGGGATGAACCTAAGCTGAGGCTCATTGAGCTCAGCCAGGGACTGGAGCTGGTATGGAATGGGAAGTAGAGGAGCGTATAAGCAGAGTTGGGTCTGCTCCTTCCCTCAGATCTGGAAGCGGTAGTCAGGCTTCCCACGTCAACACTGGCCCCTGTCCCATCACCAATGGCTGGCTCTGCAGCAATTAGCAGGTGATTGTGTTTATCTCAATGGCCCCAACAGCTCCAGCTGCTGATTTCTGCATATTAAACTTGGATGGAGATACAGAGGCAGAGCACGGCTTCTCCCTCTCCCGGCTGTCAGTTGGCAACTGTAATAATGGTTGCGAGTCCCACGGCCAGTAATTCACATCTGCAAATACCCCTATTTTCAGCTTTCCGCACAACTCTTATCTCCAGGGGATCCTCCAGACAGCCCATTCATGGCCTCATTCAGAAGCTTATATGGCATTACCAGCAGCACCCGGAGTGAGCAAGCGACTGTATGAAAGGCTCTTTGATTGATAAGCTAGCTTATATCCTCCAGCTATTACCGGACCATTTATTTTGGCCTTTGAAACTACTGGAAAAGTCTGTCCTGGGAGTCATTGCTTCCTCATTGTTTTATGGCTATGGCCTATCCCTTTGGCCAGGATTTCTCCAGTTCAGGCCAACTCTTCAACCACAATTGGAACCAGATATTGTAAAGTTCTCAACACCTACCAATTAAGAAGACATTCTCCCCCCCCCTCCCCACCCCCTCTTTTTTTTTTTTACACTTCTCAGCACCGAGAGTCAAAAGAAGATCCCTTTCCACCCACCCAAAAGTTCTAGCCTACCAGATTGTGTAAAAATAAAAGGCTGATTTGGGAAGAACCCCAGGCACCCAACACTTTCAATACTCAACCGGGCAAGGTGTCTATCACACACATACACACAACACATTTGTAGTTACACTTCAACCTAAAAAATCCCAGGGTGATACATAACAATCTGTTAAAATACTCAGTTCAATACATAAACCATAGAACCAACCATATATGAGACAGACATCAAGAAAAGCAAAAAATTGAGAGGGAGAAGGAGGAGAAGACAAGAAGAGGAAAGCCCAAACAATCCAGCAGGACTCTCAGTCTCACATCAGTTTCCATAGGTATGGGAAAACAAATGTGTCTTCATCTGACACCTAAAAACAGAATGAGTGGGGACCAGTTGTAGCTCTATGTGGCTATGTAGCTCCTCCTTGATGACTGAGTGGGATGGTTCTTGGAAGCACCATACTTGGCCGATGCCATTCTTACCTGTGTGGCCAAGTCCAGAGAGCAACATCGGGGGACTGCTCTTCACCCCCCTGGCACTTTGGCTATGGGGTTCTGTAGAGCATCATTTTGTCCCCTTGTGCTATTTAACATCTATGTTTAATTTGTTATTAGTGAGTCACCACAATTGATTATCTGTACATTTTTAAAAACAAAACTAAATGATATTTTATGTTTTATAGTGTACACCACCTTGATATATTTTATGAGGTGGAGGTATAGAAATACTTCTATAAATAAACAAAAGTTCAAATTTCATTTTTATAGTGAAATAGTGCCATTTCATTGTAAATTTAAGATGCGGGAAGTGCTATTGGGCTCACCTAGCAGGAGGATTGCCCAGTCCACGAGTCACTATGTGAAGTTTCCCCAAATGCCTCAAAGCACACAATGCAATATCACTCTGGGGCATTGTGGGAAATTTAAATGGCGACTCAAAGTCAGTAGCAGTCCACTTGGGGAGGGGGCGGTGGGTTCTTCTGGGATGCTGTGACCCCAACAACTGCATAAAGGTGCTGGGTGTTGATATATTATCTATGTAGCCAGGCGGGGCTGGCCCACCCATGAGGCAAGGTGAGGAGACCATCTCAGGCAGCAGGACCCACAGGGGCAGCAGATCCCAGCATTGATCTTTATTTCCCCCTTGTTCCTAATGTACATCTTCACTCACTCCTTCTTCCCTGGCAGTGGCAGGGGGAGCTGCCATTTTGGGATTTCCCTCGGGCGCCCAAATGTCTTGGGCCATCCCTGCAGCCAGCTCAGCCTTGCTGCCACAAAGCTAATGTACCAATCCGTCTGAAGCTTAAGCTCCACCACACTTTCTGGATATGAACCATGAATTTTGAGTTGGGGGGCAACTATACACAGAGCGACTGGCGCCAAGAGGTGTAGTGAGCTGGCGGTGACTATTCCTTTCCCGTTCTTCTATACATTCTCATTCCATTATGTGTAACTGTCCTGACTTATCCTTTTTCTCACTGACCTGAAGAGGATTAAGCTTTTGATTCTTCGTACAAACTGGAAAGTTCCTCGAACAAGTGTTTGAAGAGCAAAGATATTTTTTAAAAAACACACACACCAAAACCTCCCTCAGGAGACCCAATCAAGGAAGAGCAAGCTGATTTGTTGGCATTCACACAGCCTTCTGGTAATAATGACAACTGAGGAAACCAATTGGCTGTCTTTATATCAAATAACTATTGAATATAAAACAAATGGTCTCACTTCATAAACTGACCCCTCCTGCTGCTGGAGAATCTCTTGGCGATGTAGGAAATGGTATTCTTTCTTTGGCAACTGTTGGCTAATCTGTTCTATGCCATTTAGAGTTTTGGGTTGTTTTTTAAGTAAACGGTTTATACATTCTATAAATATATTCACCATTTTTGTGCATTTCAAATGGCATGTTTATCTTTCTCAATTATAGCAGAGACCGTAAAGATTTCTAAGTAATCAAGTGATCATTCATGCGTAGCCAAACTGCTGAGGTTTTTTGGGTCTTTTTGTAAATCCCACCCATTTTAATTGTATGGTTATGAGTTTGTACAGTGTTATACAATACAATTGTACAGTGCTGCTGCACTGCACTGGATTTTGTTTTAGTGTTTTAGAAATTATTACTTTTTCCTGATACCATTTTTTAAAAAAAATTAAATTCAACTTTGGGTTCAGTACCTGTTATCATCAATTCTGTCCTCCACCTCATCTTAAAATTTTATTCCTGTTCCTTAATAAAGGAAGCCTATGCAGCAAGGACATAGCGGAACCACGTTGCACCCGCTTGAATCATTTTATGGAGGACTTAATAAAGGTAACCGACAGGGTAATTGTCAAATAATTTGTCTGCATCATCACAGCTTACACACAAAGAGCCTTTAATTGTTTTCTGGCATCCAAGGAAAGAGGGGGAAAGAAATGCTGAACTCACAGACAACATGTAATCCATCTGTGTTTGTTTTGGTGCATCCTGGATTTGTGGGAGATGCTGGCAAAAGATGTTGCCTGGGGTACAGTGACCTTTGCACACCCGCTGAAGGAATAGCTCACGAGACTAATAGCGTGTAAAACAAGAAGGCTGCTTGTCTTTAGATTATGACCTGGGTCACTCCAAGCATGTGGGAAAAATGTGTTCAGATAAAGGCAACAAAATTGTTAACACTTTTAATTATGCCTAGATTACAGGGGGGCATTATCCAAAGAGTGGAGTTCATGTTACTGAAAACCTTATCAGCTGCCATTCGGTGAATGGTCAGGGCTAGCGAAATCCTTGGAGTTGCTGTCTTGGCATATTCATTCACAATGCCTCTCCATCCATTTAGCCTCTTTTGAAGAGTCAGACCAATCTTAATCCTGATCAACAATAGCAGCTTCATTCAGGTCTCCATTATCACACGGTGCTTAAAGCAATAACCTCCTTACCGGAAGAAGACAGTTTTTGTGTTCTAGGTTATTTGGCACAAGCTTCTGACCGAGCCGAAGAAAGCCTATGCGAAAACAATCCAGTTAGAACCTAAGGTACTATTTCGTTTCTTGGAGACGAATGCCCAATTAACATGTTCCCTTTTCAATTGCACGCTGTAGCAAGATGTTCTAAGCCTGCACTTAAAAATGCAGTGTAACAAATGCATCCTTGCAAATATGTGCATCATACAGGTATGTTCATCGGTCAAACACGATTGGCTCATAGCTGTCAACTTACAGATTTGAAAATAAGGGACCAGCAGCCTCAAAAATAAGGGACCAGCAGCCAAAATAAGGGATCAACAATTCCTTTGATAAAATACATATTTTGTTGCATGCAAATGGCTTTAGGTCCATAAATTACCATATAGCATATATTCAACACAAAAAAACAGCAACAATGTGTTGTTGACAAAGCACAGCTGGACATAGAAAGGGCCCCATTACCTTCAGTAGCTTATTTAAGGGACATCATCAATAAGGGACAGCAGCGGGACATGGCGCTGATATAAGGGACTGTCCCGCCAAATAAGGGACGCTTGACAGCTATGGACTGGCTGCAGCTCCTTGTCAAATGTGCACTTGGTGCCAAATACAAATTTGCTTCTGTGTGAAATAGAACTAATTGGAGGTGCTGGAGGAGTTCCCAGCAGCCAGGATTGGATATTTGGGGTTCTCAAAAACCCACCTCAGAGATGCAAGCTTTCATAGCCCCAGAATTCCACTGCTGCTTGGATCAAAATCCAAGCCAGAGAAGAATTCCCTCACTTGGCACATTCCCATCAGCCTTCACCATCTCCAAAAGCCCTCCTAGCCAGTCCTTCCCATTTCTGTTCACATAGGTTGCAACTTGTTGAGTCAGTGAGAACAGTGGGGAGAGAGAGAGAGGAGAGAGAGGTTTGCCTCTTCCCTCACTTCCTGTTAATGGGCAAGATGGGTAGCGGCGTGGCAAAGCAGAAAGCCTGGAAGACTATGGAGGATGTTTTGCTGGACTCCATCTTGATATTTTATATGAGGTGGCAGTCTATAAAGATGGTTGCAAATAAACAAATAATATTCTCCAGGCCAGTAGGCAGATTCCCACCATGGCTAGCTATACGCTTCCAAGACTCTCACAAGCAAAGCATGAAAGTAACAGCCATATTCAGAGATACGCTGCCTCTGAAGATGGGGTTCTAACATATGTCATACCCATTGATTGATTTGCCCTCCATTAAAAAAAAAAAAGATGTGGATTAGGGACGCAGGTGGCACTGTGGGTTAAACCACTGTGCCGCTTGGGCTTGTCAATTGAAAGGTCGGTGGTTCAAATCCCCATGACAGGGTAAGCTCCCGTTGTTTGGTCCCAGCTCCCGCCAACCTAGCAGATAAATAGGTACCACTCTGGCGGAAAGGTAAACGGCATTTCCATGTGCTGCTCTGGTTTCACCAGAAGCGGCTTAGTCATGCTGGCCACATGACCCAGCAGACAAACGCCGGCTCCCTCGGTCTGTAACGCAAGATGAGCGCCACAACCCCCAAGTCATTCATGACTGGACCTAATTGTCAGGGGTCCCTTTACCCTTTAAGATGTGGATTATATGGCCATTTAAGCCAATAACCATATCCACATCTTGTGGCAGTGAGTTCCATACACTACAACTACAATTGTGTGAAGAGGCACCAAGGATGGGAAGTTCAAAGTTGCCCGAGGCTAAGAAGTTTGAAATCCGGTGACTGAAAGATTTCTTTGCAGAACAGGAAGGCATGTTACGCTGACTTTTTCCTTTTCTCTTCTCTTCATTACCCATTTGCAATATTTCCATACGAGAATACTCTGTCTTTTCTTGGGATAATCTTGTTATGTTCACAAATGTATGTCTGAGAGGTACAAATTGCTTTTCAAATGAAAATTAATCCACCGGGGCTCTTAATCATGTAGACTTTACATACACACAGTTAATCATGCAGATTAAATAATTAGGTGCAGATACTGAATGAGTAATGTAACTGGAAAATGTTTACCTGATTGTGGACATTTCTGCAGTTTAGCATTTCAAAGGCTGAGTGAGTTTTGACCCCAGAGATGATGACTGCTCTTCGAGAATCAATGTGGTCCATATGCCTGATGAATAGCTTTGTCAGGAAGTTGCTTGGAATGGAGTTTCCCAGGAGGGCACCAGATCACAGGATTAGGCAATGCAGCAGCCAAGTTTGTTACCTACAGGGAAAGAGAGAGTAAAGATCACACTCTACCATGCAGCAGAGTGGATGGTGGGTAAAAGCAGGAGGGGGCCAGAATCCATTGGTCAATGAAAACAAAGAATTTATTGGACTTAAAAAACAAAAACAAAACCCAACCCATACATGCATCTTTTGAGCTGTGCTGCTCTTTATAGAAAGTTAAAACAAATAAGGTGAGAATTTTAACTTGGCTTCGTTTTAAGATTTACCTCAGCGCAGTATGGCTGCAATCCAACTGACCCAGCTCTGCTGAACTCAGTGGGATTTATTCCTGAGCAAATTAACCTCGAGTAAAATTGCTCTATGTGTTTCATTTACTCGTCAGCTCCTTGGTTTGCGAAAGGCAGGGAGGACACTTCTGTAATCTATATCCTTCTGTTTGCTCCTCGTTCTCTGTCTCCTGGTGGCATTTTATAGGCCGCTTAGATTTTATGCCAAATTGCAGTCAGGCAAAGGAGCAGAAATATCCTCCTCACTCTGACGTTGCTGTATCTTACTTGAACAGAGCTAGGCTGGGACAGGGTGGCACCGGCGACAGAGCCAATGCAGCACCCCTGCCAATGTGCCCAGGCAGCCTTGACCTCATCACCACTCTGTCCCACCCCGGCCCCTTCCAGGTACGCCCCAAAACCTGCCCTACCACACCAGCTGATTCTGCTAACTTGGCTGGCTAAAATCACCATGCAGCTCATAGTTAAACTATGGAACTCACTCACACACATAGCTGTCAATCGTCTCTTATTAGGCGGGACAGTCCCTTATATCAGCGCCATGTCCCGCTGCTGTCCCTTATTGATGATGTCCCTTAAATAAGCTACTGAAGGTAATGGGGCCCTTTCTATGTCCAGCTGTGCTTTGACAACAACAAATTGTTGCTGTTTTTTTGTGTTGAATATATGCTATATGGTAATTTATGGACCTAATAGGTATCTAAAACCATTTGCATGCAACAAAATATGTATTTCATCAAAGTAATTGTTGATCCCTTATTTTGGCTGCTGATCCCTTATTTTCGAGGCTGCTGGTCCCTTATTTTCAAATCTGTAAGTTGACAGCTATGCTCACACAAGAGACAGCGATGGCCACCAACTTAGATGAACTGGACAAATTCATGGAGGACAGTGCTATCAAGGGCTACTAGCTATGATGGTTATGCTCTTCTTCATGGGCAGAGGCAGTATTGTTGTTGTTTGTTGTTTAGTCGTGTCCGACTCTTCGTGACCCCATGGACCAGAGCACGCCAGGCACTCCTGTCTTCCACCGCCTCCCACAGTTTGGTCAGACTCATGCTGGTAGCCTCGAGAACACTGTCCAACCATCTCGTCCTCTGTCGTCCCCTTCTCCTTGTGCCCTCCATCTTTCCCAACATCAGGGTCTTTTCCCAGGAGTCTTCTCTTCTCATGAGGTGGCCAAAGTATTGGAGTCTCAGCTTCAGGATCTGTCCTTCCAGTGAGCACTCAGGGCTGATTTCCTTAAGAATGGATACGTTTGATCTTCTTGCAGTCCAGGGGACTCTCAAGAGTCTCCTCCAGCACCATAATTCAAAAGCATCAATTCTTCGGCGATCAGCCTTCTTTATGGTCCAGCTCTCACTTCCATGCATCACTACTGGGAAAACCATGGCTTTAACTATACGGACCTTTGTTGGAGGCAGTATAGCGTCTGAATATCAGTTGCTGGAAACCAATGGGAGGGAGAGCGCTGTTGTGCTTGGGTCCTGCTTGAGGGTTTTCCGCAGCCACCTGGTTGGCCACTGTGAGGACAGGATGCTGGACTTAGATGGGCCGTTGGCCTCTTCCAGTAGGATCTTCCTATGCTCTTATTAATGCTTTGCTTGCTGCACTTTTTGTTCATCATTGTCCTTGTGTGTCCGTTCTACAATTTTAAGGTTGATAAAGGATCTTAATTTATTTCCATTCTCTCTTTCCTTTTTTTGTACACTGCCTTGGGAAAATGTGTGTGTTGAAAAGCAGCTTAAAATTTATGTGATAAATGAATAAAAACAAACGTATAAGAAGCAATGCAGTCATCAATGTCCATACCCGTATAAGAAGCGTTAGCCTGCAAGGCTTCCCTAAAAGATATTTTTCAAATGGGTGCATTTAGGCCTCGTCCCCTCTACATTCGCCCTCCTAGCTATAATAAGAATAGTAATATTTATTTATTTATACATACATACATACATACATACATACATACATACATACATACCCCACCCATCAGGCTGGGTTTCCCCAGCCACTCTGAGCAGCTTTCAGCAAAATATTAAAATACAATACAGTGGTACCTCGGGTTAAGAACTTATTTCATTCTAGAGGTTTGTTCTTAACCTGAAACTGTTCTTAACCTGAGGTACCACGTTAGCTAAGGGGGCCTCCCACTGCCGCCGCGCCTCCAGAGCACGATTTCTGTTCTCTTCCTGAAGCAAAGTTCTTAACCCGAGGTACTATTTCTGGGTTAGCAGAGTCTGTAACCTGAAGTGTCTGTAACCCGAGGTACCACTATAATCCATCAAATTCCAACAACACATACACTTGCCGTGTTTTCTTGAATCACACTCTGTTTGATTCCCTGCCCCCCCCCCCTTTTATGATGCCAGCCACCAGGAGGTGGCACAATTGCCCCTGACCTGAAGAAACTTGGGGCACAATGGAAATCCTAACCTCTGCTCCACACTCTCCCCCATGGCCTTCAATATGGACAGATATGGATTAATCCAGAAACATTGAGGTGGTGGGTAGGGTGAAAATAAGTCAGAATTTTAAAGCACGTCGTGCATTAAAGAACTAGAAGTAACTTGGCATAGTAACACCAATTTGGATTCAGACATTAGACACAAGGAGAGTAAGCCTATCTAAAACAAGCAATTCCCTCCCCCATTAACATTTCCCCCCATTCACAACAATTGCTTATTCCTCTCAACACATCTGCTTTTTAACATCCACAAAGTCTGATGCTGGCAGCAGGTAGGGGTGGCTGAGTAAGATATTCCTCAAATAGCTTCAATAATAGCATAAGTAATTGCTGTAAATATTTACATCACAGTTATCAGTAAAATGGAGATATACACATACATGCAAGCAAGCCCTAATAAGAACTGCTGTGCTTTCGTTAAGATGCAGAGCAGCTGTTTGAGAAGTGTTGCCTTTTGACTGGTAGTTTAACCAATGAAAAAAATGCTTCTGTTTCCTTTTGGATCCCTTAATTAAAATAATTCTCATAACTTCTTTTTTTGCAAGGAAGCCTTTACATCTGATTCCTGTGAAAATTCCAGTTAGTATGCACATTGTTTCCACCCATCCTGAGCTACACACACACACACACACACACACACACACACACACACACACACACACAAGCTCCCGCACCCTCCACCCCCTGCACACTGGAGTCTTGGCCCATGTGTGCAAATGTAACATAAAAAAGGAGTTCTGATGCCAAGGAAATTCTCAATTTGCATTGCATCTTCAGGGGATCACATTCCGTTCAGTGTTTTTGTCCCTTTCTTTGTTGCCCACTTACTTGAGGCCTTTTCAAGAGGTGGAATGATAAATTAGTGTAATTTAGCAGGCCATTGTTGGGAGCGATTAGGTTTTTTAATTACCGCTGATGTAATCCCAGGAAACCACTCAGTGATTCTTCAGCAGTGGTTAATGACCAGTTTGTTAGTGAAGAGCTCTGAGCCAAGTGAGGGGCAGGTTAAACTCTTCTGAAGGGCTTGTTAATCCCCAAACAAGAGCTCAATGCAGCTATTAACCATGTTTGGCCATTTTAGAGCTCCCTCCAAATGGGTGCAGCGGTGGGAAATGGCCCTGGCTGTAATTGCCTTGCATAGCGTTTGCCTTGAGCTTTGAAGAAAGGCCACCTCAAAGTCAAGACATCTCGCTTCTTTGTCTTAGGACTTCGCCTCAATCCCACGAGTTTTAAAGGGAGCACTTTGTGGGTTTACGAACCAGCCGCTCCAAGCAGAAACTGAACGATTGCAGCAAATGATTGCCAGAAACAAACCTTGCTCTGGACTGCTCCCACTGTGAATATACTGACTTTCAGTCGATAACTTGCTATTTCTTCTTGCCAGTCCTTTGATTACTGACTAAGCACCTGCTCCTAAGCACACACCAATCGTGCCCTTTTAAGATGCTTGCAGCAAATATGGGCTGGGGGATGCCATGAGCTTTCATAGAACCACAGAATTGTAGAGTTGGAAAGTACTTCAACTCTCTGCAATGCGGGTTGTTGTTGTTTAGTTCGAGAACACTATCCAACCATCTCGTCCTCTGTCGTCCCCTTCTCCTTGTGCCCTCAATCTTTTCCCAACATCAGAGTCTTTTCCAGGGAGTCTTCTCTTCTCATGAGGTGGCCAAAGTACTGGAGCCTCAGCTTCACGATCTGTCCTTCCAGTGAGCACTCAGGGCTGATTTCCTTCAGAATGGAGAGTTTTGATCTTCTTGCAGTCCATGGGACTCTCAAGAGTCTCCTCCAGCACCATAATTCAAAAGCATCAGTTCTTCAGCGATCAGCCTTCTTTATGGTCCAGCAATGCTGGTATCACAGCTAAATAATCCCTCTGTTTAAAAACCTCCAATGAAGGATAGACCGCCACCTTCCAAAGGCAGGCAGAAGCATTATAGGCTGCACTTGTCTGGTGAGCAACCACGTTTGTTTGTTTGTTTGTTTGTTTGGTAGGCTACCCCATCCATAAAGTTTTGGGAAGCAGTGGGATCAATATGTCTAAAACATATGTATAAGAGTCAACTCATTAAAAAAGAATAAATAAAGCCTTATAATCAGGGGTTGTGCTCATACTTCCTGTGGTGTCTGTGAGGGTCTTGGCAAAAATCTCAAAAAATCTGCTCAGATCCTGATTGCACTGACTCAGTCTCTTCTTGCAATGAACACAGCCCTCCTGGATTCAGATATCCAAACAGCCAGACCTGTGTGTAGTACTGTAAGCCAATAAGCAGCCTCGGGCAAGCCTTGCTTTTTTGTGTTTTGCTGGTTTGTGGGAGCCTTTTCTCCAGAAACCATAGTGGGAGGGAAGGGAAGGACAGGGGTAAAGGGAGAGAGTCTGGGCAAATAAGAGAGTTCCCCCCCTTTGCTTGCTTGCCCTACCTGCCCACAGACTGTCTTGCCAGAGTGGTGCATGCTCTAGTTATCTCCCGCTTGGACTACTGCAATGCGCTCTACGTGGGGCTACCTTTGAAGGTGACTCGGAAACTGCAATTAATCCAGAATACGGCAGCTAGACTGGTGACTGGGAGTGGCTGACGAGACCATACAACACCGGTCCTGAAAGATCTTCATTGGCTCCCAGTACGTTTCAGAGCACAATTCAAAGTGTTGGTGCTGACCTTTAAAGCCCTAAACGACCTCGGTCCTGTATACCTGAAGGCGTGTCTCCACCCCCCCATCATCCAGCCCGGACACTGAGATCCAGCGCCGAGGGCCTTCTGGCGGTTCCCTCATTGCGAGAAGTGAGGTTACAGGGAACCAGGCAGACGGCCTTCTTGGTAGTGGCGCCTGCCCTGTGGAACGCTCTCCCACCAGATGTCAAGGCAATAAACAATTATTTTACTTTTAAAAGACACCTGAAGGCGGCCCTGTTTAGGGAAGTTTTTAATGTCTGACGCTGTATTGTTTTTTATATTTGGTTGGAAGCTGTCCAGAGTGGCTGGGGAGACCCAGTCAGATGGGCGGGGTAAAAATAATAAATTATTATTATTATTATTATTATTATTATTATTATTATTATTATTATTGCCTTTTGCAAGGTCTCAGAGGGTTTTATTGGGTTTTCTCACCATTGGGGGGGGGCAGAATTCCATGGTCGTGAACACATCAGAAATTTTTGGACTTGAATCAATGGAAATCGTCAACTCATTATGCAACCCCATAGGTTGAAAAAAAATGCCTTAATGTGTAACAGGAAGTAGCATTAGGAGGGCAGAATTACATCAGGAAAATGGCAGAGGGCAAGGGTTGCTTCGCCCACACCATAGTACAAACCTCCCACTCCATGGCTGTCTCAATTTTTAAAAAACAAGGAGACCCTGTTACAGATATCCCAGGTTTCATCTTGGTTGGAGCATCAATGTGTGGCTCACCAACCTCACTGTGATGACATAACCTTCTACACCCCCAAGTCCACAACCTCAAGGCTGCTGGTGTAGTGGCAGCAGGACAATGAGGTCACAATTATGATGTTTTCCTTCTTCGGGATGAAATCCAGCTTGTCTCACTTGGGAATGAATTAACACTCAGTCCCTGGGTTCTCTATTAGTAGTCAGAAGATACAGGTTTAAGTACAGTTCTTAAAGAGGGGTTTTTCCCCCCCAGCCTGGTTATGTGCATGTTTCCCCCATGACCGAACTGCTTTTATTTTGGGCTATTAGACATCGTTGTAACATAGCCAAGCATTGCCATATAACATCCACACATTTCTTAGCACATGTGCTCATTTCTTTTCCCTCGGGGACTACCTTTCTGCTGTAATCTGGCCTGGAAAGGAACCTATTATTTAAATGACCTTGGCATTTTACATCACATTTCCGTCAATTATGCCTCTTGGGCTTCTTTAGCTGGGGGTGGCAGGTGGGGGAGAGAACCTCCAGTATGTTGTACAAACTGTAGAACAATGTTGCTATGAAAAATTGCACTTTAAGGAGTTACCAATATAAATGATTTTGGGACTTGTGCCAGAATCGCATCTTATCGGCTCATTCTCCCTGTATGGGCATTTATAAAATTATGCTGGCCAGCATCAATGGCCCCTGGAGATGTGAACTCCTTAACATTAAAACCCTAACATCCTAGTCATGGTTAGTTTTTAAAATGCAGGATCCGCCAACTTTTTATGTAGGGTTTCAGTTTCTGTGTTTCGTTTCTATATGTTTCCAAACAAGTTTAATAATCAGACATTGCTTTAGGACTGTATTTTCTAGTTATGTGTTGTAAGCTTGTGAATACAGTTGTGGAGTTGCCTTTAGAAAGAAGCACTTTTAAAACTGCAGTTGATGGAGCCCAAAGGTTCTCTCGTGGCCAGCTGTGATTCTGCACGTTAACCTCTGGTGACTATACTTGCTTGCCTCTGATCTCCTTCCTTAGAGCAGTTAACTGAGCACGTGGTCATCCCAGAACATTTCTGGATAAGATATCAATTTCCCCCCAGTAAGATTTCCCATGGGTCCGTGGTTGCGTAATAAAATTGGATTGGCTGGTTGGTTCATTGATTGAATTATGTTTCCGACCTGGCTTTGGAACTGATACTGTTTTGGTGATAATGGTGGAAGACAGAGTTATCTATTTATTTTAGTGGAAGATCTGTGTCAGGGGTTCCAGAGGAGGAAACTACCATGAGAGGAGAGGTTGATCCCTACTGGTTCAAACCAAGGCATGAAGCAACAGCCTGCTCCAATTGCTACGTGCTTTCCGCTGCTAATCGGAGCCATATTGTCTCTGAACCTAGAGGATCAATATAGCCATCCAGTTATTAGGAGACCCCTTTTCCTCTCACAATTACTTTAGTAGTTTCACAGACAGGGATCTTTTGGAAAGGCCTGCCCCTGGAGGTTGATGAATGGAACTGGTTTCTGACCATTCTGAAGGATTCGCCAACTAAAATGGCACACCTGTCAAAGCCCTGGCTTTGTGGAACACAAGGATGAGTCAGGTAGTTGATGGGTCTTGACTCTTGAATCATTAACAAGATCTCAAGAATCATTATCAACCCTACTTGGTGGCAGTGAAGACACTTGGCTGCTGTCATTGCATCCTCGTTATACCTTCCAGCAGAGCTTTTTGAGGGGGTAGTTCTTGGCTTTTTACATGCTGGCCAAAAACAGCAGTGGCCCACTGTGATTTGTTTGGAAAGCATTTCAAACAGGTTCCCTTCCAACGCAACAATTCTATGATAAAGCCACTTGCATCCTCCAGTATATTATAGCAGATGACTCTCAGGTGGAATCCAGAACATAGTCCTGTGTTGGAATAGTTCTAGGAGGTGATGCCTCCACTTTGGATAGTTTTTATGTAAACTGTTAAGATTTGTTCTGCACAGGAGCAGCTGGTGGGGGTGGCACAGATATCTCCATCGCTACGGCTAACCTGGCTACTAAACTGCCCTGACAACGTTGAGCCTGCTCAGTCCCTTAAATGATGTAGAACAGAATGAGGTTCATGAGTTCAAGTCATTCCAATATCCCAAGATTTATTCCCAAACATGCTGCCCCGGAAAAGAGGCTCGACTGAGGATCTCATCTTCTTGAGGGTCTTGTCTGAGACTGGCAGCAGAGAAGTCATCTTTGGGTGTACAGTAAATATTGATTCAGATCTGGTTTGTGGGCTCTGACTCCTTATCTCACATGGCTTTATCGTTCAGACTTTGATAGGTTATCTCTCCTGGAAAGCAGAAGGACCTCTGTAAATATGCGAAACTTACCTCTAAACACCATTTGCAGATCATTTACATATAACAGTCTTAGGTCAAAAGGGTTGGAGACTCCATCCTAAGTGTATGTCTGGCCGATGATATGAAGGACAGCGGGGGGAACTGGTCATGGGGAGCTCAGGGGAGAAGCTGGTTGCTTTCAAATATTTAAAGAATGGCAGGGGGGGTGGAAGGGATGTTTGTGGCTGGAATGAAGTGTTTATCTTACACACTTTAGATAGGATAAGAAGTAATGGCCCCAGTACCTTGATCCTAAAGTGTAAGACTAGACTGTGAACAAATACAAATGTGTGTTTGGCTCATTAAAAGAATTTCAGGAGGAATGAACTTCAAATCAATTAAAAATAAATTAAAGTGAGAACTTCAAATAAATAAAAAATAACAGAGGCATATTTCCTTGTCATACTTGTTGGTGTTTGGAAAATTTTAAAGAGTGGGCTATCTATATTCTATTGAACACAGGCTATAGTTTTAGAATAGTAAAGTGATTATCAATTTCAGTAATCCTCTTCCTAAGGATTTACTGAAAAGTTTATTCTATAACATTTGCATAACATTTGTCTTTACTAAGCTGGGTTTAAGCTCCATGGGGTTCAGTAGGATTTACTTCCAAGTAAGTGTATATAGGGTTGCAGGCAAGGGTCCAAAAATACCACATAGAAATTAGTAGTTTTGCTAATAGTGTAAAAATACCCTCTTTATAATTGGCAATGTAAAGAAATAAAAAAGAAAGACTGAAAATGAGTAGAGGCGCTATGATGTTTTGGATGAAATGGAATGTTAAAAGTCAGACAGATCTTGCTGAGCTTTCACTATTGGCTTGGGAAATTCTTTGCTTTTTTAATGGCAGAATCTGGTTGGCTTGTTGAGTGTGAATAGACGTGGAAGTCTACGGCATTCTGCGTCTTGACAATGATGCTGACTTTCGTCAATGTGTGGCATGTCAGAGGCCTCTATGCTCAGCCAGTTTGGGGTGCGGGGGCACAGAAGTGCCCTTAGCCCAACTCAGGCTTCACCATATATATGTGCAAAAACTGCTGTCCACATTATCCATAAAAGTGGACCAAAGGCGGCATCAGCCCATGCGATGTGCTCAAAGTATCTTATCCAGCCATCTGATGGCCCCTTAGATATGTTTTGCCACCATGCTTGAAGCGTCCAGTAAAGCAAATTAATAAGAACATTCTGTTCTGAGTAAGCAAACTGTGCTGATCCCTAGGATAGAGTAGGACAGTTCATTCTTAATTATTCTTATCTATTCCTCATAACAATTTTCTCCGCCCAACAATTCTAGCCAAGGCTAAAATACTTATCCCATTTGTGCAGCCCCCTGTCCTGCCCCTCCCCGGCCACCCCACATTTACTCTATGGGTTTGTGCTTTTTCATCCGCTGTGTTAATACATACAGTTTTCGGTTCATTTTAAAGAAATAGATTCCTCCCCCCACCCCCACCCCCAAAAACACCCTCTAATGCTCTGAAGGAACATATGAAACAGATATTAAAACTGTGGCACTTAGCTCTGCCTGCCTGCCTGCTGGAAGTAAGGGAGCTGAGACTATAGGCTCTAACATTCAGAGAGACCTTGCCTGAAGACAAAGGCAAGGCTGGAGATTCCTTGAGTAATACTTAGAAAAGCTAACAGTGTGTGTGTGTGTGTGTGTGTGTGTGTGTGTGTGTGTTCTTCCTCACAGGCAGGTGTCTGAAATGTATAAATCCATCTCTATTAAATTCCAGGTTCCATTCATCAGCCTGGATAACTCGGTAGGTTAAAGCGTGGTGCTGATAACGCTATGGTTGCAGGTTCGAGCCCTGTATGGGGCAGCTGCATTGCAGGGGATTGGACTATAGATAATCCTCAGGGTCCCTTCCAACTCTACAATTCTATGATTACTTAAGCATCCCAAAAGATGGAAGGTAAATGAGTCAATGTACGTGGAAGCAGTCAGGACAGCAGTCAAGGAGATAAACTTAGTGACACAGAGAGGGAACAGCTACCAGAAAAAGATTCAGCATGAGAGAGAGAGAGAGAGAGAGAGAGAGAGAGAGAGAACACGCAGAAGGGTCAGAGAAAGTTTGGAAATGAAAGAAAGCCTGTTTAAATAAAGCTATTTGTTATATAATACTACTGCCTAATCCTGATAATGGGTGAAAATACATAGTTATAATAGGTTAAGATATAGAGTTAAGATAAATGAAAGAGGGTAAGGATTTGCTGAATTGATTATGTAAATGGGAATACAAAAAGGGGAGGTGTGAGGAGGTCAAGGAAACAAGCAAATGAGCATAAAGATACTGAAAAATGGATTTATTTTTAAATTTTTTCTTAGCTATTTGTTTTTTAATTTCTGTATTTTTCTTGTTATTTTTTTCTTTTCTCTTCTATGTTTTCTTTTTAGTTTGTTAATTTCTGTTTTAATTTCCTTTATTCTGTAAACCTATGTTTTTTGTAAAACGCTAATAAATATCTTATAAAAATAAATAAATACTACTGCCTAATCCTTTATGATAAGGGGTGGGGGTTATTGGTTTGTTTTTGTTTCACTATGTATTTTGTTTTCTTGTTTTGTAGTTTCTCTGTTGTGATCTTCAAGTGAAGGGTGGTATATAAATTTAATAAATAACGGAAACTGTGAAAACAGTCCTTTTACCTGTATGATGGTACTCACCGATATGGAGTACTGTCACGAAATTTCTCCCCATCCCGTCATTCAATGCCAGAAGGGGCATTTTGTAACTAGATAGTTACATAAGGGGAAGAATTTCCTGAGGGACAGCTTTTCATATGATATTTCTATCATGTGGGGTCCCCCCCCCGGTTTGGCTCCGTGAAGCATTGACCTTATGGCAATCATGTTCCCTTTCATTTGTACCTGATCTGTTTGCCTCATGTTGCTAGCAGGATAGCTCCACCTCAGGAAACATATAATCACATGCAAAATGCATAGAGCTTGCCGCCTTCCTCTTCTCCTTGTCCGTGCCAAGTCTGAAAAGCACTTCTCAAGACAAATATCTTTTTCAGAGCCGGTCACGCTATGCTGGGGCACACAGCTCTCTATTATCCCTCAGACAGATTTGCTTGGGAGCGTTCGAAGGGGGAAGAAGGAGGGATAAAATATCTCTTGTTATGAAATGGTAGGTTTTCAGCACAAGATAAATGATGCTTGCCATACCAGCAATGAGGATGCTAGCTACAACCAAGGTCTCAGCAAAGTACTGGGACACAGAAGACAGTCCCCAAACCGCACATGCTTCTCTTTAGATGTCTGGGTCATAAGAAGAGCCCCACTGGATTCTGACCCTATGGCCGCCCAGTCCAGCATCCTGTTTCCCAAAGTATCCAGCCAGGTGCTTCTGGGGTGCCCTTGTACAAGCAGGGCTTGAAGGCAACAACCATCTCCTGTTGATGCTCCCCAGCAACAAGTACAGTGGTACCACGGGTTACAGATGCTTCAGCTTACAGATGCTTCAGGTTACAGACTCTGCTAACCCAGAAATAGTACCTCAGGTTAAGAACTTTGCTTCAGGATGAGAACAGAAATCGTGCTCTGGCGGCACAACAGCAGCGCGAGGCCCCATTAGCTAAAGTGGTGCTTCAGGTTAAGAACAGTTTCAGGTTAAGAACGGACTTCCAGAACGAATTAAGTTCTTAACCCGAGGTACCACTGTACTATGCTGCCCATGAACCTGGAGTTAGCATATACAGTGACCTGATGGGACCTGTGGTCCAAAACATCTGGAAGGCTAGCAGAGACTGGTGCAGCACCTTGCAGCCAATTGCATTACAAAATCTAAGCAGCTACTCCGGCCCTGCAATCTCCACTGCTGCTCTCATGAACAGAACACAAAATCTATTCCTTTCTGTCCTACCATGCCGCTCGAAATACCGCTGGACTAGAGTTCAGCATTTCAATACAATGTTTTGTAAGCCTTCTATATAGTGCAGTAGAGAAAGGAGAGGGAACCTGTGGCACTCTCTCCATATTGTTGACCTCCAGCTCCCATTAGCCCCAACCAGCATGGTGTGTGCTTAGAGGTGATGGGAGTTGTGGTCCACCAACATCTGGAGGGATGCAGCTTCTGCATCCCTGGGACAGACAGAATCCTTACTCCTCTTTCCTATACTTACATATTACTTTCTAGGAAAGCAAATGCATGTTGTTGTTGTTGTTTAGTCATTTAGTCGTGTCCAACTCTTCGTGATCCCATGGACCAGAGCACGCCAGGCACTTCTGTCTTCCACTGCCTCCCGCAGTTTGGTCAAACTCATGCTGGTAGCTTCGAGAACACTATCCAACCATCTGGTCCTCTGTCGTCCCCTTCTCCTTGTGCCCTCCATCTTTCCCAACATCAGGGTCTTTTCCTTCTCTTCTCATGAGGTGGCCAAAGTATTGGAGCCTCAGCTGCACGATCTGTCCTTCCAGTGAGCACTCAGGGCTGATTTCCTTAAGAATGGAGAGGTTTGATCTTCTTGCAGTCCATGGGACTCTCAAGAGTCTCCTTCAGCACCATAATTCAAAATTCAGCACAATTCAGCAAATGCATACTGGAGAACAAAATACAGAATATTTTGTCTTCCAGAACCCAAAAAAACCAGAGGGTGTTCCTTGTTTCTTTCTCTCTCTTTTTGGCTTTCATGTTGTGTCTATGAAAGACGGAATTTTACAAGCACAGATGGCATGACAGTTTTGCAGACATTGTTCTTGTATTGAAACAGCTTGTTGGTTTTGCTACGAGATAAGATTTCCTTTTACTACCACTGCAGTGTGCAAATGTAAACATTTCAGGTGGTTACTAAGCAAAACAATGGCGAAGTTTTGGGCAAAAGGACAGTCATATTTCTCGGTATCTGACAAACAAAGCCATTCTTCAGAGTTGATCTAGTGTAACTAGGGACTCCAGATTGAACAAAGGTCCAACTTCTTTTGCCAAGAAACTGGATCTCATACATTGCAATCCCATGCAGGGTTACTCAGAAGTAAGTACTACTGTGCTCAATGGTGCAAACGTTCCCATACGTAAGTGTGCAAAAGATTGCAGCCTTAGATGCATTTTGGTAAGAACGCCATTAAAATGAACAAGGTCTGGAATGGTTAAGCAATTTAAATACATTATGGAAATCCTGCTTTCTCCTACTAGATCTAGCAAAGCAGACACAGGCCGGTCCCTCATTCTGTTTATAGATTGAGGCCTCCCTTGTATCTCTTCATACAGACCCAGATTGCTAGCACTTGTACAAAACAATAATTTTCAATGAATTTCAACCTATTCTATACCTAAATTTGAAGTGTGAGGTGGGAGCACACCTGCACTGATTCAGAGTGTGATGAACTTCATTGGGCAAGTAGAGGGAGTTCATCTCCCACATCTGGGATTAAAGGAAGCACTTCCGGGTCAGAGCGCACTGTTTACAAACAGGGACATTTTGATTCCTGGAATGGAACAACAAATGCCCCAATCCAAATCAAGATGGTTTGCAAACAGGGTAGCCATTTATTCATCATCAGAGAAGGGAGTGCAGATTCGCATAATTTTTTTCATATGCTAATTTATAGAGACAGATGCAAATCTAGGGATACTTGCTATAATTAAGATTTTAAAAATGCAGTAAATCTCACCATGGTGGGAGTAGACTGTGATGGGATGCTCAGTCTGCTGTCTATGTGCTGACTGTTGATGGATACATTCGGGGGCGCTGCTCACCATTCTTATCTTTCAAACAAGCCTTGGGCCAGATAGCCCTTCAAAGAAAGAACTGTCTTCTGTAAAGTAGGACACCCAGCAACCCTCTTTCCAAGCCAGAATTGGAAATGGAAAGGGGGAAAGGAATACTCAGAACGCCCAAGCCATAGCATTCTACATAGCACTCCTGCATTGCATAACAGTCCCCGGACATATTAGATTTGTAGCAGGGGGGCATGCCCTAAATGCAAGGGAGACTGAAACGCAGCTCCTCAAACATAGCTTGCTGTTCTCTGAATGGAGTTCTGAAGCCTGCCTTTTTCAATGGCCTGGCCTAGGTCAGTTGCAGTCATTAAGAAAGGCATGATCTCATGCTGAGGGAGTTCTGTCTGATCAGTTTAGCGCATAAGGTTTCAGCACAGAAAAAGCTTGACCTGCTCTAAATTGGAAGTGTATAAAGGCATCCCAGGGATTGCATTTAACAGAAAAAGCTGTTGAAGATGAAGAAGAAAAGTTACATAGCAGCAGAAGATCTGTCTTGTAACTCACAGAACTCCAGCCCAATGGTTGCCATTAATCTGATTTGAACTGATTTTATATGGAAATGATATTAGAATGTTGTATCATTTTACTGTTGTTAGCCGCTCTGAGCCCAGCTTCAGCTGGGGAGGGAGGGATATAAAATATTATTATTATATTAATAATAATATTAATATTAATATTCTACAGCCTTTTAAATATGTTTATGGGAGGGGGACTATTGTTTTCTTGTTTCTGTTTATTTATGTTTTATCTTGTATTTTTGTCTTGTGAACCACCCTGAGATCTGTTTATGAAGGCCAGTATATAAGACAAACAAGGAAACAAACAAATACATAATCAAGTCCTCCAGAGCAGGAGAAAACAAGCTTGCTCCATCTTCCATGTGGCAGCCCTTTAGATATTTGAAGATGGCCATCATATCACCTCTCAGTCTCCTCTTCTGCAGGCTAAACATACCCTCAACTACAGATAGGTAGCTGTGTTGGTCTGCCATAGTCAAAACACAAAAAATTCCTTCCAGTAGTACTTCAGTATCTGAAGAAGTGTGCATGCACACGAAAGCTCATACCAAGAACTAACTTAGTTGGTCTTTAAGGTGCTACTGGAAGGAATTTTTTTTGTTTTATACCCTCAACTGTTCCTCATAAGGCTTTGTTCACAGACCCTTTATCATCTTGGCTGCTCACCTCAGTCCATGCTCCATCCTAATTCCATCATGGGCAAGAAATCCCACGGAGAACCCTTCCCCTCTGTTGACTTTTGTGAGAGGTTTAGCTCGAAAGTCAATCATTCACTTAACAGCCATCTGCCAGCTTTCCTAGCAGGAGAAATCGACTGCAGTGAACTTCAGAAAATTTGAAGCTAGCTGTGTACAAAGAGTTGAAAGCATGGCTTCGTTGGGCGGGCTGTTGGGCATAACTTGTAGGTGGCATCTCAACCCTGTGCAGTTTGTAAAACAATCAACAGTGATGGCTCCATTGTATTGTTTAAATAAACCTTCGGAAATCTGTTTGTTTGTTGCATCTGACATTATGCCACAGAAGGCAAATTGCAACTGAGTTCTTCAGTGCGCAGCAGAAATAAAATGAGAGTCACAGCTGCGGGTGTGGCAGCTGTGCAGTGATTGTGAACATAAGAATGTAAGTCAAGGCTGCTGGATCAGGCCAAGGGTCTATCTAGTTCAGCATCCTGTTCTCATGGTGGCCAACCAGATGACTGACGGAAGCTGGGAAGCTAGACATAAACACACCAGCAATCTGCTCACATGCAATTCCCAGAAATTGATATTCAGAGGCATGATGCCTCTCTGACAATTGCGGTGGGACAGAGCCATTGTGGCTAGCAGCCCTTGGGTAGCCTTGTGCTCCATGAATTCGTCTAATCCATCCAAGTTGTCTAAAGCCATCCAAGGTGGCCACCATCACAGCCTCGCGTGAGAGTTCCATAGTTTTGCTACGGACACAGGATGAGTTTGTTCCAAAATGATCAAGACGTCAACTGCAGTGGGCATTGGCTTCATTTCCCCCCTGCTCCCCATACCCTCTTGAGGTTTGCCAGAATCCGAGCATCCTCGGGGCTGATGCAAGGGCAAGCGCTTGATGGCCTTGGTTAAGCAAGGGTGAGTGCTAGCAAAATATAGTATCGGTGATGTGCATTTTATGCACATCTGGCATCTATTTCTGAGCTGCCGTTCTGCCTGCAGAGAAGTGAGGGCAAAAATTGAGAATGTTGGGCAAAGCAATAAAAGAGTGAGAGGTCAAGCCAACCTCCCACAGCTCTGAAACCCTACCTAAATTTCAAGAGCTTGCAAGTAATCTGTGCCAATTTATTTTTGTTGTTTTGGACCCAGGGGCTGCATAGCTGCCTTCCACCCCCAAACTTTGTGCTTTGGAACTGGAGTTGATTCTTGTGTAAGACAGGGTCTAAACTGATTCCCCGCCCCCAGTCACTTAGACTTGCACAGTCAGCTGGTTTCCATAGATATAGATATAGATAGATATAGGTATAGATGTGCCAGAACTCACCATCTGTCCTCCCTTTGTTCTCTTATAATGGCAATGGAGCCATCTGAGAGGTGCCTGAACTGAGTTCTGATGAGTTCCAGTTGGGGAAAAAATCAGTTGTCACCAGTAAGCAAAAGAGAATTTGGTAGTGGGGAAAGCTCAGTTTAGACAAAATAAGAGCATGTCAGGAAATTAAAAAATGACAAAAATCAACAGTTTGGTAAACAGAATAAATGCAACATTACCAAAAAAATAAAATTTAGATCATGTAGATTTCAAAACCGAAAAAGAAAGTATAATTGTCATTTCAGGCCATTTCAAAATGGCTTCAACCACGTGGTTGCCTGACCACCACATTAGAAATAAAGGGGAGTTGCTCATCATCATAGGGATGCTTGAGGAATTAGAGCTTTGGAAGTTCCTATACAAATGACTGGTTTACAGGACAGCTAGCCAGTGTGCAAGCTTCATTGATTTGCAAAAACTGAGAATTGCCCTCTGGAAGCTACCCGTGTCAAGCTGGCCAGCATAAGCCTCTCTGCCAATGGACAACTCTGGTAGGAGCTATGATGGATTTGGGCTCGTGGAAAGACTTCAGCTTTGAGTCTGTTTTCATGTGAAACCATGCGTGAATCTGCTTTTGTGTTTCTGTGTTTGAGTCTGTGTTTCTCATGCGAACAAACATGTGTATTAGAGAGACAGGCTGTAACTCAGTGACTGGACGCAGGATCATAAGAACATAAAAGTATGAGAGCCCCGCTGGTTCAGACCAAAGGCCTATCTAGCCCCACAGATGCCTATGGCAAGACCCCTTTCCAGCTTCTTATTCCTCAACAACTGAGGTTCAGAGGCAGTTTGCCTCTGATCCCGGAGAGGCCATAAAGCCATCATGACAAATTGCCATCGCTAGCCTCATTCATCATGAATTTATCTAACTCTCTTTTAATGCCACTTAGGTTTGTGGCCATCACCACATCTTGGCGCAGCAAATTCCACTGACTAACTGTGTGCTGTGTGAAAAAATGCTCCATTTTAACCAGTGCTGCTTTTTTCAGGGGGTACTCATAGAATCATAGAATCATAGAGTTGGAATAGACCACAAGGGCCATCGAGTCCAACCCCCTGCCAAGCAGGAAACACCATCAGAGCACTCCTGACATATGGTTGTCAAGCCTCTGCTTAAAGACCTCCAAAGAAGGAGACTCCATCACACTCCTTGGCAGCAAATTCCACTGTCGAACAGCTCTTACTGTCAGGAAGTTCTTCCTAATGTTTAGGTGGAATCTTCTTTCTTGTAGTTTGGATCCATTGCTCCGTGTCCGCTTCTCTGGAGCAGCAGAAAACAACCTTTCTCCCTCCTCTATGTGACATCCTTTTATATATTTGAACATGGCTATTATATCACCCCTTAACCTCCTCTTCTCCAGGCTAAACATGCCCAGATCCCTTAGCCGTTCCTCATAAGGCACTCGAGTACCAGCACCATTTTTTGTTGTTAAAAAGTGTGGCACTTACGGTAACAACTCCATGGTGAGTAGCGCAGAGCCGTAGCTACAGGAGGGTTAGCCAGGTTTTTTGCCCCAGGTCAAACCTGCACAGGGCTGCCATTGAGGCTCCCAGTCTGCATGTGTATGTGTGCAAATACGCATTGTGGGTACCAAACTGGGTCTTTGACCAGGGTGAAATAAAGCCTGGTTTCACCCCTGAGTACCAGCGCTTATTTTTCTAGAAAGAACAAATAAAAAGCACTGCCTTAAACTGACCTGAATCTTCCACTGCTTGGCTTCACTGGGTGAATTACTAGCAGCCCCTGCTTGTTATATCATGTCTGCAGAGCTAGAAGCCAAAATACACCACGGCACTTTGCAGGAAGGAGTATTCCTAGATGTTGTTCGTTGCCTGGCAGAGATGACAGATTCTACATCCAAATAAAATAAAATAAAATAGACTTGTCTGTTGCTCGGCATAATAAGACTTTGTTTCCAACGGCTGCCTTCTGGAACGATCGCAGTGCCCCTTCGTTAGCAAGGCCTGGGTGGTGATAGAATTTTCTTCCCCGCGATCCCAAGTACCTAAATTCTAAAGCTATTTTATAGCTTTTCACTTCACTGACCTCGCCTTGTGTTTCTCTCTGTCTGTTCATGCATTATGCATCCCTAATTCCAAGCACCATATGAGGCTTCACTGTAATGTGAGTAATCCCATGGGAACCATCGACATAGGTATCTTTAATAGGGGACGGTTCCTTTTTTATATATAACCGTGTGCGCCAAACCAAACTCCCAAAGTGGACGACGAGGTGACTTTCCTTTGTCTGCCCCCAGCCATAAAAGCTTGCTGATGCTAATACGTCTCCAGTGCTGTTCGTCAGTGCCTAGAGCCCTTTGACCTGCACAGCAAGGGGGAAACCCTCCCAGCCATGCCCAACAACCCATCGGAAGCGTAGGGGAAAGGGAAGAGGCTCAGTAGTAGGGAGCAGGCTTTGCCTGAAGAAGGTCCAGGTTCCATCCTATCTGAAATCTTGCAAGCCTTTGCCAGTCAGTATAGATCAGTGGTTCCCAATTGCTGGTTCCCCAGGAAGTCTGCGGCCATGTCACTCTTCACATAACAAAAACTACCGTGGAGATATCAAAATATCTCCTGCTCTGGAGGGTAGGACTCGAGGCAATGGCTTCAAGTTACAAGAAAGGAGATTCTGACTAAACATCAGGAAGAACTTTCTGACAGTAAGAGCTGTTCAGCAGTGGAACAAACTCCCTTGGGACTCTCCTTCCTTGGAGATTTTTAAGCAGAGGTTGGGTGAACATCCATCTGCCATGGATGCTTTAGCTGAGATTCCTGCATTCCAGGGTGTTGGACCAGTTCACCCTTGGGGTCCCTTCCCACTCTAAGATTCTATGATTCCATGAAAAGTCCATGGCTTGGCTTTTGAAAAACAGGGCATTTGCAGTACATAGCTAATTGGGAACCACTGGTATACAGTGGTACCTCGGTTTATGAACAACCCTGTTAACGAACTACAGTGGTACCTCGGGTTAAGTACTTAATTCGTTCTGGAGGTCCTTTCTTAACCTGAAACTGTTCTTAACCTGACACACCACTTTAGCTAATAGGGCCTCCCACTGCTGCCGCTGCGCCGCCACCGCACAATTTCTGTTCTCATCCTGAGGTAAAGTTCTTAACCCGAGGTACTATTTCTGGGTTAGCGGAGTCTGTAACCTGAAGCGTCTGTAATCTGAAGCGTCTGTAACCCGAGGTACCACTGTATTCAGTTTACGAACTAAGCAAAACCGGAAGTAGTGTTCTGGTTTGTGAACTTTACCTCAGTCTACAAATGGAAGCCGAACGGTGGAAGGGCACCGGCGGCGGGAGGCCTCATTAGGGAAAATGCACCTCGGTTTAAGAACGGCTTTGGTTTAAGAACAGACTTCAGGAACGGATTAAGTTTGTAAACCAAGGTACCACTGTAGATGATATTGACAGAGATGGACACATGGTCTCAGTCTATCAATCAGCTTCCTTTGCTTCTGTGAGAAGGCTGCAATTTGCACCATGTCAAATGTGTTGCCTTTATCAGTGTCCTTGGTGCTTTTGTGCAGGCACAGGACATTTAGTGGCGTGTGGCATCCCAGTAATGGACCTACCGCTTCAGTAATTCTTGTGGGACCCCACTCTTTCAAGTTCCCATGAATGCATAGGGGGTACATGGATGCACAGAATTGAGGGGGGGGGGACTGAATGGAGTTCTCAATTATATGGGGCACCAACACGGATGGGAAAAGTGCCTCCCTTCTAAAGTTGTTCCTTAAAAACATGAGAGGCTGAGAGGAGCTGCACAATGTCTGGCAGGGCTAAATATGCAGCCCCTTTGGATCCTGACTGCGATGGGTGCAAAGCATCCCTATAGTTCCACATACAGAGTCAGCTCTGGTTGAGCAACCTCTCCAGTTGTTTCTAAGGATCTTTCTGAGTAAAACAAGTGTCCATTTCAAAACCTCTGCTATGGAGTAAAGATGATCTGCAGTGCTATGGCAACATCACGATCTTCCATGAGCCCTTCTGCACTGCTTCACTTTGAAACAGTAACTGCAATCAGAAAAAGAAGACTTTGACATCTCAGAATGGATTTCTGAGGCATGGCATTCATGGCTGATCCTCCCAAGTGGCATTTGTTTATATATAAAAACAAAAAAAGAAAAGAAAAGAAAACCTTCCTGTGGTGATCACACAGGGTCCCTGGACGTTTGATGGTCTATTGATCCCTGTGCCACCACTGTGCTCGCTTCCCCGCTGCCACCAACCCGTTACTCTTGGGTACACATTGAGTCCAGACAGTTGTTAAAATTAAATCAAATAAACAAGTTTATTTTCTAAGCATTAACAAGTATGGTTTCTCAGTTAATTTTCTTGTCAGTTTCTCATCCTTAGTTTCTTTACCGGCCTATACCTTCCTAATACCTTCTGACTGATTCTCTCAACTTAACAGTTTCTCTCACATCAGACTAGCCCAACCCACAGACTTATCCTCCCTCTCCCTTCTTTAACTCCAGACTGACTTCTCAACCCCCCTAACTCTAACTCTAACTCTAACTCCTCCCCTTGGGTTCCTATTGGTTAGTCATTTTACACTTAGTTAACCCTTTCCTTATGAACCCAATATGATGTCACACACCTAGGAGGGCAAACGCCACATTTCCTTTTTCTCCAGAGCGTCCAACCACATTTGATGGATAAGGAATCCTTGTGCAAATAGGAATGGATGAGGAATACGCTTTCTGTTCTTGCCCCTTAGCGTCACACATTCACCTGACATTCGCCTGTGCTGAGCCCAACACATGTACCAGCAATATGCATGTCTGCACCCCGCATTTTTGTGGAGAGAGCCTTGAGGATGGTCCTTGCTCAAGAATCCAGTCCACAACTGTGTTAGTTAGACTCTGTGCAGAAGTTCCTATGGATCCCACCTTGTCTCACCTCCATAGTGTGTGGCCTTTGGTGCTGAACTGGACGTCATTCCTTTGGCTTAAGGGGAACCTGAAACTCTACAATGAAAATCTAGTTGTCATGTGTTTCTGCAGTTTGAATACATTGTGCCATTTTGAATTATCAGTCTAAAAGCTTCACCGTGAGGCAAAGGGAGGAAACTGCCTCAGGCAGCAAACGCTTTATGCCACATCAGACCCATTGGTCTATCTAGCTTAATATGGTCTGCATTGATTGGCTGCAGCTCTCCAGTCTTGTGAAGATGTTTTCCTCAGTACTACCTGGAGAGACTTCCCGGACATACAGTGTTTCAGGAATGCAGGAGGGGAGGAAGCAGCCAACTTGCCTTCCTAACACTCCATCCCTATCAGTAGTATCCTTTTGCCGGATCCAAAGTCTTCCAAGGATGGAAGAAGCCTTTTCACCCATGGAAATTGAAGTTGGGCTCCAACCCAATGGCTTATTTAGACTCGCCTTCTGCACCAGAGCAGAGGAATCTAGCCCAAGCACTTCGGAAGTTAGGCACCACTAGAAAACAAGTCCATCTCAACTCCCACAGCTGATTCCAACTTCTGTTTACTTGCCACAACGTTTTGGATCACACTTTCAGAGAAACCATTATCACAGTTTCTCACATCATGTTTCTTGGAAGGACAGTTTGTATTGCACTTGCCTTTGTTTACCGCCAGAGAAGATACACCCATCCATAGCTGCAATCTTTTTAAAGTGGAGATGCCAAGGATTGACAGGGTAATCTTATCATGTGTTTGCTCAGAATTAAGTCTGACTATGCTCAGTGAAGCTTACTTCCTAGTAAAGATGCAAACCAATACACACCTACCAGGGAGTAAGTGCCATTGAACTCAATAGGAATTATTTCTAGTAGACGTATATAGGATCACACTGTAGTTGTGTTTAGGGTTGCAACCTGTTGGGACCATGTGTGCAGGGAATGCCCTCTTCCACTAATCTCCATTAATCCATCCCCATTAATCAAGTTAAGCAAAATCGACCCCCTTTTTTTGTTTTGACTAAGAATGCCAGGTTACCATACGTAAATTAACACAATATGCAGCCTTCCCGAAGGGAGTTTTCTTGTGCTAGAGTTTAAACACCAAGTCTGTTCAAATAACATGACTTTACTGTCCTATTAAAAAGGCCTGTAGACCAGTGGTGATTTATACAGATGGATTGTATAAGGGCATGTTCCTCTCACAGCAATTCATTTATCATCATTATTATTGGTGTCATGAGATAGATATTATAAATGTATTGTTACAAGTTTGGCTTAGCCCCTGCTATCTTTCATTCTTCCCTTCTTTTTATCTTGGCCTCTTCTGTATTCAGTCACAAATCTTCTTTTTAAACCCCATTTATCACCTGCTATTTCTTAGCTTTGTCCTTTTTCCCTTTCTTTCTTGTCAAATTGCATTGCTCGGAACGTTCTTCCACCATACAACCAAATGCTTTCTTCTCTTCCGTTAAGATCTTTTTCGAAACCTCTCTCCTCTTATTATTTTCTTTACACTTGCTTTTCCTTCTTGGTCCTTCTTTGATTCCTGGTCAACATTTGGGATGCTCTTGCTCTTGCAAAAGCAGCCCAGTTCCTTTCCCCTTGGTTACCAGACTGCAAGCCTACATAGAGAATTATATCCCTTTTAACTTCTGCAGGGTGCCTCAAATAGCAATAAGCAAGGCATAAGAACGGCAGTGATGCTCCTCCTTACTCATGCATAAATCCCCCCAAATCAGTGGGACTTAACCCAGGTACACCTATAGGCAGGATTGCAACACACACCCCTCCTGGTTTTTTATTCTTCAGTTGGTAGTTTGCCACTTGTCCTTTGCCTGGGCTCCTCAGGGAGCTCAATATCCCTTTCACATCTTACTGAGATCACGCTCTGATGAGAGGGGGACACTTCCTGAAGTGCTTATTTAGCACAACAGGGGAGAGGCAGTCAGGCAGTACCGAGCGCATGGTTTTCAATTGCACAATTGCACGGAGAGGGGAGAGAAAAGCAGAAAATAGGAGGCTGGGTTTCATTGATGTCTTACCGGTACACACACACCCCTAGCAGGAAGGAAGCAACATCGATGGCCTTGGGCTGATGTAGGAATCAGTTAAGGAAAGGGAGATATAAAGAGACAGTATCGTTTTTCACCACAGGAGCCTCCAGGGTTGAGAAACACAATTGGCACAGTAGGTCAGAAGAGCGAGGAGAAGACATTGTTATCTCCCAAGCTGTTTGTTTTGTTTTCGAAGTTGGGTTGAGGACAGACCAGCATCTCAAATAGTAAGATAGTCCTTTGTTTCTCTCTTTCTTCCTGGGGGAAGGGCAGAGGCCAAACCAGTTTGTTAAGCATCACATATGGTAGCCACGCATGCATTGCCCCCACAAAAGATACATATTTGCATGTAAGTTGCCTGTGTTATCTGTATGAATAGATGCAGGTGTAGAAGTAAAGGTAAGATAAAGGTAAAGGGACCCCTGACCATTAGGTCCAGTCGTGACCGACTCTGGGGTTGCGGCGCTCATCTCGCTTTATTGGCCGAGGGAGCCAGCGTGCAGCTTCCAGATCATGTGGCCAGCATGACTAAGCCACTTCTGGCGAACCAGAGCAGTGCACGGAAACGCCGTTTACCTTCCCACCGGAGTGGTACCTATTTATCTACTTGCACTTTGATGTGCTTTCAAACTGCTAGGTTGGCAGGAGCAGGGACTGAGCAACGGGAGCTCACCCCATCACGGGGATTCGAACCGCCGACCTTCTGATCGGCAAGTCCTAGGCTCTGTGGTTTAACCCACAGTGCCACCCACATCCCTTAGGTGTAGAAGTATTATAACTTAAATAAATGTATACTACAATAGTTTGGGTGTGACCAGATGACCTGCATGCTTGCTCTCCAGGAGCTACTTGTAGATGGACAACTACAAGGCCCCGGTCTCCATTATGATGGCTCTTTATCTTTAAACCAGTCTTGGACTAGACAGACCTTCCAATGGAGCCTTCTAATGGAGGACTGTCAGAGGAATGGGACACACAGCTACCCTGGGACAGCAATGCATGACTAATTTGGAAGAAGATTGGAAAAAGTTTAAAGTCTACTTACAGAAATACTGTAAAATTAATGAATGTTAGAATGATGTTGGATAAGAAGTTAAGTGGTTTTTAGCTATAATGCTACAAAGGAATATGAAAAAATGGAATATTAACAGGTAAAAACTTAATGTCATAATACTTTAAGATTAAAGACTAGGACAAACAAAGAGGGAAAGGATTTGCTGAACTAACAAATTGAACTGGAATACAAAAAAGGGAGGTGTGAGGAGGTCCGGGAAACAAGCAAATGAAAGATAAGTAATGGAAAGATGGAATTGTTTTTAACTATTTTTATTTTGTATTTTTCTTTTTTCTTTTTTCATTTTGTAATATTTTGAAAATCTTAATAAATATCTTTTAAAAAAAAAGCAATGCATGACTAATTTGCACAGAGAACTCCAGAAGGATTCTGAACCAAGGGGAGGCATCATCTGAAACAATCCAGTAGCGAGAGTCGCAATAAGGAGTAGACTGAGTGAGGGGAACCCATCTAATGGCAACCCTAAGCTATGTGTAAGAAATAACTCTTACATCAGTGGGCCAAAGAGGAGAAGTTAACCATTTGCCCCCTACAAAGCTATTATGTCCAGCTCACTGACTAAGCAAAGGGTTTGAGAAGGGGTTAGACCCGTGGTTCCCAATGTGGGGCACACACCCCACAGGGAGGCAATTAGATTTTTAAGGGGGCAATTCAAGAATGAATTAAAATAAGTTAATGGCATTTTAGCCTTCCTCCACTTGAATAGGAGTTCACTTTTTGAATAATAAGAAGTATATGTCATGGGGGGGCACAATCAATATTTTAGAGATGCTTAGGTGGGGCATGGCCAAAAAAAGGTTGGAACCACTGGCTTAGACAGAAGGACTTTTCTGGCATCCATTGTTGATTTGTCTCTGTGTGTGACTATTTTACAGTTGCTGCACATCAAATTTTGGATTCCTCAAAGTTTTTTTCCACCACATAAGATCCTGCGCAATATGTTTGTTATGAACTGTGCTTGATCTATATAGTTATTCAGAAGTACCACTCAGTAAGGGTTACTCTCTGGTAAGGATGAACAGGTCTTTAATCATTTACACTATACCTTTCTTTCCACTGGGATCTGCAAGACAACCTAATAACAAAATGAAAACCACACAAAATGAAAACCACAATGCAAACAGCAGTATCATGAAACCAGAACTGAACTGGGCATAGGAGCAGCTAGAATTGTAGAGTTGGAAGGGACTTCAAAGGACATCTAGTCTATTCCCCTGCCAATACAGGAAATCCAGATATCTAAAAACTAATTGGCTTAGAGTCCAGCTGAGGTTCTGCTCATGCAAGCATCTCATGACAGAAGTTCCAAAAACGGGATACACATGCCAGTGGAAGGGGGGCTGTGGCATTTTTTGCTGATCAGCACCAGAGGGTTGGGGAGTGTTTCAGATAAAGCAGGCAAGTACCACAGGGCGAAGGCTTCATCAGTGAAAAATGCTGCCCCACCCCTATACTCCAATGGGGCATCTTCTGGATCCTAGTTCCCCCCATGGACGAAAGGTGCCCATCAGCTCATGGAGGGCTAGTGAGAATCCAAGCCATTACCTTTTATCCCCAAGATCTTCTGAAACAGCAGGTTCTTAATGAACTATCGCAATAACTGAAGATGTGCTAGCCTCTCGTAAGAAGGGAGTTGCATTTTAGGCACCGCTACTGAAAGAGTCCTGCCCACGAGGTTACATAGGGAGCATAGCATAGTTCAGAAGAGAGGGCAAATGCTTTGCATGCAGAAGGTCCCAGGTTCAATCCCTGACAACTCCACTTAAAAGGTCACGGGTGATGGAAAAGATATTTTGTCTGGGACCTTGTCAGTCAGAATAAACAACAATGTGCTTGGTAGGTAAATAGTCTGGCCTGGTGCGTGCTAAGATGTGTATAATGACCACAATATTTTCTCATATCTGTGGCATTTGGGAACAGCCTGATCTGTTTTTGAACAGCTCAGTGTCATTCTCATTTAATTCTTTATTTCGCTCCAAATCTGATCTGTTAAACACAAAGTTCTGTTTTGGCCCCATTGATCATAATGGAGAATCTAAACATGGCTGCAACTTTCCCTGCTTTTCACATAAGTGGATGAAATTTGCAGGCAAAGAAACCCCCCCAGAGGGGATTAAGCTTGCCAAATTTTAGGCAGGTTATCCATGGTTCACAAACGCTTATGTCACAATAAATGTGTGAGTTCTTAAGGTGTCACAAAAAAAATCCCCCCTCTTTGCTACTTTTGCTGCAGCTGTCTAACACAGCTATCACTCTGGAAACTGTAACAAGGGAAGTTATAATGTGGTTTTCTTTGGAATCTTTTTGAGCAAGTGTCTGATACATGATATTTTCTTCTCTCATCGAAGGAAAAAAACATTGTCTTTTCTGTACAAACGTGAGCATAACAAGATAAACATTGCACTTGGCATGGCAACCAAAGGAAAATATCTAGAGGTCAACTGAGATGTGGAGATGGAATTAGGAAACAAAGCGTCCTTTGTATCATAATCAGAAGAAACACATCCCATAAGACCCTCATAATGCCATCAGATAAAAGAGAACCTTTGCGTGCGCACACAAAAGCCCCTACTAGTATGGACGTGTTCTTTGTAGTCTTTGCACTGCCAATATCAATATCTCTCCTTTTCTTTGTTCCTTTACCTGCTTGAAAAGCAAAATAAACTAGTGACCACAGTTTAGTCCATTTCCATGGGGCCACCAGATTTAATTTTGATCCATCTTCCCGGGGTTTAAAATCTTTTGTTTTCATAAATGTGCTTCCCGGGATATATGGGCAATTTGGAACCTTGATTTTATTACCTTTTTTTTAAGGGATCATAAACCAAGCCCTGAAGATCGCCACTAGGGTGAAATAAGCAGTTTAACAAAGCCAGCCATAAAGCACCCTGCCACTGGAAGGTGAATAAAACTTGTGGAATAACAGGGTTTGGTTTTGTTGCATGGCAGAAATATGGGTGAGCTGCCCATCCTAGCCAGTGGCACTGAATCTATTTCCTTGGCGCGACATTTGTTTTTACAAACATTCTACGAACAATAAAAACGCACCATCGATTTTATTTGTTCCACTGCTATCTCCAGCACGGATCGCCATTTTGCCACCGTGATACACATGAGGAGCCATCCCTATTTTTCTAATGGTGGTTACATTGATTTCTCACTGCGGCCATTAATTTGGCCATTAATTTTAATTGTACATAGATGCTGCAGTGCTCACTATTTAGTGGAATCAATGGAGGGAGGGAACGGCTCCAGCAGCAGTTAGAATAAAGGCCCTTCCTTTTGGGACAATTTAATTGGCCATTTTCAGTTCTAGGCTTATCCCAACTAGTGAATTAATCTCCAGGGAGAAATACCAAAATTGTCAGTAAGGACTTTTCTTCAGGACATAATTATGAGAGTAAGGAAGCAGCATAAGTTATTCAACACTGAGAAAACTCACCAATTAACTATTTTATCCTCCCAAAAGTTACTTTCCCTTTTCCTCTCCTCAGAAGCAAATGTGCAGAAGTCCTTACTTAAGTTGGAAGATGTCATATGTAAAAGCCTACGTAAGGCCACATTCACACCACACATTTAAAGCACAACGATAACACTCTGAATTCTCATGGCTTCCCCCAAGGAATTCTGGGAGTTGTAAATATTAAGGATGCTGGCAGTTATTAGGAGACCCCTATTCTTCTCAAAGAGCTACAATTCCCTGAGTTGCCTGTGAAGAGGGATTGTTAAACCACTTTGGCCTGTGAAGAGGGATTGTTAAACCACTTTGGCTACCGTAGCTCCATGAGGGGAAAAGGGGTTTCCTAATATCTCTCAGCACCCATAACAAACTACTAGCCCCATGACAGTTCCTTGGGGGAAGCCATGACAGTTAAAATAGTATCATAGTGCTTTAAATGTATGGTGCTGATGTGGCTTGAGAGCACACAAACAGCAGAATGAAGTCATGGGACCCAACATCACTTCACCATAGGCTACATATACAAGACTTTGTTCTTTCTCTATCCAATGAAGAGGAACTCCATAACTCAGTGTATGGAGCAGGCGTGTTAGCCAGAGAGAGGGAGATGTTCCTGACTTGTTCCTCAACACTGGTGGGGTGGGGAGGCAGTTCGTATCCTTTCCCCTGCTGTCCCTAAATGGCACTCTTGCATGAACTACGAGGAGGGATTTGGAACAGGATGAGGAAGTGACTCGACAAATGGAGGGGGTAGGCTGTTTATAGGATGTAGCAAGAGGCCCAAAACAGGAAGGGAAGGAGACAAAAGGACCGATAATCAACCGCTTACTATTCTTTTGTTGTCTTGTCTCTTCAAACAGCCCATACCCTGCACACCTACACAGCAGATCCAAGGCCTGGCCGGCTTAAATGAATAATAAACAAATTACTCTTCATAAAAATAATGCTTTCTGTGAAGCATAGATGTCAAGTTTTGAACACAAAACCAATGTGGTAGCTCAGTGGCAGACCAACTGCTTTGCATGTAGAAGTTTCCGTCCCTGGCATTTCCAGATAAGGCTGTCCGAGATCCCTGCCTGAAGTTCTGGAGAGCCACTGGCAGGCAGTGTAAACAATACTGAGCTATATGGACCAGTGGCCTGCTTTGGTATAAGTCAGCTTCCTATGAGGTCTTAGCACTCCTCGCTTCTGAAAAAATGATGCGAGTGGTCCTAGGCGCCCTTGTGAAATTAATTGTCTCCTTCCACCACACCAGCTCCAGTTTTTGCAGGATCCCTGGCCAAGGCATCCCCTGTGCTTGCCTCTGCCTTGGCAACTGAATTCCCCAGTTGTTACGCACATTAGTAGCCATCGCTTTCATTGCTTGGGGGTTCCATTTCCTCTTCCTCTCTCTCTCTGGCTTTCTCTAATTTTGCTTCTCTCTCTTTTGACATATCATGGGAGTGAGTGATCTATCAGGGGACTTTTGAATAGTTACCCCAACATCCAGGGATTACTTTAGAAGTTGACTCCTCTGAAAGTATTCCTTGCTTACTGCTGCAGAATGTCATCTGTACAGCCAGGAAGCTGCTATCCGGCCAAATATGAAGCCAGCAGGATTCAGTTCAAAGGAATGCTTAGCCAACTTTGGAAAATGAATAGAATTTGTGACCCAGAAACTAGAGAAGTATACAAACGAGTGGTCAGATACAGCTGTACTACATGGCGCTTTCCAGGGGGCTCTAATCTGATACATGTCATGTTTTATGTCATTTAAAAAGATATTGCTTGTTTTGCTTTCTAGATTATTTCACGAAGCAGCCAGTGAAACCGTTGACGAAAATTATCACTGCTAGTTGTTTAAGCTTTGCATAAATGTTTGGGTCCAGAATGTTTAGCTTCAGAAGTTGAGTATGTAGCTTTCCATTCCAAGTTGCAGTTGTATCGCTTCCATGTGTCTGAGAAATCCGAAAACATTTTGAGCATGCTTTGTCTGCTGCTTCCCCAGAAACTCAGTTGTGTATGTCTGCTGACTTGAGGGGGTGGGAGGTGGGGATCACATGTTTGAGATCATAAGTTATCCTCACGTGTTGGGATCCCACAAGGCTGTTCATCATGTACAGTGGCTGGAAGCAAGCCCAAAGCGAAAATGAAATGGGCAAGAGTTGATAGTACATAGCGATTCTGACATTCCTGAGCTGTTACGTGGGGTTTGCATCTCACCAGAAACCAAGAGGGCCTAGAAACCCAAATCAGCAAGCAAAGGATCACATTCCTGGTGAAGATGAGGCAACAGATCTCCTCCAGCGCTATTGTAAAGTTGCTGCTGGACTGCTCTGTGTTGCATTTTAGAACCACCACTGAAGACAGTATTGTGGATACTACGGATGGAAGGCAAAGGGGGAAGGTGAAATCTGCTCACCTCTTTATGCCTTACGTCCTTCCACTGCCATTTAATTGGCAGTAGCAACAGCAGGACCTTTCTCGATGCCAACACTCTCCATCCCAGTTGAAGTGTACAGTGGTACCTCAGGTTAAGAAGTTAATTTCGTTCCGGAGGTCCGTTCTTAACCTGAAACTGTTCTTAACCTGAGGTACCACTTTAGCTAATGGAGCCTCCCGCTGCCGCTGCACAATTTCTGTTCTCATCCTGCAGCAAAGTTCTTAACCCAAGGTACTATTTCTGGGTTAGTGGAGTCTGTAACCTGAAGCGTCTGTAACCTGAAGCGTCTGTAACCTGAAGCGTCTGTAACCCGAGGTACCACTGTACATGGGTTTCTACAAGGTGAGACACAGTGATAACAGCAAGAGACTTTACTGAGCTAATAGAACTGAACAAAAGGGAAAAAAGCAACTGCTTGTATGTATTTCTGAAGGCCTGGGCCATTCCCACTCTCATCGTGATTGGCTGTCTAAACCCCCAAGCTGCGAATCGCAACTCAGAGCTTAAAAGCCAATGCCAGTAGAAACGAAACCTGATAATGCTCCATGATTGGATATCATGTATCGAATCAGAATACCCCAAGTGCTTTTTTTCTTTAAAAAAAATGTTTAGGGTACTCTCATTTTGACTCAAGAAAATCACTATTTTATAGTTCAAATCGGGGGAAATAAATACAGTAAATGGACAAAAGTACAAAGATTCACAAAATGTTTAGGGGTATGCATACCCTCCCCCCCGGAAAAAACAAACACTGAATACCCCTGAAAGCAGCAATATATTGCCATCTAGTCAGGGTGGGGAAACTTTTCCAGTTTGAGGGCATCATTCCCCTATGAACAACCTGTTGGAGGCCACATGACGACTGTGAGGCAAAAGTAGGCAAGGCCAGAGTTGCGACTTTTTTCTTTGTGCAATTGCGAGAAGTTTCTACACACAAACATACACATATCTCAATCGTCTGTCAAGGCAAGCAAGAGGCATTACCTCACTCGAAGGACACATGGCCACTGTGGAGTTTGGTCTGGAGGAGATGTGGCCTGAGAAAGATCCTGAGGTGTAGATAGAGAGGGCTGAGGAGCTGCATTTGGGCCCAGAGATCTCTCAGAGTATTCCTCTCAGAGGAATACTTTTATCTGAGAGTCAGCGTGGTGTAGTGGTTAGGAGCGGTGGACTCGTAATCTGGTGAACCGGGTTCGTGTCTCCACTCCTCCACATGGAGCTGCTGGGTGACCTTGGGCTAGTCACACTTCTCTGAAGTCTCTCAGCCCCACTCACCTCACAGAGTGTTTGTTGTGGCGAGGAAGGGAAAGGAGAATGTTAGCCGCTTTGAGACTCCTTTGGGTAGTGATAAAGCGGGATATCAAATCCAAACTCTTCTTCTTGTTCTTCTGATTGTTCTGTCAGGACAAGCATTTCCACTTGCCAGATGGAACAATCCCCCCTCTCCTTCCCCCATGCACTGTTTTCCCCAACTCACAGAGCAGAATTGGGGTGCAGGAAAGACCCTTTGCACTAGTAGGAGCCCTTGTTCTGCTTTTCACTAGCATACCAGATTAGTTGAATCCGAGCCTGAGGTTCCCTATCCCTGTCGAATAGCGTCATTCATCAGTAGGACACACCATTTATTTATTTTTAAACCACACAGAAGGCTACCAAATGACATAGCATCACTCACAGTGGCCTGGAACATCTTTGATTTTACAAAGTTGCTCGTATTTTAATTTGCCCTGTTTTCCTCCCTCATAATAGCCTCGTAGCAACCCTCTAAAAAGCCATACATTGGCAGAGGGAGAGAAGTCATTTCGTTTTATAGCTGCACTCATTCATTATCCACCCGAAGTGGAAATCTGGCAGACATTGCCTTGCTTCTGTCATTCTTGGCTGGTTTCGTGTATCTTGTCTTCAGCCCTGAGAACGGCAGCTTTCATCTGGGTTGCACTCTCACATACATATATTTGTACCCTGAAATTAAATGGTTTTCCTTGTTTTGGTTTATTGAAGACTCAAACCACACAACGAACAAACAAGTCATAAATCCTTGATGGGTGTGGGGCCTCTGCCCTAGCGACCGTTTCACCACATTAGATGCAACATCACCTTTGATCGTTGCCTTAAAAACCAGGCTAAGTAGGACTCGGAAGGACACCCAGCAAGCCGCAGACTGAAAAGGAAATGGACTGAACCTCTCACTGATCTCTTCATTTGTATTTTAGGAATCTGTGGCACATCAAAAAGAAGTTTACTTCCCCACATATTGCAACCAACAGAAAGGGTTCATTTGCAACTCTTTCAATCACAGCATATTGGTTATTTTTCTGCATATGTGATTTAAAGCTGTAGCCTATGGGCTGTTTAAACCAACATTTCTTGTCCTCAGCTAACCTAGAGATCCATTCCTGCTTCCGGAATATGCAGGATCTAGTGCAAAGAGAAATTGCCTTCTCACCCCAGTGGTGGGCATTGGTCTGTTCCACTGCGCAATTCATGGACAGCTGTTGCATTACTATTACCATTAATTACATTTCTACCCCACCTTTCTTCCAAAGAGCTCAAGATGGCTTACATAGTTATCCTTCCCATTTGATCCACACAACTTCTTACTGTGAGGTCCGTTGTTGGGCTGAGGGTAAGGTTACCCAGTGAACTTCATGGATTTGAACCCTGGTCTCTCAGGTCATAGCCCAACACTCTAGCCACTATGCCACATGGCATGGTTGGGCCAATACATTTCTCTGGCATTGGCATAAAGTAGAGGATAAGTCTCTCTCTACTACCCTCTTAAGGGACGCGGGTGGCGCTGTGGTCTGAACCACAGAACCTAGGGCTTGCCGATCAGAAGGTCGGTGGTTCGAATCCCCGCGACGGAGTGAGCTCCCGTTGTTCAGTCCCTGTTCCTGCCAACCTAGCAGTTCGAAAGCACGTCAAAATGCAAGTAGATAAATAGGTACCGCTCTGGCAGGAAGGTAAATACCATTTCCGTGCGCTGCTCTTGTTTGCCAGAAGTGGCTTAGTCATGCTGGCCACATGACCCAGAAGCTGTACGTCAGCTCCCTTGGCCAATAAAGCGAGATGAGCGCCGCAACCCCAGAGTGGTCCGCGACTGGACCTAACGGTCAGGGGCCCCTTTACCTTACTACCCTCTTGCAGAGCATTGCCAGGCATCTTTGTTTCCCAAGCATAGGATTGCACTTCAACAACACTGTTGTCTGTTGCTCTTTGCGCTACCGCAGCTTAAGCTGAACCAAAGGGAGCAAAGAGTCCTTTTGATTGCCTCTAGGCCTGCATTCAGTTATGTCCAATGAAATCAGTGGGGCTCATGCGGGTGTAACTTCCATCACAGCAGCAACAGAAAACTGGGAGTCCTGCCCTTCCCCTACCAATCTGTTTGATTTGCAGGAATGTTGTCAGAATAGAGAACCTGAAGTGAGGGTGTAAGTGCCCAGTCTTTCCTTTTTCATATATCGCTTTTGCTTGGGACAGAAGTACCTCCTCACCAGTTTCCATCTGGTCCAAACTTAGCTGCTCTTCTGGGTGCTCATATACGAACTTATAGGCTTGTACTGAGTCAGGCTATTGGTCTTCTACTCTAGTCTTATATATGAGACAATTCCTCCCCAAGATCTCAGGCAGTTCTCACTTGATAAGCTTTTGGCTGGAAGTGCTGCAAGTTTAACCTGGAACATTTTGCATGTGAAGAAGCTGTGGTCTATCACTAAGCTGTGGTCCTTCCTCTCTTGAGTAGCGAATGATGAGGAAGTGGAATAGCACTTACAGCTTCCTGTTTCTTCTCTTCTACTGTAAACTTAGCAGTGTACCAGTAATGGGTTGTGAGTACTCATGTGCTGGGTAACCACTGGACCAGGAATTGGGTAACCCTGGCCTGCAGGCGTTGTTGGACTGCAACTCTCATCACCCCCTGACTATTGGCCATAGCTCCTGGGGCTGATGGATGTTGGAGTCCAACAATATCTGCAGAGCCACAGGTTCTCTCCTTCCCTGCATTAAGTCATCTACATGGGTGGAGGGCAGGGGGACCAACCTGTTTTGGCAGGTTTTGGAATTGCACTGTATTTTGCATATGTTTTTATTGCAGATATTGCCTCATCCAGAAATTATCTGCAAAGAGTTACGGCTCAATGCACCTAGCTTTCCTTCAAGCAAACTCCCAACTTGCGCTCCTCTATTTGCATGTCTTTAAACTTATAGGCATAATGCACAACATTTATGTTATGTTTCAGTCTCGTGATCCCTGTGGGACAAAACATGCATATTTAAATATATATTTGGCTTCAGCTACTTCCTGGCTCCAGAAATAGAACAGGAGTGGCAGACGGTTTTCTGCAATGTCTTCCGAGGTTCCACCCAGAGACAGGTGAATCAGCTAATTTCCAGTCTTTGTCACTTTTGCATATACAGCAATTCATAGAATCATTAGACTAATAGAGGTTGGAAGGGAGCGTGAGAGTCATGTAGTCCAACCCCCTGCAATGCAGGAATCTCAACACGCATCCAATTTGAAACCATACTTAGCTTTGCAAATGTGCTAGCGGTTTTATCGCTGCACCATTCCCATTTATGCACTGATCTGTTGCTGTTGAAACAAACCATTTGGGGTTGCGTTCAACGAAGCATCTCCCATCAGTGCAAGGATTTCTCCTCGTGCAGCAGAATGTTCTCCCTTTCTCCTCCCCACAAGCATTCCCCAAATCTGTTCCGGGCTTCCCCCAACACTCAACAGCAGATTTGGTAACAGGATGGGGAAGGAGAGAGGAGGGAATCCCAGTGAGCTAACACTCATCTTTATGCTAGCATGGTGTAGTGGTTAAGAGCGGTGGACTCGTAATCTGGTGAACCAGGTTCGCGTCTCCGCTCCTCCACATGCAGCTGCTGGGTGACTTTGGGCTAGTCACACTTCTCTGAAGTCTCTCAGCCCCACTCACCTCACAGAGTGTTTGTTGTGAGGGAGGAAGGGAAAGGAGATTGTGAGCCACTTTGAGACTCCTTAAGGGGAGTGAAAGGCGGGATATCAAATGCAAGCTCTTCTTCTTCTTCTTCTTCTTCTTCTTCTTCTTCTTCTTCTAGCACAGATATGTCATTGAATACCGCCCATGGTAATTCACATTTAAATATGTATTTAAACACACATTTCTGAACGTCCTTTCTCTCAGGATATTATTTGTGGTTGTGGTTGTTGTTTTTTGGATTTATATCCTTCCCTTCCTCCCTAGGAGCTCAGGGTGGCAAACAGATATACAATTTAAAACCAAAGTAACGTGTTAAAAAAATGCTAAAAGCAATTACAATTGAAAGCATCTAAGAGCAGTTAAAAACATTCTAAAGGCAATTACAATTTTAAAAAATGAGTTCAAGGTTGCCAGGAGCAGCATGCTTCAAGCACCAAATGCCTGGATTTGCAGGGATGTTTTCAAATTCTTCCTGAAAGTTAATAATGACGGAGACAGGCACACTTCTCTAGGGAGGGCATTCCCCAACTGGAGAACCATCACTGAAAAGGCCCTGCCACAGGTCAGGGATGGCACCACCAACAAGGCTTCGCCTGAGGTCAGACTATGCATTTTTGAGCCAAGACCTGTGGCAGATCATTATTTTTTATTATTTATGCATGTATTCATTGTATACACCCCACATAACTGAGTTCTTTGGTCAGGTTCAATAAGTGTAAAAATCTGTGAATAACAGAGGCTATAATTCTAACCCCGCTTACATGGAAGTGAACCCCTATGAAGTCAGTGAGGCTTAATTCGGAGTAGGATTGCTACAACATTAGTTTTGCACCTTAGCCTGAAAGGTTCGCACTGGAATTCACAAAGTTCAGGATCCTTGGCTATTCCTGGTCCCTCCATTGTTCGTCTCTGACTGGACTGAGGACCACCAGGGATGAGGGAATAAACCAATCTCCTCCTGTTTACTTAATAATCCTCACACACAATGAAGCACTTCTAGTTTAATAGAAACATAAACGTGAAGTTCTTTCCTCCTCTCGTAATTATCTCTGCCCTTGATTTCCCCACTACCACCAGAGTAGTGTTAGCGCATTGTCACTTTTTGTGATTTTTTCCCTTTCTCACATTGATGTGCAAAAAGTTATTTTATTCTGGAGAAGATAATTGTATTAGCATGTTGTTCTGTTTCTTCAGCAGCTGATGACAAGGCTGCAGTTTCATGTCTCTTCAGCCTCATTGAGTTCCCTTCTTTTTATTGCCTTTGTCTCATCTCATTGTAGACATGCTGGGATGAAAGAATCGGGTGCCCTATTGTCAAAAGATTTGAGGCTGGCGTTCTCTGTCACTTCTCTCATTAAAAGATCCTCTGGTGATTTCTATTAAAAAACACTTGAAGCTGTGATCTTCAGCACCCTTAGATGAAAGGGACTTCCATTAAAATCCGTGGGATTTATGTCCAAGTAAATAAGTAGCGATGTAGAACAGTAAAAAAACAACAGCAAGAACAAAACACTCTGATATTTGTTCATATAACTAGGACATTATACGGATCCATGTTAGATGGGGAAGAAAGCCTTGTATACAAAGAAAACATATGCTCACAAGATATATATTGACCGACTGTGATGCTTCCATTATACAGATAAAAAGGTAAAGGTAAAGGTACCCCAGCCCGTACGGGCCAGTCTTGCCAGACTCTAGGGTTGTGCGCCCATCTCACTCAAGAGGCCGGGGGCCAGCGCTGTCCACAGACACTTCCGGGTCACGTGGCCAGCGTGACATCGCTGCTCTGGCGAGCCAGAGCCGCACACGGAAACGCCGTTTACCTTCCCGCTTGTAAGCGGTCCCTATTTATCTACTTGCACCCGGGGGTGCTTTCGAACTGCTAGGTTGGCAGGCGCTGGGACCGAACGACTGGAGCGCACCCCGCCGCGGGGATTCGAACCGCCAACCTTTCGATCGGCAAGCCCTAGGCGCTGAGGCTTTTACCCACAGCGCCACCCGCGTCCCTATTATACAGATACCACAAACCAAACAGCTGCCTTCTATAGCAATCCTAGGCCTTCAGTTGTTGGTCAATGAATAGTATTGATGCTTCTGATCTGTAAGATGGTGGGAAAGGAGACATGACTCTGCTTTTGGGCTCAGCTACCTCACTGGCTTCCCATTGCTATTAAATGCTGTGAAATTCAGAAATGTTCACATTAGGGACATGGGAAGCTTCCTTATACTTGGTCAGCCCATTGGTCCATCTAGCTGAGTGTTGTCCACACTGACTGGCAGCAGCTCTCCAGGTTTCAGGCAGGAGTCCCTCCTAGCCCTAGCTGGAGATGCCGGGATTTGAACTCTGATCCTGTAAGGCAGATGTTCTACAGCTGAAGGATGGCTGTGCGTTGGTTCTTGTGTCGTTTCAGAAAGTGTGAATTAGGTAGGTTTGCCTTTAGACGCACACTGAAATGAATCTCTCCCCCATTGCTAACCTGGAGGCCTGTGGGTTTCCCATCCCTGCAGGGACGCGGACTTATAAAAAATATTGGGGGGGCCCGGGAAAGCTCATGAATAATAAATAAGCTCATGAATATGCAAATAAAGTGGCGCCGCCTCCTCGTGAGCGAATAGGGGAGAGCGTGCTGCGCCTATTAATCAGCTCCAAAGGAAATTGGGTGGAGCTTTTGCTCGGGAGGGAGGGCAGGAGGCATGCAGCCCGCCCCTCCCTGTGCATTTTGGGCTGGGGGAGGGGCGGCGATGGCACTCTGCTGGAGGGGCGCCGGAGATTATTGGGGGGGGCGGAGCCCCCCCAAACGAATTTTTGAGGGGGCTCGGGCCCCCTCAAGCCCCATGGAGTCGGCGCCTATGCATCCCTGCTCTAGTGATGATCGCTGAGCATTCTTTCCCACTTCTCAAAGGAAGGGGGCGGTTTCTCCGGCTTTTTCTTGGAAAGGGCTCAGGCGGGCTGGCAGGGAAGGGACTCCCTTGTTTATTTTACAAACTTTCCTGTAGAATGCACAGAAACAAATTGCTCCCTCTCCACCACACACCTCTAATAGTTCCAGTGGCGGAGGAACCCTCTCTGGCACCTGGGGCGGGGCAGCCCGTACGGAGTGCGCATGTGCAGCATCCCGTACGGAATGCCGCCCATGCGCAGTCTGTACGGAATGCCGCGCATGTGCACTCCGTACGGGCTGCTGCACGCATGCAGCGTCCATACGGGCTGCCGCGTGAGCGGCATCCCGTATGGAGTGTGCATGTGCGGCAGCCCGTACAGACGCCGTGCAAGTGGGATCCCATACGGACTGTGCATGTACGGCGACCGTACGAGATGCTGCACATGTGCAGTCCGTACGGGATGCCGCTTGCATGCAGTGGCCATACAGGCTGCCACATGAGCAGCATCCCGTACGCACTGTGCATGTGTGGCATCCCATACGGACTGTGTATGCACAGCATCCCGTATGGTTGCCATGGGAGAGGCAGCCCGTATGGACACCACACGAGCAGCGCCCATATGGACTGTGCGTGCCCTCAGCCGCTCTACAGCTGTGGGGAGGCAGGAGGAAAGCTGGTTCTTTCTTTTTTAAAACCCAAATAATTTTTGAGATGAGCAATGGGGAGTTCACCTAATACCATATTTCACACTGCTTTTGGTGTGTGGCACAGACATGGCAGACTTCCCTGTCCCACTGACAGGTCAGAGGTGGTGCGCTTTGCTTGTGCTGACTCTCAGCCTGCACGCTCAGCTTTTTGGGGGAGTTCCAATGAAACGCCTTGAATTCAGTACTGTGAGTTGTACTGTATAACCTCCTACACTTGCCTCTAAGCTCCTTGCATGTTCTCCCCCCCCTCCCCCCCACCTGCTGTTTTCACTGCCGCCTCGCTTCTCTTGTTTGATGAAAATGGCAACTTGCTCTATAGGGGAAAAAAGGGTAGCTGGAATTAATCTCTTCCGGAATATGCTCCTTCTGTTTGTTAATTTAGCGTGTTTATGCAACCACTTCTGCACAGATTTCTGCCTCATGGCCAAGACAGCAAAGAATGCTAGCCTGAAAATAGCCTCCTAATCCCTTCACTGCAGTGTTTCCTACGCGGTGCACAGAGCTGTAGAAAGACACTCTCTTCCTCCCTAACTGGGTCTCTTGCACTCTTTGGCAACTGATTCCATGTGGAAAGAGTTTCTAAACAGCAAAGAATGGAGGTGCAGAAGAAAACACTGAGGTGCCGCACGGAATAAATGGTCCACTGCGATACATAAGCTGCAGTTCTGCACATACATTGCTTTAGGGTTGTGATTTAAGACACTTTTGTGAAGAAGAAGAAGAAGAAGAAGAAGAAGAAGAAGAAGAGGAGAAGAGTTTGGATTTGATATCCCGCTTTATCACTCCCTTTAAGGAGTCTCAAAGCAGCTAACATTCTCCTTTCCCTTCCTCCCCCACAACAAACACTCTGTGAGGTGAGTGGGGCTGAGAGACTTCAGAGAAGTTTGACTAGCCCAAGGTCACCCAGCAGCTCCATGTGGAGGAGCGGAGACGTGAACCCGGTTCACCAGATTACGAGTCCACCGCTCTTAACCACTACACCACACTGGCTCTCTAGAACTGTGGTCAGGCCATGTCTTTCTGAGCAGCAACTCTTTGTTACTAAGGCTTGGAGCAGTTAAGAAGGCTCTCTGTGTGTGGATCCCAGACTGGCAAAACAACTTCATTCGGTGTGCTGTTGTTGGAGCAGCGACAGACTTTGGGCTTTCAAATTTCAGTGGCGCACTGTGCAACGCCAAAATTTGGCACCCCCCACCCCGCCTCTCATCTTCCACCCTAATTCACTGTAGTGGTGCCCGCTGAGGTGACATCTCAGTTCATGTGAGTAAGAAGTGTTCCCCCACTCTGGCTTGAATCTATTAGAGTCCTACACATGACTGGCACGTGAACAGGGCTCCTGTGAACTGCAGGTAGATCTATCTGCGATCTGGCTGCCATGGTTTGCCCCAGTTCACCCTCTGCATCTGGCTTTGGGTTATCCACAAAGTTCAGCAATGGGCCGTGAAGCTGCGTACTCTTTGAGTTAAGTTACATACCATTTGAAAACCTTTCTGTGTTCAGAGTGTTTTGCTCCGTATCTGTCACTTGTCCCTATGGGGCTAATACTTGCAATTTCCATTTTACAGACAAAGCAGAGGAGGCAGGACTGATCTGGGATTTGAACTCAGGTCCATCACCCTCCATGACCCTAAGGTTTGGAATTGGCTAGATCAGTCTGGTATGCGGGCGGAAGACCATTCCACTCAGTCTATTGAATAGCATGTTGTAATTTTATGTTGTGAACTGCCATGAGATCTATGGATGGGAGGCAGTATACATATTTTAATAATAATAATCTGACAAAACTATGTCCTTGTAAGTACCACATCTGACAAGACTGAGAGTGGGAGATGGGAAGATGTTGGTGATCCCCTGTGCTAGAATTCGAAGAACATGCCCTCAGCTATGTACCACCCAGCGGACATGTGTTTTCCACATGAGAACATACACAGAACAGAACCCTCATTTTCTGCCAATCTGGGTCTAATTTTGACCGTGTCAAAAACACATTTACTTAGCAGTCATGCTACAATTAATCAAAACAATTTCTGTATACACTTTCAGAGTATAAGGTTTGCTCTGTCCCTTACCCAGTTCACATCCCAACAAAAATCCAGTAAGCAATATCGTGACAGTTCCTGTTCTACACATAGGAAATAGAAAGACAAGGTCGGGGGGGGGGGGAGCTTGTTACCTAAAAACAAAACAAAAGCCCTACCAAATGTGTTTAAGGCTAAGCAGCTATTAAACCCAGTTCTATGTTTCATAGGATATCCCACTGTCTTATGCTATTGCCGTGGGGCAGATTACGAAGGCAACAGCACTATATCATAAAACATGCTGGCAAATACAGAAAATTAGGTTAAAACTACTGTAGGGTGATCTTAATCAGGCTCACTCAGATGTAAATCTCATTCAGTTCCAAGTAGTTTTCTTTATAATTGGAGCCTTGAAAACGTCACTCTCTTCCCTTTAGCAAAAACATAAGATTAAGCCAAATATTATCATGTCCAATGTGCCTTTCACAACTTTCTGCTCATCTGATTTAGGGTTTTATGTCTCCCATAACAATTATGGGGCAAGCTTAGCACTTGGCAATCGGTAATGGACTCAGGTTCGGACCAGAATTTACCTCACGGGCATTGATTCCAGTGCACCACCAGGCCATCCATCTACCATCAGAACCACAATAGGCGACTATCAACTGCCATACATGGGCTGCTGATGCCATTGTGAGAGTCGTGAAAACAGGCTTTGAAATAAAAGGATTATAAAAAATATATGCTTGCACAACTCCCAACCCATCAAGCCAAGCACAACCCAGCTATGTTGTGGGTCTAGCAAGACCTACCGTATTTTTTGCTCTGTAAGACGTACCCGACCATAAGACGCACCTAGTTTTCAGAGGAGGAAAACAAGAAAAAATATATTCTGAATCAAATGTTGTTGAAGAGGCTTTGCGCAGCTATCCCTGAAGCCAGAACACCATAAGACGCACACACATTTCCCCTTACTTTTTAGGAGGGAAAAAGTACATCTTATAGAGCGAAAAATACGGTAAATGATGCAGGCCCCAAGTATCCTTTTTTTTTGCATTGGGGGGGCACATGGAGTACAAACTGGTAACATGGTCCCCCTCCCACAAGCATGCCATGATTCTGTCCCTTACATATGCTAACACAAGTTATGAAAGAAAAGTTTCTATTTTAATTCTGAAATTTCATTTCTGAAATTACACCACGGTCCAAACTGTGGCTTTTCTACCACGCTGCTTTTGGCTACTTTTGTTTAAAGCTTGCCAACTATTTTACAACTTTACGGTTGGTCCTCATCTGTCAGTGTTTTGATTCTTCTCATTATAATGGATCAACACAGCTGCAAACATTTCAAAATAAAATAGAGCTTTAAAGCTTTATTTTTTGTGCCCCCCCCCCCACTGAAAAATCATGAATTGTCTCCACAAAGTCCATTTCTCTGGCAAGTTCACACTCAGTGGACAAAAATATTCTGTGTGCTTCCTTTGAAATTCTCACATGGATAAACACACACCCCGCCGCCCCAGGAAAGAAAAATGCTTCAGATTTCAATTTAGGCAAAGGGGGGGGGGGGCGGAGGAAATGCCTTCCAAACCCATTGGTAGGTCTGGGTTCAATGGCCCTCCAATTTTGGCTGCCTTCCTGCCTCCAGTTCTGGGACAGTAAAACCAGGATGGCTGTTAAATACTCTTGGCAAGCTGCAATCATATATACCCGGTGGGCTGTGTTAAATTTGCTGGGTCACAATTCATCCAGGCCTGCTTTAAAATATAACCTGATGGGGAGGGGTGTGTGAGAGGGATTAAATCCCTCTGTCCCTTTGGCAAATCACCTCTAAGTAATCTCAGTTTTAATAAGCGTGTCTACTGGCATAGGAAGCTATTCAGATTCATTAACAGGGAGCCTACAGATATGAGAGCCAGCCGATAGGCAGCATGTGAAACCATGCCAGGAAGTCAGTTCTGCTCTGCTACACCTTATGCCAGACAAAAATCTTAGAAGCAGCGAGAATCCTAGCTGTAATCAGTTAAGCATGCTGGGATTAGAGGGGGAAAGTGGGGAGGGCGGAATGGAAATTAAAATATTCAATAAAGGCTTGCCAGCCACAGATGGATATGGCAAATGCCAAGGCAAAAAAAAAAATTGGAGGGGTGGAGATCTGCTTAGAGGAGCTGCAGAATAAACATCATCACGGAAAGGAAAGAATCAGAAGCTGAAACCAGCAAAAAAGGAAGAAGAATAGCAAATCATAAAGATTTGTGTGGAGGGTGGATGTAGGCAAATGACAAGGGCCTGTCTAATGACACAAGTGGCTGGATTCTGATTTATTCTTACCATTGATGCTCTTGCTGCAATTTTTATCTGATCCCTGTATTTTCCAGTTTATAATCGTATTGGTTTGTTTTAATTTGCATTACCATCCTGGTATCACATTGCTTTGAAGTGGAGGGGTTATAAGAAAGGAGATTCTGACTAAACATCAGGAAGAACTTTCTGACAGTAAGAGCTGTTTGACAGTGGGACAGATTCCCATGAGAGGTGGTGGACTCTCCTTCCTTGGAGGTTGGGTGGCCATCTGTCATGGATCCTTTAGTTGAGTTTCCTGCATTGCAGGTTGGTCTGAACAGCTCTTGGGGTCCCTTCCAATTCTCCAATTCTATAATTCCTTGAATTTCAGTTTCTAATGTTTCCAATATTAAGTTCAGTTCTCCACATCAGTTTGAAAAAAAAATTATCCCCTCATGAAAATTCACCAGTATTTTAGTGCCAATTTCCCCTCACACACATTATGCCTAATGTACAGGGTTTTTTTGGGGGGGGTGTTACAAAACAGTGTCCCCGTAATAAAATGCATTTGTGTATGTTATTTCCCTTCAGTACTCATTTCTATGCACACTTTACCCTAGTATGCACATTTTTGTGCCTGTTAGCTGGCTGGTGGGTGGCATTGCAAAATTCAGAGAAGAACAAATTTCAAAGGGGGGCTGTGGTTTGGTTCTCAGGTTGCAAATTAGATGGGGTTCACATTCAGATGCAAGCGGAATAAAATTTCTTCCCCATCCCTAGTTCTAAGGTATATGAGGCTGGTGGGGTTTGTTTTGTTTGTTTTATTCTTTGAGGTTGACAGCATTTGGGTTTTCTTCTGTCACTTATATGTTCATTGTGAATTCATTGTGAAGAGTCTCTTCCTTTAAATTCCTAGGAGTTTATCTCCGTGAAGACCTTACTTGGAAAAGAAATACAACCCAGGTGATTAAGAAAGCCCAACAGAGACTCCATCTCCTCAGAGTATTGCGAAAGATGATCTCCTTCTACCGGTCTACAATAGAAATTGTCCTTTCATACTGCATCACGGTGTGGTACGCTGGTTTGACATCAACTGATAGGAAGTGCCTACAGAGGGTGGTGAATACAGCACAAGATATTATGGGCTGTCCCGTGAATCCGCTGGATGAAATAGCGGAAGAACGTTGCCTCAGGAGAGTGAGGAAAATTCTCAGGGATGATTCACACCCTGGCCGGCACTTTCTTGATCTCCTGCCCTCAGGCAGAAGATATAGAAGCATGATTAGTCGCACCAATGGGGTAAAGAACAGCTTCTATCCGTGGGCTGTTAGGCTGCTGAATGAAAAGATAACAACAGGGCAACTGACTTTTGGGTTTGGTGGGTGTGCGTCAGTAAACGAGGGGAATTAAGGCTAAGAGAGCTGGGGGGGGGTGCTCGTGTAATCTCTCTTTGTACAAGTTGTACAAGTGACAATAAAGTATTTCAATTTCAATTCCTATGAGAGCCCAATACGGCTAATTTAGACTCTTTGGGCTCTGGACCTCCTGTTCTTCAGGTGATGGAGATGCTCTTGGATGGAATACTATTACTTCTATCATTTAAAAATGTGGTACACCAGCTATGCTGTGTTTCGGGGGGCCTTTCTGTTAATCTGCCCCCCAATCCTGCCTTGAAGGCATCACTGGGTTGAAGTGGAGTGTTAATTTAAAACACACACAGATAACATAAAAAAAACCCTCTTATCTGTATACGATGCTGTCCACATAGTTTAGCTCTGAGAAAATGTGCTGTTTGACAGGGGAAAGCTTGTTATGACAAATCTAGTTTACTTTATAATGCTTTCAGAAAACCGCACAGAAATGGTGGTGGTGGGGACTGTGTTGATCTCCAGCACTGCCACGCTGACGCTGAGGGCCGACTGAATGATTGAAACAAGTGTCCAATTGCCCTCTAGCCTTTCGCACAGGGACCATAACCATGCAGACTAATAACAGAGGCCCTTTTCACATGCAAGTGTACAATACAGATCCTAAAGGTCTGGAGGGGCGACTATGAGGTCATGCAGTCCCGTTCCCCCCCGACCTCTTGCAAGTTGAAGGATAACTTCTGAAGCAGTGAGCCTTTTCTCTTCAAAGGGGCTCCCTGCACCATTTGGAAACCTGAAAGATTTCTACAATTCTATGATTGCACAGAGAGTCTATAGAAAAGGCCCCCAACTTCAGAGGTTATCCCTCAACACTTGAGTGGCCGGGAGAAGCCACGTGAGCTGGGGGGGGGGGCTAAATGTACGCCATATGGTACTTTAGTATCCACATTTTCATTTTGTGCATGAAGTGAGCTTCTGTCATTGGTCTATCTAGTGACATCCCTTGTCGAGCAGTTGTGAAACCAACCCTGCTAGGGTAGCTAATGGGCTAATGGGTGGAAAGAAGGGGAAATTTGGCAAAGGTCAGTCACCGAATACCTCATCTATACCAGGATGCTAGAAGCCAGGGTAAAACACAGAATTTCTATAGTCTGGTGCCGCTGTTTTCAACACCTACATAACTGGGGTAGCTGCGTAGAGCAGCACAGCTAGAAAGGAGTCCCAAATGGACTCTGTCTCTGCATCCTTCTTATTACTATTATTAAATAAATTTCTATACCTCGTTTCATCCGAAGGGCACAGTATAGTTTACAATATAATAACACAAAAATGCATGCCACAGTAAAAAAACAAAAAAACAAGGCTAGCAGGCCTTAGGTCCCATATTGAAAAGAGAGCGTGCGGTTGGGGGGGGGTGGAAGAGGAGGGGGGTGTCTGTGGAAATGGCCACATCCTCACGCCAACTTAAACAAACTTTATATGCAAGGGCAGGTAGGGTTTTATAATGCAAAGCCCTGAAAAGAAACAATTGGCAGGACCTCCACAGAATCCCCTGCTTATATTTAAAATGTTCCATTTTTAAGATGTAAAGCTTTGGCTTTGTTTGGTTTAGAAGAATTTGATCAAGCTTACACGGAGCATTCTCAAGCAACCACAATGTTTTCATTTATTGATTAACAGACTAGACTAGAGCTAATGCTGATCTAAGGCATTCAAACCGCACATCTATGTTGCATTAATAGCTTTTGAAATCTATTCCTTATGTAGGGTGGAGGAGATCCAGGGGCAACCTTAGGACTAAGAACACCACCAGCCCCGGCTTGAGGATCTGCAACTTATTATCCATGATTGTTTTTCTTCTGGCTTAGTAGCTCCAATTAAGACCAACTCATCTTCCTTTGTCTCATTTGCTGAAGATAATGTACTGCCTGCCAACAGGCAGTTACACCAATCAAAGACCAATAAATGCAGAAACCTTCAACTTCTACATGAGGCCACTGGGAACGATCATCTGGAGGGAGCTGTTGTCAATATGCTGATGACACCCAATTCCATTTGTCTTCTCCCCCAAATCCATTCAGAAGAAGAAGCTCTGTTGCTTAACCCGAAGCATGGCCTGGAAGCCCTTGGGAGTTGGTTGAAAACAAACAATTTCTTGGAGAGATGGAGGGAATAAGGGCTGGGGTCTGGAAAGGAGGGAATTAGCTGGTGCTGGTGTCTTCAAAGCTGAAAACAAAAGTGTTAATTTCTAACAGCGTTTCAGGATTCTTTGTTGCTTTTGCTACTATAGATTAGTTATAGGTAGGTAGCCGTGTTGGTCTGCCACAGTTGAAACAAAATAAAAAAAATTCCTTCCAGTAGCACCTTAGAGACCAACTAAGTGTGTTATTGCATGCACACTTAGCTCATACCAATAACAAACTTAGTTGGTCTCTAAGGTGCTACTGGAAGGGATTTTTTTTTGTTTTTTTTGTTTCTACTATAGATTAATAAGGCTACCCTTTTGGAATTTATCCCTCGCTTTGGTTGAATATTTCTGAGTTGCCCTTTGCCGCCTCCTCCTTTTTTCCTTTTATATCATGTCTTTTAGGTTTCTAAGCTGATAGACAGAGGCCCTCTTGCTTTTAATCAACTGTATGCAAGCTGCCCTCCAGCCTTTTTAGGAGGAAAGCTGGACTAAATATTTTTTTTCCAGAAATAAAGTGTGATAGGTTTACAGCTTGGAAGAGAGTAAAGAATTACAGGGAATGCTTTGGGCTAAAGATGTTTTGCCATTTGCACCTTATTCACTGGTGGCCATCTTGTCAGAAAAGATAGGAAATGTGGAAGCTGTCATGGCTGTTGTTTTTTTAATTTAAAAAAAACCTACTTCAAGGCCTGGCTGCTGCAATGTTGCTTATAAAGTATGGGATGGCTTTTGGAGTTTGGCTGCTACAGAATGCTGCTCCTTGCTTTCTAAAGGCTGTTGGAAACTGAGGACGTTACAGTGATGTATGTCATGGACTGGCTGGACACAGAAGAATGGTGAGAGGAAGAAGGCTCAGAGCCCGGGGATTGGTGGTGAGACAATGATGAGTGGTCTGAGGGAGCAGGTGGCAGATGCTGGCCTTAGGGAGCGGAGAGAGTCTGTTGCTGAGAGAAATCCAGAAGCAGGAGAGGAGGTAGGCCAAGAGGCAGAGATGGGCCAGGCTTGTGAAGAGGCATGGCAAGCCATGACAAGTTCCCTCCTGGTCTCCCAGAACTAAGAGGGGCATGAACTGAGAGGAGCAAAGACATGCACACAGGCCCGGTCTCTAATTGCTTGGGAAACACCCTAGAGAGGAGGAGACGTAGTCAGCTGTGAGGAGGCCCCATTAGTCTTGGCAACTGCTTCATGGGGACAAGATCCTTCGTGGATCCTGTTTTGCTAATAAAGAGTTAACTTCAGCTTGCCCTGTGTGATTTACTGCTGGCCCACTCCTGTCAGCATAGCAGTAAATCTGACTAGGAGGAGCTCTTTTGAATTATGGTGCTGGAGGAGACTCTTGAGAGTCCCATGGACTGCAAGAAGATCAAACCTTTCCATTCTTAAGGAAATCAACCCTGAGTGCTCACTGGAAGGACAGATCGTGAAGTTGAGGCTCCAGTACTTTGGCCACCTCATGAGAAGAGAAGACTCTCTGGAAAAGACCCTGATACTGAGAAAGATGGAGGGCACAAGGAGAAGGGGACGACAGAGGACGAGATGGTTGGATAGTGTTCTCGAAGCTACCAGCATGAGTTTGACCAAACTGCAGGAGGCAGTGGAAGACAGGAGTGCCTGGCGTGCTCTGGGCCATGGGGTCACGAAGAGTCGGACACGACTAAACGACTAAACAACAACAACAAGGAGGAGCTCCTCTTGAGAGCTCTCCAACCACCATCAGTCCACCAAGGAGAGTCCATAGCCCAGGAGCAGTATGTCACTGCTCTCTTGACCTAGATGAAGATGGGGCCAGGCAGGTGAGGCTGCGGTTGTACCAGTGAGAGGGATGGATTCGCAGTACAATCACATGACCCGAACACTGCCACAACCCCATCCAGCCCTGTCCAGGTAAACAGGAGCAATACTACTATCAGGAAGGTGGCGTCTACATCTTCACCCTGCCACATGTGTTGTTCCTGCCACAGCCATGGCCATAATACACATTTATTTAGACTCAGTGCAACTGTAATCCTGTGCATTGTTTCCTGGGAATGAGTCTACCGTTGCCAGCATGGGTCCAGCTTGTAAATCACACTGAACTTTAACGAAAGATCTCCAGCTAACTGAAATGAGCTTTGGCGAAAGATCAGCTGAAACGCAACCTTAAGATGTCCAATTAGAAATGCAAATTAAAACTGTGCAGAAGTGTTATCATTTAAACTGCTAGCATGAACTCGGAATTCCATCAAAGGACAAAACTATCCCGCCTCTGCTTGATAATTTCCCTCCTTATCTGACTTCCTCCAAGCTAATCTGTTACAAACAAACTTAAAAGCCTCGTTATCACCTCATTCCAGGCAAAGGAGAGTCCGCCAGTTGTTCTGGTGCGCCAGCAGATGATGTCATCGCTCCTGCTTTGAAAATGTCCCGCGCTTGTGCACTCCCGCATGCTGTCCTCCACTATACCACTGATGTAATCAGATAACTTCCCTTTTGCTGCATTGACTTCCAGGCTCAAGATGCTGGTGCTTATCTTTAAAACCCTGTGTTGCCTGGAAACAATCTGATTTAAGAAAAGCCACTATCCTATCATCACAGTTTAAGGGCTTGGTGTAGTTTAGCAACATAGCTTATTCATCGTGACCCAGTCCTAGCTTTTGGAAGATAGCCAACATTACTCTTATTACTTGGACATGGCTTTGGGAAAGAATAGTGTTTTAAAATCTGATTTTAATACTGATGTACTTAACTGGCACATTTTGCATTTTTATTGTTCCACTTTTTACAGGCCATTTTCTGACAGCAAATTATTTTTAGTTGCCTTGGTCGCATATGTGGGAAGGCTGGGCTGAAATTTGGTAAATGAATAAATGAAGAGCCATATGTTGTGGAAGTGCTCAAACCGGTGTATCAGAGATTTAGGCCAAGGAAGCTCCTAAGGCTGCAAGAGATCTGAAGATCAAATGCCTGACTCCATGACCTGAGGAAGAATTTTGTGGTACATTTTGCCAACTATACCTTGGAGTCCTTTTTTAGCCCCCTCGCCCAGCTTGTCTGGAGTTTTGGGCTGGGTTGCCATCAGTATGCCGATGACACCCAACTCTATCTGTTGATGGATGGCCATCCTGACTCGGCCCCAGACACACTGACCAGATGTTTGGAAGCTGTGGCTGGATGGTTACGTGGGAGCCGGTTGAAGCTAAATCCTTCGAAGACAGAGGTCCTGTGGCTGGGACGGGACGATTTGGGATTGGGGGGGGCAACTCCCATCTCTTGCGGGGGCGCACTTAGTGCCAGCACCGTCCGTTAAGAGTTTGGGTGTAATCTTCGACACCTCCCTTTCCATGGAGGCGCAGATTGCAGCTATAACAAAGGCGGCATTTTTCCATCTCCGCCAAGCTAAGCAGTTGGCTCCTTACCTCTCTCGCCCTGACCTAGCCACTGTGATCCACACGACAGTCACCTCCAGACTGGATTATTGTAACTCGCTCTACGTGGGGCTGCCCTTGAGACTGACTCAGAAACTCCAGCGGGTGCAGAATGCTGCAGCGAGACTCCTTACGGGGTCTTCGCTGCGAGATCACATTCACCCGGTGCTATACCAGCTGCACTGGCTCCCGGTGGAGTACAGGATCAAGTTTAAGGTGCTGGTTTTAACCTTTAAAGCCCTATACGGCCTAGGAACCTCATACCTACGGAACCGCCTCTCCTGGTTATGTCCCACAGAGGAACTTACGGTCTGCAAATAAAAACATCTTGAAGATCCCAGGCCACAGAGAGGTTAGGCTGGCCTCAACTAGAGCCAGGGCTTTTTCGGCTATGGCTCCGATCTGGTGGAATGCTCTGTCACAAGAGGCTAGGGCCCTGCAGGACTTGACATCTTTCCGCAGGGCCTGCAAGACAGAGCTGTTCCACCAGGCCTTTGGCCAGGGCACAGCCTGACTCCCTCCCTCGGCAATCTTCGCGGAGCTCTGGCCCAATGGTTGCCAGTGGCTTGATTTGAATTAATTTTATAATGAATGATTTTAGAGTGTTGTTTGTGCTGTACTTTTGTACTGTTTTATTGTTGTTAGCTGCCCTGAGCCCGGCTTCGGCTGGGGAGGGCGGGATATAAATAAAATTTATTATTATTATTATTATTATTATTATTATTATTATTATTATTTTATATTTAACAAATATTTATTTCCACATTTTCTCAACCTTCTCCAACAGCAAGAGCAGTCTTTCCTCTAAATCCACACATTTGTTTCTTATTTTATAGATTAGGTATGGGGAACCTTTGGTCTTCCAAGTGTTGTTGAACCAAAACTCCCATCATCCCCAGCAAGCATGGCCAATGGCCAAGGGATGATGGGAGTGGTAGTTTTATCAACATTAGAAAAAACCAAAGGTTCCCCAACCCAGTATAAATAGATCTCTTTCAGTTCAGGGTACAGGTCACCTTACCACAAACTAGTACCATTTTGGCAGGTGTGCTGAGACATCTGGTACAGTTTCAGCATCCACCCAATAATTCTTAAAGAACTCAAATGTGAAATTGCTTGTTTCTTAACAAAAAATATGTAACGTGTCCCTGGGATCAGCCTGGAAAGTGGCCAAAGTAACACCAATTTTTAGAAAGGAATCTAGGGGGAATCCTGGAAATGACACTAGAAAACTAGTGGGAATTATTGTTAATGGTTAAACAACCAAGCATATAGAAGAACAAGCCATGCTTGAAGCAAAACCAGCATGGCTTCTGCAATGGTATGTCCTGCCTCACTAACTTTTTAGATTTCTCTGAGAGTGTCATCGAGCATATAGATAGAGGCAATCCAGTTGACACAGAGTACTTGGACTTTTAAAAAGCTTTCAATAAAGCACCTCATCGAAGATTCCTGATGAAGCAGTTGTGGATTATGAGGTGAGGTTCTTCTTGTGCAGGATATTGTTAGACCGGGGATGGGGAAAATGTGGCCCTCTAAATGTTGCTGGAGTTCAACACCCACTATCCCTGGCCATTGGCCATGCTGGCTGGGATGATGGGAGTTTGAGTGCAATGTCTAAAGGGCCACAAGTTAGCCACACCATACAAAAGTTTTGCTAATGCCTCATTTTTGCATAAGATGTTATCCAAAAGGGGGTGGAGATGGACATCTGTGAATTGCCAGAAGGACCACTCGGAGGCACTGTGTTCAGACAGAGAAAGTGATTTGCACCACAGAGTGGTGTAGTAGACAGGCACACAACTTTTAATGCACAAATGAGTCATCATCACAACCCGGCTCCTCTTTCCCATCAGCCCTTGCTCTGAGCAAAGCTTAGCAGAGTCAGCGCACATTGGAACAAAAGGGGGACTTTGTATGCAGTGGCTGTTGAGTAAATTGCAAGCAGCGTGGTCCCATTTTATTTTATGCAAATGTATAGCCCTGTAATACTATAACAAAAAAGGCACTCCATAACATTAATGAATTCTATCCCCCCCTCCCCATTATTTTAGTTGGAAGTCCCTTTTAATACATAGAGCCATTTAATTTCCACTCTGCCCTAACTCTTTGGGGTAAATCTAACTTAGGGGTTGCCAATTTTGTGCCCTTCAAATGTTGCTGCATTCCAGCTCCCATGAGTAACATGGGAGCCACTGGCCATGTTGGCTGGGTTTGATGGGAGTTGCAGTTAAAACATCTGGGACACACCACATTGGTACCCCCTGATCTAACTGCTCGATTCTGTGCTCAAAATCATTCCTGTATGGTTTGGCATCACTCTCCAAATGCTTCGCGGCTGTTAGGATTGTTTCCAAGAACAGAAATTTTGGCACGAATTCTTTCCAGAATTAAATGCGGATCCATCATGCTGGAGTTCACTTCTCTACAAGGGTATGAGCGTTTTGTGCTCTCGTATAAGGTCCCTTCACAAAACTAAAGGAAAAGAGAAGAGAAACTAGGAGGAAAGCACAAAAGCTGATGACAGATGCTAAGCCACAAAGCCAAAGTTAATGCAGAAAGCAGAAAGGAAGGCAGTGCGACAAACTCTCCACTGCACCAGTAGGTGATAAAACAAGGACTATGGAATAAGAATCCAAACTGAACACCACAGTGCAACCAACACACTTTTATAGACAAGACCCCACTGCCTTCAAATAATAACTCAGACCCGGGTGGATCTGAGCCCAAACACCTGTTTCTTTCTCTAACTCACGCAGGATAACCCCTTTACTTCCACCAATGGAAAATGGCAACATGCCATCTCATAGCTCCTATATTAATCTAGTCACACAAGCACATTTTGTATAAGAAATGGTTTTTTAAAAAAAACCTCAAAAAAAAAAGCACAACCCAGCTGCTGGCATATCATTGGAACTGATTCTCTTAACAATTTATTCCTTAGAATGCTAGGTGCAGCTTTTCAATAAAATTGAAGTACAGTACCTACATTTTCCTTCTTATGACAAATGGGAGGCTGGTTACTCCACAAAGAACCTGTTTAGCAGGGTTTGAAACTTGGTGTGGAGGGAAAGACGGCCCTGGATAAAATATTCATCTGTTGTTCCCTTCTGCTCTGTCAGTGGTCCTCAAGGTGTTTACCCGGCTGTGGTGGTAGTGCTGCAATCAGAACCAGGCAGCTGGGTCTAAATGCCATTTTAATTCCCCATAATGCCCTGGGGTGATACTAGGTCAGGGGCATTGTGGGAAAATAAAAGGGTGTCTAGACCCAGCTGTCTGATGCTTCTCAGAGTACTGGACCGACGGTGAGGGATGCATGGCAGGCATCAGAAGTGGACTGCTTCTCACCTGCAATGAGACCTTGGCAGTTGCCTAAGGATGCCTAGTAATAATAATAATAATAATAATAATAATAATAATAATAATAATAATAATAATAAAATATTAATTGAAATTTTCCAGTTGAACCAAATTATATATTCCAAATTATACAAATTATCCAGTAATCAAACAATCCCAATGTTATGCCTAATTATAAATTATTATTCTTTTTAGCCGACTTCTCATGCTTTGAGATCAGAGGGAATCCTAATCATCTCATAGTTTTACTGCATTTCAAAATATTACAATAATTTCCTTAATACATTCTGCTGTTAATACATTATTTTCAACAGCCTCTGCGTTCATTCTGCAAGTGAGTTTAAGTCCAAATAAAATGTTTCTGTGTGGATTTTATGTCTTTACTCTTCTTCTTTATAGTCCAAATGTGTAGTTCAAGATTCCCCTCTGTAAATTCACATCCTCTCTTCACAAACTGGTGTTTGTGCCGAATTAGTCCAAGAGCTTTCCACTGCAGGTAGCTGCCTTATCGACACACAGTCCCGATAAAATCAAATCATGGCGTCTGCCCAGTGTTGTTCCTTAACCAGCTGCTATTCAAACATTAGCTTTTCCCAGGGAGGTGGGGTTGTTACCAAGTAAACTGGAAGTAACAAAAAGTAAAATGTTAGAGGTTTATCACCCACCCCCATAGCTATATAATTTGATTCAGCTAGCTGGTCAGTCTACTCTTGGTTTCACTCCTGGCTCCTTGCTGTTGCTGTTGTTGTTATTTATACCCCATCCATCTAGCTGGGTTTCCCCAACCAATCTGGGCAGTTTACAGCAGCCGTGCGGTTTAAGGAACTCAAATTGGCAGCGAGGTTTAGTAAGCACAAAATCCAGGGTAAATCTCAGGCCTGCTTCAGAACCACGTTCAGTATGCATCTATATCGAGACCTGCCTTTTGGATTTGACCTCACTTCCTTGCACAAGGCCCACCAGCATGTAGCAAAGCAAATCTAAATGTGCTGCTAGATTCACTGAAGCAGCCAAAAAGAAATTTGCCCCACTTTCAGCCTCTCTTCAGAATTGTTTCTCAATAACAGCAACAAGTCCTTGGCTCCAGAGTCCTCCTCAGCAATAGCCTTCAAGAATCCCATCTAACTTGAAAACAGAGGTCAACCTGACTTGCCCATTTTAAAAAGCTGGAGTAGAAGGGAGCTTAACCTGCACCAGCGAAGACTGGGGCAGCGTGCTGACAAAAAGATAAAATGAAATTGCAGAGCAGGCCTTTCACCAATCCCCTTTGTAACAACAAACTGAGTAGTAACCTTGCCAGCTTCTGTCTCCTCTCCTCAAATTCCTTATCAAGCAATGGCTTCTGCATTCTCATAGTCTGCTGTGTGAATTATTTGGTATCTGTATCTGTGCAGGACGATACAAGTTGTCCTTCTCTTCGCAAAACCCAGTCCCTAGTTTGGTCTGGAGTTGTTCTCATCCTTATCTGCCTTCTTGTTAGGCATCAAAATAATAAATGGATCTACTGCTCCACAGTTCTTTTTTCTCTTTCTTTTTAACTCCCATGTTAAATGTATATTAGCGTGAATGGTGTTGAAGCTGGCGCTGGCACAAAGCCTGCTGTTTTAGGCCAATCCAATAGGCAGTAAGGCCTAGTAATCACACACCGCAGGCTGGAACTGAAGCCTCACTGAAAAGCCCTCTCTGGCTGGCACTGGCTCGCCAAATTCATGCTGAGTTCCTTTAGTTAGGATTGCTTGCTGACTTCCACAGGCATCTGGCTGGCTACTATGAGAACAGGATGCTGGACTATATGGGCCATTGGCCTCATTCAGCAAGTTCTTCTTATGCCCTCTCCTTATGTTCCTACCAGGGACCGAATCTGGGGAAAGGGCCTGCCCAAGACATTTTGCTCCCTGAGGTTCAATAGCAAATGTTACCCGCTCCCTCCCCAAGTCAGGGTACGTGGCATTCAAGGCTAGCCAAGTTGTTTTGGTACTAAGGCCACATCTGCTGCATACACGTAAAACAGTCACCGCTTCCCTCAAGGAATCCTGGGATTGTTTTGGTTTGTTCTTGTTTTTTATTATGTATTTTGTGTCTTTATTTGGTATTTTTATGCTGCAAACCACTCTGAGATCTTCGGATGAAGGGTGGTATACAGATTAAAGTTGTTGTTGTTGTGGCACCATTCCTCTCACAGACTTGCAATTCTCAGAGTTCCCTGGGAAGAAGGATCGATTGTTAAACCACCATGGTAATTGTAGCTCTGTGTGTGTGTGTTTGTGTTTGTTTGTTTGTTTGTTTGTGTGTGTGTGTGTGTGTGTGTCCTAACAACACTCAGCACCTTAACAAACTCAACTTCCCAGAATTACTCGGGGGAAGAAGCCATGACAGTTTAACATGGTGTGATACTGCTTTAAGTGTATGGTGCTGATGGGGATTCAAAGTAGACCCATACACCCAGTCTAAATGCTACCAGTAATGTTAAGATTTAGGATGGACACCAGGAACCTGTGGCCTTCCAGACATTGCAGGAGCCATTGGTCATAATGGCTCAAGGTGTCGGGAGCTGGATTCTAGCAGCTTCCTGGGGACCACAGGTTCCCCACCCCTGATTTAGGACAATGGCTGAGGTCCCTATACCCACCCTAACAAATAGCATTGGACTACTGAATAATATTAAACACAGTTATATAAGCTTCTGCCTTTGGAAAGATGCAATAGTCAACTGATAAACCTTACGTATCACAAAGTGGGGGAAGAAATGCGGCTTCTTTGAGAAAATTGGTTGTATCCTTTGGATGCATCTGCTCTCATTATCATGGACCCCATACTTGCCCCTAGCTGAAGAGGTTTATGTTTTTCTATGGCCCCTCTCTACGGATTGATTAAAAATGTGTCCCATCTATCACAGTCTAAACAAATCTTGTGCCTCTGAAGATATTATTAGTTCCTCTGTGATTATTTGGTTTACTCTACTTCCTTAAGCTATTTCCAGATTTAAGCCATTGTTAATCGGTGTGTTGAATTATTGTTATTTTAATTTATTTTAATCTTTATTTTTTTTACTCTCCAGAACTGTACTATATCATCATTGTAGAACTGGAACTAAATAAGTGAAGTTTATCTTGGCTTGACTTTTTACAACTGTGGCTGGTTCTCTGGCACCTATCCCTTGTGGAAATGTATTTATGCAACTGTCAGTTCTTGTAGTTGCTGAAGATTAGATGGGAGCCCTTTTGTTACCAGAGCTTTTGTACCTGAAGCGTGATAAAACCTCATTGCTACCTGCTCAGTGTAACAACAAGCACACACTTGGCATTTATATGGCACTTTGGAATGTTCTGAGGGTTGTGTTGCATTTTTCTCAGTATCTTTGCAACGAGGGTCAATGGCAGCTTGTGGGTTGTATGATCCAGTGGTGTCTGCTGAACTGCCAAAAGTATCTTTTGATCCAGCAGAGGCTTTTGTCAGTAGTATGGGGAGCGGTTCAAAATTGGTTCAAAATTGGGAAATGAGTACGACAAGGCTGTGTATTGTCTCCCTGCTTATTTAACTTATATGCAGAATTCATCAAGCAAAAGGCTGGACCGGATTAATCCCAAACCGGAATTAAGATTGCCGGAAGAAATATCAACAACCTCAGATATGCAGATGACACAACCTTGATGGCAGAAAGTGAGGAGGAATTAAAGAAACTTTCAATGAGGGTGAAAGAGGAGAGAGCAAAATATGGTCTGAACCTCAACATAAAAAAACTATGACCGTGGACACTGGTCCCATCACCTCCTGGCAAATAGAAGGGGAAGAAATGGAGGCTGTGAGAGAATTTACTTTCTTGGGCTCCATGATCACTGCAGATGGTGACAGCAGTCACGAAATTAAAAGACGCCTGCTTCTTGGGAGAAAAGCGATGACAAACCTAGACAGCATCTTAAAAAGCAGAGACATCACCTTGCCGACAAAGGTCCGTATAGTTAAAGCTATGGTTTTCCCAGTAGTGATGTATGGAAGTGAGAGCTGGACCATAAAGAAGGCTGATCGCCGTAGAATTGATGCTTTTGAATTATGGTGCTGAAGGAGACTTTTGAAAGTCTCATGGACTGCAAATAGATCAAACCTATCCATTCTTAAGGAAATCAGCCCCAAGTGCTTGCTGGAAGGACAGATCCCAAAGCTGAGGCTGCAATACTTTTCAATACTCTTCATGAGAAGAGAAGACTCCCTGGAAAAGACCCTGGTGTTGGGAAAGATGGGGGGCACAAGGAGAAGGGGATGACAGAGGACGAGATGGTTGGACAGTGTTCTCGAAGCTACCAGCATGAGTTTGACCAAACTGCGGGAGGCAGTGGAAGACAGGAGTGCCTGGCATGCTCTGGTCCATGGGGTCACGAAGAGTTGGACACGACTAAACGACTCAACAACAACAATGGGGAGAGGGGCAATGTCTTCTGATTCTCCTGCCCCCCGGGTCAAGCTGTCCCAAAAGGTTCATCTGGAACTGATTTGGTGTGGGAAGGCTACAGGGGAGAAGGGTAACCGACAAAAATGGCCTCACTCCTCATTTCACTGACAAAAATCTTCACTGGATCGAAAAGCCCTTTGGGCCTATGAGGGATACCACTGGATCCAACCTAAGGGAATTGGCAGGTGTGTGCTGTGTGTGTGTATGTTTATATATGTATCAATAGATCCTAGTGCTGCATATGCACCATACATTCAAAGCACACACACCCAAAAAGAATCCCAGGAACTGCAATTTACCCCTCACAGAGACACACTTTTCAGAATTCTTAAACTATAGTTCCCAATATTTTTGAGTGGGTGGGTTTTAATTCTTTGGGGTATGAATCCTATGTCTCTGGGTTTGTTTAATGTGGGATGTTACTCCTTTGAAAGTGTTCTGCATCAAACCTTGTTCCTTCAAGAGGCACACGTTCTTTTTCAGGTACATTTTGTCATGCGGCACAGACAGTCTTTCTCTGGAGGGTTCTTTCAAGCAAGTGCCTGCCCCTGGGGGACAGTATCCTGCGGTCTTAGAAAGTGACTGTTTGAACTAGGAGTCTCTTCTAAATGTTATCAGTTTTGTGAACTTAACAGGAGGCACAAACTATTTGAGCTCTGCACAGTTGTCTCTTTGTCTTCAGAGGAAAGGGGGCAGACAGCAAGCCCCTTCCTTACCAGCCGACCTTTTTTATATTTAGAAAATGCCCTGGTTCTGTGTTTCCCTTTTTATTAGCCAGCTCACATTTTTATAGTGACTAGAACTGACGATATGGACAAATTTTGCCTCAAAAGAAATGCTCTGTTATAAATATAAACACAACCCCTAGATGAATTTAGGCATGCCAGGAGAACTTGTCTTCTGTTTAATATTCTTCCAAAACCATCTGGTATCTTACATTCATGGCCAAGAAACACAGTCATTTTATTTATTTTAGAAGAAGATCCTGCTTCTAATCTTAGACTCTCTTGGGTACTAGTTCAGACAGAATATTTCAAGCAGTACAACAGAGCCTAACTAGAACTGGTGGGTGGTTTGTGTTAGTCTCTTAGTGATCCCAACAAAAGCAGTTGTGGTCTCGCTGACCACTAGCCAAAATGCTCTCTCTTTCTTCTTTTTCCTTTCTTTAAGAAATTAGGCTGTGTTTGGGTGGGGTGCTGTACTGTTCCATTTGCTTTCCACACCCATTATTTTAAAGGTTAGCACTCCTACTTCATTAGCGTTCCACAGGAAGCCACAGCAGTGAACTCAACATCTCAAAATGGTGCCTATTGTTGTGCTCATGTTGCTTGGTTGTGGAGAATGTAACTATACAGAGGGATGGGGAATTAAAAGGTTCATGAAGGCAGGAAAAGGCACCCATAGCCTATCTCAGAATGTGGCATTTTTCACTATACAGCAATAAGTGAGAGCTACAACAAAAATGTTACATTGCAGAGTGCTCCTGTTCAGAGTTCTGGCCAGCCATGTCTTGGTCGACGGTGTGCCAGCACGCATCCAGCCATCCATTTTCCATCCTCCCCCATCAGTATTCCATGCCCATGCAATATGCTCAGTTGTCAATGGGCTACTTCATACCCTCTGTGTGTTTGGAAAGAGTCTTTGTACTCCTGCAAATCTTCAAATTCCCCCAAGCAGATATCTTCCACTCACGTCCAACTGGTGCCATTTTGGCTTTCTAAGGATCCACACTCAGAGAAAGAGTTTGTTGTGAACATATGAGTTTGTGTTTAGCATATACAGTGGTACCTCAGGTTACATATGCTTCAGGTTACAGACTCCACTAACCCAGAAATAGTGCTTCAGGTTAAGAACTTTGCTTCAGGATGAGAACAGAAATTGTGCTCCGGCGGCGCGGCAGCAGTAAGAAGCCCCATTAACTAAAGTGGTGCTTCAGGTTAAGAAACAGTTTCAGGTTAAGTACGGACCTCCGGAACGAATTAAGTATTTAGCCTGAGGTACCACTGTACCACGCTCTTTAAACCCCATCATACTCAGATCCTGGTAGCTGCAACCTAGAGAACTCCAGTGTCTCTTTGTCAACAAAGCTGAAGGAAAATGTGTAGCCAAGGTTACCTTACCCCTGTCCTGTCATTCTTCCTTCTCTCCACCTGCTGGACCTGGTAGAGTTCTCATTTAGTGGCCCAGCATATGTGATGGGAGCAGACAATAGCTCCCTCTTCCTTCATGGCTCCAGAATTACTAAAGAGACAGAGGAGCTTCTCCAATCTGGTAACCCTTTGGAAAGGGAATTCTCTAAGGCAGGAGTGGCAGAATGTAGATCGGAATATTGACAGATTCCAGGTGAGCTGAAGTAGATTGGCAAAGATGCCTGAGGTATAACAATAAAGTTACCTCCAATAATATCCTGCTGAAATAGGGTGAGGTAACATGGGGATGTGTTTTCAGAGACTTTCCATTTAATAAAGTATTTCTAGAGTGCCTCCATCGCATTACAGCAGTGTGCTCCATTCAGTTTTGGTACTCAAAACAAATTCCTGCACTCAGAATTTCATTCTGTGTAGTTTTTGCAACAGGCTTCAGTTGGTGGATTAAAAAACAAAACACCAAGGTAGATCCTGCAAGCCTGAAATCTGCCTTCCTCTGCTCTAAGGTATGTTCTTTAACAGTTCAAGGCGTCATAGGTTAAAATGGAATTACTCCATCACTGACCTGGCTGGAATAGTAAGTTATTGCATGCTGTAAGGAGTGTTTTGTGTAGGTAGGTGTGGCTTATTTCGTCAACTGAGGCATCAGTCCTCTGCTGTGCAGGAAGCCTGCACCACAGGGTTCCTCGCTGACAAGGAAGAGTTGACATCCTACGGGAAAGCTTCAAGTTGTTTTCTTCCACAGTGACAACCTTTGAGATATAATACAACTAACACGTGCCAAACTACAAGAACAAGTGTGCGGGAAGGAAGCAACTTGTCGGGGTTTCTGAGGTCTTATGGTGTGAATAATTCAATGGAAACGCATCAGGTTTGTCCATACTTTATGCGGGTGCAAAGGTATTGAACACACAGTGTCGGCCCATTATCAAAGAAAGGAAAAACATGTGTATTTAGAAGTCTGGTCCTCTTGGGCTCCATTGCTGATGGATTGTGTGCCTTTGGATAAAACATCTGATTGCTGCAGGTTTTCCAGCTGAAAGAGAAAAACAAAACAGAAAACCAACCCGCCTTTCCTTATGGGCTTGCTTGAGTGATTACTATTACTTCATGCTTTATGAAATATTTGGTGTAAGAATATATAGCAATAGGGCTGAAAGCTCTCTGGTCTTGTATATAACCTCTACATTTCACAAGTCCTTTTCTGGCTTTCAGACAAGAAGCATCTGTTGTTTTTGCTCTTAATTGGGTACTATTTATAAATTTATTGGCAAGGACACCTGGGTCACACTCCCAAGTGCACTTGTTCCTGCAGCTTCATTACCGGGTCATGCTATAATAAGCTCATGCTTGCTTACTTGTGAGGAAACCACACTGATTTCAGAGGGACTGAACAAGCATGGTAAAAACTCCTCTTGAGATAACAATAAGGGTGTGTGTGTGTGTGTGTGTGTGTGTACATACACAAACATACTAGGCAGTGTTTCACAAGCTTGGGCCCCCAGCAGCTGTTGTATTACAGCTCCCATCATCCCTGACCACTGGTCCTGCTTTGGGGACTGCATGATGACGTTCTTACATTTTTGTTATATAGAGGGAATATAACAACATTGAAAAAGTATTTGAAATGAGTTTGGCTAGAGTCTCCAAGGGCTGCTGCACACTAGACAAAAAATACCGCTCAGTGAAATATGAGTTGAAAGATGTGAAGTTGCTGAAAAGGCCGAAATAAACTGGGAAGCATCCATAAGCCATTGCAATTCCTCCTCTGTAAGATTCTTTCTCAATAAGGCTGCAGTCCCACAGTCCATCCAACACCACTGAAATCTACGGGCCTTCCACATTAGGGTTCATTTTAGTATTTATATAGTATGTCAGAGCAGGGACGGGCAAATGTTTCAGCCTGAGGGCCACATCTGAGTACAAAAATTGTATGGTATTTCACGAAAAGTATTACTGTCATCTGCAAGAGGGCTGGTACTGTGAATTATGAAGGGAGGAGAGCGAAAGGAAGTGAATGGACATTTGTTTGTTTGTTTGTTTGCTTGCTTGCTTGCTTGCTTTACTGAAAAAGACTCCTAAAAATAGCCTTTTCTGTATTTCAGATAACATGAGCTCCTTCTTTAGCATGTCAAACTGTTATGCTTTGAAAAGTGGACACACACATACACATGAATCTTTGCAACAACCCCCAAATGCAATGTTATTTAATCAAGTTTTTTTTCCAAGCTGCAGACCATACTACATTTCCAACTTTGGTTGGCACATCTGTGTCGTTGGCACAGAGACACACTCTCCTCTGTCTGCATGTGTGAGGCTCCTGGATGCAGAGCGATTGCAAGGGTTGTCTCCCCTTGGCCTCCCATCTTTGGCAGGCAGCACAGTCCTGCAAGAGGCAGCTGGTCTCCAAAGAAGCATCTGGATTGCGCCTCCATCACCTTGACAACATGCCAGCTTCCTTGGGCCTGGCAACTAGATCAGTGCATCCAGAAGAAAGCCTCTGGATTGTCCTGTCCGGGGTGGTCTGCTGCCTCAGACCAGAGGCCTATCCGATTAGCCCAGCAGCATCTTCTCACAGTGGCCAACCAAATGGTTATGGAAAGCTTGCACACAGTAGCCATCCTCCCACTTGTGATTCCCAGCAGCTGGAATTCCAAGACAAGGTGCCTCTGACAGTGGAGATAGTAGAGCTACCTGCCTTTCAAGGAAGCATATGAACTTTTCCTGATCTTCTCACTGAGGAACCCATGATAATATTCCAGAGGATGGTGTGCAGCTAAGGCCACATCCACACCATATATTTAAGACCAAGACCACATACCACATAACACCGGTCTTGAAAGACCACATAACACCGGTCTTGAAAGACCTGCATTGGCTCCCAGTACGTTTCCGGGCACTATTCAAGGTGTTGGTGCTGACCTTTGAAGCCCTAAACAGCCTCAGCCCAGTATACCTGAAGGAGCGTCTCCACCAACATTGTTCTGCCTGGACACTGAGGTCCAGCTCCGAGGGCCTTCTGGCGGTTCCCTCACCGTGAGAAGTGAGGTTACAGGGAACCAGGCAGAGGGCCTTCTCGGTAGTGGCGCCCGCCCTGTGGAAGGCCCTCCCATCAGATGTCAAAGAAATTTACAACTATATGACTTTTAGAAGACATCTGAAGGCAGCCCTGTTTAGGGAAGCTTTTAATAGTTGATGAATTATTGTAGTTTAATATTTTGCTGGAAGCCGCCCAGAGTGGCTGGGGAAACTCAGCCAGATGGGCAGGGTATAAATAAATTAGTATTAGTATTAATATTAATATTAATATTAGTATACTGTGGTACCACTCTATATCATCATGGCTTTGCCCTAACAATTCAGGGAGGTGTAGTTTTGTTTAGGGTGCTGAGAGTTGTTAGGAGACCCCCCCCCCTATTCCCCACACAGAGATAAAATTCCCAGAGTTCCCTGCAAAGGTGGATTGTTTATTAATCCAGAGAGAAGGGAAGGAAGTCCCATCATGCTAGTGGTGACCCTTGCGCTGGCAGGATGTGGTAGGAATATGGCCTTTTGAATGATGACCATTGCAACTATTAGATGCTGTGAAAAATATAACACATCTTTTTTTAAAAAAAATGAAAGACCTGACAACGTCACATTCATCATCTCTAGAATTGGCGGGATGGAAATAGATGTTCTTTCCCCTCAGTTTTATAAGAGTGAACCACAATTCGTAAATTGTGTAACAAGCTTTCTAAGCCTCCCAATTTCAATATTGTAATAAAATAAAAAAATAAGTGTTTTGCTTGTTCCAATTAGTTTCTGCTCTGCTACAAGGAGCCATTTCCCACCATGTAATGTAAAACAAGTACACCTATTTTTATCTGGCAAATATTGGAGGGCACTGAGTTATAACTAGTCTCCAGCCTTCTGCAGACACTCGCTCAAACACATGCACCCCCCCCCCCAAATCCCTGAGCGCTATGTGGGGCCAATGAGATATGGGGGGAACGGGGAAGTGGAAGCCAGAGGCAGAAGAACTAGCTACTAGGTAAGAGTCTGGTCACAAATTAAAAACCCTTCAACCAGTGCATGATCAAAAGCTTTTGCTTGGCAGGCAGACTTTTGAAAATTAAATGTATGCCAAGAACCTGCAGGTTTTTGGCTTCCTGACTAGGGCTGAAAATCTTGGATGCTGTAGGGTTTACAGCAAACGCTCTGACATAATAACTGAAAATATATTTGTAAGAGATAACCCTTCCTGTAAAGATAAGACTCACTAAATTCAGAAAATAGTAGAACCTCGGAAGAAAGGAGCAAAATCTCTGTCGAATACATGATAACTAAAGGGTGTAATGCCAAGAAAATCTGGGTTGTGCCCATAATTTAAGAGTGCAATGCTATACATGTCCACTCAGGTTTAAGTACTCCCAAATAAGGGAGAATAAGATTGCACCCTCAAATGACCAGTCCAGAGGTTAAGGGGGGAAACACTTTTCTGTAGATTATTTTCATTGGCAGAGAGTCTGAAACAGTTCTGACTCTGTAGAGACAAAGACATTTTGCCTAGTGTAACATTTCAGATACTATATTTGCTCTCTGAAATGTACTGGGTATGTTCAGTGGTTGATGGTTATGAGTCAGTTAGCTTGAGGGCCAAATTCTGTTCTGGACAACCTCCCTAGGGCCTCATGCCAGAGGCAAAAGTCGGTGGAGGAAGGAATGGAAATTTTGCCTTTGTACAGTGGGCAAGTTTCTATAAACACACCTACCTGTCTCTATCCTCTATTTAGGCAAGCAAGGGGCATTACCTGAGTTCATGGACACATTCCCACTGGGCCAGAGGGGTAGGGCCTGGGTTGACTTACGTTAGCCCATTAATTTCAGTGGGATTTTGAGCAGGTATAAATGGTGTTTAGATCCACAAGCTGTAGAACAAATTTGTTCATTTAGATATCAAGGTACAGTGGTACCTCGGGTTACAGATGCTTCAGGTTAAAGATGCTTCAGGTTACAGACTCCGCTAACCCAGAAATAGTACCTTGGGTTAAGAATTTTGCTTCAGGATGGGAACAGAAATCGTGTGGCGGCAGCGGGAGGCCCCATTAGCTAAAGTGGTACCTGAGGTTAAAAACGGACCTCCAGAACAAATTAAGTTCTTAACCTGAGGTACCACTGTATACTCTTTAGTGAAGTGTCATATGGAGCCCATGAAACTCAAAGCAAAGAAAACCATAGGGATATTGATGAAGTTCTATTACAGCAAAGGAGCATTTGTTCCTGGTATTTAGGCGCTTGCTTAAAGGATCGAATCCATGCCCTCCCCAGTCTGAGGTTTTACAGAACATGGGCTGCAGCTGCATTCATGGTGCTCATTAAATTCACTGGCTCTGATCTAGCTAACTCTGATTTGAAAGCTGAGGGACTCACCAGCTCATTGCAACCTAACATTTTTCACCAGTTCTTTTCGTCACACCTAATGTTGAGGACAGCATTGCAAATTTGGGAAAAGTACAAATTCCACACGACAGCTGCCTTCAGTTCGCTTACTGATTCGCGAAGTGAAAATTACTTGATTCTCCCCATCTCTGCCTGGGACTGGCTCTCAGGGGACCTGTTCACATGCAGATCCGTTAATATATGAACCAGGTCTAAACGCTGGTGAAAATCATCGGGCAAGTTAGCTGTTACTAGCTTAAGTCTCCCTGATTTGGTGGATTTTGTCAGGATAAAAATGGCAAACCTTTTCTAGGCTGGGCTAATACGCCCAGATATTTTGAATGAATATTCAAGCACATAGATTTGGGCTGCTCACTCGGTAATTAATCCGATCCTATAGAGTGGGGAGGATCTGGATTTCAGACCCACATAAACGAAACTTTCCTCTTTGTGTGTGTGTGTGCATAGTGTAATGTTTGCACTAATATTATATCCAGAGCTGTCTGTAAGTAAAAACAGATCCTTCATGATAGGGAAGCTATTTGCTGAGTTGGTATTTAGGATTACGGCTCCATTCCTTCAGATGTTGCATATCTATTCACTTAGGCTGCGATTTTCCTCCGGGCGTCCCATCTGCAAAGATTCACAACGCCGAGCTGTACGAGACTTGTCTGTATATCATCCAAACTGCCAATAAAAAGTCATTCAGACCCTATACCACCCAGGAACTGGTGGCCACAGCAGGGGCTGATCTATAATACCATTCCTCAGTTGATGGCTCTTTTAAGTGTAAGCATAAAAGTATGTTGATTAAGCCTGGAAATACAAACAACAGCAAAAGCATTTATTGTTTGACCTTTTAGCATTGAGTTTGGAGCTGGTTTTAAAGAATACAGAAGAAAAAAGCTAAAGGATTCAGATGGCCATCATTACTCTCAAAGGACGTATCTTTCCCCTCTTAACCACAGTGAAAGGAATGGGTTTGCCAATGTAGTCTTGTCACACGGCATAATATTATTTCAAAGGATTTAATGCCGAATACTGTTCCTTAAAGAAACCACCCCACTATCATATCCTTTCTCGAAAACATTGACGCAATCCTAAAGACTTCAGTCCTAGACACTTACATGGGGGGGGGGGGGGAAGCTCCAAGTCAACACAGTGGAAATTGTTTCTGAGTAAGCAGATAGGATTGTGCTATAAAAGTCACCATTCGCTTTACAGGCTTGGGATGAAATATTTTGGTTAGATGCTGGGGTTTCTTTCGCATGATTCTTTTTAGGTTGTCCAGGTTTCCTGTGTACTCTTCAGAATCTGGAGCAATCTGAGGATATGACCCCATTGGCCCTCTTTAATGCAATTTACAGACAATCTTGCCATTATGTTTTACATCTTACTTGCATTCAAATTATTTCTTTCTTGTTTAATTTGAGCCACCCAGAGAACTTTGTGTTATGGGGCAGAATGCATATGTAATGAATGAATGGACGGATGGATGGATCCTACTTCTACTCAGAAGTAAGTCCCATTGGGTCTAGTGTGATTTACTATCAGATAAGTGTGTATACTATAGAATTGCAGCTTTACTCAAATAGATACCACCAGTAATGTGTACAGCCTGATCATAACACTATATGGCCTGCTTTGTACAGTGTTTTGAGAGCTAGAATCAATACCTCACAGAAGGCAGAAACTTTACAGTATTTCCTAGTGTCTCTTCAGATACATCATATTTCAGTTTTTCCTGCCACTTATACTTCAGTTTTTTGTGGCTAGAATAAATGCAAAGTTTTCACTTGGCCATTGCAATTTCACAGGCTGTGAGTCATGTGATTGCCATGGGTGCCTATTGGCTAGTGCCTGTGACATCACTGGTGAAGAACAACCATATACTCCGTTCTCATGCATGCAACGTTCTGAGAATACCAAAAGTGTTTTGATTTCCTTTTGGGGGGTTGCACTGATCCAACAGAAGCCCTGAAACAGCCTTCTAAAATAAAACAAAGCACACACATAAAACCTAAGCTGCTGGATACCAGCAACTATCCCTCCCTCTCATCCCACCGGCAGTTTCCTCCCATTTCACAAACAGTTTTTCTGTCTCTTTAATTATTTGACATGCCGTTTTTCTTTCCAGTGCTAAAGCACACTTTGGCCATGTTTGATTTTTTTTTAAAAAGGAAGGGGAACCTGTGATGAGGCCATTCTTCTGCAGCAAGATGGTGGTGTCCTTATTGCCATCCAGGGTAAATCTGGACTAGAGCAGAACACTGCTCTAGCATGAACGGTGAAGGTGATGTGAAGAGGTTCTAATGTTAGTAATATTTATTTGGGCAAACATTTGTGGGCTCCTTCTGGCCTGCACATTGACCCAAACCACATCTGCACCTGATTGTGCAAATAATAATAATAATAATAATTTTTATTTATATCCCGCCCTCCCCAGCCAAGGCCGGGCTCAGAGTGGCTTACAAGCAATAATAAAAACAAATTGAATGATTACAACTTAAAAACAAAATTAAAATACAACATTAAAATATGAAAACATTAAAATATTAAAATGTAGCCTCATCGCAGGAGGAGAAGGAAAGGAAAAAAGAAAGAAAGGGAGGGAATCAAATTGGCTCCAAGCCAAAGGCCAGGTGGAACAACTCTGTCTTACAGGCCCTGCGGAAAGAAATCAGATCCTGCAGGGCCCTGGTCTCGTGAGGCAGTGCGTTCCACCAGACCGGAGCCAGAGTTGAAAAGGCCCTGGCTCTGGTTGAAGCCAATCTAGATGTTCACCTATCCATCCTCTCTCCACAATAGGAGGCACTGTCCAGCCTTGTGTTCTTTCCCCAACTAATTTCCCACAGGCTCACCTATTTTCTGCAGTCCCTTACCCAGAGCAGGTAACGTCAGAGCTCCACCACCGTAGACGTGGTTGACCTCCCTCAGCCTTCAAAGGCCTGCTTTCATCCCGAGCCAGGGCAGAACGCAAGAACAATGGCTTTTCAGGGAAAGTGTGCCCAACAGACTGAAGTAATTTTAAGAACGGATTGGCCTCTTTTGTATTCCCGGGGTTTATTTTAACTTGTTTGGACATGTATATTACATTAGTTACTAATAGGCTGATGTGGTTTACAAAAATTGGACCTTGCAGGGTAGTGCTAGCTAGTGGCTGCAAAGCATGTTGAGAAACATCCTGACATGCATCCAGGAACATACCTAATTCTGCCAAACATGCTTCTCGCACTCAGCTTCCAGCTGGTCTGGGCTTGTTGCTGGGGATGGTCGGGGGGGGGGGTGGGTTAACCACGATTTGCCACATAATGACCATATGCACAAAGTATAATAGAGTTTCTCTGCCAGTATTTGCACTAAGGGCTGCAACTCAGTGGTAAAGCATCCGTTTTGCATGCAGGAGGGCTCAGGATCAAACACACACACACACACACACACACACACACACACACACACACACCTGGTGGGGCTCGAAATATTCTTTGTCTGAAATCCTGGAGAGCTGCTGCCAGTCAGTGTAGGCAAAATTACATTTCCCAGGGCTTTTGTTGTCTGGGATGTCGCTAATGCAAATTTGAAGGCACCGGGGAATGAGGTTGGTGGTTGTTTTAATCTGGAGTCAGAAAACAACTTTTGAGGAACATGCAGCAGTATTTGCAATGCATCTGAACCGTGGCAGAGCTTCATGCTCCAGCACCGGGGGCGGAGAGCAGGTGGGGGCGGGGCGCACTGCCCAAAGGGGCGTGGCATGCGTCCTGGGGGCGGGACGCGCTGCCTGTGGGGGTGGGGTGCCCAGCACGAGCGGGGGGACAGCCGCGATGGAACCCCACCGGGATTGCGCTGCCGGTGCATCTGAACCCTGCAAGTTGAGCAAGTCCATGTTCTTCAGAGCCTATGAACTTTGGTGATGTCTCTTCTTTTAAATACACAAACCCACCAGTCCTCAAGGTTCTTAAATTAATCAGCTTAAACAAGATTGTTTCCTGCATTTCACATGCTTGAAACCTTTCTCTCTCTCCCTCCCTTACATTGTCCTCACTCTGCATTTCTGTAAATGTTGTTTTATTCACAAAGGAGTTTCCCTTATTTGTGATGAACTGAAATATTTCAATAAGGAAAGATGGCTAAAGTATTGCATATCAAGTATTGCGGGTTGATTGAATAAAACAACAAACTTTCTTATATAGACACAGACTTGGTAAAAACAAAACACTAAAAGTACATATACACCGTTTTAAAATATATCATAATTCTATTAGCCAAAGACAGACACAAACTGAGATAGAATATCCCTTTCCCTAGTCTTTGCTGCAGAAATGAGAATTCTAGCAATTATTTGCATTATTATTTTGTGTCAGCCAATAAGAAACGGGGTGTTATTAAGAGAAAGTAGAAAACAGAATCAGGCATACATGAAATTTCCAAAAAATATGGCAAGGTGATTCATATTACTGTAAACTCTGATTTTACAACCATTGTTTTGATTCCTGCAAGAGGAAAAAAATCAGTTCCCGGGATTGTTGATCTGGAATCACCAAGTGGCTTTTCAGTAGAATTTTCAGACCTGTGGGTTGTTTTGTGGATTTATTATGTACTGCATCATGGGACCTGCAGTGTCCGAGTTACTGAGCACATATAGGGTTCATAGGCTGCGCTGGTCTTATTAATTTCTCTTGCGTCCCTCCAGACTTCCTCAAACCTTTCAGCTGAGGTTTACTGCTAAAATCCAGTAAATCTAGGTAGCATCTGTTCTGCCAAAGTAACAGGGTTTAGTAATGATCCTATCCGGCCGAGGAGACATAATTTGAGCATACGATTGTAATGAAAGGGATAGGAAGAGTATCTCAAGAATGGCGTCCTTCATACAAACCCGCTCAAAGCGCTTTATTCAACATTCAATGCCCTGCCTTTGGTCCACCCACCATCAGATATATGGTTGGAGGATCCTTGGAAGGACCAGACTTCGGGAGGCCCTCAGCTCTGTGCTACACACTCTATATGGTCATGCAGTCAAGCATGGATCCCATTTGAAAGTGGCGTCACTGGTTACCCATTGCTAAAATGGTCATCTGGGGGCAAGCTGAGGAGTGGCAGCATAGTTGGGTTGAGTCAGTATGAGGTAGTAGACACAGAGCGCCAATTGGATCTAGCCAGGACTCCAACGTTTACTGCCACGGAATCCACCTTGCCTCCCCTATGGCATATCTAACTAAAATCGAAGTGTCTAAACACAGAAGGGCTTTCACCCTGCCTCGATGTCATGCCCTCCCCTCGGCCGTTCTTGAAGGCTGATTGACTACCCAGAAGACAATGCTCCTGTGACTTGGGACAAGTAGAAACATTAGAGCATGTCCTTCTCCAGTACAGTGGTACCTCAAGTTACATACGCTTCAGGTTACAGACTCCGCTAACCCAGAAATAGTACCTTGGGTTAAGAACTTTGCTTCAGGATGAGAACACAAATCGTGTTCCGACGGCGCGACAGCAGCAGGAGGCCCCATTAGCTAAAGTGGTACCTCAGGTTAAGAACAGTTTCAAGTTAAGAACGGACCTCCGGAACGAATTAAGTACTTAACCTGAGGTACCACTGTATTCCAGAGTCATCCTTACTAGCCTGATTTCCCCACTACTTCATAAGTACCCAGAGCACACAGGACAATTTTACACCTCCCTGCTGCTCTCGGATACCGATCCTGCTGCGACGTATAGTGTTGCTAGGTTCTGCACAGCAGCGCTCGAGATTCGTAGGAGGATGACCTGTGCCACAAATCAGCTTTAATGAACATATCAGAGTGCTCTGTAAATGATAGTTAAAGCCTTTATATATCAACCTTTTGTGCTCTTCTACGCCCACCCAATATTCCTGACCCTTCTTTTGGATTCTTTTAGCTTCTTTTAAATTCTTATAGACTTTTATATTCACCTTGTCTAAATGCTTTTTAGATTTTAAATCTAAATGCTTTTTAGATTTTTAATGCTGGTCTATGACCGTAATAGGGGACGCGGGTGGCGCTGTGGGTAAAAGCCTCAGCGCCTAGGGCTTGCCGATCAAAAGGTCGGCGGTTCGAATCCCTGCGGCGGGGTGCGCTCCCGTTGTTCGGTCCCAGCGCCTGCCAACCTAGCAGTTCGAAAGCACGTCAAAGTGCAAGTAGATAAATAGGGACCGCTTACCAGTGGGAAGGTAAACGGTGTTCCGTGTGCTGCGCTGGCTCGCCAGAGCAGCGATGTCACGCTGGCCACGTGACCCGGAAGTGTCTGCGGACAGCGCTGGCCCCCGGCCTCTTGAGTGAGATGGGCGCACAACCCTAGAGTCTGTCAAGACTGGCCCGTACGGGCAGGGGTACCTTTACCTTATGACCGTAATAAAGATTTGCATTGAGTCAGTGTGAGAGGTAATACAGTGCCAGCCTGACTAGTGGTGCTGAGCCTGGTACTTGGGACAGGGCCTTTTCATCTTAAATCTGAAATAACCTTTCTAAGGAGGTCTATTTGGCACACAGCTGTTTGCTTTTAGACGGGCAGGGAATACAATTGTACAAGCTTTCCCTGAGCACTGCTCTTAAAAGTGTCATTTTGATTGCTGCTGCTGCTGCCTTTTAACCTGCTTTTAGTTTTAATTATGTGGCTTTATTGTGCTGCTGTTTTATACATTATTGTAAGCCTCCTTGTGTATATTTATGAAGATGGGAAAGGAGTGCAGAAATAATTAAAAAAAAATTTTTAAGATAGGAATATTTTCATGTGGGTGAACAAGGGATTATTTCAATGGCTGATTTCTTTCTGCACCACTTGAAAATACATTGTTAATTTAACAACAACAACAACATCAGCATTTTGCTTACTAATGTAAATGCTTGCTCTAAGCTTTCAACAAGCTAAAAAGCCCAAGGAAGCATAGCTAATACTTAGCACACATCTTTCGAAATAATCTGGAAATAAGATTGCAATAGATTTTATTGTGCTTTTTCACATGGAGCGCCTTATGTTCCAATGGACAGGAGAAGCTATAAAAGCAATACTGTTACAATTATTGTTTGAACTATCCAGGCAAAGTTAGGCACTTTAAAATCCTGCTCTTCTTCAGAGCATTGTATTGTCCTCGTCATCACCAAAAATTAATTCAGTCGAGATTAATTCCCTACTGATATATAAACCATGTGGGTTGTGGAAAGTCAAAAGCGCATTCACTGGGCATGTTGGCAGTGGCAGTCAATCATCCCTGTACAAGAACGACACTGTGAATTGCATGTCCTTCTAGTTTTTTGTGGCATAGCAATACTGTAGCAATAAGGTCAACTGAAATCAACCACAATTACTTACCACTGGTTACAATGGTAACGTACCATGAAGGGAGGGGTCAAGCAATACTCATTTCCACATTTGTAAGAACTCAGTCATTTGGTGTGGCAGCACCTGAACTTTGGAACTCCCTGCCTATTGAGATCTAGCAGGCGCCATCTCTGTACTTTCTGATGCCTGCTAAAAACATTCTCATTTAGACAAGCCAACTTAGATTCTTAGAAAGTTGAGGTAATTTTAAACTGGTTTAGTATTTTCACTTTTGTGTGTTTCAAAGTATGGTTTTGAATTTTTCTTGTTTTGTCTTTTTGTAAACTGAGGTTGTTAGGGGTTTTGCTTTTACAGTCAAGTGGAGTATAAATTTTATGAAATAGATAGGTTATGGTCTCTCCATGTTTCTCATGTTTCCAGTCTTCAGTTCTCCATATTTCCACACCAATTCACATTTTTAAAAGTCCTCTATAAATTCATCAGCCTTTTGGTGCAATTTTTTCTAAAACACACATTTTCCAATGCTATTTCCCCTAATACACATTCACTAACGTATGCATTCTAATGCACTCCTTGCCCTACATGCATTATTGTGCATGTTACCTAGCAAGAGAACTGCACTGCAAAATTCAAAGAAGTGCAAATTTTGAAAAGTAGCTGTGTTATGGTTCCCATATTGTCTCGGAAGATGAAGATTCTCCCCTATCCCCAATACTATATAGATATATATGGCATTTTTCAGCCAGAACTCAAGGGAACTCAGGTGGGCTCCATTGCCATTATAAGAGAACAAGGGAGGTGTTCATGGTGAGTTCTGGCACTCTTTTTCTAGAAAAATAGCACTGTAGAGTGTGTGTGTGTGTGTGTGTGCGTGCGTGCGATAAAAATATAGATAAAAAACCTTGTTACATTAATTTACATTACATTACATTAATTTACTAAAATTAAAACACCCTAAAAACAGATTTACCTAAACTCTGCAACTTGGATTATTTACTAGAAAAAACAAATACCCTCGCTTGGGACTGCATACTGCTTGTTCTCATTGTATTTTATTCACTGCTTTTATTTTCTTCCATTTACTGCCCACCCCCCGCATTAAGTTTAACACAGAGAGCAGAGGGTCAAATACCCTTGCTTGAAATGGCTAGTGGAAACCGTTTCCCAGAAAGGCAAATTTCAGCTAGTGAGGTTTTCTCCCCTCAGGCCTGCTCTACAAGATGAGAAACGGCACCTATGAATAGGACCCTTGTCCTGCATTGAAGCTGCAAACCTTATCAAACCACACCTGCTCAACTTGTGACCTATACCCAACTCACCAGAATTGTGTTGGTGGGCTATGGGGTCTTAGTGCTTGATGACTCTATGGTTGTTGTTTTTCCAGTTTAGGCAGGTAAAAAAAAGCAAGCCATTGACTGGGTCTGTAATATTAGGGTATTTAGAGCCCTGTTCACCCATTACTTGCCTGAAAGGGCAACGTGGGTTGTTGTTTTTTAGGGGTTTAGTCCTGTCACCAAGGTTACATGGCTCCACCCAACCTCTCCCATGTTGAGGCTTAACTTTTCGAGGACACCTTTTCTATCCACACCAGTTCCCCATGTGATTTAGGACTCTGATCTTTCAAGGGTCTAAATCACACAGGGAATCTGTTAAAACAGCAAAAAATGTATAGAACAAGTTCTAATAAGTGTTGGAAGTGTAAAGAGAAAGAAGGCACGTTTTACCACATGTGGTGGAATTATAAAGTAGTCAAATGCTATTGGGAAATGATTTATAATGAAATGAAAAAAATGTTTTTAAGATAACTTTTGGGAAAAGGACCAGAAGCTTTTCTGTTAGGCATTACAGGCCAGGACTTGCCAAAATAATGGAAGAAACTCTTTATTTACGCTACAACAGCGGCGAGGATGCTACTAGCTAAACCCAAATGGAAAGATGACAAGATACCAACAGAAGAAGAATGGCAAGAAAAGCTGATGGAATACGCTGAAATGGTGAAACTTACAGGGAAACGAAGAGACAAGGACAATAGAGACTTTAAAAAGGACTGGGAACCATTTATGGTGAATCTACAGAAACATTGCAAAGAAGTGAACTCACGAGCAGGGTTTGAGTAAACACTTACAATTAAGAAAATAAACAAAAAAAGTTAAGAGACAATAAAGGGGTAAATAATAAAACATAAGATGTGACTTGGGAAATAGGGCATAAAAGTGATAAGAATATAACAATATTTAATTAAAAGATCAAAAAATTAAGGTACAACAAATTAGGCAGGACAAGCAATATTTAAAGAACGAGAAGGGGAAGCTGAGGGAAGCCATTGGAGGGGGGGGAGGGGGATCTATATATATTATATGTGATAATAATGATTTTGCTGAAGATAAAATTGTAAAACTTAATCTCATAGGGGGAATCTACACAGAGAGGAAGGTTCCCCACCTTGGCAGTTAACCTTCAACAACATGAGGTTGGCAGATGAGCTGCGCAGCCTTAGGGGTGGGACTAAACACAAGGCCCCACCACAGCCATTTTGTGTCCATGTTGCCCCTTCGCACAAGTAACACGCGAAGAGGGTTTTTAAGAAGCCAAACTCCTGGTCATGTTCACACCATGCATTTTAAAGCACTCTACTCCCCCCCCCCCCCCAAGGATTCTGGGAGCTGTAGGTGGTTAAAGGTGCCAGGACTTGCTAGGAGACCCCCTGATTCCCCTCAGAGTTACAATCCTCAGAATGGTTTTAACAGACAATCTCTTTTCACAAGGAACTCTGGGAATTACAGCACTGCAGGGGGAATTGGGGTCTCCAAACAACTCTCAGCATGTTTAATTCCCAGGATTCTTTGGGGGAAGCCATTGCTGTTTAAAGTGGTTTCATAGTGCTTTAAATGTACGGTGTGGATGTGGTCTTCTTGTCTCTCCTGAATCTATGGGGAGTGTGGCTGTCTCCCACACCACAGCTGGGGGAGAATGGAATAAGCCTCCCCACACGCTGTGATCCCAGTAACAATTGGGCTTCCCCACACCTACGATCAATTAAAGGAAAGTAGAATATGTCGCTACACAATGTGTATTGGGATAGTGTGAAGTCTGGCTCCTTGGGAACTGAAATATACTATAGTGCCGTCAGATGGGTGGCAGAGGTTGCTGCCGCAATGTTCTGCAGTTTTTTTGAATATTTGAAAAGGAGGAGCGGTTATGATCTGAGATTTCTGGCAAAAGTGACAAAGAGGGGTGTTGGGTTCTGGTGCAAGAGGTCAAAGGGGGACAAAGGGCGTAGCCAGAAGTTCCCAAGATGATCTCAAGCAAGACACCTCTAGTATAACCAAACCTTCGTCAACCCAAGCACTTGCTGGAGGGCTGGAGGAAGCTATTGTCCAGGCATAGGCAAACTCGGCCCTCCAGCTGTTTTGGGACTACAACTCCCATCATCCTTAACTAACAGGACCAGTGGTCAGGAATTATGGGAATTGTAGTCCCAAAACATATGGGGGCCCCCAAGTTTGCCTATGCCTGCTGTAGTCCAAACTCTGTGGTGAGGCAGGTCTAACCCACTTTATAGAACTGTTGTGAGGATGACAAATATATACTGCCCTGCCCCCAAAAAATGTGAGAAAGAAAATAATCAGCATGTTTCAGCTTATATTGTACTACAAGTCATACTTTAATTCAGGCATAGGCAAACTCGGCCCTCCAGATGTTTTGGGACTACAACTCCCATCACCCCTAGCTAACATGACTGGTGGTCAGGGATGATGGGAGTTGTAGTCCCAACACATCTAGAGGGCCGAGTTTGCCTATGCCTGCTTTAATTCACCATTAACTACCATTCTGGTTTGAGTGGCATCACTTTGGTGTTCCACTGGTGCCATATGGTGATTGGCCAGTGGGAGCTGTCACCAGCTTTGATTGATTGGGCCCACATATGTATTGGTATTGTGGTGATATCATCAGCGTATGCCATGATAGGAATAGCTGGGGGTGGCTGTCATTTTTCATTGTCCCCCCCTCTTTTTTTTTTTGCTGCTGCTGCTCTTTCCTGTGCTTTAGACAGAGCTTGGAGAACCTCAGGCTCCCTAGTAGTTAAATCACTGTAGGTTCCTATAGGTATAGTGGCAGCACCTAGCTGGGCCATAGGATCACCCTATCAAGCGTGAACTTTGGCTTCCTTTGAATTATGCAACTCATGTTGTGGAAGTTTACTCCGGAGTAAATCACAATGAATGGGGCTTACTTCCAAGGAAGTATATCTTGTTCTAAATAAAGCTTTACTTTGCAAGAGGTCCTGCGGTTTCACTAAGAAAAACTAACAACAACAAAATCCAAATAAGCAGAGAATAAACAAAAAAGCAAGGGAGAAAGGTAGGATTCTTGTGGCTGGTGACCTCTCTCCCCCCCCCCCCTTCTTTCTCTCTCAGTATCAAGGGAAGCGACAAAGGGTTTTTCCACACTCCATAAAGTGTTAATAATGCGCGCGATTGTTCCAGATTAACTCTCAGTCCAAGGAACGATAAATAGGTGCGAAGCTTGCCTGCTGCCGCCTATACTTTTCAAAGTAGCTTCTCCCTTCTTTTGGAAGAAAACAAATTATAGAGAAGGGGAGTAATTCAAGCGGGCAGTTTTGGCTTTCAGCAGACAGGGGTGGAGAGAGTGACGAAGGAGGAGTGCACAAAAGGAAACCGAAGAGCCGGCCACCAAAAACTTTTTGTGGAAATGATTATATTGTGCCACATTTATTGGCAGCCCAGGCTGCCGAATTCAACCACCCCCACCCCCAACTCCGGCCCTGATCGCTCTTCCAAAAACTTAAGATCTCGGATCTCTCGTGCCTTTGGGCTCGGTTTCGGAAGGAGGCCCAGCCCTTTCGATTTTCCACCCGAACCTGCAAGAACCAACGTTTCATTTGGAAAGGCGAATCCCAGAGCCTCGCTGCGGGACACTCTTCTTGCAAGTAACGCGGGGGACACGGACGCACGCACGCAAGAAACTCCTTCTCTCTCAATCCCCTCCTTAAAGGGAGGCGGGATCTCCGGGCATTTGATCTCTGCGATCCCGCCCCTACTCCGGTATCCTAAAGTGGTTCCCAAGCACTCTCTAGTCCGGCAGGCAAACGGGGGGGAGAGGGAGAGAGGGGTGGGTGGGAGAGCAAAGGAGGCAGCCCACCAAAAGTGCAGCGGCGTCTTTCCCGCCCCCCCCCCCCCGCACGCCAGCCCCTCTTCCCTGCACTATGGTGCACCCGATCCACCGCGCTCGAGTCTTTCCGCTCCTGCCGATCAACAACTCTCCAGAGCGGGCAGTGGTGGCCACAGCAGAAAGCGACTCGGATCGGAGGGATCCCCACGTTTAATAAAAGTGAAGTTGCGGGAGGTGGAGGAGGGAGGGAGGGAAGAAGGAGAGAGGGAGGGAGGAGGGGAGGCAGCCAAGGAGAGTGGGGGAAAAAGCTCTCTCTGAAGTTTTGGCTCCAACAACCCCCCCCCCGCTCTCCTCGCTCCCCCCCACCCCACCTCCAAGCAGCAAGAAGGCGAAAGAAGGGGACGAAACGGGGGTGTGGAAAGGCTGACCCGCTGCAACGGAGCGGCACAAACCACCATGCAGCTTGTGTTATGGGCAGTGGGATTAAGCACGCTCTTCCTGCAAGACTTCTTGAATGTAGCCGGTGCAGCAGCAAGGAAAGAAAGGTTGCATCTGAGACAAGGTAAGATACAGCAGCGCCTTTTTTAAAAAATAAAATAAAAATAATTTTCTTTTTCTTTTTAAGTTTGCCATTGCTTTGCTTGTGGCGGGGTGGGGTGAAGGGGGTGTCACGCTTTTCTTTTCAACGCGGGGAGGCAAATCTGCAAAGCGCAGAAAGCGTTCCTAAGCAATTGGAGCTCCAGACGTATCCAGTCTGCTAGCAGCTCCGCCTACAAATATATGTATGCTGTGCTTAAGATTTCGAAACACTTGCAGCCCCGCAACATTGCTGTCGGTTTGCTTTTCTCTTTCGCTGCCTGTGGCTGGAAAGCAGCCTCCCTAAATTTTTTTTTTTATATAAAAAAACCAAAAACCTAAAACTCCAGCACTTGTGCCATGTGTACTTCTGCTGCAAACAGCTGGACATTTCTGTTCGCTCTTTTTGTGCTCAGTGTTTAAAGGCAAAAGTTTTGCATTGGGGAGGGCGGGGGGAAGGCTCGGAGCTCCTGTTAGCAAACCTGTTAATTCCCTCACCTCCTGAACGTTTCCTTCGGCTGAACTGAACTGCTTGGCTCAGCCTCAGAAGGATGCTGTTTGCAGTGGCCCAGCACTAAGTGCTTTCTTTCCAGAGCCGCATAGGGCTTTAGGAGATGTCAACCTTGCGGTGCACATAACATTCATATATACCTGTGTGCATTTTGCGGTGGTTAAGGAATTTTACGTCCCGTTTGTGCAATTGTGCTGCCGAGTGCATGTGCTGTTCGCAGTGCTTAGCATGGTTACATAAGAGTGGAAAGTTTTTTTTTCCCCTCACAGGCAGCCTCTGCCCTATTGCTCTAAACCGCCAGCCTCCTTTACCTTTGTGAGCGTTTGCAGAATGCACATCAGATATTTCAAGTGAATGAGGCAAGTTAAAACTCTTGAGAAAGATGGGCAGTGTTCAGAAAAAGCACCTTCCACAGTCACTTACTGTGTCTTTCCCACAGATAAGGAAATGGCCCCGCTATGGGGCAGTTGCTGGTTTCCCTTGGTACTGGATTTCTCACAGTCCCACAGGGTGGAAATAATATTGTATACTACACAGACGCACACACTTGCATCCGCTCACAAGGGATCTGTTTTGTTCCCTCTCGACAGCCAAACTGCTGGAGGCTCTGAGTGAGTACGAGATAGTGACCCCCACCCGGGTGAATGAGTTTGGAGAGCCCTTCCCTCCCAAGGTCCACTTTCGAAGGAAGAAGCGGAGTCTCCATTTGGACGCTGAGGCCTGGGGCCCAGATGCTACCTCCTCCTCCTCCCCATCTTCCAGTGCCGTCCAAGCGCACTATAGGCTCACAGCCTTTGGGCAACACTTCTTTTTCAACCTTACAGCCCATTCGGGATTTATTGCTCCTCTCTTCACTGTCAGCTTCCTGGGAGTACCTGAGGTTAACCAAACAAACTTTTACACCGAGGAGGAGGAAAGTGACATTAAGCACTGTTTCTACAAAGGACATGTCAATACCCAGCCCCAGCACACAGCAGTCATCAGCCTCTGTTCTGGGATGGTAAGTTAAGTGGCCTTCCTTGCTGGTCTTGGCTGTGGATGGAGTTTTGTTGTCACAAGATGGACAGCCCCTGTTGTTGTTTATAGGGGCAGGGGTGGGGTGGGGTGGAAGGAATTCATTCTCAGCCCTTGATTCTGAACCACACTTGGGGATGCTTGGGATTATGTCACACTTTTTTTAAACATCCTTGCCCCGTGGCTCTATTGGAACCTGTCTGCATGTAGGAGGAGTGCTGAAGTTAAAGATAAGGCTTTTAAACAAAGCAAAACTCCTGTTTGTTAAAAGTTGTTTGCTGATGGATATCGGAGCTGGCTGCTTTCCTTCCTTCAGCATCTCTCCCTCCCCCCTCCCCCCCCGCCTTATTTACAAAGCACTCTTTTAAAAAAAAGTGAAACAAAAGTTAAGGAATTGCCATTGTGGTCCGAGGCTAGAGCAGTAGATCAAAAATCAAAGGATTCACTTTTGAGGAGAGCTCGTTTTGATTGATGGGGAAGAGGGAAAAGCGATGCGGGGAGGGAGAAAGGAGGGTTGGGGGGGGGGCAAGGATCTGCCAGGAACAAGCAGTGATCATTAGCAAATTCTGGGGTTTTTTTCTCCCAAAGGTCATTAGAGCCAAGTCCTTCTCTCCCCCCATTCCCATTGACAAACACATGAGCAGTGTCCAGCCAAGGAGACTTAACAGGGGAACTGCAGGGCTCTGACGTGAGGCTGGGATTGCATGGGAGAGGAAGCTGGGAGGTGGGGTTACCCCAGACGGCTTTTTGGAGGAGGGGGCAGATGGGTGGGTTTGATGGGAGGAGGCTTCGCAGTCAGCAGAACCCCAAACAAGGGTGGTGCTCTGAGCCCGAGAGCCATTTAAGGTGGAAGGAGACAAATAGAAGCAGCGTGTGTTTTCCCCTTTTCTTCCCCCCTCGCTCCCCCTAGGGACGAAAGTTTACTGCTCTGCAACTTGGAAGTTTCTTGAAAAGTGTCCTTAAAGCCGGCAGGGCTCCTCTCTAGTTTAACAGGTTTTAAGTTGAAAAGCATGGCACGGTGTCAGACAGTGTGCGCAGTTCTTGCTAAGGAAGCCTGCCCGAGGATGGGGGTATATATTCAGGATAGATACTGCTACTTTGATCCAGTAGGTGGGTTTGCAGGAAGAGTGGTACGGTTCCCAGCTTTCAGAGCACCAAAAGAGTAATTTGATTACGCTGTCATTTCCCCACTTGGAAGAAGTCCTGTTTTAAGAAGTTGTAAGAAAGCCTTGGGTCCTGCTGTCGAAACCTGACGCTTATCAGCTTTCTGTCCCAGTTGCATGTGGAAGAAAAAAGATGAGAGGTTTTGCTTTTCTCCCCCTTCCCCAATCCCCCCTCTGTTCCAGAGAGAGAGAGGTGCAAGCAGCTAAGTTTTAGCCATACTTACCAGGCAGAACTGTCCTGGTGCTGGGGTTGCCTGGGGCAGTGCCCTACAGGTGTACATCAAAGGTGGGAAAGGGATCCAGTGACAGGTAGCCCGTTTTCTCCCCCCCCCCCCGCAAAACCATATTCCTTTCCTCCAAGATGCTGCTTGCGCAGTTGTAGTAAACCTCTGTGCCATTGTTGTTGTTGTGATGTTCTGATGCTTAGGGGGCGGAGGCAGTGGAGGGGAGGGAGGGCCCAGGGCTCTGCGGAAAGAGCCACCAGGGGGTGGGAGTGTGTTCTGCCAGCCCTCTAGACAAGCATGGCTTACCAGAAGAGGAGGGGGAATAACGCTCATTTTCCTAACGGGAGCTCAGGCACTGTGCCTTCCTACTGGGATCGACCTTAAGGGAGTCCAGGAACTTCCCAGCCTCTTCAGCCCGCTGGAAACTTAAGGTGGAAAGGCGAGGAAGACGTCAAGAGAGATCTTCCCTCCACAAGCCCCTGTGGGGAATGGTGGGAATGGGACCGAGCAGGGCCCTGTTTGTAATTTGATTGGATCCGTACGAGGGGCCACGTCTGCAGCGAGTGTCTTTAAGTGTTCCTGAGATGTGATCTCTTGTGCCACCTCCAATCTTGATCGTGTTTGAGAAATCCAGGATGATAACCTACAAATAAGACGTCCAACAAAGCTGCATGTTGGAAGGTTCGGGACAGATGAAGCAAAGTGCTTCTTCACTCAGTGCATATGGAACTCCCTCCCGAAGGAGGCAGTGATGATGGTCACCAACCTGGACCTTAAAAGAGGTTTCTTTTAGATGAATTCATGGAGAAGAGGGCTCTGATGGCTCTTCTGTGCCTCCACATATGAGGGCAGTAATCCCACTTGTTGGAAACCGCAGGAGGGGAGAGTGCCCTTGTGTTCGAATCCTGGCTTCCAACAGGCATCCGGTTGGCCACAGGATGCTTGGACTGGATCAAGCCCATTGACTTGATCCAACAGGCTCTTCTTGGCTCTTTTGTAGCTTCTTATAGAAATCCAGCCTGAGAAAAGAGATGTTTCTCTCTCAGTTCACTGATCCATGCCCAGTGCTGCTGGTTAGTCCAGAAAAAGTGGCCCACCTCCATCCATCCAAGAATACATAAATACCTCAAGGTGCAGCTTGTGGATGGGGAGAAATCGGTGATGAGTAAAAGCAGAACATCTGAGAAATTCCCTCCTGCTGGCCTGCTCATTTGATTGCACCTCAGTGGTAGAGTTAGTGTGTGGTTTGCACAATTTTTAAAACAGTTCAAGGAGTCAAAGAGCAGGACAAAGTCATCTGCTTACTACTTCATTGTGGTACCTAAGATTCTTTTTGGCCGTTGAATTTATATTCAAGGAGCTGCAAGTAGACGTTGTTCCTCTGTGGCCGGGGTGGGGAACTTGTGTGGTCTTCAGATGCTGGTGGACTCCAACTCCCATCAGCCCCAGTCAGCATGACCAGTTGTTTGGGGATGATGGGAGTTGCAGTTCAGCGACGTCCAGAGGCATGCAATTTCCTCATCTGCAGGCCTTCAAACACGTCACGTAGTATTCACCTTAAGGAATCTTGGGAAAGAGCCAACGATGCAAAGCAAATACTATACATGCCATGTGTACCAAAGCCACCCAAAATACAGGTAGACAGTCATGCAAATGCAGCCTTTGTGCAAATTCCCATTCTTAGCAGAAGTTTAGAAACAGAATGGCCAGGTGTTTTCATGTTTTGGAAGCCACCCAGAGTGGCAGGGGCAACTCAGCCAGATGGGTGGGTTATAAATAATAAAATGATGGTGGTGATGATGATGATGCAAGCCGTGCCTGTTGGAATCCCTTCTTCTGCAAAGCTCTGAAAGGTAAGGAGTCCTGCCCTCTTTTGCCCCCTTCTGCCCTGTTTCAAAGTTGTTGAATGAATCTTCTCTCTCCTCAGCACAGCTCTGCTGGAAGTTTCATTGTGTTATTTTCATTCCTTCTCAGCTCGGCACGTTCAGGTCTCATGATGGAGAGTATTTTGTAGAGCCACTGATACCGCCTGACCAGCAAGAGTATGCAGAAGAGCACAAAAAGCCACACGTGGTCTACAGACACAGCGTACCTCCGACAGCCGTGCCAAGGGACAAGCAGACTTGCGACACTTCAGGTAATCCCATATTTTGCTTTCCCCTGACCTTTAGCATTGAGTTTGCAGGAGGTAAGAATAATTTTGAAACCATCCAAGATAGCCCACGAGGATTGGAATCCTAAATCGGGGATGAAGAATTGATGGATGTGATCTGCTTACTTTCTAAGAATATCTCCCTGGAATGGATAACCTAGTCCCATTGCTCAGCTGAGTTTGCTTTGGGCTCTAGCATTATTGATTGCCCCAAGGCAAAGCTCAGCTCCTTTCAGGTCCGCCTTTCATCTCTTGTGCTTGAATTTTCCCTTTTTGTTTCACACTGCTTGTGGAGCTGTGCCCCCTTTCTCCTTCAAACTACAAGGGCACAATATTGCATGAAACTCACTCCATAATGCAGGAGGCAGGAGGGAAGGGGAGAGCTCCTCCGGCCTTCTCTCTCATAGTGTTTGTGCACAAATACATTTACTTATAATGTAAGTAAGGGATGCGGGTGGTGCTGTGGTCTAAACCATTGAGCCTCTTGGGCTTGCCGATCAGAAGGTTGGCGGTTCGAATCCACATAACAGGGTGAGCTCCCCTTGCTCTGTCCAAGCTCCTGCCTACCTAGCAGTTTGAAAGCACACCGGTGCAAGTAGATAAATAGGTACCGCTGTGGCAGGAAGGTAAACAGTGTTTCCATGTGCTCTGGTTTCTGTCACCGTGTTCTGTTGCGCCAGAAGCGGTTTCGTCACGCTGGTCACATGAACCGGAAAGCTGTCTGTGGAAAAACGCCGGCTCCCTCGGCCTGAAAGCAAAATGAACGCCACAACCCCATAGTCGCCTTTGACTGGACTTAACCGTCCAGGGGTCTTTTACCTTTACCTTACATTTACTTATAAGAATAAATACATAAATAAATTTATTTATGACCTTTGGGGTCCCTTCCAACTTTACAACTGTATGATACATGCTTAAAACTGAAGATACAGTTAATGCACTGCAGGCTGGCGTTGCTACTTTCATTAACATAAGAACGTAAGGAGAGCCCTGCTTCCAACAGTGGAGATAGATCATAGCCATGGTGGACTCTTGATAACCTTACTTTCTTTTGCCTTTTGTTCTTACATCTCTGCTGGCTCTTCCAAGATTTAGCTTCCCTGGATGTCACTGAGTTCTAGTATTAGGTAAAGGTCCATTTTCTTCACACCATGCATAATCTTATACAGTGGTACCTCGGGTTACATACACTTCAGGTTATATACAGGTTACACACTCTGCTTCAGGTTAAGAACTTTGCTTCAGTATAAGAACAGAAATCGGGCTCCAGTGGTGGGAGGCCCCATTAGCTAAAGTGGTGCTTCAGGTTAAGAACAGTTTCAGGTTAAGGACGGACCTCCGGAACGAATTAAGTACTTAACCCGAGGTACCACTGTATACTGATTTGGAAGACAAGAGCTGAGAGTAAGATTACCACTTAATGATACAGGCCTATAGAACCTTGCAAAACATCTCAGATGAGACCTCTTGGTCACAGGCTGATGTTGATCACTAAAACGACACTCCAGGAGAAACGCCCTGCTCCACTCTCCACTCCCATCTCACACACTTCACCAGCATCTGGCGTAAATATCCATAGTGGGTTTGCATGTGGGGAACCATCCACCGCTGTGCCAGGAGACAACTACAATGTTCCCGCCAGTTGCCTCATTGCAATACATCCGCGCGTTTATGAGAGAGGCATGAAGAGACATATTTGCCTAAAACACATGTATGGATTTTTGTGTGTGTGTCCACATATATTTGGGGAGCAGGGATGCCATTGACTTATGTTGCGCTTTGCTGTCATTATAGAATCCTTGAACCCCCTGCAATGCAGGAATATGCAACTGTCTCATACAAGGGTTGAACCATGGCATGATCAGCACAAACGCTCTCTGTCTATAACTGGATTCCCCCTGCCCCAACTTCAACACAACATGTCTTTTTCTCTCTGTGCGTCTGTTTGCATCCAATACAGTGGTACCTCGAGTTACATACGCTTCAGGTTACATACGCTTCAGGTTACAGACTCCGCTAACCCAGAAATAGTGCTTCAGGTTAAGAACTTTGCTTCAGAAATCATACTCTGGCGGCAGGGCGGCAGCAGGAGGCCCCATTAGCTAAAGTGGTGCTTCAGGTTAAGAACAGTTTCAGGTTAAGAACGGACCTCCGGAACAAATTACAGTGGTACCTCAGGTTAAGTACTTAATTCGTTCCAGAGGTCTGTTCTTAACCTGAAACTGTTCTTAACCTGAAGCATCACTTTATCTAATGGGGCCTCCTGCTGCCGCCACGCCGCCGGAGCCCGATTTCTGTTCTTATCCTGAAGCAAAGTTCTTAAGCTGAAGCACTATTTCTGGGTTAGCGGAGTCTGTAACCTGAAGCGTATGTAACCCGAGATACCACTGTAATTTACTTCTTACTGTCCCTGTATTCCAACTGCCTGGGTGCATTTCGGCCTAGTGCACCAGCATGGCATGCAGGAGAGAGGCAACCCGGAACAGGAGAGATTTGGGAGCTGTGAGGTGTTCGGAGACACAAACTACAGTCACCGGGATTATTTGGCGAGGAAGCCATGACTCTCAATGCTGAATAAGCGCTTTAAATATGCGCTTCTGCAGAATGAATACTGAACCTGAAACCCCCAGTGCTGGTCCTCACACTGAGTAGGATTGTGTCAGAATTTTGCCTGTGAAATAACTTAAGTCTCTCTTGTTCCAGGTCCCCTCTCTTCTGCTCCAGGTGCCATCTTTGATTGCTATTCGTAACACGATTCCAGCTTGTCAAATACCATGCTGGGGGTGGTCAGGCAAACCTCTCACATATTTAAATGCCACATGGAGGGGGTGGCTGTTCCCTGAGACTGCTCACCACACCTGCCTGTAGCAGCGTGTTTGGCGAGCGGGTAAAGAGGTCCCCTGCGCGTGTACTAGCTATGCACATAAAACAACCTTTTGCAAGGGTCTTTCTGGGTCCTACAGAAGAAGCCCTGTTTGCATACATGTCTCAGGTCCTTTGTGCTCACTGAGCATGGAAGTGAAAAGCATGACTGGCAGATGAATCAGTGGCCAGGGAGGGCGCTATCCCTTGACCTCAAACATGTTTAAGATGCGCAAAGGGGTTTGTTTATATGCAACGATGCTACCGTATTGGCCCAAATATAAGCCGCACTCCCCCCCCCCCAAAATTCCGACAGTGAAAAGTTAAAGTGTGGCTTATATTCGCGGGCTTATGATATCGCTGCTAAAACAGCCTAGGATGCCACCACGAGGGCTGTTGGGGGTGCAGGACAATGGTGCCCACCTCGTCCACCGCTCCCAAGCCTCCCCCGAGCCGTCAGAGCGAAGAGGGGGAGGCCGCGGGCAAAGTGGGCGGGAGCGCGGGGCAGTGGCGCACAAACTGCCCACTGCTCCCAAGCCTTGTAACTGCTGCTGGAGCCCTAGCAAACGGGGTGGCGGATTGCTGGTGGCCGGCCGCCAGTGCCGCCGCTTCCCGCTGTGGGCCTCTGCTGTCGGGGGGGTGGGGGTGTGCCCGCCCAGTGCCAGGAGCGGTGGGATGGCGAGTGCCGGCGGGGGCTGCCGGGCTGCCACTGCCATGCGATCCCCCTCTGCCTGTCCCGCCGCTGTTAACGTAGCAGGGGACGCCTACCTGGTGCTGTGTGAGGCGAGCTGTGCCCTCCACAGAACGTCTCTTGCCCAGTCGGCCCCCACTGCTGCTGTTAGGGCCCACCCAGCATGGAGGGGGCAGCTGGCGGCGGGTTGCAGGTGCCCGGGTGGGCCACCTCCCCCAGCTGCACTGTGTAAGGCTGGCACTTTGGAGGAGTGTTGGGGCCTCTTCCGCAGGCCCCCTCATTTCCCAGTGCGCCATGTTGGTCCTATAGTGCCACAATTTTTTGCTTGGACCATGTGGTCGCCGCCATGTGGTCATCTTATATTCGAGTATTGTCTTTTTCTCTCCCCCGCCCCCCGAATTTTAAAGGTTTGGTTTATATTTGGTTGCGGCTTATATTTGGGCCAATACAGTACAGTGGTGCCTCGCAAGACGAAAATAATCCGTTCCGCGAGTCTCTTCGTCTAGCGGTTTTTTCGTCTTGCGAAGCAACCCTATTAGCGGATTAGCGGTTTAGCGGCTATTAAAGGCTTAGCGGCTAAAAGGCTATTAGCGGCTTAGCGGCTAAAAGGCTATTAGCGGCTTAGGGGCTTAGGAAAAGGGGGGGAGCGAAAAAAATCGTAAGACTCGCAAGACGTTTCTGTCTTGCGAAGCAAGCCCATGGGGAAAATCGTCTTGCGAAGCGCATCGAAAAACGGAAAACCCTTTCGTATAGCGGGTTTTTCGTCTTGCGAGGCATTCGTCTTGCGGGGCACCACTGTACGTGAGAATATCACTAAGACGAAATGAAGCTGATCATTTGCCTTCACTATGAATGTTTGTGTTGCGGGGGGGGGGGGGCACACGTTTCCGCCTTTTTCTTAATGCAACTTGGTCACTTCTTTCTTACTTCCCATATTGTGCTGTATTTGCATCCCCACTCATTGAATTCAGCACCAATCCTTTTTAAAATCAAACCTAGCTCAATACATGGTTCAAGTTCAAGCTGATTGACAATTCTGAAAATGATTTAATTAATATCCATTTTATATGGTTGTACCCAGGAGATATACTCCAGGAGATAGGCACCTCCGGAAGCTGTGGGCATTTATAGATAATTTCAAATGAAGATAAACTTTTTTTAAAAAAAACTTTTTGTTTTTAATCATTTGTTACCCATTCCAATAGTCAAGTGGAATATTCTGGCATACAATTTCCCCCCTAGCAATTACTAGGGGGGAATGGGGGTGGGAGAGAACAGTTTGCCAATACAGAGTAAATAATTAAATAAGGGGGGGGAATCTATACTTGCACACCATTATTAACGTCTTTGTTATCGCATAAACAGAGAAAATAAAGTACATGATGTTCCTATGCTACAGGAAAAGGGTTAACAGCTGCCTCCACCGCTCTTGCAATTCTTATGAAACACTATCTTAATAATAAACATTGCTTTGATTCTTAAACCACTCTCAATACCTCTTTTCCAATATTTTTATATAGAACTTTACAAACCTGTAACGGAATCTATTTATGCCAACATTGTAAAGACACTTATTTCCCCCCAACTTACCATAGTTGCTTCCCACAGTTTCTCTTGTGATATTTTATGTATTAATATCCTGTGCCAGATGCCTGTGTGCTATTCCCCTTAGAGATGACGTTCATTGTTTTGATGTGCTTTTAAACGGTATTTGGCTCTCAAGGTCCAGGCATCTGCCACAGCACTCATCCCGAGCTAATTCTCTTTGTGTTGTGGGCAGGTAGTCTTTTGCCCAGGCTATCATCTTAATCATAGCTGCTTTGTTGTGGTTTTTCTATATCGTTAATCGTTCATGTTGATTGGTGTGTAGCGGGCTTGAAGCAGGAATTCATTTGATTCCAGTTTACTTAGCTGGGTTGACTGGAACTAGTAGTGCAAAAATTAGTATCAGGGGTAAAGCGAGCGAGTGAGGCAAAGCCAGGAGTTGTGTTAACATGTGAGAGGGCTGTGGGGAGTAAGCTTGCCAGCTCTGCTGTCCACTACTCGTTCCGATGGCCTGCCATGAGTTGGAAGCCGAAATCCTGGAGTAGGGATCTGCATAAGGAAAGCCCTGCAGGATCAGACCACAGGCCCATCTAGCTTCCTGTTCTTACAGCAGCCAAAGGAAGCTCACATGCTGGAGATGAGGGCAACAACATTCTCCCCTCTTGGGATTCCACCGCCCTCAAGCGCACAGGAGGCTCCTCATGTTAGAATCCTGATTTTTCCAGTTTGGGGACCTTCCACAAGTACATGGGGCTCCCCACTTCAGTCAACGCTCCTTCAGTTCATGGGGGAGGTAGGTGGAATAGTAGTGGGGGTGGAGTTAACACTCACCCCTCCCATGGAGCACCCACCCCATGTTACCGTATTTTTGCTCTATAAGACTCACTTTTCCCCTCCTAAAAAGTAAGGGGAAATGTGTGTGCGTCTTATGGAGCGAATGCAGGCTGCGCAGCTATCCCAGAAGCCAGAACAGCAAGAGGGTTCACTGCGCAGCGATTCCTCTCGCTGTTCTGGCTTCTGGGATTCAAAATATTTTTTTTCTTGTTTTCCTCTTCCAAAAACTAGGTGCGTCTTGTGGTCTGGTGCGTCTTATAGAGCGAAAAACACGGTAATTTAATACAGTGGTACCTTGGGTTACATACGCTTCAGGTTGCACACACTTCAGGTTACAGACTCTGCTAACCCAGAAATAGTACCTCGGGTTAAGAACTTTGCTTCAGGATGAGAACAGAAATCGTGCTCCGGCGGCAGTGGGAGGCCCCATTATCTAAAGTGGTGCTTCAGGTTAAGAACAGTTTCAGGTTAAGAACGGACCTCCAGAACGATTTAAGTTCTTAACCTGAGGTACCAGTGTACAGGAAAATTACGGCTGAAGAGAACTAGAGAAAGCATGAGAGGTGTCTTAATGGCAATCAGTAGGGCTGGGTGATATGGCAGTACAGTCATACTGGGGTTGAAGTAGCTTCGGGATAAGTATTTTCAGGTTGCGCGTTGCGGTGACCTGGAAGTAACGGAGCGCGTTACTTCTGGGTTTCGCCGCATGTGCAGACGGTCAAAATGACGTTGCGCATGCGCGGAAGCGGCAAATCGCAATGCGAGGGCGCGGGTTGTGTTCGCTTCTGGATGTGAACAGGGCTCCGGAACGGATCCCGTTCGCATCCAGAGGTACCACTGTAAATCGTCCAAAACCGGTCCATATTGTGATACCAGTTTCGTAATTTTTAATCTGGCAATATATCATGAATCGTGGTATGTGTGCTATGCAAAAATCACAATGCGGGGAAAACTGTGAAACCAGCCAGTGCTTCTCTTGATTCCTGCAGCCCCTTTTATCTCTGCCAGCTCAGCTCTCTCCTGCCAGGAAAAATCACGATGTGGGGAAAACCATGAAGCCAGCCATTGACTCTGCATAGCTCCATCCTTATTTCAGACATTGTGATATATCGATGTATCACAATGTTGAAAACCAGATATCGCCCAGCCAGGACTGGATTTAGGTTTGATGAGGCCCTAAGCTACTGAAGGTAATGGGGCCCTTAATATGTCCAGCTGTCCTTTGTCAACAACAAATCGTCGCTGCTTTTCGTGTTGAATATATGCTATATGGACCATGCAAGCAGTCAATGCAGAATGTAGGCACCCTATATATAGAAATGAGCAAACCAGTGATATTTTAGGGAGCAGGCTAGCAGGCAGGGCCCATTACTTACATCATAAGTAAGTATACCTGAAGGAGCGTCTCCACCCCCATCGTTCAGCCCGGATACTGAGATCCAGCGCTGAGGGCCTTCTGGCGGTTCCCTCGCTGCGAGAAGTGAGCTTACAGGGAACCAGACAAAGGGCCTTCTCAGTAGTGGCACCCACCCTGTGGAACACCCTCCCTTCAGATGTGAAGGAAATAAGCAGCTATCCTATCTTTAAAAGACATCTGAAGGCAGCCCTGTTTAGGGAAGTTTTTAATATTTAATGGTGTACACTTGATTGGGAGCCGCCCAGAGTGGCTGGGGAGACTCAGCCAGATGGGCAGGGTATAAATAATAGATGATGATGATGATGATGATGATGATGATGATTAGAGCCTACACAACACAAAACACTTGCTGTATGTGGGTTTTATTTTATTTGTTTTTTATCTTATATTTTGGAAATGTACATCCAATGTTTTTTTCCCTTTAATTTTATCTTGGGGCCCCTATTAGCAACACTCGCCTAGAGGTGTAAGAAGGGCTGACTTCTCAAGAGAACGGTACCTCTGACAAGGCTTTTTATTGTTTGTTCTTCCAAAGGTTGCTGCTGGACTATGCCCCTCTGGTTTCTCTCTTCCAGCTGTCTCTGCTCCCTTCTTGGAGATCAGATGCTGGAGACTCAGAACAGTTGGAAGGAACCATGGGATCTGGCACATTTGATCAGCAACCCTTGGGAGAGTGGATCAGCAGAGCATGGATTCCGCTGAATCAAAGGTAGTTGGAGGGACCCTGAAAAAAAAAAAACTTGTTTGGGGATCCTCCATTCTTTCACCCATCCAGTGGTCCACACATCTGGGGAGGATAATGAGGGCCATCTTCTAACTAGCCTCACATTGCTTGGCTTTCTTTAGTAACCCCAGGGAAGACTCAACCATTTTGTTCGTTACTTGACTGAAGATTCAGTAGGATAAGGTTCAGATCCATAGCTGGGTGGTAGTGCATCTGTTTGGCATGCAGAAGGTCCCAGATCGCCAGAGAGAATGCCTGAATCCATGGAGAGCTGCTGCCATTCAGTGCAGGCAGTGCTGAGCTAGGACAGTGGTCTGACTTGGTACAAGGCAGCTTCCTATGTTCTTACATTCCCTCTTCTCCAGAAGATGCCTGCATTGCCATTCATTATTTCCTATGATCCTCGCAGTGTATCTTCTTGTGCTGGTGTCAACCGCCTTGAAGATGTATGGGAGGCAGTGTGCTCCTTTGCTCATACTCCCCTGCTCTGACCTTTCTATTTGGAGAGAGTGGCTTGCCATCAAAAGAGGAGTGGGGGGCTGGCAGGGGCTATTGTCAGCTTCATCATTGCAACTTGGCTCGCCCCGGTCCTTTTGTGCGGGCCGACTCCATCAGTCACAGTTGCCAGCCAACCAGAGAGAAAAGAAATAATCTTGTGGAGTCTTTGAAGCTCAGCTGTATTCCAGAGGGATGCTTGGGTTAGCTTTTACAGCATTACTGGAGCAAACAGTTGCATAAACACCACAACTTTTGCAGCAAAGGGGTGAAGTGGCTCGAGGATAAAAACGGCAAAACTTGCGGAGAGATCTGCAAGCCGCATTCTTAATAGCTAAGCTCTGTGAGACGGGGAAGAGCTTAGTGTAGCTTAACTGGAAATGAGGGTTTCTGAGTACCAGTATCCAGTAAATATTTCTTAAACGCGATGATTATTTAGATGGTGTATAAGAACAGGGACCTTGCAAGGGAAATTAGTCTTTGTTTGGAACACCACCTGCACTCAAGAAATTATTTCGCTTTGCCTCTTCTTCCAGGGGTCTGTGAAACACCACGTCCTGGTGAATTTCCCATGACTCACACAAAATCACTGATCACATTCCCAATCCTCCCGGCCGAACTCCCTCCCTCCCTCCCCCCCTTCCTTCCTCTCCTCTCATGCATGGCTTAACAGGCCATTTCCTGATTCCTTCCAACACGTGTCTCAGTGGAACACTTCATCCATCCCTCCTCCCCAATGTTGTCAGAATCCCAGGTATGCCACACAGCAAGCCTGGGAGGGGGCTGGGCAATAGGGACATAGAGGGAATGGGCAGGAGACATCGCAGAACTTCTGATCTCCTGCTGCACTGGGAGATCTAAAGGCATGTATATGTTCTCTGGCTTTCAACCCAACAACCCTGGTTTGAGAGAAAGCTTATACGCAAGAGAGCTGGCCAAACATTGAAATGAATGGTTAAAGTCACTTGTGTGAGATCGCCATTTGTGCATCACAGTGATTGTGGAGCTTGAGATTGGGCTAAGGGGCCAAGGTCCAGAGAAGCCAATAGCGTACATGCCAGATATAGGGAGCTTTTCTTTACCAGAGTCAGGCCGTTGGCTCAGTACTGGAGAGCCATTACTGAGCGTGGAAGGCCAATGTGTCCAACTTAGTCTAAGGCAGCTCCCTATGAAACAACAGGGAGCTGGTTGGCCAGTCAGTGTTGTAGACTTCCACGCTCAGTAATGGCTCTCCAGGGATTTAGAAAGGAGTGCTTTACAGCCTGGGGAGACCTGGTATTCAACCAAGGACGCCCTAACGTTGAGCTACAGCCTCATCCTGAAAGGTGTGCTTTCCTAGCTTGTCCTCAGAATGCCAGAGATTGAATCTGAGGCCTTGTGGATGCTCTGCCACTGAACCACAACTCTTGCCACATTTTAAAAAACTGTGTGGTGTTCAGCTTCAGCAGGTCTTGCTGAAATGTTAAGCAGTCCCCCCTCCCCCAGTTCCATGCACCTTCAACCTTGACCGAAAAGGATAGGCTATTTAAACGGGATTGTGATGCAGAAGGGTCAAGACGGCAGCACCAGTGTGCAGGGTTTTGTGTCGCTTAGCGCTCCTCTAATCAGAGGCAACTTCGAGTGCTTTCTCTGCTGGCGTGTGCCAGCATCCCTGTTGAGTTGGCCTTTCAGATCCCAGCTTCAAATAACATTTGATCTAAACATTTCCAGTTATTGTGGGGAGGGGATGTGGGCAGGGAAGCGAAGGAAGAAGGAGGGACTGGGAACTTAAAAATAATCTTTAATAAAGAAAGGAAGCACTGCAGAACTCGGGAGCCTCGTCTTTCCTGTGAGCCACGGAGGAGGGTGGGCTTGAGAATGAGGCGGAGGAAAAAAATAAATTGGCTCAATAGTTCAGATGCTCGCTTGACTTGTGGGAGAGGAGGAGGAGGTGGAGAATAGTTTCAAGGGCAGGAGGTGTGACCCTTTGGAGCGGAAAAGGTCATAAAATGCTACCGAGTCATGCTGTTGTAAAATGCCGGATGCTCGTTTCATAACACTCTCATCGTTCCTGGTTATGAGTTCTGCACGTATTTTCTTACAATGTGTCTCAAGTATTCCGTGCCGGGAAAGCGACGTCACTCATCTGTTCTGCATACAGAGGGACCCTGGCACTTCCAGGTAGGGCTGTGGAGGAACCATACCTCATACCCTGGGGAGCCACTGCCAGTCAGCATAGACTAGATGTCCTGATGGCAGCATCCACTGTTCTTAGATTTTTATACTACTGGTGGTTTCCCCCCCTCCAAATCTACCTAGAGGAAAGACATTATGGCCTGGTGCACCCTTGGCTTTCTAGTTCCTAGTGGATGATACCTGTTGTCATTATGGTCCAACTGTTTTCCAGAATGGCAGGATGCCCTAAAATCTAGCATATACTGTCCAAATGTGGACCACGAAATCAGAGTTTGATAAGCCAAGATGTGCACTAGCTTCACGTACAGCTTCTTTACAGCTCCCTTTCCACATACAAGCCACAGTTAACTATAGTTTCCTGTTACATCTGAACCAGGTCAATGGCTACCAAACAAGGCAAGGTGTTGTCGTATGAAATTGGTTTTCTGATCCTTGATAGTTGTATCCAGTTGGCATTCCTTCACTGGCAGAAAGCTTTTGCCACCGGTAGAGGATTCCATCAGCGGAACAGAAAGGGAGGTGATGTTTGGCAATAGCCCCTTTATACACCCTGCAGCCCCCTGCAACCCATACCATACTTCTTTGGTGGCTCCCCCCAAACCTCTGGAGCAGATTTGGGGGAGTTCAAAGGGAAAGGGGATTCTTGGCTCCTCCCCATTCCACTGACGGAAGCCAAAGAGCCTTACCAGTTGCTGGAAACCACAGGAAGGGAGAGTGCTGTTGTGCCTGAATCATGCTTGCTGTTTTCCCACATGCAACTGTTCATCCACTGTGAGAACAGGATAGTGGACCATATGCTCTTCTTAATATTCTTCTGTTACTTGCTCAAAGTTGATAGGCATTGCAATTCAAATGGTGTGTGTGAGCCGTGTCTTGTGATGGATTCTGCAGGGTGGGACTTACCCCAATATTTTATTCAAGTTGGCAGCCCTGAATATATACATTTGTATTCTGCTGCATAACAAAAAGTTTTCTGGGCTGTTTACAATAAATAATTAAAACAACAACAACAATGAACTGCAGCAAGTCCACAACTTAGGCACATTTAACTTGTGTGCCTTCAGCTTTATGCGCTTGGCAAAGAATAAAAATAACAACAAGAAAGGAGGGCAGGGTTCCAGGAAAAATGACTTGGGCAATCCCAACCACCATTGAACCCGATGGGTTTTAACTATGCACGATTTCGGCTTTAGGTGCAAACCCCAGAATGTAACCCTCACGTAAGTTGCATCTTACTGTACAAAGTGAAAAAGATCAAACAATTAGAAAAGGGGGGGGGCAATCCCACATAAATAACAACAATACAGAACTTGTCACATACCCAAAATTAAAAACAGATTTGCTATGTTTACGATATAGCAACACTGAAGAGTTAGAATCCAGAATAAAACCCAGGCAGAGTTGAAATGAAATGAAATAACGTACTGGGACTAAGCAGCAAAGGCTTGGGAACATAAATGTCACCTTAATAGTCACTGAACATTAATAATGATGGAGTTTGGCTAAGCTCAGAAGGGGTCATATCCCCACAATAAGTGTTCCATCACAGACAAGGTCCTCCCTGTCACTGCTGCCACCAACCAAACTTCCAAAGGTTGTGACACAACCAAGAAGGCCTCATAAACTTTGTAACATTCATACAAGGCAATTAGGGAAAAAAGAGCTCCTTCAGGGTTGTTGTTGTTTTAAAAAAGAACAGAGGCCCACATTACCTAGATTATTTAAAAGGACTGAGTGAACAAATAGCTCTTCACTTGATGCCAGTAGGGTCACAAATATGGCTCCAGGAGAGCTTCCCAGGAAGGCTGTTTTATAACTGAGGTGCCACCACTGAAAAGTTCCTGTCCCTGGTGGTTACCTGCTTCACTTCAGCCATAGAGGGCATCCAAAGAGGATTTTAAGGTTCTGGTAGTCCAAGGGCCTTTCTGTAGAGAGGTTTGGGGGAAATAAGCTGGACTAGTGGGTGACTAGGTGACACAGGATCAGTATGCTACAAGCAGTATTTAAATTTGTTGTGGAAGCGCTGAGGAGGGAACCCATGAGCCATTGAGTACAGTCACACCCCCACTTCTGAGGTAACTTTAGTGGTAGGTATTCCCCTTTCTCAGGGGTTTCTCTAGTACAGGCATAGGCAAACGCGGCCCTCCAGATGTTTTTTGGGACTACAATTCCCATCATCCCTGACCACTGGTCCTGTTAGCTAGGGATCATGGGAGTTATAGTTCAAAAACACTGGAGGGCCGAATTTGCCTGTGGCTGCACTAGTACAAGAGGAGGGTCATAGGTCAGTAGAGTGCTACACATCCTTTGTATGTATGATGCCCCATGTTGAAGCCCCAGATATCTCTAGTCAGTAATAATGGGCTTGCATGAGAGATACAAGACACAGAAAGTCCTGCTCAGCTCCTCATTACAAAACCTATGGCTGGTGTTCAGAAACTTGTAGATTGCGAATGAGTCAGCCAGTGTCAAGGGGAGGGGGGGGAGTGTCAGGGAAAACTAGCCTTAGGAACAATTCTCTGCCGGCCTTCCTTACCAAACGAAGTGCGGAATACCTATGGAATACCTTCATATGTGATTGTTGTCACGTTTGCAAGTACCTTGCAATCTCAAGCTGCTTCTCTGTCTTGATCGATTGATTTTATTTTCCAATTTTGCATGCTCTCTTCCTTTTTTTTTTATTGCATTCAGAGGCTGTATTTTTAATTAGCTGTTTCTGGTATTTCCTTCTCAATGTCATGAATGGTTTTAAACTCTTGTTTTCTTATCAGTTGACCTTTCCTTGGGCTTACTCGGTTTCCTTCCTGGCCTCACCTTAACGATTCCCAACCACCCCCACCCCCCAAAAAAGAAATGTAATCCAAGTTGCCCTCATCATCGTGGGCCACACCACTTCCCCCTTGACCTTTGTTTGGGATTGCGGCGGGGTCTGCCTCTGGCTGCAGCAACTGATAAGGGTGGATTTCTCATATGTCAAAATGGGAAATGAAAGCAGTTGTCTGGGGCCAACTTTTCCTCCTTTTTTCCAAGTGGAATGTGAGGCGCCTTGCACTTCTTGTGCCTTTTAAAGCAGCTGTGGTGAGGGCAGGGATTGCAACAGATTAGATCTGAGGTCAATTTCAATCCTGATGTGTCATAGTTCCACAAAGGCTTGACCGCTCCAGCGACCTAACGCTGCTCGTTTCGTTTGTGGCTAGGAAAGGTGACCAGAGACCTCGCCTCCTTGAGAAGAGGTAAAGGGGTTGTAATCAAGGAAGGAAAGGACTTCCGCCGGTGGCAAGAAGCTGAAATGGTTCTCAGCACAGTGCCAGCCTCTGGGAGAATATATAGGATCTGACGCCAAAGTCTTTCTTCGCCTCTCAGCAGTGGCTGATAAGGTGGAGGGGAGACCAAAAGTAAGGGCTTAGTCTGAGATCCTTTTTCTCTTCTGCACTTCCATGAACCCTCTTCACTGAGGCTTCACTGGAGAAATCAGCTGGCAGATTTCAGGATATGTGTGTGTGTCGGATGTGGTTTGCAATCCAAATGGCATTTGATTGAAAGAAGCAAAAATCGGGGGAGGTGGGGCGGTAAAGATGTAATTCCACTTAGGTTCCACCTAAATGATATTTTTCAAAAAAAATTATTTGATTTTAAACAATGTAAACAAATTACAAACAACAATTTAGAGTCCAAATATTGAGATTACAGTACTCTGATTCTCCTGACTTCCCCCAATCCCTTCCCTGGGTCCTAATAATAATGTTTACAACTGCATTTCAACATTAATCCAATTTTTTATCCTTCTAACTTATCTATCCTTTCTGTTACTTTACAAGTGTGGTTAAAATCCTGTCGATGTTTTAACTTGCTTGCAGTGGTCTCTTAAGTAAATCATAAACTTTCCCCATTCTTTTTTAAAGTTTTTGTCTTCTTGATTTCTGAGCATCCCAGTTAATTTTGCCATTTCGGCATAGCCCATCAGCTTGGTTTGCCATTCTTCTCTAGTCAGGGTTGTTTCTTCCTTTCATTTCTGGGCTAGTAGCATCTGTGCGGCTGTTGTCGCATCCATGAATTTTCTGGTCCTTTGGTACCTGTAATTCCAAATAAAAAGGCTTCTGGTTTTTTCCGCAAAAGTTATTTTAAACATTTTTTTCAATTCATTATATATCATCTCCCCCCAAAAAATAAAATTACTCTACACGTCCACTGTTTTGTCACCTCTCTCTTTCCTCCCCCAATATAAACTTGGATGCAGTGGGGCGGGAAAAGTAGACTGTATTCAGAGATCCCTCTAATTCCTGGATCCAGCAAGAGTTACAATCTAATCAAGGCTTCTGATTCTTGGAATAGGCAGGCTAGCCTGCTGTTGAGGTGTAAGGGGAACCAAGGAAGGGGCTCTGTGGGAGACGGCAAATGGGTGAGGCCTTTCCCTCAACTCGCGGATATTCAGAAGGGCAAAAGCCAGAGTTTGGAGTGGAGAGATTACAGTGGTGTGACCTAGAAGCAAAGCAGCAGGCAGAGAGAGAGAGAGAGAGAGAGAGAGCGAGCCATGCCAGATTTCTGCTTGAATCCAAGGAGAAACAAGACCCTTTTGGGGTGTTCATGCTGTGAACCCCTCCATCGTGGGCTCAAGATCTATATATGTGTAGGTAAAGGTAAAGGTACCCCTGCCTGTATGGGCCAGTCTTGACAGACTCTAGGGTTGTGCGCCCATCTCACTCAAGAGGCCAGGGGCCAGCGCTGTCCGGAGACACTTCCGGGTCACATGGCCAGTGTGACATCGCTGCTCTGGCGAGCCAGAGCCGCACACGGAAACGCCGTTTACCTTCCCGCTAGTAAGCGGTCCCTATTTATCTACTTGCACCCGGGGGTGCTTTCGAACTGCTAGGTTGGCAGGCGCTGGGACCGAGCAGCGGGAGCGCACCCCGCTGCGGGGATTCGAACCGCCGTCCTTTCGATCGGCAAGCCCTAGGCGCTGAGGCTTTTACCCACAGCGCCACCCGCGTCCCTCCCAATATATGTGTAAGTAAACCATATATCCTAAAGACACTGCAGTCTCCGCTGTGCCTTGTTCCAAAAGGAAGCACGGACTCCAGGGTAAAGGCCTGGAACCCCTGGAATCTCTCACTGCTCGGAGATGGGGTGGCGTGCAACACAAACGCTACCGCTTAGCGTCTTTGAGCGCATCCCCGTAGAAAGGATTTGGTGTAAATGCCTGAAATAAAGAAATAACAGTGAGAGGCGTGCTTGAGTGGAATCTTTCGAAAAGGACGTGGGGTTGCGGGGAGCGCTGGCATATTTCTTTCCAGCCTTGCCTTCATGAAATGCTATCAGTTTCAGAGTCCACTTTGAGAAAGCATCGACCTGAGTTGGCTGCCTTTGTTGGCTGTGTGCACTTGACTGGGCATAAGAAATGGAACTCTTCGCAAAAGCCCCCCGTGAAGTCAAGGTTGAAACACATTAGCAGAATATGAGGAGCTTGGGTTACTGCAACTCGTACTATGTAGCTGGGGGCATTTTTTCCCCCTTTTTTTAAATGCCAGTGGCAGTAGAGCTTTGGTTTCCACTATCTCCAGCCATAGCAGCTTTCATTAGTTTTAATCAAAGGGTCTTTTGAAATCATGGAAACTTATTTATAATGGGTGCATTTAGAGATAAGCTGAACTGAAAAGACACCTTTGTTGTTATGGGTGATCTAGGACTAGTTCCACCTAGCCAGGATTTTCAGAGTTGTGTGCCATGGTGCTGTCACCTCCTATAGTGCCCTTGAGTGATGGGAAGCGGGAAAATGCACTTCTTCCTTCCCTGATAAATCCATTTTGTGGCCTCCTGGCTTATACTGGCACTGCATCCTCACCTGGAGGGAAGAGCTACACCTTGACATGACCTGAAGCATTCAGTTAGGCTACAGCCTTGACACTTCCTGTAGAGCGCCCAGATTAGGAAGAAATTCGACATTTGAAGGCAAACCTTCCTAATTTGCCTTTTCCAGTACAGTGGTACCTCGGGTTACAGACGCTCCAGGTTACAGACTCCGCTAACCGAAAATAGTACCTCGGGTACTTTGTCTGTTTTTCCTGCTGTGCCTTTGACTCTTAATTTTTTGTATGTCGCTTAGAGACTTTTTTCTTTGATATTAGGTAACTAACAAGTTACATTAAAACTACCATTATCATTAATTAATAGCAATAATAATTAATACTCTGGCATGCAGAATATTGCAGGTGAGAACTGCAGTGAACTTCTTGCAAAATCAACAAGGGTTCACCTAAGCGGGAGCGGGTGGTGCTGTGGTCTAAACCACCAAGCCTTGCTGATTGGAAGGTCAGCGGTTCGAATTCGCGCGATGGGGTGAGCTTCCGTTGCTCTGCCCTGGCTTCTGCCAATGTAGCAGTTCGAAAGCATGCCAGTGCAAGTAGAGAAATAGGTACCACTGTGGCGGGAAAGTAAACGGTGTTTCCATGCACTCTGGCTTCCGTCACTGTGTCCCGTTGCGCTAGAAGCGGTTTAGTCTTTCTGGCCACATGACCAGGAAAGCTGTCTGTGGACAAACGCCAGCTCCCTCGGCCTGAAAGCGAGATGAGCGCCCCAACCCCGTAGTCGCCTTTGACTGGACTTAACCGTCCAGGGGTCCTTTACCTTTAGGATCATAGAATCATAGAGTTGGAATAGACCACAAGGGCCATCGAGTCCAACCCCCTGCCAAGCAGGAAACACCATCAGAGCACTCCTGACATATGGTTGTCAAGCCTCTGCTTAAAGACCTCCAAAGAAGGAGACTCCACCACACTCCTTGGCAGCAAATTCCACTGTCGAACAGCTCTTACTGTCAGGAAGTTCTTCCTAATGTTTAGGTGGAATCTTCTTTCTTGTAGTTTGGATCCATTGCTCCGTGTCCGCTTCTCTGGAGCAGCAGAAAACAACCTTTCTCCCTCCTCTATATGACATCCTTTTATATATTTGAACATGGCTATCATATCACCCCTTAACCTCCTCTTCTCCAGGCTAAACATGTCCAGCTCCCTTAGCCGTTCCTCATAAGGCATCGTTTCCAGGCCTTTGACCATTTTGGTTGCCCTCCTCTGGACACGTTCCAGTTTGTCAGTGTCCTTCTTGAACTGTGGTGCCCAGAACTGGACACAGTACTCCAGGTGAGGTCTGACCAGAGCAGAATACAGTGGCACTATTACTTCCCTTGATCTAGATGCTATACTCCTATTGATGCAGCCCAGAATTGCATTGGCTTTTTTAGCTGCCGCGTCACACTGTTGGCTCATGTCAAGTTTGTGGTCAACCAAGACTCCTAGATCCTTTTCACATGTACTGCTCTCAGGCCAGGTGTCACCCATCTTGTATTTGTGCCTCTCATATTTTTTTTTGCCCAAGTGCAATACTTTACATTTCTCCCTACATGGTGCCCTCCAGAAGATGTTGGACTCCATCCAGCTCCCATCAGTCCCAGCCAGTGTGGTCAGGGACAGAGGGAGTTGGAGTGCACCGGTCAGAGAAATGCTGTGCTATGACAAGATACTTTCTACAGAGATACAAGATGCTTTCTACAGAGATGCAGACAAAGTTCTAATGGGCATCTGTTTGGGGCATCAACACAGTATATACAGTAACAGCTCGCTGCGGCTTACTGAGAGAACAGGGCCGTTGTGACAGGGAGGAAGGTGAGGTGCAGAAACACTGGCACCCTTTCCCTGCACCGACCTCCCCAATGCCTCCCCTTTCTCCCTGATTGTAAGCATCAGCGATCCACTTGCCAGAAAGCCAGCACAGCTTCCCTGCTGGATAGCAAGGGTAAAATCCCCCTTTCCAGTTTAGGTTTGCCTCCATTGACAGCTCTATAGATGTGTAGCTCCGTGGCAGGAACCCCATGTTGTTGTCTTGCACCCTCGCTTACATGACAGAATGTCTTGTATCGTGAGGTAAAATCTATTTTTGCTGTAGTCATACACAGCACCAACCAACACTGTTTCGGATTGTGCCAATTGCTTAAAACAACAACAACAAACAAACCTTTGTTTTTAGTTCATAACATGTGTAGCTGCCTGAAGGTATATTGGTTAACATTTGATCAGCTCTGCGAAGGCCTGTGAAATAATTAACTTCCTAGTTACTGAAAGGCTGGCTGAGAGTAGCTATAGAAACTGACCCCCCCCCCCCCAGTCTGTCATGAGCCTGAACTGGACTTGCGTCCATTGTCACATGTCCCATTAAATAGTGCAAAATGGTGTCTCTTCTGAAGGACACGTTATTGTGGAAACGAAGGGGATTAGAGTGACTCACCATAAGTGGTTGCCCTCTTTCAATTTCTCATTTTAGCATAACAATGCTTGTGGACACAGCGATTATGCATCGTGTAGCGTTGCCATATTGCCCGGAGAGCCAAATTTTTGCCGGGATTCTAGGCCTGCCACCTTGTGCCTGTTTGGGGCATTAGCTGCCTAGCCTGGATTCACATTTTCTTTTGTTACAAAATACATTTCTGTTTCAATGTTTTTTATGGAATTGTTATGTATTTTGAGCATGTGTGCTTATATTTGTTGTAATCAAGTTTTATAATTGTAAATGACTTAGAAGTCACTTGGACAGTTAAGCAGTATATAAATCTGTTGTTGTTGTTATCATTATCATTATTATTGGAACATAAATAAATTTATGATGTTATATACAGTGGTACCTCGGGTTAAGTACTTAATTCGTTCCGGAGGTCTGTACTTAACCTGAAACTGTTCTTAACCTGAAGCACCACTTTAGCTAATGGGGCCTCCTGCTGCTGCCGCGTCGCCGGAGCACGATTTCTGTTCTCAACCTGAAGCAAAGTTCTTAACCTGAAGCACTATTTCTGAGTTAGCGGAGTCTGTAACCTGAAGCGTATATAACCTGAAGCGCCTGTAACCCGAGGTACCAATGTATATATATAGAGGGAGAAAAAGTGCCTGAGATATAAGGGGACCTTACAGGCAATATTCTGCTCAATTGTTTAGTAAAGAAACAAGGCTGTGTTCTTCGTTCCACTGTTGTAACTAACAAGGAAATTCACTGCTAAGATTGTCAGGAGGTCATTGGAACAACTGCACATAAGGAAAGTGACAAGATTTCTGTACTCCTCTCTCCGGTTACAGCTTTTGTGTGTGTGCTCAAGGTTTCTGCCTTTTGTTTGGTATGTAGGTATGAGTGTATAGAGTTCATCCTCCCTTTCTTCCAAACAAGGGCCTTACGAGTTAAGGTGCCCTGAAGCATATATAAATGATACTTTTTTTCCTTTGTAAGGGAATGGCCCAGGGTATGGTGTGAAGGCACGTTAGACCACCACTTTGCTGAAGCTAAGCGGGCCGGGTCAGTGTGATTTTTGTCACAGCTCATGTCAGAGGGCAGAGTTTAAAGGTGCATGTCAAGATCACAAAAGAGGAGCGTACAGTTTAAGTTGTGCTTAGTTTGGGAAGTGCTTCCTATTTTAAATTCTAAAGTTTGCAAAATAATACTAGCATGAATCTTGATGCACGCTTCTGCATTTTTAATATCTGAATTTCTGAGAACTCCTCACAGGAAAGGCACTCTAGCTCTTGTTAGATGTTGTGCCAGCTTATGGGATTTCTTAATTCCATTATATGACTTTGCATGTATTCTTCTCTGTGGACCCAGTAGGGTGCTGAATATTTTCAGCCAGCATGATGTAAATTAAAGCAAATCTTCAAAACAAAAAGGGACTGAGATTCTAAAGATTAAGCCCTTGATCTAGAGCGACCTAGATACTCAAAGGCATAGGTGGACCGCTTGTGTGAGCATTTCAGTACCTGTGGAACGTCTACTTCAGAAACAGGAAAAGAGAAAAAAAACCCTGTATGCGTGGAAGCTCTGTGGTATGGAAGGAAATTCTGGCTTCAGGAAGAAATAATCGCAGTCTGAGAGAGAGTTTGCTCGATGAAACTGCTGGCAGGTTGCTGCCGGATGTTAGAAGGGAGAGGAAAATTCCTAGCCTTGGGTACTGGGAGGCAGCAGTGGAGGTGAAGATTCTTGCAGAAAATCCCCTTGTAAGTTCTCAACTGGATAGTTGCCTAGAGGCCCTCTAGATATTGTAGGAATACAGCCCCCATCAACCCTAACCACTGGCTGTGTTGGCTGGGGCTGATGAGAATTGTTGTCCAATGACATATGGAGGGCCACAGGTTCCCCAACTGTTAGAGAGAAACTCCAGACGAAGGAGTCTGCAAGGAACCTCTAGACACCATTACATGGTCCTCAATTCCACAGCGGTGTTCTCTTAAAATAAATAGAAGAAATTGTGTTCAGGGAATTTAGTGACTGGTGTACCTGCAGCAGCACAACTGGGCACCTTCACCTGCCCCAGCTGCAACAAAACATGTCTCTCCCATATCGGTCTCTGGATCCACAGCAAGCCCTACAACCTTCCAACAATTTGACTTCCCCACCCAGAGGTGCATTCCTCCATTGACTCCCGGGACAGACAGATGCCAACAAGTAAGCATTGAGTCCAGGGACTGGCCTTAATAACCAAACCAAAAACAATGTTTGCCAAGCCCATGCCCCTTCCTGGGTTGGCTGTGAAAGCCACTTCCGGAAATCTAGCACAACCCAGCAGACGTTTCGTTTCATTTCCTTGCTAATGGTTTCCAGAAGAAAAAAGATGTTGGCAAACTTGGGGGGGTGTTGTGTTGTGTTGTGTTGAAGTTTACCTTTGTTTTGCATTTATCGTGCTGCCCCTGTTCATGTGATAAAATTCAGGGTGCTTTTCTGGCACACAGTTCTTCCCTGCTGTTTAAAATTTAGCACAGCATGGACGATATATGTCGCTCAAAAAGCCACTGTTCCATAACGTAACAGGTACTGCAGTGTAAAAGGAGCATTAGAAATGCTACCATTATAACTAGCTTAACCCAATATACCCCCACCTCTGAGTGGAGCCATAGTGATCTGGGCTGCAGTCCTAGCCCTGGCTGTTGCCTGCCTGGCTGGACTTAACAGAATGACAGTGCCACCTCTGCATCTGTAGCTCTGCCAGCTTGGACAGAACATGGGTGGGCAGGCAGATTGCTTTGCTAGTCTAGGGTTGGCATGTTAATCAAACCTGGATCTGCCCTGGCACCATTGCTCAGGATCAAAATGTCCTCCAGAGCAAATTGGAAGAACATCCTGATCGGACGGGCAGTTTTGCGGGGGTGGGTGGGAGAGAGACTGTGCTTGTGCTTTACATTAAAAGAAAAGGCTTTTGTGCAACAGCAAATGGAGTGAAGCATCGTGCATATTTTGGCCCTAGATGACAAGGAAACCATCTCGCACAGGGGCTTCATGTGGGGGTTTAGACGAGTATACCTGAAGGAGCATCTCCACCCCTATCTGAGGTCCAGCGCCGAGGGCCTTCTGGCACGGAGCGAAGTTACAGGGAACCAGGCAGAGGGCCTCCTCGGTAGTGGCGCCTGCCCTGTGGAATGCCCTCCCATCAGATGGCAAAGAGAAAAACAACTATCTGATGTTTAAAAGACATCTGAAGGCTGCCCTGTTTAGGGAAATTTTTAATGTCAGGCGTTTTAATGTATTTTTAATATTTTGTTGGAATCTGCCCAGAGTGGCTGGGGAAACCCAGCCAGATGGGCGGGGTATGAATGAATGAATGAATGAATGAATGAATGAATGAATGAATGAATAAAAAATCTCGGTCTCATTCAGGCATATTTTCAAGAATGTCTCTTGTCTTCCTGCCTTCTTTAAAACTGCAGGGCATGAAAAAAGCCACAGAAAGTTTAAGAGGCGGAGCAAGACGGGACAGTGGCCCACGGCGAGCATATTGTCCGACGTGGAGGCGTTGAAACGTGGCCTAGCCTCAGCGCAGTCTCCTGCATCCAGTAAAAACAAGACTAGCAGCGTGAGGAGGAAAAGCACGCGCCGAAGAACCAAGCGATTCCTCTCCTACCCTCGATACGTGGAGGTCATGGTGGTGGCAGACAGCCGGATGGTTGCTTACCATGGAGCAAATCTACAGCACTACATTTTGACCTTAATGTCCATAGTAAGTATTAAAATCCCACTGTGGGGATTTTAAGTATGCCAGATCTGTGCAATTTAATGCTTGCCTACGAAACAAGCGGTTGCAGTGCTCCTGCTCAGAGTTCCAGACAGGCCAGATGGAGACTTGGAGTACTCCTGGACATCTCAGAGGGCACCTTCTTCCCCCTCCCCCCATTGCACTTGCACACAATGAACCCGAGTGTTTTGTTGCTGTGTTGTGGCAAAGATGAGGAACCTCCAACCTGGAGTCCAAAAATGTGACTTTTGGCTTTGTACAGCAGGCCAGAGGTTTCTCTGCAAACACACACCTCTCCATCCTCCATCCAGGCAACGAGAGGAGTTATGGGGGTTCAAGGGCACATCCTAGCCAGGCAGAAGATATTGAGGAAGGTGTGGTGCTCAGCAGGGCCCAGGAAGACCTCTAAGGGCCAGATAAGCAGACCCGCAGGGCTGCATTTGGCCTTTAGCTCTGAGGTCTCTCAGCCCTTCCTTGCTCTCAGAATCTGTCGCTAACAGAACGTAGGCTATTAACAGGTCAGGATTTAAGCAGCTTTAGGCCAGCAGCTGTAGCTTTTTGCACTGCAGGTGTTTGTTTGTTTGTTTGTTTGTTTGTTTGTTTGCTTGCTTGCTTGCTTGCTTGCTTTTTAAAAAAAGAGTCAGTTATTTGCTTGCTTGTATAGTGTTAACATTAACTTTTCAAAATTTATTCTTTTTTTATGCAGGTAGCTTCTATATATAAAGACCCAAGTATTGGAAATTTAATTAATATTGTTATCGTGAGATTAGAGGTCATACAAAATGAGCAGGTAATTACTCCTTCCCCTGTTCTTCTCTCTCACTCTCTTTCTCGCCTGGACATATTTCTAGGAATGTCTTATTCTTGATCATTTAAATGCTCTAAAACTGAGGAAAAAACATGATATGTCCTTCCCAAAAGCTCAATGAGATTTGTATTGCTGAAAGTTGGGTGTATGGGGCAGGCAGTATGAGGGAAGCTTGTCTCAGCTTCAGAGGCCCACAGATTTGTGTACATGGACCAGCAGTGGCTTTCTAGAGTTCCAGACAGGAGTCTGTACTAGATGTTCTACCACTGAGCAATCGCCCTTCCCTAACGATGTAATCCACACTTGTGTGATTGGGATAATTCTAGGAAATTTATTAATGCTTTGCCACTGCTGCAATACCAGTCAGAATCAGGGGGCCTTGCCCCCACTATTTGCAATGGCAGAAACATTCCCACTTATCTATTACCAGCAGCCTTGTGTACAATGTAGCTCAGAATTCCGAGAAGCCAAAAATTCAGGGCAGTTTTGAAATCGGTGGTTGAAATTAGTGTGGTTTTGAAAGATTGACTCTTGATTTTCAAAATTGTGCATCCAAGCATAGATGGAAACCTGCTCCTCGGTCACAGGAGCCATTGTGCGCAATTTGGTTAAGATCAGTGTGAGGTTTTGAAAGGTTCAGTTCAGCCATCTTGATTCAAAATGGCGTCCAACTGAATCCAAACATCTCCTCGCCGTCTGCAGGAGAGTGACAAAGAACCATCCGTGCCTTGTATGCTGGAAGGTGCTCTTCAAACAGCATCACCACATGGAAGATCCTCAACACTCCTCATGAGCTTGGAGCCAGGGAGCTCCCTCCCCAACACAGCTCCTCTCCCTCTGTACATCAGGCTAAATGCCCCTGTATTCCAGCATCCTGTTCTCAGCGGCCAATAGGGATAATGAAATAGGGATAACAAATACTTTAAAGAAATATATATGTCAAAGACAGATGTTGCAAAACAACATATATGCACGAGGGGTACCATTTCCTCAATTAATCACCCACCTGGAAGCACCCCCAATCGGTGCAAACCAATGCTTCCCTACTAAACAAGCTATTGCAATGTTTTCCCATTTCCTAGCAAAACAGTTCCATACAACCTAGACAGAGCTGCGTATTCCTGCTGAGGATTTCAGAAGGAACGTTCCCCTGCCCCTTCCTCACTGCACATGCCGTGTTTTTTTGTTGATATATTACTGAGCAATTGGGAATAATGGGACGTGGGTGGCGCTGTGGGTAAAACCTCAGTGCCTAGGACTCGCCGATCGCATGGTCGGCGGTTTGAATCCCCGTGGCGGGGTGCGCTCCCGTCGTTCGGTCCCAGCGCCTGCCAACCTAGCAGTTCAAAAGCACCCTCGGGTGCAAGTAGATAAATAGGGACCGCTTACCAGCGGGAAGGTAAACGGCGTTCTGTGTGCTGCGCTGGCTCGCCAGAGTAGCTTCGTCACGCTGGCCACGTGACCCGGAAGTGTCTACGGACAGCGCTGGCTCCCGGCCTCTAGAGTGAGATGAGCGCACAACCCTAGAGTCTGGCAAGACTGGCCCGTACGGGCAGGGGTACCTTTACCTTTACCTTTAAGTGGGAATATCATGGGGAGAAGAGGGCTTTTTATTTAAATTTTACAGCACCCATCAGTCTCACAACAGTGTTAATGTGTTTTTGGAGGACGGGAGAGTGGGGAAAAAACAACAACAATGCTACCTTATTGAAAGTCATTAGGAATTTGAAAGTACTCCACAAGTAGGATGCTGGTGCTGAATGCTTTTGAGCAGAGAGAGGTGGTTTGCTGTTTTTCTGATGACTACATTCAGTGTTCTTTCCTGCGGCCGTCCATCTCTGAGACATGTTATCAGGTAGAAAGGTGGCCCATAAAGGTAAAATAAAATGGTCAATAAATAAAAGGCACTGCAGATGGAGGGATGGGAACTGGGGAGGATAGGGAGTCCTAATCCTTTGACATGTTTGCTTTATACCTAGGATGGCCCTTCCATATCTTACAATGCTCAGACGACACTAAAAAACTTCTGTCAGTGGCAGCAGACCCAGAACCACCCTAACGAAGATCATCCAGAAAAGCATGACACAGCTGTATTGGTGACAAGGTATGTCACAGGCAGATTTATTTATTTTTTGGCCTCACTGTAATTGCCACTAGAATGCAATGTTACAAATCACAACTGAACGACAATGCATGTTATAGTCAAGGATAATTGAAATGTTGAGGCATAATGGGGAAAGGTATTATATTGCTGTCTAATTTTTTGGCGGTGATGAGAACAGGAGCTCTAAGGGGTACGGATAGGGGCATCAGGAATTCATTTCAATTTGCAATTAAAGGCGGATCTACTGAATATCCCCCTTTTGGAAACGATAATGCAAACAAAGCACAGCCTTCTTTCAGAATGTGCAGCGCAGTTCTCAAACCAAATAACGTACTGCATACGTGAATGGTAGTGGGTGCGTAAAAATGCATATATTAGTGAAATCAAAGCACAAATATGTGTTACATCAGGGGGAGTTGCGTGCAAATATTACAAATTTGTGCTAGACTTTTGTTGAATTTTCGTGAGGGCTTTAAAAATATATATATTTAAAAACTGGTGTGGAAATGTAGAAAACTGAATAAAAGGCAAGAAACAGAGAGGAACTAAAATTAGCCCATCCCTACCAGGGGATCAATATTTTTTATTTTATTTTATTTTTATTTTTTGGAGTGAGAGTATACAATCCTATTACTCAGCCGTATGGTCATTGGCTGAACCCAAAGTGAGGCTTTCTGGAGTTTTGGTGCTAAGTTTGCAATGTATGGGAGTTTCTTATTAAGCCCCACCAGTTAGCAATAAAGGCAATGCTTTCTCCTTTTCAGAAAAGGAGAGGTCTTGCGGGAGGGATTTCAAGCTGGGGTGGAAGTGGCTTTATGAATGCATAAGCATTTGCACTACAGCTGTGGCTGGAGGCTGTGATCTGACAAGTACACATCTCCTTTTCATTGTGGCTCTCACAGCCTCCCTGTTGCACACTATGCTTTAGATGTGTGGGGTTCTAAAACACAGTTCATCAGCTGGGGAGTGGGGTAGGTGGGGACAAGCAGCTGGACCAGAAATGAAAAAAGAAATAAAATCTACTTACACAAGTAGTCATGTATTTCAAGTGGGGACCTAATTGAGCCTTGGCTGTAGATTCAAAATGGGGGAAATTGCAGTAAGTGTTTGCCTTTGTAAAAATGTTCTAATAAAGCACCACAGCCCATCCAATGTTTCCCAAACGTGGGTCTGTAGCTGTTTTTCAGACTACAATTCCCATCATCCCTGACCACTGGTCTTTCTAGCTAGGGATGATGGGAGTTGTAGTCCAAAAAAACCAGCGGGAGACCCAAGTTTGGGAAACACTGGCCTGTACTAGTGACATAAGATAGTAAAAATATCAGCTGTTTTTAGTAGGAACTTATTTCTAGTCCTGCCTGCTCCAACCAATGCCATCTAGAGGTTTTGGCCTACAACTTGCATCATTGGCTATGCTCACTGGGGGCAGTGATAGGAATTGTATTGCAAAACGTCTGGAGGGCACCAGGTTGGGGAAGATTGCTCTTACTCAATATTATGAGCCACCTCTGGGTTAGAGGATACTAGCAGCTGCCTCCATGACTTGAAATCAGGCTAGATGCCAAGTGGATGGGAAGCATTGCCTGCTACCTTCAGAAATTGCACAGTTTGAATTTTACTCCAGAACGCATAAAAAAAAAGTGAATAGAAAGACCCATTTGGCTTCTTCTTCATTTCTGCTATTAGTTTAAAATAGCTACCGGTTATGAGCAATGCACAGCACTCAGTCAAGGCAGGGCCTTGGAGTTTTGCATTGAAATTTTCATTAAAGTGAGCGCTCATGTCTCTTATTTATAATGCCGCAAAATATTTTAATGTGAGATTATCAGGCCTTAATGATAGTGCTTTGAAAAATCAAATTGGATTTTTATTCCTGCTTTTTTAATCTACTATTATCCCCGTCTTGAACATTTGGAATTGGGCAGGCCACATATTGAAATTAATGCCAAGCAAGAAACCCAAAGCCATATAATTAAATGGTGTTATGTTTATTATTGTGTGTTCTGAATGCTAACTTGCATGGAAATTAAAAGCATCAAGTCTGTTTTGCTTTCAGACAGGATATTTGTAGAGCTCACGACAAATGTGATACTTTAGGTAAGCCTAATCTCCTTTTTCTTTTACTCTTTAAGGTGTCAATGTTAACATGTTTTTGACTGAATGTTGTGCGCACCTTTATTTAGAGAGCAAACTCTCTCTCTCTCTCTTGTTCTGCTTTTGATTTCCCAGGTCTGGCTGAATTGGGTACAGTCTGTGATCCATACCGGAGCTGCTCAATTAGTGAAGACAGTGGACTAAGTACTGCTTTTACGATTGCACATGAACTTGGCCATGTGTATGTTCTATAAAAACATAGATATATTTAAAAATAACAGCATTGGGAGAGATATGTAAACTATATAGCTTACATGGGGATTCAAGTGATTGTTCTGGTTTACAAACATTCTTTTGGAACCTGAACGTCTGATGGGGCTTCAGTGGCTTCTGATTGGCTGCAGGAGCTTCCTGCAGCCGATCAGAAGCCGTGATTTGGTTTTCAGATGTTTTGTAAGTCGAATGGACTTCTGGAATGGATTCTGTTCGACTTCCAAGGTACAGCTGTATATGCCAATATTGGCTTGGATCCAAACTTTCCCCTTGCAAACTGAAGAGTTATAGAACAGGGCCTTCCTCTCCCCTCTGCATCCCCCTGACCTCTCCAAAAAACTGATTAAGGGAGCTGGGGGACCCTTGAAAATGGTGTGTGATATGGCACTGGGAACTGTAAATAGATGGGAGAGTTGATTTGATTATTTAATTTCTATGCCACTTAATTTATTAAAAACAGCTGTAAGTGGTGTACAGAAACCTGAAGCAAAACCAGACAACTTCAACAGAATATTACAAAAATAAACAGTTACATATGATAATGGTAGATTAATACAGAGTTACTAATATATATAAATCAACATTAATTCAGTTCCCTTCTGACACTCCCTCCTTCTCAGCCACCAGGGTCGAAACAAACTCTCCACTGCCAGATGGCAGAAATCAATCCACTGCTCCCTTATGTGAATGAAGGAGCGAGCTAGGGTTCAGGGCAATGTTTTCTCAATGTTTGAAATTGTGGTATGGGCATTAAATACTGTAGTGGGAAATTTTTTGAAAAATTAGAAAATGAATACTAAATTTTTTGGTGCTGGGTGACTGTAGACTATTATTTACTACACTATTGATGCTGCTAGACTTATTAGCAGAGCATGTTGCCACATGTAAAGTTGGTGACACAGTCCTGCCACAAGGTGGGACAATTTTTGCTTTTCTGGATTTCTGATTGGGTAATGCAATAAACAACAGTTTCCCCTTGTGGTTGTTTTGGTAAAGCATGCAAAATGTCTGCCCTTCTCCACCGCCCCAGATCATTAGTTACGTGTCCTGACAGTGCTTCATCAAGAATTTTATATATATTAAAAATTCATTTGCATAGCTTGCTTTACTACTTAAAAACCTATGGAGTGCCTACGCACTCTGTTAGGCATATAGTCACCCTTTGATTTCCAAAGCAGAAAGTCCAAAACATCTGAAATAATATTGCTTGCTTGCCAATGGAGAACTGGAAATTGTTGTTTTGGAGATGAGGCAGGAGACCCCTCACATGGGCCGTAATCTCTGAACACAGCCCTAGGAGAAACCCCTGTTTATGTAGGAATTCTGTAAGCCTTTGCTCCATAATTCCCACCCAGAGCACTCTGAATGAAATGATTTTACTAGATGACCCCTTTCGTTTCTAACATTCTATGATTCTAAGTAAGGGAGTTGGCAAAGCTTTTGGCTCCCTTCCGCTGAAATCCCTTATGTGTGCAAGGGTTTTTAACTTTTCCTCCTTTTTAAAATTCACGTTAAACACATTGGCCACTGTATGCTGTCTCTTGTAGATTTAACATGCCTCACGACGACAACAATAAGTGCAAAGAAGACGGAGGGAAAAACCAGCAACACGTGATGGCTCCCACCCTGAACTACAACACCAACCCTTGGATGTGGTCAAAATGTAGCCGGAAATATATCACAGAATTTCTAGAGTAAAGCCTTAATGACTACTTCATAGATTCCTGAGTTTGTGTGAAATTGCCTGCTTATGAATGCATGCTTAGCAGAGGGGGCGGAGCAGCGGGGGGGTGGGGTGGAATGCAAATATACATTACATGCACACTGTGGATTCGTTTGCTCATATTACGAGTTTGTGAATCAAAAGGTCCCGGCGCTTGGTCCATTCATACCGCATTGTCGCAACTTTTCCTTGGCAAAAATATAAGAATACAAGAGGAGGGCTGTGCTGAATCAAGCCCAAGGCCCAACTAATCTAGCATCCTGTTCTCACCATAGCCTGAAAGATGCCCGCGAGAAGCCTGTAAACAGGACCCAAGAACTCTCCCCGCTTGTGATTCCTAGCAAATGGTATACAGAGGTAGACTGCATCTGACATCATGGCCAGCAGCAATTGATATCAGTGCTGCTCTCCATGATGAGCAGAACAAAAGAAAGGGAGGGTGTTAAAGGTACAAGCAAAGTGTACCAGCCACAAAAGAGAAAAATTCTGGTGATTGCAAGCAAAAAACCTTGTAGTGTATCCTCAAACCCTAAAGGAAGGTTCCTGCTCTCCTCCATCAGGTCATTCAATCACTGTCTCTCTTTCTGTTTTTCTTTTCCATCTGATACTCAACATTCCACAACTGTCAAGCATGCTCAGTCCTTAATTGGGCCTTTCCTAGTTCTTATTGGTGTTTTTCAAGTTAAGGCTTTCTTATAGCTTTCCTGCACTTCTACAGCCTCTGGGGTTCCCTTGAGCATGCAGATACCTCCCTCCCTCTTGTTTTTCCCCCCAGTGTCCTTATTTTGGCTATAATCCTGTCAACGCTTGAGTTTGCGGTTAGAAGGAGTGATAAAGAGGTTCAGTGGTTTGTGATGCAAAACACTCTTAATTGTAGAAGTGGGCAATAAAAAAACAATCACCGTGAGTGATGGCGAAAACCCACATGAGTGTTGTATCCAGCAACTCACCAAAGGAAAATGAGCTACTGGGTTGTATTACTGGGTTATCATCTGATCCTCTTTCTTCACATGTGTACAGCACTCTTCCAAGAGTGCCACATGGGGGTGCTTTTCCAACATGATTCCACATGTGAAAATTTAGCGGGTGGGAAACAGGCCAAAATTATGTCGTGAGGCTGCGCACACAACATACTTTTAAAGCACACCCACACCCAAGAATCCTGGGGATTAGTTTACCCCCTTACGGAGCTACAATTCCCTTAACACACTGCAGTTCCCACAATTCCTTTGCAGGGAGGAAAATGTGCTTTAAATGTATGGGGTGTATGCAGCCCCCCCCCCCCCAGTTTTCGAAGCCCTACTGTGCACTAAGATGCATTTGAGAACAGCGGCCAGCTGTTCGCTTTCTGCCAGTCTAAAAGCAATATTCTCCAACCCTAAAAGGCGAACTCTGCAACTGTACATTACTTTATAGAATAAAGAAATCAAAGTTTCTTTCTCGGGCAGTTTCTCATCAGCATAAGAGGGTGACAGGTGATTTGAGGCAGCTTACGCTGTCTTTAGGTTCTCTGTTTTAATTGTGGAATGATGACTGCTAGATGGGAGGGTTGGCCTCATAGCGTATGTCTGATGTGTATTGTTTTTAATATTCAGTTGGAAGTCGCCCAGAGTGGCTGGGGAAACCTAGCCAGATGGGCGGGGTATAAATAAATTATTATTATTATTATTATCATCATTATTATTATTATTATTGGCAGCTGGGGGGGAACTGAGAAGAGTAGGATGTTATTTTTACCTTCCACTCTCACTTAACTTTTGGTTCCAGCCTTTAGAAGACAGCCTTGTGCACCTCTTAAACCCCTCTCTACTGCTATAAGTTACAGTGGTACCTCAGGTTACATACGCTTCAGGTTATAGACTCCGCTAACCCAGAAATAGTACCTCGGGTTAAGAACTTTGCTTCAGGATGAGAACAGAAATCGTGCTCCGGCGGCGCGGCGGCAGCAGGAGGCCCCATTAGCTAAAGTGGTGCTTCAGGTTAAGAACAGTTTCAGGTTAAGTACGGACCTTCGGAATGAATTAAGTACTTAACCTGAGGTACCACTGTACAGAGGGACGCGGGTGGCACTGTGGGTAAAAGCCTCAGCGCCTAGGGCTTGCCGATCGAAAGGTCGGCGGTTCGAATCCCCGCGGCGGGGTGCGCTCCCGTTGCTTGGTCCCAGCGCCTGCCAACCTAGCAGTTCGAAAGCACCTTCGGGTGCAAGTAGATAAATAGGGACCGCTTACTGGCGGGAAGGTAAACGGCGTTTCCGTGTGCTGCGCTGGCTCGCCAGATGCAGCTTTGTCACGCTGGCCACGTGACCCGGAAGTGTCTCCGGACAGCGCTGGCCCTCAGCCTCTTGAGTGAAATGGGCGCACAACCCTAGAGTCTGTCAAGACTGGCCCGTATGGGCAGGGGTACCTTTACCTTTTTACCACTGTACAGAAATATTATGTCAAAATTAATTTTTTGTTGGTCTTTGTGAGCAAGTGGTTATCATGCAGTGAAGCAACTTTATGACACGACTGTGGTCCTTTAATAGATTACTCTTTTTATAAATGGGCTTTATGAGGGTTGGTAAGCTTAAGTGGCCTTATGCTGTATGTTACTATTCCGTGCTAATAATACTCTATTCACTAACCATTGAGAGATTTTTAGAATGATCTTAACCGACTTCTCAAGTGCAGCTGTGGAGATAAATGTCACATTTTTCATTCTAGCACTGGTTATGGGGAGTGTTTGCTTGATGAACCTTCACCGAGAAAGTATGCGTTGCCTCAACAACTTCCAGGATACATATATGATGTCAATAAGCAGTGTGAGTTAATATTTGGGCCTGGAGCTAAGGTTTGCCCCTACATGGTAAGAACACTTTTTTTAAAAAAAAACAAACTTGCTTTGAGTATGAAATACTGATAGGCACATTTTGAATAAGATGCATGCATGTGTTTTGTATGTGAGATTCCTAAATGAGACAAATCCTTGTTGTTGAAAAAGATTGCAGCCTTTCAGTCATTTTGGATTCGAAGCTTTACAGTGTGAGTCTTACACACACACACACACACACACACACACACACAGGAAAACCACTTTCCCAGGTCCTCTCACATGGCTGTGGTATTATTATTATTATTATTAATAGTAGTAGTAGTAATAGTAGTATTAATACTTACAGACCACCCTTCACCAAATGGCTCCAGGGACGTTACAAGAATTTAGAATTAGAATTAGTAATTAGAATTTCGAATTCTAATATACTAACATTAAAATCATAAAATTGCAGCAAGAAAACCAATAGCAAATACTGTATGTGTTTGAATGCCACAATGAATGGGTCGGGTCAATCTTGTGGACCTTTCTTACCCAGTCAGCACCCTACTTCCTTACAGAGTGCTGATCAGATGTTGGAAATCCATGCAGTCTGCCCAGTCCCTGTATTTGGGTTGTTCATGTTCATTACACAGCCATGTGAGAGATGCCTCTGGGTAGGTGTGTAAATGGGGCCTGCTTGAGTAGCAACATTTAAGCTTACAGGCAATATTAGGTAACTTCAGTCTACAAGCACAATATGTGGTAAAACTTGTGCCCAATTTTAAATTTGCCGGGTGAAGGGAGAGGAAACATGATAGGATTTGGAAGGACTGATGTCGCAGAAATCCCTGTTTATATCACTAAATTCTGACCTAGAGCAGGTTCTGCATGCTGCTACAGGAAGAACTTAAAATTTTATATAATTGTTCCAAATTAGGAATCACAGAGGGGAAATGGCTTATCCACATATTTTAATAGTAATAGAGTTGGAATGTAAGACAGTCTCATTGTTAACTGTGATTGCCAACCTGATTTTCTTTCTACGCTTCAGGGGCTCCATACTGCAAATGATATTGCTGATCTTAAAATCAGCAAATGATATTGCTGATCTCTCCTTGCTCTCTCCTGCCCCTAGAATACTCCCTTTTTGACGCTTTAATGCTTTAAGTTCCCCTGGCTGAGCCTCAGCTGAGCCAGGGTGAGTGTCTTACACAGCAAAGCCCCAGCTGAGCCAGGAAACCCAAGATCCACTGAATCCAAACTCTCCCACCCGAGTGAATCTTAGGTTTGGACTGAGCTGTTGGCTACTAACCCGGCCGCTGAAATCCGTGGTTAAGGCACTTAAGCAGAAAGCTTCTACGTTTGCAGCCAGAGCCCGAGTCATCTTCCCCTGCTTTATTGCGTTCGTTGTTTACACACGATGGTAACAACACCAGGGAGATAATCTAAACTATGTCTCTGGGCTATGATGTATGTTGGGTTGGCTGTTCAGTAATGCTGAGACTTTTTGAACTCACTTAAGCAGAAGCAGTGCAGGAGACTCTGGTGCATCAATGCTGATGGAGCACATAAAGGATGTCGGACTCAACACACGCCATGGGCTGATGGGACGGAATGTGGCCAGGGCAAGGTTTGTTTCAGCTCCTTGACTCTTTCTTGCTAACCCCAAACACGTGAGCCGTAATGCCTCCAAGCATGGCCATGGGACATTGCTAGCCTTATCCTCCATGAATTTGCCTAATCCTCTTTTAGAAGCATTAGATGATGATGGGAATTGTAGTCCAAAAGCAGCTGGAGACCTAAGTTTGGGAAACCCCGATCTAAACTAAAAAGCCCCAAATGTTGTAACCTTTGGGGAGTTGCTCCATCTCCTTGACCATATTTGGCTGCCATTTTCCGAAGCTTTCTCAACTCTACGATACCCTTTTTAAGGGGAGGCGACCGGAACTGTACACAATATTTCAAGTGTGGTCATGCCATGGTTGTTGTTGTTGTTTAGTCATTTAGTCATGTCCGACTCTTCATGACCCCATGGACTAGAGCACGCCAGGCACTCCTGTCTTCCACTGCCTCCCGCAGTTTGGTCAAACTCATGCTGGTAGCTTCGAGAACACTATCCAACCATCTCGTCCTCTGTCGTCCCCTTCTCCTTGTGCCTCCTTGTGATCTTTCCCAACATCAGGGTCTTTTCCAGGGAGTCTTCTCTTCTCGTGAGGTGGCCAAAGTATTGGAGCCTCAGCTTCAGGATCTGTCCTTCCAGTGAGCACTCAGGGCTGATTTCCTTCAGAATGGAGAGGTTTGATCTTCTTGCAGTCCATGGGACTCTCAAGAGTCTCCTCCAGCACCATAATTCAAAAGCATTGATTCTTCGGCGATCAGCCTTCTTTATGGTCCAGCTCTCACTTCCATACATCCCTACTGGGAAAACCATAGCTTTAACTATATGGAACTTGTTGGCAAGGTGATGTCTCTGCTTTTGTTGTTAAATCAGCATTATTTCAGATTCATCTGATTCACACAACTAGATGTAGCACTCACCTGCAGTTGCCATCGTTGGATTACACCAGTTTTCTCCAGTGAGGCTTCCGCCTTTCACTGCTGGCTCAAACATGTGTAAAACGTGCCGCGTCGTGTGAGTTCTAGGCGCTCTCAAGCCAAATTGGTCTGTTCTGCGCGGCGCGATTGCTATTCAATATTTTCACTGCACATGGCAGCTGTTCTGCAAGATGTTCCTCTTTGGGGATAGCGCTGTCTATATTGATGCCATGTGTATCTTTATTTTGACAGCTGCAGAACCTCTGTGCTCTTGCAGAAGGTTAGCGTAGGAATTGATGCTGCCGTTCTTAAATTCTCCGAGCTTCCCCTTCGCTGGGAGTGATGTGGTTGCACATAAGTGGTGCAGGATCTTTTCAGAAGGGGAACATATTGTGCCTAGGGCATCCAGCTTGACAGGGCAGAGACATGAATCCACTCTCTCCTTCCTCCCCACCCCTGTTATTTACATCATCTTTTTTTTTTTTTAGCCTTCAGTATTTGAGAGGTTCTTTCAACATGCCTGATCTTCAGATGCATCTTTTCTTTCTACGCACTGTGACATCTAACCTGTGATCAGAAAATCAGCCAGGCTGCTTTCCTCAGAAGCTGTAACAGCTTTCGCTTCTCATCCTGGATCAGCAAATGAGCAGAACTCAATTACTTGGGGAGTTGTCACTCCACTGTCCTCAGCAGACTGATTGTCCTTTATTGTTCAGAGATTCAAAACTCATTCATATCTGCAGTAGAATTTGATGGGAGTGGAAGCTTCTTAATCCATAACTAAAAACTGATTATAAATTGACTGCCCTGGTTCAGATACAATGGGAAACTGAAGTTTCCTGCTACACGAGCATCAAGATTGTGCCCTCCCCTCTCCTCTTCCATGCACCAGACAGAGAACATTGAAAGCACCCACTTCTGCTTTTAAGCAAACTTTGGTTCCTTGTGATGCTTGAAGTTGAAAAACTGTGGCTTGTTTAAACTACGTGTTTTTGAACAAGTCAGCACCTGAAACAATATCTTTATCTTGGCTTATCCACACTTACCATAGTTTAACCAACCCCCTCGATAAAATAATGAGTAGAAGAATTTCATTTTAGTAGGATGGAAAATACCAGTTTATCATAGTGTTACAACCAGATTTTGAGCAGCAGCAAAAAGGCAAATGCAGCTCCCCACATCACAGTAAACGGGAAAATGCCCCCTGCACAACTTGGGTTAGGAGAGAAGGTTGATCTCTAGTATTGTGTTCTGACAGGTACAATTTCTTTTCCTGCTAAGTTTGACAACATCACATTCAGGTGTAAAGCTAGACTGGTGACTGGGAGCGGCCGCCGAGACCACATAACACTGGTCTTGAAAGACCTACATTGGATCCCATTACGTTTCCGAGCACAATTCAAAGGGCTGGTGCTGACCTTTAAAGTCCTAAACAGCCTCAGTCCAGTATACCTGAAGTAGCGTCTCCACCCTCCATCATTCTACCTGGACACTGAGGTCCAGCGCCGAGGGCCTTCTGGCAGTTCCCTCATTGCGAGAAGCAAAGTTACAGGGAACCAGGCAGAGGGCCTTCTCGGTAGTGGCACCTGCCCTGTGGAATGCCCTCCCATCAGATGTCAAAGAAATAAACAACTATCTGATGTTTAGAAGACATCTGAAGGCAGCTTTGTTTAGGGAAGTTTTTAATGACTGATGTTTTAATGTATTTTTAGTCTTTTGTTGGGAGCTGCCCAGAGTGGCTGGGGAAACCCAGCCAGATGGGTGGGGTATAAACAATAAATTAGTAGTAGTAGTAGTAGTAGTAGTAGTAGTAGTAGTAGTAGTATCTCGGGTTCATTTTAGAATGCTTGGATCCAGATCATAGCAATGAAACAATGTTGTGAAACTCTTTCTTTTTCTATTGCCCTTTCTGGAGTGTAGCACTGCAAATATGGCCACTGTGTTCCCAGAGAGCGAGAGATATCCATGACGGATGGAGCATGGGGCACATGGAGTCCCTTTGGCGCATGCTCACGAACATGTGGTGGGGGCATAAAAAATGCTGTTCGGGAATGCAACAGGCCTGAGTAAGTACAGGAGTGCTAACCAACTGTCAAGCTTACTGATGGAAGAGTAACAGCCATTGTTGGCCTCCCTCCCAAAATGAAAAAAAGGTTGCTAAAATGCTGATATCTCTAGTGCTGTAGTAAACCATATGATATCACCTGTGATGATTTCTTGTTCTTATGTCACAAGGAAGTATTTCATCTAAGGATGGATGGATCAACCTATTTCTTAGCCCTCAGTTATATGTATAATCCATCCTCGTTTTGCATTTAAATTATCTTCATTTTATATATATTCTTACTCTGAAATACACATTTTGTATGTTTTTCAATATTCTCCACTGAAACATGCTTCTGTATACACATCTTTTTCTTTAAAATATTCATTTTTGGCGTATTTTTTTGAACGAAAGCTACATCACCGGATTTGGAGAAGTGCATAGTCTGATTTGTAGCTGCATTATGACCAGCTTATGAAACTGAAACTGGCCAATTAGGTCACTTAGCTTTAAAACAAATTTCTTTTGTGTTGGGAATTTCAGTTCTCAGTTTCCAGCTGTGGAAGTCATACAATTGACGATGAAGATTTTTAATCAGGACTGATCTCAAATAAGCAGAATGAGAAGAAGTAATGCGTCAATTGTTGAATGTTCTTCCACAAGAGAGGGTCACATGGTGTCTGATCTAATTTTGGCATCAGTCAAATACCTTGTTTGAACTTTCTCAAGCTTTTTAATTCAGTTTGCTGTTGTGTTTTAATTTTTGTGTTACTCCTTTTAAATTTACTGACGTGTGTGTGTGTGTGTGTGTCTGTGTGTGTGTAATCAGAAGCCACTTCAGGAATTCTCTAGAGTGCAAATTTCTTTTAAAATACTGTTTGTTTTTAATGTCATATTCATTTTGGGCCAAATAGTACTTTTGAATACTTGTAAGTGATTTTGTCTCACAAGGCAACCATAGACTGCTCTCATTCTCATACGTCAGTAGATTTTGTAAAGCCCTTGGGGGTGTGGTGTAGCAGTAGGCATGAGGGAGAAATAGGACTCCATTCACATATACAAGACAAACATAGCAAATTCTCACTTTCTGAATCAACATGCTAACCGAACCACAGCCATCTATAAAAGTTCACACATCTCTGAATTTTCCAATGCGGTTGTCTAGCCAAGTTAAGTACGCAGAAATGCGCAAATGCATAATGAGTGTGCATAAATATGCTTATTTTAGTGGGGAAACAAGTTATATTGGGGATGCTTTGTAAGAAATATGCGTAATTACATACAACAATGTGTAAAGGTAAAGGGGCCCCTGACCATTAGGTCCAGTCGTGGCCGACTCTGGGGTTGCAGCGCTCATCTCGCTTTATTGGCCGAGGGAGCCGGCATACAGCTTCTGGGTCATATGGCCAGCATGACTAAGCCGCTTCTGGAGAACCAGAGCAGCACACGGAAACGCCATTTACCTCCCTGCCGGAGTGGTACCTATTTATCTACTTGCACTTTGATGTGCTTTCAAACTGCTAGGTTGGCAGGAGCTGGGAACGAGCAACAGGAGCTCACCCCATCACGGGGATTCAAACTTCCAACCTTCTGATCGGCAAGCCCTAGGCTCTGTAGTTTAACCCACAGCGCCACCCACATCCCTCAACAATGTGTACATTAGGAGAAATTCTTTCCCTAAACTGCAGATGGTTTTTCATGAAGACTTATTTTTAAAAAAGAAAAAGGAGTTGCAAACTGGTGAGGAAATATTGGGGACTGAACTTAAGATTGGAAAAACGAGAAATGGAACAAAATAGAAATTGGCAGATTTCACTCATCCCTAGTTGGCCGTGTTGAAGGACAATGGTGCGAAGAATGAGCTGGGAGAAGAAATGGAGGAGGAAACCAAATGAAGCCTCTTTTCCCTGGCTTAGTGCTGCCTCCCCATTAAACTTGATGGTGCTCATAAAGCCCAAGACACTCACAGCCTTATCCTGAGCTTTTGCTGCCAGTGGTTCTTTTTTATTTTATTTAAAATGAATTTATTCTGACACATACACGGACCAGCTCTTTGTAAGAAGATGTAAGTGGCTTTGCAAGCAGACTATGCTTTCATAGCAATCAAAGGAATGAGCAGAGCAGACCCCGTCTCACCGCGATGCTCTGCTGAGTCCCCAAGGTAGAAAAAAGGCTTAAGATAAGCCACTGATGGATGGGATTGGTGTACTTACTGGATGCCACATGGGGAAGACGCTTTCAGCAAAGCAAGACTGGCCTCGACCACCGTTTGCAAATCTATGTCGGCAATCATATACGTCGTATATGTCTAAAATGTTTGTATCCCATCTCTTCGACATAACTGATTTACAAACTGGCAAGTAGGATAGCGTCACAGCAAAACAATAAAAGCAGAAATTAAAACAATGGTCATAATTTCAACAGTAAAAGTAAAATTGGAGTAAATATGGCAGAAGTATAAACTCACTTTAACAGCTGAGACGTCTGTTGTGGTGGACTTTCTTATATGGCATTCTTTCATCTTTTTAATATTTTTTGCTCTCCGTGGTTTTAGCTATAGATTTTTTTTTGTTTTTTTAAAAAAATTAAGGGAGCAATCCTGTACTTCCTTGGAGACGCCGCCAGGCTAGGGTTTCCCAAACTTGGGTCTCCAGCTGTTGTTGGACCACAATCCTCATTATCCCTGACCACTGGTCCTGCTAGCTAGGGATGATGGGAGTTGTAGTCCAATAACAGCTGGAGACCCAAGTTTGGGAAACACTGCTCCGGGCTATATGTTCTTAAGGTAAAGGTAAAGGGACCCCTGACCATTAAGTCCAGTCGTGGCCGACTCTGGGGTTGCGACGCTCATCTCACTTTATTGGCCGAAGGAGCCGGCGTACAGCTTCCGGGTCATGTGGCCAGCATGACTAAGCCGCTTCTGGCGAACCAGAGCAGCGCACGGAAACGCCGTTTACCTTCCCTTCTACTTGCACTTTGACGTGCTTTCGAACTGCTAGGTTGGCAGGAGCAGGGACTGAGCAACGGGAGCTCACCCCGTTGCGGGGATTCGAACCGTCGACCTTCTGATCGGCAAGTCCTAGGCTCTGTGGTTTAACCCACACTGCCACCACTGGCATAAAGGCCATTCTATTGACCGAGGGAGGTCCACCAGTAAACGCCCCCAGAGGTCCCCTAGTATGCAAAATATGAATGCCTGCTAGCACTGGTGTTCTGGCCACAGGAGTGGGAGCAGAAACAGGTTGTGCCGGGGCTGTTTCCCTGACACAAACAATCAGAACTCTGTGTCACCTCCTGTCCCTTCATGTTGCTCTCATGCCAAGTCCCTTAGCTTAAGATGAGTCTAGAAAACCTTCTGACTACAGCTGCCTATATTTTCCCGCTGTAGAGCAGAAAGTTTGGGTTGATAACCCAAGAGTCTTTCCAACTGTCTGAATGCAGAAAAAGATTTCATTTCAGATATCTATTGAAAAAACAGAATGGAATTTGATTGTATAAGAAAAGGAAATGTCCCAAATGGCAATTGTGAACAAGGCATGGCAATATTGGAGACAGTACTTAATTGGGAACATACCCTTTCTGCCAGTGGGTACTTCTTCCGCTTCAAAGTACATCGAGCCAGGTTTAGATCTGTCTCTGCTTGCTGCTGAGAAAGCTAGTACGAAGCCTTAACGGCTTCAAAGTTTTCATAAAATTTGTTAGAGTGGTAAAGGGCTAGTTTGGAAATGAAAAAAATCAATTTCAGAGCTGTAAGTATGTTTTAACCCCAACAACCTGATTGAAAGGAAGCTTCATTATGGTACCGTGAAGCTGATGAATGATAGCTTGGCAGCAAAGCCCAGCTTCCTGCGGTTTGTGACAGTACCATATGTGCAGTGTGTTGCCTCTGACATCAAAAATTGCACAGGAAAATGGTATTGCCTTGAAAACCTATTGTGAGCAGACTTCAAACCCAGTTTCGTATGGATTGGAATCCATACATGGTTGCTTGTTCTCTTCAAATAATAAAAGTTCCATCCTCACAAAAACTTGTTCTTGGTTTGAAAAAAATCTGTACATGCCTAGTTGTTGTTGTTGTTTAGTCATTTAGTCATGTCCGACTCTTCATGACCCCATGGACTAGAGCACGCCAGGCACTCCTGTCTTCCACTGCCTCCTGCAGTTTGGTCAAACTCATGTTAGTAGCTTTGAGAACACTGTCCAACCATCTCGTCCTCTGCCGTCCCCTTCTCCTTGTGCCCTCCATCTTTCCCAACATCAGGGTCTTTTCCAAGGCGATTTCTCTTCTCATGAGGTGGCCAAAGTATTGGAGCCTCAGCTTCAGGATCTGTCCTTCCAGTGAGCACTCAGGGCTGATTTCCTTCAGAATGGAGAGGTTTGATCTTCTTGCAGTTCATGGGACTCTCAAGAGTCTCCTCCAGCACCATAATTCAAAAGCATCAATTCTTCGGTGATCAGCCTTCTTTATGGTCCAGCTTTCACTTCCATACATCACTACTGGGAAAACCATAGCTTTAACTATACGGACCTTTGTACATGCCTACTGAGAAGCAAATCCCACTGAGTTCATCATAGCTTACTCTTAGGAAACTGGGCATAAGATTGCAGCCTAATTTTCTTTCAAACAGTTTTGGATTAATTTATTAGCTTTTCACAATAAAGGGGAGGAAATATTTCCTGTCATGTAATTAGCTCTTAGATGGATCCTGCAGTATCTTGTTGAGAACCAAGATAGTCCAGCAGACTGTGTACTGTTTTCAATCCAGATTTTCATATTAAGTGACTGGTGTGCCTTGGCTCTTGGTCTTAACACGGCTTTATTTGTGACATTTTATTCTGCACAGATCATCTCCGCTTGGGGAATGGTATGTATGTGCTGTCACATATGAAATGCAGTGTGCAAACTTGTTTTGCAAGGAGAACACCCACATGCTTGACAGTTCATACCTCATCAATCCTTATAACAATACTGGAAGGTCATGTTAGTGATTCATAATCAGAACGAAGCAGCTCTCTCTAATTCTGTTCAGAAACCAGGGAGCCAGTCTGCACAGTGTGTGACCCATCACTCTAAATGAAGCCCACCACCCGTATATTGTGGCCTGCCTGGTAATCTGTATCAGTCTAGGCAAGCAGTGAAATATTAGCTCCTGTAGGCATGTCATACAAGGCTGGTGGGTTGTGTTTGCCACGAGTGGCAAAAATATTTTGGAGACCTGAAGTCAGTTCAGATAGCTCATCTTCTTCTTCTGTGCTGAGAAATCCTGACCATACAACACCAGTTCAGACATAATGATCTCAATCCAATGGACTATTACAGGTGTTCTTAAACTGGTCCACAGACCACCAGTAGTCCGTGAGCTTTGTTTAAGTGGTCTGCGGATTTGTGGCTGAAGGGGAGAGATGGCACATCCATTGCATTAAATATTCATATTGATTTTTTATTGGATTTTTCTTGCTGCTTTCATTTCATGCATTCATTTTATTGGGTTATAATTTGAATTATATGGAATTCAAATTGCAATACATTAAATCACAATATATAAGAAATAAAAGAAGCAACAAAAATGCAATTTAAAATTATACAGTACCTAGCACATTGCATTGTAAGTGCGACAACCGGCAGAAAAGCAGCTAAGTGGTCCTCCAAGACCCCCAGCGATTTTCAAGCAGTCCATAGGGGGAGGTTTAGGAACCACTGGCCTATTAGACTTGAGAAAAAGTGTTGTCCTCTGGGGGGGGGGGGTTGGGAGAAGCCCCAGAACAGCACCTGGAGGGAAGAGAGGGGGTATTGTTCCGTCTAGCAAGCTGAAATGCTCGTGGCAATAGAAAGATTATGATAATGTTACCCTGAATTTATTCCTATGTTACAAACCTGGTTTGATTTTTGTTTGAAAGCCAGGGTTTTAGAAAGAGCTTAAAACACAGTTTCCTGGTTTAGATGTAACAAGAAACTCTGGTCTGACAAACCCTGGAAGTATGGCATTAGGCACACAAGAGAAGGAAGCAAGGAGTGAGTGGGCACAACACTTCTTCTTTGTCTCTTAAACCACATGGGACAGAGTACCATCACAGCTATCAGTATGTCTGATGCAACCAAGGTTGTGGTAGGGCTTTAAAAAATGGAAAGAAGTGAAAGGATCAAAGAACTAGTCAAGGCTTCAAAAAAATGGATGGGTTGTGTGAGAGCGTTGGGTTTTATTAATTAATGTTATCATTTGTAACTGTATACTTATCCCATCTCTTTTTTTTTTCAAGACCCAAAAATGGTGGAAAATACTGTGTGGGACGCCGAATGAAATTTAAATCCTGCAACACTGAACCATGTTCAAAGCAAAAGAAAGATTTCCGTGATGAGCAATGTGCAGTCTTTGATGGGAAGCATTTTAACATTAACGGTCTACCTCCTAATGTGCGCTGGGTTCCAAAATACAGTGGAAGTAAGTATATCAAAACAATCTAGCAGTTAGATCAGGGTGGGGAAGCCCAAGTCCAGGAGCTGAGAAGTTGCCATGAAGGAAATGAAGCCCTCAAGTTTAATGGGTCCCTCATCTGTGGACTAGATGCAAGGAACCTTGGAGCTTAATTCTGTGTATTGTTCCTAGTCCCAGGGTTGATTCCTGCCACAATTTTTAAGAGCAAAGCCTTAACATGAGGTGTCTCTGCCCCCACAGAAAAGACATTAATGGGGCTAGTTTGGTCTGACAAAAGCTCCCTTACATTATTTAAATAGCAAGTTACAATATTGGGAGTGGGGGGCTGTCAAATGAAGGCAGGCAAGATCTCTAGAGATTTTCAGGATACAGTGATTTCAACCTTACAAAATGACAGTCTAAGGAGGAATTTGTGGGGAGCCGCCTCATGATGATTTCCTACCGCTGTTCCTCACTGGAGCGCTGCCTCTGCTGTCCAGTTTACTTTTACCACCTGGCCTAGTAGAATCAGTCACCTGCCTGCAGCCATAGGCCCCTCCACCACCGCCACCAACCTGCTGCCGCCATGGCAACTGAGCTGAGAGCAACCCAGCTGGGCAAATGAGTGCCTCATTTGGTCAAGGCGGTGCTGGCATCTGATTTTTGACCTGTGAGGGAAGGGACATTAGCTCAGAGTTGTGGGAGAGTGAATAAGAGTGTTCTCTCACCATACAAAGTAAGCAACCAGCACTAAATTAACTTGGTTTTCTCCTCTCTCTCCTTTCTTTCTCTTGGCAGTTTTAATGAAAGATAGGTGCAAGCTCTTCTGCAGAGTGGCAGGAAACACGGCGTATTATCAGCTCAGGGACAGAGTTATTGATGGCACTCCTTGTGGCCCAGACACAAATGACATCTGTGTACAAGGACTTTGTCGGGTAAATACAGCCTCCTTCGGTTTAACTGGCTAACGCTCTTCGAGGAACCAGCTCATTCCTCTTCCATGAGTTGGATCCTGAGGGCCTTCCTCCAGGTTTCACAGGTGGGCGCGCCACCGGTCAGTCAGTCACCTGTGCTCACGACGACCAGTTTCTGCATAGTGCTCTGCAAATATGACATCAGATATAGGGCATGTGGGCATGACTTGGCCTAAATGGCTTTGTGGGCCAAATGGGAAGGCCTGGGAGCCCTAATCAGGACTAAAGGCTCTATTCCATACTCTTTATCTTAAATTAAACCCAAGAGCCTTGTTATCTGCTTTAGACTGTAATATATCCCCTTTAGGGTTCTGTTTTGTATTACCCAGCTGCCTTAACAACCGCGTTTGGTGTATCTTGCCAAAGCCCCAAATCACAAAATAATGAGGGGTTTTAAGTGTATGAGGAGTGAGGTTTCATTCCCCACATAATAGCCATGATAGGGATGGATTCTGTGGGGCCCTGGTGCATGCCTGTGTGTTGGCTTTGTGCCAGCACCTAGAGGCTTCATACAGTCCAGACAGAATCCACTTTGGATGGGAGAAACAGGCCAGTCAGTTCCCAAAATGGATCTGTGGGATATGAACTCCACAGAACCTACGGCATCTAAATCATATAACAGATTTTGCTGCTTCCTCTACCATTAAAGTAAAGGATTGTAGTTTCCGTGCCAAAATTGGACCTAACCCCTGACTGAAATGGATCTAGAAAATCATTTTCCCTGAGAGTGCCTGCCTTCTTCGCTCTCTTCACTGCCACTAGGTATTCTCAATGATGAACCCTCACCAGTCTTTGATTGCATTTGACTGGAGTTTTCCTCCACCACAGCAACTCCCCATCCCCGACCTTCAAGTATGCCCTGAAGCTACACCAAGTTCCCAGGTGGGCACAAGTGGCGCTGTGGTCTAAACCACTGAGCCTCTTGGGCTTGCCGATCAGAAGGTTTGAATCCCCGCGATGGAGTGAGCTCCTGTTGCTCTGTCCCAGCTCCTGCCAACCTTGTAGTTCGAAAGCACACCAGTGCAAGTAGATAAATACTTGTGGTGGGAAGGTAAATGGTGTTTCCGTTCACTCTGGCTTTTGTCACAGTGTTCCATTGTGCCAGAAGCAGTTTAGTCATGCTGGCCACATTATTTGGAAAGCTGTCTGTGGACAAATGCCAGCTCCTCGGCCTGAAAGTGAGATGAGCGCCGCAACCCCATAGTCGCCTTTGACTGGACTTAACGTCCAGGAGTCCTTTACCATTACCTTACAGCTGGGTGAGACCAACTCCACCCTGCTCACCCATCCAGGTCTCAGTGATACAGACCAGACCGGCCTCCTCATCCACAATCAGATCATGGCCAACCTCCGAGCCAACCTGGCATACAGCAGCCGCAGACCCGAGGGCTGGTTGACAGCACAACCACAATTCCCCAGGTCTGGCACATGGCCAGGTTACTTACCACCTGTGCCGTGTCCCCCTCCTTACCCAGCCTGCCCCACCTCCCACACAGTCAAAACAATTTAAAACAGGAAAAAACATTTGTTAAAATACAAAGCCTGGGAAAAAGCAACTTTACATTAAGGACCACCTGACTCCTTATGCCCAGCCTTGATCACTGAGATCTTCTGATGGCCCTACATCTGATGCTTTCCCACTTCCCTCAGGTTTAGCTGGCCTTCACTGGGAACCAAGACTATAGTGTGGCAGGTTCAGGCCTTGCCAATGGTGTTTCCACAGGAACCACCCTTGCCTTCTTTTAGGCATTTCCACTTCACTGTGTGGTTTAGTCAGGCCTTCACAATATGAATTTCCAGTATCTATTTACTGTTTTATTGATATTTTAATTATGTCTTAATGGATGCTTTTGTTCGTTTTATTATAACTTTGCATGCTGTGCTCCCCCTCAGTATGCTTTTATGAAAAGAGCAGTTTACAAATACTTAATAAATACACAAATGCCATTTTGATAATGACCCTATCCCACGTCCGTGTGACTTTTAACCACGGTGTAATCCTGCCCCCCACCGCTCCTTAGCTCTCCCCCCCCCCCTTTTCTCCCCGCCACGCTAAGTGGTTTTGCTCTTCACATGGCGGGCCTGGAAGAGACTCGTTTTTCAAGTCCTAATTGGAAGATGGCTATAATTATAGCTTCAACAGAGCACGTTGGAAAAGAAACGAATGAGCGAGGCAGTCGGAGGCCTTCGGTGGCAGATGCATGTTTTCAATTTGGAGCCCTGCTAAACGCTATCCTGTTTTCCGTATTTGTTCAATCTAGTTCTGAACTTTTCTTTCTCTAAAGCAAGCTGGATGTGATCACGTGCTCAATTCGAAAGCCAGGAGAGATAAGTGCGGTGTGTGTGGCGGTGACAATTCCTCGTGCAAAACCATTGCAGGGACATTCAACACGGTGCACTATGGTAAGAATCAGTCGCAGAAAACTTTACCCGGGCAGAGCACCAGGATGGAAAACCCCTTAACACCTAACACTTATAATAAGCAGGAATTCCCTTTAGCTACCGGAAATGTGAGTTTCTTGCTACTTTGTGATCGCACCAAACAACTAATTTAATTGATATAGCTCCACATTTTTACATTGGTTTCCCCCCCTCTTTACTAAGATGATTTAGAAGGGGGGGGAAAGGAAAGAAGAGGATACAAATGCATGACAAGCTTGACTTTCTAGTTTATTTCCCCAGGTTATAACACTGTGATACGCATACCAGCTGGTGCTACAAATATCGATGTGCGGCAGCATAGTTACTCAGGGAAACCAGAAGATGATAACTACCTTGGTAAGACATGGCGCTTGTTAGCAGTGGCAAAACCATGCTGTTTTCTTGACGTGCTTATATTTCCATTGGGCTAACGCAGGACTTCCAGTATGGAAAGAACTCAAAGGTCATCTGATGCAAAGTTCCTTTGTGCTGGATGTTGAGTCCTGATGGTTCTGTAGCAAAAAATGTGTATTAGCTCCATCTCAATCAAAACCTAGCATGGAGCAAAAGAAGGAAACTCACCCACAGCTGCCTTCAGAAGTATTTAATAAAATGCAGCATTATTATTAATTATTATTATTATTATTATTATTATTATTCTGCCTTTCATCAAAAGATCTGAGGATGGCCCACAAAGTAAAAATATAAGATAAAGACAAAAATAAGTAGGTAAAACGAAAGCAACAAAGCAATAGCCCCCTGCTCCCACAAGCACATTTAAAAGGCTGTAGAACATTAATCAGCCAAAGGCCTGGTTGAAGAGGAATGTTTTTGCCTGGTGCCTAAAGATGGACCTCATGGGGGAAGCATTCCACAAATGGGGAGCCACTAATATACCTTATGCTAGCCTTCGCCAACCTTGTGCCCTCCAGATGCTTTGTGCTACAACTCCCATCAGCCTTGTGCTGCCTGGGGCTGATGGGAGTTGTAGTCAGAAACATCTGTTGGGTAACAGCTTGGCAAAGACTTCCTTGCATAATTAAGATAGCGGCGCGACTCTTACCTAATCCAGTGTGTCTTACTTGAAGCTAGTGTCTTATTTCCTCTTATGGTGGCCTGTTTGTGTCAAAGGCGACATTCATGCTTTAGGAAGTATCCAACCACATCTTCAACTGAGAGGTGTACCTTTTTTGTCTGACTACTTCACCCTCCCGCGAGAGGAAGGACTCAGATTTGTTGTGGGTTTCAGTGTCATTTGGCACCGTAAGAGCCCACCCCTGCGTGAAAAGCAACAGTGGCTGGATTCTGTGTGCTTTGAAAGTTCCCCTTCCTTGTCCCTTTGCAGTGTGATAGCTTTTTATCTCTTGCAGGCCTTTTCAGAGAACACCTTCCTTTCTGTGCAACTTGAGTACTCCTTTAGGGCTAATATAGTAGCTGTGATGGGTGAAATGGTGGGGAAACTAACTTAGGAAATTAACTACATAATCGCATTAGTGTGAATTTGTGCAGCAGACTGCTGTTTTCAGGAAACCGTCCCTTTTAGAGAAAGCTTTTAGACTTTTAAGCTTTTTGACATTTTGGTGTGTTGCTCATGTTTGGCATGAAGCAAAACGCAAAATACGGTGCTGGCCAAACACCTCTGAATCTCCCATTTGGATGGTCAGCTGTAGATGTTTTAACTAGATCCTCTTGTTTTAGTATTTCTTTACAACTAAATCAAGGTGTTGTGTGGCGGAGTTGACTTCCATCCTACAAGTGTGTGCTATGTAGGAAGATAAGAGAGAATGAACTGGTACAGGTGTGGGATGTTCACGTTTGCATTAGGGAGAGTGTTGAAGTGTCTCTGTACTGGTTGTGTCAAAGGTTGGGTTGTCGTTAGAGGATATAGACGTTTGTGTCCATGAGCATAGTAGAAATTTCTGTCTTGGGGTTTGGTATGCTGCATGCTTGTAGACTCCAGATTTTGTACATGAGCACGTGCATGTTTGCTGATTTGTGGTTATTTGATACATGTATTTGAATCTGAAGCAAGCACGGTCCAGGGAAATTTGAAAAAGAGGCCAAACGGATGCCTCTGTTGCATTCCTTAAATGCAGTATTTGGGTAAAGGTAAAAGGTAAAGGGACCCCTGACCATTAGGTCCAGTCGCGGACAACTCTGGGGTTGCGGCGCTCATCTTGCTTTATTGGCCGAGGGAGCCGGCGTACAGCTTCCGGTTCATGTGGCCAGCATGACAAAGCTGCTTCTGGCGAACCAGAGCAGCGCATGGAAACGCCGTTTACCTTCCCGCCAGAGCAGTACCTATTTATCTACTTGCACTTTGATGTGCTTTCAAACTGCTAGGTTGGCAGGAGCAGGGAGCTCACCCCGTTGCAGGGATTCGAACCGCCAACCTTCTGATCGGCAAGCCCTAGGCTCTGTGGTTTAACCCACAGCGCCACCCACGTCCCAGTATTTGGGTAGAGTAAGGTAAAATGTAAAGGACCCCTGGACAGTTAAGTTCAGTCAAAGGTGACTATGGGGTTGCTGCGCTTATCTCACTTTCAGGCTGAGGGAGCCAGTGTTTGTTCACAGACAGCTTTCTGGTCATGTGGCCAGCATGATTAAACTACTTCTGGTGCGACGGAAACCAGAACGCATGGAAACGCCATTTACCTTCCTGCTGCAGCGGCACCTATTTATCTACTTGCACTGGCATGCTTTCAAACTGCTAGGTTGGCAGGAGCTAGGACAGAACAACGGGAGCTCACACCGTCACAGGGATTCGAACTGCCAGCCTTCTGATTGGCAAGTCCAAGAGGCTCAGTGGTTTAGAGCACAGCGCCACCCACATCCCAGATTGTGTGGAGTAAACAGTGCCAGATCTACACATTTTGCTGCCACCCTCTGCCTTGCCATCTGCAAGAGCAGTGGCAGGATAAAAAATTGTGTCCATGCAGGACGAGGAGAAGCTGTGGGAGACAAAGGGGAAAGCTCTCACCTTTGTCATCCCACTTCCTGGTGCTTCTGGTCTTCCTCTTCCTGAGGCAGGTGTTTCTACAGCACCCATCACTTGAAGTGCAAGGGCTGTAGCCAATCATGCCACGTCTGGCATCAGGGTCCGGCAGGAACGTGAAGGAGGAATCAGGCACCTTTTTATGGTTGCTGGTTCTCCTGACTTCACTGTGAGGAGCTTGACATATCCCTCCATATTTGCACCCTTTCAAATTTCCACCATTCCAGAATTGTCTTTTTTTTAATAACTCCCTCTCTCCAAGCTTGAGATGCATGTCCTCCACAGTATTGATACAGAAAACCTTTTACTTTAGAGCTTGCAACACAGGCAGCTGCCTTGTGCAGAGTCAAACAATTGATCATCTAGCTCCGTATTGCCTATGCAGCAGCTCTCCAGGATTTCTGATAGGACTTTATCCACTCCCAACTTGGGAGGTGCCTGGGATTGAACCTAGAACCTTCTGAATGCAAAGTGGCTGCTCTACCGCTGAGCCATGGTCCTTCCTTATACCACTGAGCTGCAACCCTGGCTGGAGATGCAGGGCATCAAACCTGGAATCTTTCCAAGCAGAGCATGTGCAAGCGCTATGCCAGCTGCATCTTGCATTCAGGGACTTCAGTAGCTCCTTAACAAACAGGGCCAGCCAGTGCCCACAACAACCCTTTGACAACTACTCGGTTGCAGCAGCCAAAGAACAAAATGTGGTGCAATCACCTTTGCCTTGCCTGAGTTGCAGTGACTGACTGAATTGGTCTCTACTGTTGCTTACCTGAAGAACAGCCTTTAGTAGGGGCTAATTATTTCGGGATTTCCAACTATTTGGTGGATTTGTGCTGATTTTCCAAGTCATTGTTTAGGGGTAGTAGGGAAGCCTTTTTGGACTTTGGCCTGTATTGCCAAGGTGGAAAGCTGTCAGGGGTTAGGCTGCAGTAAGTGGGAGAACTAGACACACACACACACACACACACACACACACACTTGTATCCCCAGTGAGATCACAACATGGAGAAGTAGCTCCCATCATTGTACAAATGAGGTCAAGTATGGGAGCATGGGGACACCAGCGCTGCAAGGAATTCAACTTGAATTTGAATTTGACTTGGTTTATGTTTTCCTGTCTGCCAGGTTTCATTATATTGACAGCCTGATACTTTTGTATTAATCTAGTTGCTTTTGGTTTTGCTGTTGGCTGCTTTGGGCTTCTGTCAGGAAGGGACAGTGAGACAGAAGCAATAAAGGGAACAAAATGAATAAGGAGTACATAAATCAGTGCAGGCGGTCTCTGGTTCCCTCCCAGTCTTGTTCTGTCTTGGTTGCTTCTGGAGATAGACATCCCCGAGTTCATTTTGAGCATTATGTAAATTAGATGGCTTTCGAATAACCTCCTTTCTTATCTAGGCAAGCAGATTACGCTGATTCCGTGTGCCTGCTTGTTGTTCTTTCTATCTGCACAGCATTGTCGAGTAACGAAGGCTTCATATTAAACGGAGACTACGTTGTCAGCATGTTTAAGAAGGAAATCAAAGTTGGAAATGCGGTGATAGAATACAGCGGCTCAGACACCCCCGTTGAAAGGATCAATTCTACATACCGTATTGACCAAGAAATAGTTCTTCAGGTTAGAAACAGCTCGCTTTAAAATGAAAACCTCATAAATACTGTTCTTCTAAATTGTAATAGCTGAGATAATTCTTTTCACCTTATGCTTTTCTCCTCCCTCTTAGGTTTTATCAGTGGGTAATTTATATAACCCTGATGTTCGATACACATTCAATATCCCCATTGAAGATAAACCTCAGCAGTTTTATTGGAATATCTATGGCCCTTGGCAGCACTGCAGTAAACTATGCCAAGGTATGTGGTCTTAGGGGGGGGGGGGTTATTTTAAAAAATCATCATCATTATCACCATCATCTTCTGTATTTAATGCTTTATCTTCGATTCTGGTGGTGATGACAACTATGCTTCTCTTGTCTGCCTTTAGCTTCTGATAAAATTCAAGCAATTTTGTTTTCCGAGAACTGTCATAGTGGAATGATGCATACTATCTGCAAGTCACTTGATAATGCTGAGGCCCCTCCTTAACACTTCAGATTTCTTGCTTCCTCCACAGACTAATGGCTGACCATTCTGCTGGCAGGTGGCTCCTTATCTTACCCTGCTCAAGGTGAAGCGATAGCATAAATGGTTAAGCGTGTGCAAGTAGACACTGCAGTTTTGCTTGCAGAAATCTGAGCCCCACTTTGGCTCTGTCCAAAGGCAGCTCGGGCTGCTAAGTGAAGCGTATGGAACGGAACGTGTTTTGTTTCATCCTGGTGTCCACCTGTCTTTAGAGCATCGTGCAGACTGTTCTGCTATTGGAGATTACACAGTTGATCGTAAGAGTGGGGTGGAAGAAGTGAAAGCAGGAGCAGGAATGGGTTGCTTCTCCTTGAACAACATCCAAATGATGTATGAATCAGCCCCAGCTCCTACAACATCTGAGCAATGTAACTACTGCCCGTAGCCATGATAGGTTTCACTACTATATGAACCTATTTGTGCATACTTTCTACTGATCTTTAGAGGTTTAGAAATGTTTTTAAATGAATGAATTCCCCCTGCCCCTACAATTAATTTAGATAGCCCTTGGTTAGCTCAGTGGGTAATAATAATAATAATAAAAAATTTTATTTATATCCCGCCCTCCCCAGCCAAAGCTGGGCTCAGGGCGGCTAACAACAAACAAAATAATCCAACATTCTAAAAACATTCATTATAAAATTAATTAGATCAAATTAAAATCAAATTAATGGCAACCATCAAGCAAAATTCTGTGCAGATTGCCAGAGGAGGGGGTCAGGCTGCGCCCTGACCAAAGGCCTGGTGGAACAGCTCTGAGTGTGATTCTCCTAATCTCAGGGTTGTGGGTTTGAGCCCCATGTTGGGCAAAAGATTCTTGCTTTGTTTGTGACCTCCTGGTCACTTTCAACTCTGTGATCCCATGATTTTAATTTGCAATGTGGAACATAGGAAGCTGGCTCATATAGTTACTGGCAGGGGCTCTCCAAGGGGTTCAGAAAGGCGTCTTCCCCAGACCTACCTACAGATGACAGGGATTGAACCTGCACAGCAAGAGTGGGGAACCTTTGGCCCTCCAGATGTTTGCTGAACTACAACTCCCATAAGCCCTAGCAAGCACGGCCAAGGGCCAGGGAGGATGGGAGTTGCAGTTCAGCACACATTCGGTGGCCCAGAGGTTCCCCCTCTGCCCCTGTGAGGAGCTGTCAAGGCTGAGCCATAAGCAACTGTGAGAAATGATCCAAAGTTAGGGAAACAAAGGGCAGCAAGTCAGAACTGAGGATCATGCAGAAAAAGAGCCAGGGAAACCTCGTCACTCAGGAGAGATCCAGGTCCCTATAGGAAGTCTTTTATACCACTTCCTGTCCAAGAGGCCAGCCTGAATTGGCAGAGCCAGTCCAGAGCCACGTTCCTGCTAGAGACAGGTACCAGGCTGCAGTTCTGATAACTCACAACCCAGAGTGCGCAGATCTGGCCCTGAAAGCTCCAGATAAGAAAGTCTTCATTAGTCTAGTTTTTCAGCTAGGAAACTGAAACTGAGAGATAGCGACTCGCCCAAAGCCATGCAATGAGTCCATGACAAGTTTCCCATGGAAGACTAGCACTCTATTTCCTGGACCACTCTGGCTCTCACTGTGAAGTCAGAAATCCTGCTTCCTTGGTGAGTGGCATTGGAGGGCATGGTAAGTGCCTGTATTGAAAGAACTGCTAATGAGCAGCTCAGCAGGGCGGCAAACAATTTGGCAAAGAAACACTTGTTGAATTGTGAAGGACCCTGCTTGTCTTGATAGCCTACTTGCCTTTTCCAGCATTGTGGTTCTCTAAACCCCATCTTGAAGGCTGTATTTTCTTTGTCAGCACCACAAATTGGACTTGCTCACAGAAAGGTCTATCCCCCTGTCGACAGTGCTTTTTCACAGGTTCTGGCTGTCCCTCTTTAGCTGGAAACACAAGTTCTTCCCAGGATACCAAGCAAAGTCACCCCAACCTCTTCTGGCCTAGCATAATCAGCCATTAGCTGCATCCTCTTTTCACAGCCAGGTACACAGCAACTGCATCTTGGGAAGAGCACTGAATACTCCAGGGCTCAGGATGCATAAACAAAACGGCCTGCAGTTTACTGAGAATGAAAGATCTAAATCTTGGTAGTCAGGATAACTAGATGTCAAGATGTATACAGAGCAAGTAGAATGAATTATGGACACTGGCCGAAGCATTCTTTTCCATTTACTTTACTAGACAGAAACTCCAGCATTGGTGCAACCATTCACTATTACAAATTGGCCATTTTGGCCTTAATGAGATGTGGAACAGGATCTATCTTAACAAAGAGGCCTGTCATACCCAGGCCTCTCTTTGTCATTAACCAAGCCTCAAAGCATAGTACTGTAAACAGAATCTTGCTTCTTGAAGGCAGCATTTGAGTTCGGATAGCCACCAAGGCAGAAATCAAGGTCTCCAATACATTCAGTCTTTAACAACCAAAATAAGTCTTGAAGCCATTGTCCTACATTTCAGCAGGGGTGGAGAACCTATGTCATGCCAGATGTTGTTGGATTCCAGCTCCCATTGGTGGCCAGTGCAGATGGATTATGAGAGTCGTGGTCCAGTAATGTAAAGGACACAGGAGAGGCCTAATGTGATGCCCTAACAAAGGACAAAAAGAATGAGGAGTTAAAACTACAGCTGAAGCAAAGTTTGTCAGACATCTTTCTGAGAAAATGTCTGAGGTTTTCGTTATCCTCACCCACCACAACCAAATAAAAGGCCACTTTTGTAATAGAATATTTCTCTGGATATTCTCTACAGCTGCCATCCTCCTGTCCTCCCTGCACACACACACCACCTGCAGTTATGCGGGACAGACACATTGTGGAACATGCAAAATGATGTCCTGGCTGCCAAAATAGTTGCTCCTGCTGTCACTTCCTTTCCTAACCAAGGGGGGTGGGAAAAAGCAGTGGTGCTTACTGTCATTGGTAATGGAGAGCATCGTTCCCCCAAACCTGGTCCTCCCAATTTGTCTGCCCACAAACAGGAAGGAGGCTTTCGAGAGACAATTTGCACACATATATAAAAAACTATATATAGGGCTTCGTTGAAGCGAGGCCTGTGTGCAGCCTGATGCAAGGACATGTAAACCAGTTTGTGGAAGACGAGCAGTGAAGTTTTGAGAAATAAGGGGTATGTATCTCTTTCTATAGGCTTCATAAAACTATGCTTTTCTATTTTAGGGGAACGAAAAAGGAAACTTGTTTGCACCCGAGAATCCGACCAGCTCACGGTATCTGACCAAAGATGTGATCGGATTCCCCAGCCGGACCCAGTAACTGAGTTGTGTAATACAAACTGTGAATTAAGGTATTGACACCCCTCTCCCCTGCCGCTGCCCCAAAGATAGTCTGTACATATGATGCATCATATATTTTAGGCCTTGTCTTCTTTCCTAACATCTGTGTTTTCATGGCAGATTTTTGCTAAAAATCAAAGTGTGCAGTGTTGAGGTTTTCCTTCACTTCTGGAGAGTCCGTTTCTGCTGCCCTTGCCTGAGCAGGGACGAGGGAAACATCCATACTTCTTGAAACAGTGCGCAAGCTGACACATAACTATCCTTCAAAATTTGGCATTCTCCAGATTTTGCAGTGCAATCCTCCCACACAAAAATGTGTGCGAAAATGCATTTCCTGTTGCTGAGAGTTGTCAGGTAGCCTGTTCTCTGAAAGGATAATAAGTGTCCCTATTTTAGACGGGGAGAGAGCACTTGCTCCCAGGAGTCTGTAGCCCATTGAGACTGGTAGGGCAGAAGGCAAGGGAGGCCAACAGTAGGTGGCGCCAGAGCCAATGACTGACAGGGCCAACTCATTCTAGTTTGGACCCCATCCTCCGGCAGCAAAACAGAGACTAAGGAAGAGGAAGATGACAGCTAGGGTCACCCCCTGGATTCGTTGTAGGTTGGAAGGCAGGCAGGTGTAGCCTGACTGGGGAAAGACTTAAGTTGGTGGAGCTATTGCCCATTCACTCTAATGGACCAACCTCCATTGTGTTTATTCTCTTTTTTTCCTTGAGAGCATCATAGTCCCATAGAACACAAATGATTCCTCCTGTTTCAGAACACTTAAGCTCCACAAACAAATGACAACAGTCTTTTTCTGTTTCGCTCCCCTCTCCAATTTTTCTCTCCCTTAGTTCTGCATCCATCTGGCAACCAGAATTGCATACACTCGAAAAAATCCCTATTTGTCATGGGACAGTCCCTTTTTTTCTGGCACTTGTCCTTGCCAGATCACACACACGCACAAACGTTTTGGCTTTGGGGAAGACTTAGGGGATGTCTTTTAGAGCATTGTGTTAGCAAGAACGCATCTTCATTCACTCCTCTTCCTCGTCACGTGCCCTCCCTTCATAATGGTCCACCCAGATAGTAAATGTTGCTGAATGTGCATTCATTCTAGAACAAGCACAGCCAGATCTTTTATGAGATTAAAACTCTGCTATGTATTCTTTGGTTGTTGTTTTAAAGAAACTTGTTATTGCAAGTTTACTAACCTTCTTTAAAAGCCAGTGCAGGACAGCATTGCTACACCTGCTCAGGACACTTGTCTTGGGCAGAGATATCCTTGGTATGGGAAATGAGCAGAACATTATTATTATTATTATCATCTTCATCATTATCATCATCATTATTACTTGCCCATCTGGCTGGGTTGCCAGCTTAAGTTAAGTAAGTCACCCCTGTAGCATACTCCATTCAGGAGCAGTTCTACTGCCGGAGGAGCTGGCCCAGTCCTGGCAGAGGGAAAACAAGGCTTTAAAATAGCATTGTGAGATTTACTCTACTCTGGAGTGTTTCATTCCATGCTCTCTTTACACAGTTCCGTCTGCCAGCCACTTACTTGTTAATGCAGTGGGCACGAGAGCCTGTTGATGGAAAAAAATCTTGTCTATCCAACAGCAACTGTTCCTTATTTCGTGGAAAGTTCTGTTCTTTAAGGAGCCTCTTCCAGTGAAAAGTAGCCCCACCTTCCTCTGTGTTCTGCACTTGCAGCTGGGGGGTGTTAAAATGTTTCCGAATGTGTTGCAGATGGCAGCGTAGAGGCCTGTAATGGCTGCTCCCGGGGTGTCAGAGTGTTCCTTCCGCTGGAGCATTGCATGCCATGCTCCGGTTTTGCCAAGGAGAGGAAGCGAGCAAAAGCTTCCAAACTTCGTGGCCGCCACACTTCCAGGGCAATGTCCGGTGGCTCCTGGCACTCTTTGTTGTTTGTGTGCTCTGTAGGCTCCTTCCCGAGGATTGTGAGATTACAGCACTAAGGTTGTTCTCTCCATGTGTCCGTAAAACACCAGCTCCTCACTGGAGAGGCTGCAATGTGAAGCAGTTCCATGGTTCAAAACCTTGTCCCACTGTATCAAACACTTTGTCTGTGTTTTTGCTCTGCTCCATTCTTTTGTATTTTGTGGTCTTCTACTCAGGCTTAAAGGGGATGTGGGTGGCGCTGTGGTCTAAACCACAGAGCCTAGAGCTTGCTGATCAGAAGGTCGGCGGTTCGAATCCCCGCCACGGGGTGAGCTCCCATTGTTCGGTCCCTAGCTCCTGTTGCTCAGTCCCTGCTCCTGCCAACCTAGCAGTTCGAAAGCACGTCAAGTGCAAGTAGATAAATAGGTACCACTCCAGCAGGAAGGTAAACGGCGTTTCTGTGCACTGCTCTGGTTTGCCAGAAGTGGCTTAGTCATGCTGGCCACATGACTCGGAAGCTGTCTGCGGACAAACACCGGCTCCCTCGGCCTGTAGAGCGAGATGAGCGCGCAACCCCAGAGTCATCCGCGACTGGACCTAATGGTCAAGCGTACCTTTACCTTTACTCATGCTTAAGGACAGGTTAATATGCAGTTGAAGGTGATGGATGAAGGACCCTGTGTGTGATAGGCAGGGGAGGGGTGCTCCCAGGGTGGGAGGCTGGGAGAAGAAAGGGAAGCTCCCAGGTGAGTGCTGGAAGGGCTCACCTCTCTCTGTCTGGGACAGGTTAAGATTTACCTGCAAAAGAGGACTTTGCATTCTTCCTTTCTTCTTCTTCCTTTGCTTTTGTTCAGGGTTTTTAAAAATTGTAACATGTTATGAAAGGTCTTAATAAAATATTGTTTATGTAAAAATAAGGGGGGGAAAGAGGGAACGTAGCCCTCAGTGGGGAAAAATGGTTGCTTGCTCCTGGAGCAGGCAATTACCAAGGCCCGAGGCTGGAATCTTTCCCAGCCTAAGGGGCACATTCCCTTCTGAACCATCTTCAGGGCCCATATGCCAGTGGTGGGTGGAGACGGGCAAAAGTGGGTGGAGCCAGATATGTAAATTTTGCATGGTAGACTAGTTTCTGTGTTCAGCCCTCTAATCCAGGCAAACAAGAGGTGTTAAAAGAACGCAAGGGCACATTATAGTCAGGCAGAAACACTCCAGGAGGGGATGAGACAAGACTGCCGAAAGCTGTGACTTTGGGTTCCAGCCTCAGACTCTGCCATTTCCATTTAGCAAAAAGTTCAGGTAGCAGGTGATGTGAAAGGTCTCCACCTAAGTCCCCCAAGAGCCACTGGCAGTCAGAGCAGGCAGTACCAGGCTACACGGACAATTAGTCTGCAGCTTCATAGAGGATTTTTTGCTTTTTGAGAATATAGTCATGTTTAAGATTGGACTGTAAGTCTTCTTTGGTTGAGGCTCAGTGGGAGAGGGTCTGCTTGCACGCAGAAGGACCCAGGTTCAAATCCTGACATCTCACAGAATCACAGAACTGTAATGTTGGAAAGAACCCACTAAGAGCCCTCTGCAGGAATTGAATCTCCAGGTAGGACTGGGAATGTTACGTGACTGAAACCTTGTAGAGCTGCTGACAGTCAGTACCGAGGAAATACTGAGCTGTGTGGACTCGTCTGACTTGGGTATACGGCAGCTTCCTATATTTCTGCTTCTCTTCTCTGTTTCAGGCTCATTTGTTGCTGTCTTGTCGCTGTTTTTTTCTTAACACGGTGCCCTTGGTTGTCCCTAGGTGGCACGTTGCGAGAAAGAGCGAATGCACTGCTCAGTGCGGATTGGGGTACCAGACACTGGAGATATCCTGCACAAAGTACAGCAAGCTGGAAGGGAAAATCGAGAAATTTGATGACCGGTACTGCAGTGGCATCCCCAAGCCAAGCTCTAGAGAAAAATGTTCTGCGGAATGTAACACTGGGGGGTGGCGCTATTCTGCCTGGACAGAAGTAAGTACTGCCACTTACTGTGGCTCCTTCCACTGATGCTTCTTTGTACTGAATGTGTCTGTGTGTGTGTACACACACACAGACAGACATATATGAAAAGGACAGGGCCTTCTCAGTTGTGATTCCCTGTCTGTGGAATGCTCTCTCCAGTGCAGTCCGCCTGGCTCCCAAACTGACATCTTTTTTGGCACCAGGTAAAGACTTACCCCCCACCCCCAGCTTTTGATGAACTGAGATGGTGTTGTTTTGTTGCCAGTGTGCCGCTAAACATTCTTGTAGCTGCTGGTGTGTGTGTGTGTGTTTGCACGACTCAGTTAATGACGAAATGTTTTTGATTTTAAACATGTTGTTAGTCAACTGGAGGCTAGCAAGCCAAATAGCAATAATTTAATATTGTAAGTTTGTTAGGTTGCATACAGTGTACAGAAGTGAAAGGGGCTCATCATTTTCACCGCTTCCTAGAATGGATAAATTGGGTCAGCAACCTTTTTTCAGCCATGGGCCGGTCCACAATCCCTCAGACCATGTGGTGGGCCGGACTATATTTTGAAAAATAATAATGAGCAAATTCCTATGCCCCACAAATAACCCAGAGATGCATTTTAAATAAAAGGACACCTTCTACTCATGTAAAAACACACTGATTCCTGGACCGTCTGTGGGCTGGATTTAGAAGGTGATTTAGACCTTAGGTTGCCTACCCCTGTGATAAAACCTTTTGGAGACCAAACTTAAGAACATTCCCCCGGTTGCTTAAAATTGGGGAGAACTATTCATTATAGATAGGATTTTCTGAAACGAGAGTTTTCTGAAACCTCGTTTTTTCTGAACTACCTCCTGGCACTCCCTGACAAATGGGAGCTCATCACTCCTGACCTGAGGCAAGCGGGGAGTGGGCCTTTCTGCTGCTGTCTGCTGACTCTGCTTTTCTTCCTTCCAGTGCTCCAAGAGCTGTGGGGCTGGCACAAAGAGGCGCCGAGCTGTCTGCATGAACACCTTCAACGACGTCCTGGAGGACAGTAAATGCAGCCAGCAGGAGAAGGTGACCGTGCAGCGATGCAACGAGCTCTCGTGCCCACAGTGGAAGACCGGCGATTGGTCAGAAGTAAGGAGCTTTTTGCGTCAAAGGTGTAAACAGCACGGTAGATTTTGATCACAGGAAAGCTGCAGTGCAGTAATGTCAGAAGGACCCCGAATCAGTTTGCCACCATCATTAGGAAAAGCTGTGCATGCTTCTTTCTCCCTTTTCCTTTCCTTCTCAGCAAGTCTGAGATTTACTTTGTTCACACCCTCCTCCTTGATTAGTGAGGGATGGTAGTCAAGTTCCAATCCTTAATTCCAGGTTGGAATTATCCCTCACCACCTAGAGATAATGCCTTAGAATCTGAAGCCCAGTGGAAAGCCCATTGAACCTTTTCCTGAATGGTAGCTGCTGCATGTGGCAAGCCATTTTGTGTTACATGTTTGCAGGTCTAACTAAAACATCATATCTTGTGGACCTTTCTGGTTTTCAAGGTTTGTGGGATCAATAGTTGCACTCACAGACACAAAAAAAATAATCGAGTTGGATTGCAAACGTAACCCTATACATGTCTTCAGTGAGACTTAGTGCCAGGTAAGTGCTGAGGATTATAGCCTAAATTAGTTGCAGTTTAGTCCAGCATTGAGAAACTTCTGGCCCATGGGCCTAATTAGGGCTGTGAGACCTCTGAATTTAGTCTGTGGGGCCATTTTGGGCAAACCACTGCTAACAGTTGTGAAACATGAGTTACAGAGACCTGTTATCTCCAATATAAGCTCTAAAATCGGAGATAAAAAATCTCTTATCCATAATCTTGGAGCTAAGCACCATTGCAATAAGATAAGCTTCTATCTGATCTTAATGGTGTCAGACTACAGCGCTAAGATGAGATCAGCCACTTCCTGTTGTTTGAAAGGCAGTAAGAAGGAGAAAAGGGCAGGAGGCAGGAAAATCCTATGCCTGCTCGTTGAAGGGCAGCAGAAAAGGGTTTTCCCTGGTGTTAGAACTGCAGTGCTATATCAGGTTAAATCCAGACTAAGTTAATCAGGCTTTTAACTCAATGATACAAGTTAGTCATGATTTCAATGGGACTAAAGCAGGGGTGAGATCTGGAAGTGACCCACCTCCCATTTTGACATGTGGGAGAGGCTTTAATCCCATTGAAGTCACAACTAACTGGAATGGTTGTCTATTTAGGATGAAGGCAGTGCAGTTGTGGGTTTGTGAAGGGAGACTGCTATCAAGTTCTGGGAGTGGCTGTGGAGGACAGAGACACCTTCCACTGCTTTGCTCCGGGAAAAACTGCTCTTTAGCGCAAACAGGCTTTGAGCTAAAGAGTACGCTTTTCCTGGGAAAGGGACAAGGGGAAACCACTCGGAACCATGCTTTCTAGGCATGGGACAAGTGGACCTGTGCTGCAGGTCCATCCATTCTGCAACCAGTCCTGCATATTTGGCAGCTCTTCCTTGGTCCCTTATAGCTGTCTGCAGACAAACGCCAGCTCCCTCGGCTCCTAGCTATTAGCAGAGGCCAGAGTTCACTGTCCTTCAGTTCCAATGTCCCAGGGGCAACTGCATAAAATCCTTACCAATCTTACTTAGCTTTCCAGTGATTGTTGCACTGGCTTTGGATGAGCCGCTGCTTATGCATGCCTAAAGCTTGCCCTTTCCTTCCTTTAGTGCTTGGTAACCTGTGGGAAAGGGCACAAACACCGCCAGATCTGGTGCCAGTTTGGAGGAGACCGATTGAATGACAGGCTTTGCCATCCCGAGAGCAAACCAGTTTCCGTGCAAAGTTGTCAGCAACAGGAGTGTGCCGCATGGCAAGTAGGACCCTGGGGCCAGGTATTTGAAGCCATTCTTCTCATTTTTACTGCTATGGGGCTTTTCATGGACTCCAGCAGATGTTGTTTTGGGGTGGTGTTTTTAAAAAATGCAGGCTCTTTGTCATGACTTCTGTCCCAGCACCCAAAAGAGAGGCTCAAGGCTTCCAATGGTACAGGTGGAGCCACAGGTGCAGCTGCAGAATGCAACTTTTTGTTACTTGGACAAATAGCCTATGGATGAACACAGATAAAATATTCGTAGAGCAACGTGGCTGGTTAACTTCCTGGGACACCCAACTGGTTAACTTTCTGGGACAACCAACGTGGCTGCTTAACTTCCCATTGGATAACTTCCCGGGCCTCACCCAGATTCCTCCCTTCCATCTCTGGACCACTTTTGCAGTTCCTTTGGAAACATTTATGTTTCTTTAAAATCAGGTGTTGTACATATAAACTGATGAATGTTTCTTTGGGTGGGCTTTTGCATTTTTTACATCTGGGAGCCTCCAGGAGGAGGAACAAGACTTTGAGCTTACTGAATTATTTCATTTATATCCTGCTTTTCCTTGGGGGAGCTCAAGGCAACGTTCATGGCTCCAGTTCCCATTTTACCTTCACAATTGCCCTAGGTTAAGCAAAGAACAAGAGTGAGTGACCCAGCAAGCGGTGATTTGGAGCCACATCTAGCCCGGCATCCATGCTGCTCCACCACAATTACTCATAATGTAAACCAGAGGGGAGCCAGCCTCATGCCGCTGTTGAAGTGCTGCGCCTTCTCTTTAAATATTTACATCCATTGCCGTCTTATGTTTATCACAGAAATGGAGGCTCTTGGCCTTAGCTCGCTTGCTGACCATAATAATAAAGTGTTCTTGGACTTCCAAAGAACTCATGCCTTCTGCTGAATCAGACTGTGGGTATTTTAGACCAGCGTTGTTAGTGCAGACTTGCAGTCCACCACTTAATGTGCTCTCAGGGAGAGGTGGTTCCCAGCCTGGATACCAGTTGGCAAGGATCCCTATACAGTGGTACCTCGGGTTAAGTACTTAATTCGTTCCGGAGGTCCGTACTTAACCTGAAACTGTTCTTAACCTGAAGCACCACTTTAGCTAATGGGGCCTCCTGCTGCCGCCACGCTGCCAGAGCACGATTTCTGTTCTCATCCTGAAGCAAAGTTCTTAACCTGAAGCACTATTTCTGGGTTAGCAGAGTATGTAACCTGAAGCGTATGTAACCCGAGGTACCACTGTACACTGAAATCGTGCTCCGGCGGTGCAGCGGCAGCAGGAGGCCCCATTAGCTAAAGTGGTGCTTCAGGTTAAGAACAGTTTCAGGTTAAGTATGGACCTCCGGAACGAATTAAGTACTTAACCTGAGGTACCACTGTACATGCAAAGCATACAGTAATGGTGGCACAGAGCAGCAGCACTCATTTCCCAGAAGGCGTGCCAGTGCTTCTTACTGGTGGGGAGAGAAGGGTAAGGTGGCGGGTAGGATGGCATGGTGCAGGTGCGTCTGCAGAACCACCGGTGTGCTTGCACCGCACCAACCTCCCTGCTACCTCAGGCCTCCCTGGAAAGCAGCACTGAAGCTCCACCCCACCTTGTGAGCCGCTGCTGAAAGTCCATCGCTCTGCAATGCAGCTGTGATCCTGAAAGCAAGTAATTTAGCTAAGAATAAGCACTGGAAAGGAAAGGCAGGTTTTGATAAATTCTGCTTTAGAGCTGGCTTTAAGGATCCTTTAAAAAAAAACAACCCACACGGACACAACTTTTTGTGTTGACCTTTTCCTTTTTAACAATACATCATACACAGAATGAGAACTTCCAAGCAATCTGTCGGAGAGACTTCATTTGCCGTCTCCAGTGCAGCAACAGCTCTTATCTAATTATACTTTCAAAACAAGTAAATGAATAAACCTGTCCAGACCACACAAACTTCTCTTCAGCCGGTCATGCCTTCCTGTCATGATCGTGTTCTATTAAGGTTGTTGCAGGAGTCAATCGGTAAAGAAATGTGACAGAGATTATGCGAGGCTCGTAATCCACAGTATGGTAAATGATTTAAACACTTGCACATGTATATTTGAAGGGAATAAATGAAGCATGGAAGATTCCAGCGGAAGCAGAGCATTTTAACCGTTTGACCTAATTTTAAATGGAAGCGACTGAAGAAGGAGAAAGGGCTCTTTTTTATATTTTAAATCACTCTGGATTTGGCCAAAGAAGTTAGGTGCTTTGAACTTCCTTGCCTCTTTTTAATGCATTTAGAACTAAGGCAGGTACATTATGAAGCCTGGGACACAGGGCATATATTTGAACTGGTTTGATATTAATTCCCTCTCTGTGGGAAACTATAGAGGCAGGCTGGGGTTTTCTGTGTCCTATAAAAACTATAGTTCCATCTTTTGGCAATCACAAAAGCACGTTCCTCCTGCTATAGGTGTCTAGTTGGCCACTGTGAAACAGGATGCTGGACCAGATTGGCTTTTGGCCTGATTCAGTGGAAGCTGCCTTCTTGCATCCTTAGGCTTGCTTGCCGTATAGCTATCCCCACAGCTTTCTTTCCTTCCCCGCAGTGCACTGCAACATGTGGGCAGGGCTATCAGATGAGAGCGGTGAAATGCGTGGTTGGTGCCTACGTGTCCGTGGTAGATGACAACGAGTGCAATGCTGCTACGAAGCCAACAGATGTACAGGTAAGTGCGTTGATGTGGCAGCCACATGAGAATCTCCATTTATATATCTGTATCTGTATCTGTATCTCAATCAAAGGGCGAAAGGGGGTGGATGCAGTGTGTTGTCAGTCAAGAAAAGTGGAAGGGCATGCAGCCACCGATGTTGCCTCGACTGGGAGGGGGTGAATTAAGCTTGCTGGGAAATGATTGAAACACACATGGTGTGATGGAGGGGTCATGGAGAAGTATGGTCCATGGTGGCATGCTGTCGCAAGCATTCGCTCCCAATGAAAAATGAGCATTTTAGGGGCAAGGATTTCAGCTTAGCCTAATAATAATAATAATAATAATGACGACGATGATGATAGTAATTTATTTATACCCCAGCCACTCTGGGCGGCTTCCAACAAAATACTAAAAATACATTAAAACACCAGTCATTAAAAACTTCCCTAAACAGGGCTGCCTTCAGATGTCTTCTAAAAGTCAGATAGTTGTTTATTTCCTTGACATCTGATGGGAGGGCGTTCCACAGGGTGGGTGCCACTACTGAGAAGGCCCTCTGCCTGGTTCCCTGTAACTTTGCTTCTCGCAGTGAGGGAACCACGAGTAGGCCCTCGGAGCTGGACCGCAGTGTCTGGCCTGAACAATGGGAGTAGAGGTGCTCCTTCAGGTATACTGGGCCGAGGCCGTTTAGGGCTTTAAAGGTCAGCACCAACACTTTGAATTGTGCTTGGAAACGTACTGGGAGCCAATGTAGGTCTTTCAAGACCGGTGTTATGTGGTCCTGGGCAGCGACTCCCAGTCACCAGTCTAGCCTTCTTTCTGGTATGCTAGCTTTTCACCTGGAGGGTGGGTTTTTGAATGTGTAGAGGGTCCTTCGCCTGCAGCAGGAACTGAGTAGTACAGTCCGATCATACAGTGTTCCTGTATGTTATTACTATTATTCATAGTAGTAGTACTCTTGCCTATCTGACCGTATTGCCCCAGCATCTCTGGGCAGAATTGTTCTTTAGTTCCTTCATCTCGCTCCCTCGCTGCTCCCCTTCCTCGCAGGATGCTTTTGCCAATTTCTCTTCCTCAGTACCTCCAGGGCCCTGCTCAAGAACTGCATTTTAACCAAACCTCAGCTGCTCTCTAAAGCAGGAGTGGAGAGCAGGGATGTTCTTGCACTGCAACTCCCATCACACCTGACATTCTGGCTGAAACCGATAGAAACTGGAGTCCGACAATATCCGGGGGGGGGGGGGGGTTGGCACAGGTTTCCTATCTCTCTCATCTAAAACTTTCCCCTCTGAGCCCTTCTATTTATTTGCCAGTACTTAATCTTTCAGGTTCAGAGCATCGTGCCAGGAACCAACCTTTTTCTCCCCCCCATCCCGGGCTCAGGTGTCCCACTCCTCTTCTGCCATGGCCACAAGGAGGAGCTCAGAAGCAGCTTGTCCTTTGGTCTGAACTTGTCAAAGTGTGGTCAGTCTGATTTCTTCGAAACAAGCCCTCTTCGAAGCAGTAAAAAGCAGCAGCAGCAACAAACATGATTTACAAAGCTGGCTTGTTTTTAACAAACCATTGTTAAAATTAGCCATAATCCGCAGTTTAGATGTAATACTAACGTTGGAAGAGAAAGATTCTGATCTCCTCGTGAGCACACTGGTGGAGAGGAGGGGGAAGCATGTGACCTTGAGGGGAGGGACATTCCCTTCACATTAAATCGTGGCCAGTGTGGTGTAGTGGTTAAGAGTGGTGGACTCGTAATCTGGTGAACCGGGTTCGCTTCCCCGCTCCTCCACATGCAGCTGCTGGGTGACCTTGGGCTAGTCACACTTCTCTGAAGTCTCTCAGCCCCACTCACCTCACAGAGTGTTTGTTGTGGGGGAGGAAGGGAAAGGAGAGTGTTAGCCGCTTTGAGACTCCTTTGGGTAGTGATAAAGCGGGATATCAAATCCAAACTACTACTCTTCTTCTTCTTCTTCTTCTTCTTCTTCTTCTTCTTCTTCTTCTTCTTCTATTGTGACGTCCAAATAGTCCCCGCTAATTCCAGTCTTCTCTTCAGATTGATTTTGGGCCTCATCCCAGTGGCACGGGTTGTAAGCCCTTTGTGATTTATACGGGACATGGGGCAATTTGGTGCTATGTAAGTGATTTTCATAGTAATGATGGGTGCTTCTGTAAATTAGCATGCTTGTGAGGGCTGGCATTTTGTTGGTGGGAGCGAATGCAGCTAGAGCAAAATAATCAAGGTGACAGCCTTCAGGCATGTATATTCTCATCTTGGCAGATGCCCCAGGAGCATCCGCCTTTAGGGTTAAGATGAGCCATTTGTATCAAACAAAAGATGTGATGACAAATGTAATTGGGGGGGGTGTTCCTCTAACCTACACTGAAATCCCTGTGAATTGCTGATAGCTTGCTTTTCCCTCTTCTCGTCTATGAAATAGGACTGTGAGACAGCGCCATGCCGTCTCCGCCCAGGAAGCCCGGAAACGAAGCAAAGCAGCCACAGAACCCAGTGGAGATTTGGATCCTGGACTCCCGTACGTTAAACTGGTCAGCGTAGATTACAAGGAGATCCCTTGATAACCCCCCCCCCCCACAGTCCTGCAACTCCAGGGGGCTTTTTCCCCTTCTTGTCAAAAAGGGGGCAGCTGCTTCCTCCCCCCCCCCCTCCAACCCCCATTGTCACTCCTTGTCCATCTTCCCTAGTGCTCAACTACATGCGGGAAAGGCACCAGGATGAGATACGTCAGCTGCCGCGACGACCAAGGCTCTGTGGCTGACGAGGCCGCCTGCTTCCACCTCCCAAGGCCATCGGCGACAGAAGCCTGCTCTGTGACACCGTGTGGACAGTGGAAGGCCATGGAGTGGAGCCCTGTAAGCAGCTTCCTCTTGTTTAGGGGTAGTCTCTCCCAGATGCCTGTTGCTTATTCAACATTTATCAGACCTTCTAAAGATAACGCTTGGCTCAAACGGAGGCAGCAGAATTTCCTGTAATCGGGAACCAGTAGAAGTAGTTGTTGGAGCAGAAGTTATAATAGTGTGTTTCTGCCCTTGGGAGTGGCGGCAGCAGCAGAGCTTTTCTTTGTTCAGCAAAGCTGGGGACTAAGAGGATCAGTTTATACCAACTGACACAAGTTAAGGAAGAGGCTGGAGCTCGGTGCATCCACAAAGTCTTGAGTTCAACCCCTGCATCTCCAGCTAGATGAATCACCTCTGCCTGAAATCTTGGAAAGTGAGACTGAGCAGTGGGGAGGGCCTTCACCGCCATGGATCCTATCTTCTGGCAGTAGCATTGCTGCTACACGGCCAGGATGGTGAGGGACCAGGACCAGTGGCAGGAGTACTGGATTGCCTCCACCAGTGCCCCCAAACCACCCCAACTGTGCCCCCCCACCCATACCATCCTGCACTCTCACAGCAGTGACACTGCTTCCTGGGGGACAAGTCTGCTGTACCGTCCCTCCCCTCTGGTTGTTCCTGCTTGAGAACTAGACGAGCGAATGGGATCAGGCAGCTTCCCCTATTCCTAATCATGTGAAATCAACAACCACATGGGATCCACATACATTAAAAAAAATAGTTTTACGTAAATATGTTTCGTCCTGCGATTCTTAAAACTTGTGCCTCGTTGCCAAGGGCGTTGATCTCCCCGTTTCCCCCTCTTATTGACGCAGTGCTCTGTAACCTGTGGGCAAGGCAAGGTGACCCGGCAAGTCGTCTGCATCGATTACAGCGACCAGATGGTTGACAGGAGTGAGTGCGATGCTGAGGACGTCCCTGCAACGGAGCAAGATTGCTCCATGCCTTCGTGCCAGCAGATTAGCCCTGAGTACAACAGGCCAATCCCTTCCTTCCCTTACCCTGACTATCGCCAAAAGAACAACCAGGGTGGAAGCGTGAACCGAAACCAAGGCCGTGCGCATGTGCACGGAGGCAACCAGTGGAGAACTGGCCCATGGGGAGCGGTGAGTAGCTGGTGGAGATACTATTAATCTGTTGCGAGTTGGGTTACAGCCTCCTCCACCCCTAAGGGTTGTATCTGATGTTAGTCCTCGTCAGAGTAGACCCACTGAAGTTAATGGGCAGGACTAACTTAGGTTCATTAATTCTGTTCTAGAACTAGGATGGATACAACCCCAAGACTCCGCCAAGGCATTTTACTATATATAAATATTATCAACGAGGATGGGAAGAGTTGAAGTTACACAATCAGTAGGATTTGAGGGGCAAGGAATAATAACCATGCGGCGGTGGTGGTGATGATAGAAGCCTATCTGCCCTCCCAACGTTGAGAAGCCCTGTTCCGGCACTGTCGTAATTTTTTAGGCTTTGCAAAGTTGCCAAGATTGTCCTTGTCATTACGGGGACTAGTAACTTGCCTCTTTTTTAAAAAAAGAAATTCTGTTGTGTCTACATTCTGTGTCTCTTCTCAGACAAAATGCACTGATTTAAATGCAATGGCAATGTGTTTCTTCTCTGAAATCTCCCACTGGACTTCCCCTCATTAGTACCTACATTGATAAAAGTGGACAGGGTACTTTCTGCCTAAAACGCCTTTGATGTCAAAGAGAAAAAATTTAGCGGCTGTGCTAATGCTACCTCAAACTGAATTTTTAATGCCAAGAGTCTGATCTTACAGTTTTAAGGAACGGCACCGGCGCTCCATCAAGAAGACGGCTTTTCGATTATGGCTGCAGGTTTCATAGCCATTGGGACTCCTCACCTTACTAGGCTATATCGCTTAAGTTAGTTGTGGGCTAAGATCGGTGGAACCTCCTCAGTCATATGAAACTATGTTTTGTAGTGTTCCAGTACATGCGCTGGTGGATTCCAACGGCGGGTTGTCGTGTGCCAGGATGAAAATGGATACACTGCCAGTAATTGTGACATAAGAATGAAACCAGATGAGCAAAGATCATGTGAATCAGGGCCCTGCCCACAATGGGCCTATGGCAGCTGGGGTGAGGTGAGCAAATGCTACTTCATTTGGGGTTGTTGTTGCTTTTTTAAAAAAAAAACTAGCCCATTCCCAAGGCAAAGCATTCTTTACTGTAGATTTTAAAGATGCAGCTGTATTTGAATTTCCTTGAAACCTTTTTTTAAAAAATCAACAAAACAGCATAAGCCAATAGGTTTTGACAGAAGATCAGTTAACCAGAAGTTCTAATTATCCTGCTTGTTTACCTTTCCTCGTTGGAAATAATAACACTTATTTATCCAGTAGTGCTGAAAGGACTGTTGGGACATAGTCCATAGTAAGTTGGGACTTACTGTTGCTCGTCTGTATAAACTATGGTTATTAGACCAGGAGCAAACCATGTTTCTATGGGCTTCCTCCTAGCCGTATCACCATAATTCAAGGTTTCCAAGATTTTGCTAAAGCTACCTTTTCACCTTGCATCCAAATTGGGAAACTGGTTTAATCTCTGTTTACTGTTCACAGGAAGTAAAAACAAAATCCCAGTTCCATAGCCTGGTTTGCAAAGGTATATTAAACCACAGTTTCCCCGTTAGGCTATAAGAGGAAACTGTGGTTTAATAAACCATAATAGAAGCCCCAGATTTGGGTATGCAAAGAGCAGGGAGTCTGGTACATGTGGAGTCTGGTTTTCGCTCTAATCATCAGTTCGTAAGACCAAGACATTACACCTGAATCAGTCCTAAAACTAAGAAGTGTAGGTAGATAAAACCAGATTTTAGCAACATTTGTGTTTTCCTTTGGGATGGCTCTCTAACATTGGGGAAGAGTCCCAGAAACTATGCATATGTCTTATTATTCCCTGCTCTACCTTCCCACCCACAAAAAAGACCTAATCTGGAACCTGCTCCCCAGTTTATGTTGAAACAAATAACAAAGGTGTCATTCACTTCACTCATGAGAGCAAATTTAGATGCTTTCTCTTTCCCAGATTGTACAGCTGTGGGAGTCCCTCACACATCCACAGTCCCAGGGGGGAAATAAAGGCATGTGGAAAGTAGCAATACATTGAAGTCAGATCAGGACGCTCTCATACACATCTTAACATACAGATCTCACTGCCTTCATTTTGAAGAAGAAGAATCATAGCTCAATGGTAGGGCATCTGCTTTTCATTCAGAAAGTCCCAGGTTCAGTCCCCAACGTCTTCAGGTAGGGCTGGAAAAGAGTCCCTGCCTGAGACCCTGGAGAGTCACTGCCAGGTACTTTAGACCAGGGTTTCCCAAACATGGGTCTCCAGCTGTTTTTGGACTACAATTCCCATCATCCCTGACCACTGGTCTTGCCAGCTAAGGATGATGGGAGTTGTAGTTTACAACTGGACTGTAGACAATACTGAGCTACATGGACCAATGGGTCCAGCTTGGTATAAGGCATATGTTTGTATCCCCCCCCCCCCCCCCGGAGTCTAGAGTTTTGAGTCTCTCACATCAGAAGGAAAGCAGCATCTAAATTGGCTGTGAGTCAGATCAAAGAAGACAAAAGTAGCAATCATGAAGTATAAATGAACCTAGCCGTTGCTAATGTGATCTCCACCTACTGCCTCCCTCCCCCCAGTGTACAAAGCCATGCGGTGGAGGAACCAGAACAAGACTGGTTGTGTGCCAGCATCCCAATGGGGAGAGATTTACTGATCTGAGCTGCGAAATCCTTGACAAGCCACCAGACCGTGAGCAGTGCAATATGCAGGACTGCCTTCGAGATACCGCCTGGAATACTGGTCCTTGGAGCTCGGTACGGCCATAACATACTTCTGTTGTTGTTGTTGCTTTTTGTTAGTCATTTTCACAGATGTTTCATAGGAACGGAATGAGTGTCCTTAATGTCAAGGTGCTAATACTTGGTGCATGTGCACGTGTTTTTAAAAAAGGAAACTGCACTTAAAGGTGTTTAAAAAACAAAACAAAACGATGCATTCCAAATAAATAGGCATTCAGGAAGAGCATCAGCTAGGAAATCTGTTCGTTTTAAAAGGCACTTTCTGCTTGTTAATGAAGTTTGTACATTTTATTAGCCCATGACAAGTGCTGCACGATACTGATCTTCACTTTGAAGGAAACCCATTGCAAGCAAATGAGAGTCGTCAAAGTATTCGACTGTTTCCAAAACATTTCCTTCTGTCTTCATAGATCTGTTTTAAGCTCCTGTTTTAACACTTAACAAGCCACCTTCAAAGCTACTATAGTTACGGGATAATTCCAGTGCTAAGCTGCTGTCATCCATGTAGCTCTCTCTGTATATTTAGAACTGTATAGTACAAACTTACTTGTTCAGATGAAGGAACATCCTTTTTAGCAACAACAACAACAAAAACACAACCCACAACAATAAGTAAGAGTGACACAGAAAGATGCTGCCTTTGGGCTCCATCAAAGGATAGCTAATATTTTTAATAGCAACATATTGCATAATTGTGTATCTGGGTGTCTGTCTTGTGTGTCAGTGATGAAGACCAAAGGGGGATGCTTTTAACACTGGCTTCTTGCCTTTCAGAGTAACCTTACAACAGCAGATGGTTTTGATTTAAAAGTTCTGTGTTACTTGTCCCAAGCCCTTTTGATTGGACGGCATAAACATATTCATAAGCTCATTGCGCAATGCTTCTTAACCTCCAGCAGAAAGATGGGGGGGCGGGGGAAACCCCCAGCATTAACCATCCCTAAAAGATTGTCAAAATACCTAGAATCCTTCCCAGTCACAAAGCCACAAGCGGGTAACAAAATAGAGATCTGGAGGATTTTTGTTTCCATAGGTCAGTGTTGCCATGTTGATGTGAGAAGCTACATGAACACAATCTGTTGCCAGGATGGGGGAACCTGTGGCCATCAATATGTTATTGGACTACAGTTCCCATCATCCCTGATGATCAGCTGTGCTCATGGAAGTTGGAGTCCAGCAGCGATTTTGAGAGCCACAGGTTCCCCACCCCTGATCTTCAGAAATTCAGGTATGCCTGAGAACAGTTGCTCACTTTAGAATTCCTCACGTACACCACTGTCTGAAGAATCAAACCGTAGCATCCATCTTGGATCCATAGTTTGGAAACTCTTGGACAAGATGCTCAAAAGGACCACTTCTCCTTAAGTTTCCCCATCTGCTCCTCATTGCTGCTGCCTATCCACTTGCCTTGTCCCTCTGAAGGCTGCCATAAAATGGTTGCACAGATATTTTTTTAGGTACATTTCCCAGGCCCACTGTGGAGAGGAGAGGGAAGGGGAAGATAGACCTTTATTACAGCTGCCCTTGTCTCACAGGTTCCACCAAAGGGGTTAGGCAGACTTTTGTTTCCTTCTTCTTCCACAATGAACTTCCCCACAACAGAGATTCTGCTTCTTCACAAGCATCCCATGGGTGCCGGTTCTCAAGAAACCACTGCAGCTTGGAAAGTAGGCATGGGTGAATGTGAGTTGACAGAAGGAACTCATCCCACCTTCTCCTGGGCTCTTGAAGCCCGTGTAAGTTTAATTCCCTGCCTCCAGCCATGTGAGTTTAAGACGGTGGGAAATAATGGCTGGATAGGAAACCATAAGTGTTCCCGTTTCAAAGTCTCATGCAAATCAGCCTCCAAATATCATTATTGTGGTATAATGTAATTTAAAAGGTTTTGGTTTTTTTTAAGTCCTAATCTGACTCTAAAGCACTTTATATAAAAGAAGCTCCTTTTCATCCAATATATGAACTTCCAAAACTGCCATAGTCTTATTGCTGGAATAGTCCTTCCTTTGTTCCGTCCTTCCCTGCTGTTTCTATGGAGAGTTCTGTGACCATTTTTCACTTTCATACCTCAGCAAACAATGTCAATTGCTCAAGTTGTATGTCTATGGTGCTTTTTTATCATTACAAGGGACAGTGCTATAAAACACTTTCATCCAAGGTGCTGCTGTAGCCCTTTCTGTGTTGAGAGGGCAGAGTTGGTGCTAAATGCAAATGTGCTCTGTGTGGCTAGGCATCTGCATGCCTTGGACTTTCTCCCCAAGCCAGGGGTGGCCAACATGACGGTCCTCCAGATGTTGACTGCATCTCCCATCATGCCTCTCTCCATTGACCATGCTGGCCAGGGCTGATGGGAGTTGTAGTCCACAACTTCTGGAGGCACAGTGTGGGTTATTCTAGCCCAAAACTATGTACCAAAGACTGCTGTTGACACTGGATTACACTTGCTTTGAACATTAACAAACAAATAAGGTTATGACATTGAGATTGTTCTGGTGTATGATTCATATGCATTCTGGCAATTTCCTCCTTCAGCAGCAGTCCCTGCAGAAACTTCTAGATCCATTCCAATGGAGTTCTGTCTCACCATAGTAAGACTTCCCTTTCAATTTAAAATATAGGCTTCAGTCAACCTCCTTCACTGGAGGTATTTAAGCAGAGGTTGGATGGCCATCTGTCAAGGATGAGTTAGTTCAGACTCCTGCATTGCAGGGGGGTTGGTCTACATGACCCTTTGGGTCTCTTCCAGCTCTACAGTTCTATGATTCTCTGATTCCTTAACTAGGCAGGCCACAGTTCCCATTATGTTGTTTTAAAAAGAATCAGGGAAGCACTTCCAAAAGTAAGCATACTTATATCTCTCTCTCTCTGTTTGTGTGTGTGTGTGTGTGTGTGTGTGTGTGTATAGGATTAAACCCAAATGATATTTTCATCTTTTTTATATATAAACAGCTCTGAGAACTAGACATCTAAACATCTAAATTGTTGGTACAAGGTGTAGTTAAATGTAGTGCTGCAGTTTTTTTTAAAACAACAACACAAATGTCTGCTAGCTTGCCATAAAAATGTAATCAACGTAGTTTATAAAGTCTCGTGCACAGCGCACGGCTTAACGTGCACAAATGAAAGCTTGCCAGATCCTGAAATGGACAAGACTCTGTGGTGCAGAAGTAACATGTGCCCTAAGTTGCATATCTGTGTCTTCTTGCTCTATGTTGCCACACACACACACACACACACACACACACACAGAGCACAATACAACTGCAATCTCTTGGCCCATTCTCTTCTGCTGCCCACTCACCATGCAAGGTCCGAAGGTGAGAGGGCAGGTAGTATCAGAACTGAACTAAGTTCTGGGTGTCCTGCTCAATGGAAACATAGTTCCAGGTTCAGATCTTCCCCCCACTCTTTTGAAATGATGCATGGAACAGTAAACTGTCCTCCTGTTCTTAACACAAATGGTCTTTGGCTCTTCAGTGGGGAGTCTTGTGATCCGAGCATTCAGAGTTCCTTATTAAATTCCAGCCATCCGTTCAGATGAAAAATCCCCCAGAGAAAAAGTCTGCAGGGCTGAGCCACTTTATTTGCAAATCATGATTTATTTTTTTTAGAGAGAGAGTGTGAAAAAAGTACATAAATTTCACACAAACTTACTTTAAGCTGCTTACAGTTTAGATGGCCAATGATTCAAATGGTGCTGAGTGAGGACAAAACTAAAACACTGATAAATGAGCTTAAACTTAAGATTTCTCGCTTCACCTGAAAAATTCAACCAATGATGTTTGTCTACCTCGTTTTGAGACCATGTGCTACTGCTGTAGGTAGTAGAGGACAAAAAGAAGTTGTCTTTTTGTTTCATGTTGCCACACACTTCCTCCTGGCTCTGACATTTATCACCACCTTTCTGCTGTAAATGTTTCTACTTCGTCTGCCCCAGATGGAGTGTTGCTTCCATGTTTTTGGACACTTTTGAAACAAGAGTATAGTATTGACTGAAGCTTTTTTTCTTCAGCAGAATGGATCTCTTTATGTATTTATGTTAATGAAGTGTATTTATTTTTCAACTATTGTTATTTAATTTTATAAAAATGTCGCATTGCATTTACAATGTTTGAATGCTGGGCAAAGGAGACAGAGAAATTAAAAGTAGAATGTAATCATCAATACGTTTCGCAGAATGATTTCTTGGCTTTGATAATCATAGAGTCATGAGGCGTATTTATTTTCTGAACACAAGATCGATAGGCTCTGCTTTAGGCCTGCTGCAGTGGAACTGATCTGTTATATAATGAAGTAATATAAGCATGAATTTGCATGCAAAGGCTAAGTGTTCAAAAGACCACTGCAGTGGTACCCCAGGTTACATACGCTTCAGGTTACATACGCTTTAGGTTACATACGCTTCAGGTTACAGACTCCGCTAATCCAGAAATAGTGCTTCAGGTTAAGAACTTTGCTTCAGGATGAGAACAGAAATTGGGCTGCGGCAGCAGGAGGCCCCATTAGCTAAAGTGGTACTTCAGGTTAAGAACAATTTCAGGTTAAGTACGGATCTCCGGAACGAATTAAGTATTTAACCTGAGGTACTACTGTATACTGTATAGCCTCATGGCAGGTGCATTCAAGCTGATAGAATGCAGAACTAGTGTGGTGCCATGGTTAAAAAACTGAGGACCGGATTCAGCTAAGTAGGTGCCAGTGGCAGCCCACACAACATGTCCTGTTGCACAATGGGACCTCTTCCTCTCTTTCTTCCCTCTCGCTCCCCCCACAATCCACTCTGGGAGTTTGTAGGAGCCCCCAGAATCTGGTGTGAGGGGAAGATAGTGGAGAGCATTCCCTCTGGCCAAAATATTTGTGCTGGCATAACAATCAGATTATCATTTTATTTTATTATTATTTATTGAATTTATATACCGCCCTATACCTGGAGGGAGGTACAACGTTTAATTTCTCTCCAAACTTTGGGCTTCAGATTCTGTCTCTTCGATGAAAGCACTTACACAAACAACTGTCTCTCCTCCATTTGTGGTAATAGTACTGACCCCCACTGGATTGTTGCTCCAATTACTGTGCTAACATATGTGCTAATGTGAAAGGCTGTGAACACTCAAAAATAGCGGCACAAGTCGCGTCCGTGTGCCCCACCCCAAACCTCTCCATCCATTTTGGCATTGAACAGGAAGGTCGGAAGAGGGCTTCTAAGTGCGTTCATCCGGGCGTGCTTAGAAGCTTTCCTCCAATTGTCAAGAGAATCTTGTGTTATCAGACTTGTATTTGTGTTCAGCTGAACATGCATAGAGATCTCCTTCCAGGTGAATGGAGAAAAGCTCCAAGTTGGCAGATGGGGGCATCTTCGTGCCCTCTATTCATGTTGGCATTCCCATAACACTCAAAAAAGACTGTTTGTGTTAAAAGTATTATCAGTTCATTCCAGCCAACAGACATCGTTTGCATGGGAATGTTCACACAATCCACATTGATCCCAATGCGAAATGTTTCTGGCCTGGTTTTTTGGCAAGTGCTTTAGCAGCCAGGGTAGGCCTTTTGAGACCCAATAAGTTGAACGTAGGCTATGGGCTGTGTATCGTGGCCCATTTGCGGGTATGAACCGGTTTTCCTGGGTACGATTAACACTGGAGCTGCCACAGGAGGACAGACCCCCTCCCAGGCCATTTCTGGCAGGCTGTGTGCAACTTGATGAGTCACAAATTGTGCATACCTGAGATCACAGCTTGAGTAGAGGCACTTATACTAGCTCTTGTACAGTTGTACCTTGGCTCCCGAACGCCTTGGGAGTCGAACGTTCCGGCTCCCAAACGACTGAAAACCGGAAGTGAGTGTTCCAGTTTTCAAACGTCCGACAGGGCTTCTGATTGGCTGCAGGAACTTCCTGCACCCAATCAGAAGCCGCGCTTTGGAAATCAAACATTTCAGAAGTTGAACGGACTTCCGGAACGGATTCTGTTCGACTTCTGAGGTACGACTGTATTGTTGATCTTTATTCCTTTCCAAGAAAGTAAGAAATAGTAACCTAGAGATCCACAGTAGCTAACAGTGATCAGGGATGATGGGAATTGTAGTCCCAAAGCAGCTGGAGGGCCAAGTTTGGCCACCACTGCACTACTGAATACCAGTTGCTGGAAACCACAGGCGTGTAGAGTGCTTGAGGGCTTCCTGCTTGAGGGATTCCCACTGTGAGAACAGGACTAAATGGACCCCTGGCCTGATCAAGCAGGCTCTTCTTATGTTCTTAAATGTTTGTCTATTACTCCATCTTCGTGTCTGTGCTTAAAGGATATAGGATGAGCAAGTTCCCACCAGCTCCATATATTTGTATCTGTTTTAACTGATCCATGGAACAGAGTATAGATCTGATCTTTGAGCAGCATTGCCAGTGAATATCTTGCAAATAACCGAGTATACCTTCCTGCATAAATTTATGGGACTGGGGCGAGGTTTCAATTTTGATTATGGTGTTTATTATGGGTTTTTTGGCTTCCCTGTTATCTCTCCTGTGGGATATGAGTCGAAAGCACAGAGACTGTTGTGTCAGACATGGTAATGTTTGAAGGATCCATACAGCCATACAGAGAGCCCTGCAAATATGCTTCATATTTCTGTTTGGGTGACTTAAAATAAGGTGTTGCTGGTAGAACTTAATCTGTAATAGAAGCAGGCAATTTTTTCTCCAGCGTGTTGCTCATAAATTTGTCAATGCTGGCTGAAGACCCAGAGGGCATACCTTAAGTGGCAGGGAATTGACATACACTGCATATCATTCACAGTAGCTTGGCAGGAACCAAACTTCAACTGAGAGATAAACCGAACTGACTGAATCATGTTCTCACTTGGAAAATTGTTAACTTGAGTCAGCTCTTGGTATACTGAACATCCTTATCAGGAAGTGACTTCCTTTAAAAGCTGTTGGACTTCCTGCCAGTTAAACCATGTTTAGCATTGACTCTTAAATCGACAGCGCTGAGCATATTCACTTGGTAACGTTCAACCAAATCAGTGGGAATTAGAGACACTTTGTACTAGAGATTAAAAGGACTAAAAACAGAAATGGAAAAAAACCCCTGGGTTTTCCCTGGGTCATCCTTCCACCGCCTTTCTTTATATATCAATGGTACATGACCATTGTTGATCAGTTTACATGGCCAGGTCCCATCTGCACCAGAAAGCAGCAGGGACCAAATGCCATGAGCAAAAGCTCATAGGTATTTACCACAACACTGCCTCCTGAGGAACTGAAAAGTACCAACATTACCAAACCATTCCACATCATTCCCGTACACAAACATTACCCCTGTAGGGCCTGATCACATAGAAGCAGTGACAAATCTATATTTAGTAGTTATTGTTATTCTTATTTTGATGAAATTAGTCCATCGGGCATGCCTGATTTGTTTAGAACAATATGTGTTCTATGCAATATGTGTTCATGCGCATAGCACTGAGTGTCACAGCTGCTTTCAGCATGCTAAATCGAACTTGTGTGTCAGCCTTTCCTTCCTGTATGCTTAGGATTATAGTCTTAACACTCAGCCAGAAAAGACAGGACGGAATTAGTTTTATTTACTTGCTTCTTTGTTAGGAAGAACATAGGAAGCGGTCTTAGGCCCTTTAAGACCATTGGTCCTTCTAAATCATTACTGTGCACATCGGTTAGCAGCATCTCTCACACGCGACTCTTTCCTAACTCTGCCTGGAGATGCTGGGGGGGGGGGTGTGTGTGTGTGTCTAATTTGGGACTTTCGCTCCTGCAGAAAACTGCTCTGTAGTTAAGCTGTGGTTCTCATTCGGCCTCATTACACCCAAGATGCAATGGCTGTTAGCACAGCGTTGTTGCTTTTTCCTGTTCTAGTGAGCAAAGCACTGCCGTCTGTTTTTCTTTTGCTACATTCTTTTGCTGAATATCTTAAGTTATTCCGCAGTCCGATTTTTACCTCCGAAAATGCATCCAAGCATGCATTTTCCATCTACCACAATTTTTATTTTATTTTTTGCAAGCAAAAAAAAGCAATGTATACATATGGCTGCCATTTATCAAGACACATTTCACTGAGGAATTGGCTCCCAGATACAAAGTATTCCACATGACACAGCTTTAAATAATTTATTGAATGGTTAAATGAATCAGAAATTTGAAGTGAGTTCACATATTGTTTCTACCTGAGGGCCTATGAGTGGTTTCCTGCTTGGCAGGGGGTTGGACTCGATGGCCCTTGTGGTCTATTCCAACTCTATGATTCTATGGTGCTTGATTCCCTGTGCCACTCAGGTTCCTTCCATCTCACATTATTCCTTTGTACATCTGTGGCATCAGCAAGGATTTACAAATGTCATCCTTTGTCTCTTGCCCAAGCTTAACATAGCAACATTAGTCATATTCAACATTAAGCCTTTATGGACCATCAATGGACTTGGTACTTAAGTATTTCTACTCTGTGGCTCTTTTCTGATTATGACTTTGTTGTATATTGCCCTCATTGAATATATTTGTTTATGAACCCATTTTTCATTTAGGGAAGTGCAAGGAAATACAATTACTGTTAACAAAAGTTCTGTACATCTAAGGTTAACTCCACAGCCTGGGAGAGATTCATGTTTGTCCTTAACATGCTTGAACTCCACATTTCTTTGCCCAGGCAGAGGGCCTTCTCAGTAGTGGCACCCTCCCTGTGGAACAGCCCTCCCTTCAGATGTCAAGGAGATAAAGAATTACACAACTTTTTAAAAGACATCTGAAGTATTGGGAGGTTTTTAACGCTTGATGTTTCTATTACCTTTTTAGATATGCTGTAAGCCGCCCAGAGTGGCTGGGGAAACCCAGCCAGATGGGCAGGGTATTATTATTATCATTATTATTATTATATAATGGATGCCTCTGTCCCTCTAATCAGCTGTGGGTGTACATCTGAATAGGTCATGTAAGTTAGGCCATACAGGCAGTGTTTTTTCTTTCTTTTTTGTTAAAAGTGAGGTGCTTGTACTCATTGATTAAAGTGTTGTGGATGCCAGCACAAAATGGCCGCCATGGGCAGCAAAAAAAAAAGGAGGTGCCAGTACTCTCTATTGGTGAGTACTGTCACACGCAAAAAAAACCTCCTATGTATAGAGATAAGTTGTCCCTGGGAACCAGGACTGGAAATGAGACTCCTACTTGTAGACTTTTATAGACTGTGGCAAGTATCACATGCTTGGGCTTCAGTGTATTAGGAGAATCCAGGACCGGGCTTGCCCATGAGTTGGCCTGAGACAGCTGCCTCAGGTATCAGAATCCTGTGGGGTGGCAGCCCGCCTGCCGCCACCAGAGAAGTGAGGAGAAGTGGCAGCAGCTTCCGGCAAAATCTTGTGGAACCCTTGTGATAGCTCCGTGAGATCTCATGAGACCTCCACAGAGTATTGCCAGAAGCTGCAACAGGCATGTGACCCTGGAAAGCGTGGCTTTGGTGGGGGTGGCACCTCCCCGTTTCTCCTCAGGTGGCAAGACAGGACAGGCTGCCCCTGTGCAGATCCACTCTGAAGCATTGGCAAGAGAGAGTACTAACGCACAGTGGAGGTTCTTATGGCATGGGCCTGAACAGACCCAGTGAAAGAAGAACGTAGGATATGTTAGGACTATATATTTCCCGTGGTTATATGACTCCCGCAGAGGTCATAGCTATACCTACCAACAGATTTGCAATTCTTTTTCTAAACTGGCAAATATGAAGCTATCTTTATTGAGTCAGGCCATTGCTCCATTGAGCTCTGAGTTTTCTACCTTTCCTGGTTCTAGTTGTGTCTCAAGCATTCCTGGCTTTGCAATCCGATATCCTTTAACTGCAAATGCCAGGGGCTGGACCTAAAGATTTTAACCTGCCTCTTTTTAAAAGCCGTTTGCCCTAGTGAACCCTACAGCTTGGTAGCTTGGTAGTTTGGTAGTCCTCACTAGCAGTTTAGTGAACAGCCTCAAGTGTTTGTATGGGGACAGAAATTACCCTTTACCTTTTATATTCAGTTCCTTTCCTAATAATTCTGCACATCATGTTTGGAATTTCTCAGTACCGTAAACCGAGGGCCTGATCCCAGAACGGAAGCAGTTTGCAGCTGCCGTCCTTGGGCGTAATGATGGCTGCATATATGCGAGAAATACCTGAATATGCTAGGGTGCTTCAGACATGGACTGGCAAGCCCTGAAGGGGCCACTCTGATGATTGCCCTCTTCCCAGGGGACCAGAAAGAGAGCAGGAACAAAATTATTTTCTAACACTACTTCATAAGCTGAAACTCCTTTACTCCCTAGGTAATTTTTTCATTCTACAATAGCGCCAGTGTCTGGAGGCATTGCTTACACATCCTTTCAACACATTGCTCTTGGTCTCTCTTCATTTTTATTTCTGCACTAAAATGCCCATGAGAATTAGACAATTTTCTCTTTCCTTCTTCCAAAGAGCTCCTAAGTCTGCAATCTAACCCTGTTACTGGTGCCTAGTAATTTGGTGCATAACTACCCAGTTTCTCTTCTACTTCGAAATGCATTAGGGAGAGAGTCCTCAAGCGAGGAAGGCATAATTGCTGAGTGCGTTTAACTTCGATTTAGCTGAAACCTATAAAGTAAGTGCTTTACCGGTTCGCTTTTAAAAAAATAAAAAATCTTGATATCTCTTTTCCTAACAAGATGGGCATCCTGCGGAAGTATGGGACTAGTACTTGTCAGGCCTTCATGAATATCTGTTATAAAGATCTTCATCTGGTTTTCAAAATGCGGAAGTGTATGCAATTTTTCCAAAGGGTCTGGATGTCATCAAACATACTGGGAAATTTGAAGTTTGCATAAGTAGCAGTGTTAGTTACGCAAATCTGGAGGAGAAGGGAGAATAGCAGATACAAATTGGAGTGCGATGTTGACTAGAAGAATGTTATTTAAGTTATTCCACTGACGCCATACAATGTCTTGACTCCTTAAAGATCCTGCTACCAGAGAATGTGAGGGGATCACAAAGAAAACGTGGCCATGGCAACTTCTGTTTAAGGATACAAAAGGATGCCATGTTGTTTCGTTGGAAGAAATCCAAAAGCCGCAGTAGGATACTTAATAGCATGTGGCTCTACTGTGAATAGCATGTGGCTCTACTGTGGCTTTTCTAGTTAAGGAAACATCTGTCTTCCCCCAAAGTACTGATTCTACAGGTAGTGATTTAATAACATGTTCCCTTCTAGGAGCCCTACATGGTTGATGAAATGTCTAGTCTTTGAGCTGGAATGGCCACAGCAAATTCTAAAAACCTGTCCAGATTTTTACCCCCGTTAAGGATTGAATATGTATGTATGATGGGTGGAATTCAATGTCACACTGTGTCAGACCTTGTGTCTGCACAAGCATTGCAGCTTCCCAAATGGAACAATGCCCTCTGGGGTTTCTCCCACCCCCCAATTTCGGGGAGAAGGGTAAGGAAGTGGGAGGGAGGGTTTGGTTGTTGTTTTTGTTGTTTTAGCTATTTATTTGTGCTTTTACCTTGTATTTTTATCCTGTGCACTGCCCTGAGACCTTGTGGTGAAGGGTGCTATAAAAATAAAATAGTCCCATGGTGCAAGTGGGAGCACTGTCAGGGTCCATTAAATGAATTGTGTCTTATGTCTTTAAACGTATAGGACTCTGTGATGTAGAAGTATACGTGCTCCAAGCTCATGAATTTTCACAGTACACTATTGAAAGTAAATTCTTTTTAAGTGATACACTATAAATAATGCACCGGAAGCAAATTCTTCAGAAATAAATGTTGAGCTAGCTGGTATTGAGGGGAAACTACAACTAATGATCCGTCCTGTTCAGCAAACTTGCTGTCTGATTCCGGCACCCCGTGGTCCAGATTATAATAGCAGGAGGAAGAAGGTCCTGATGAATGAGTTGAACAATACAGATCTTAAGGCTTGTAATATTGTCCAACTCTACAATCTATTATTCTTTTACAGTGCACAGTTCTCTGTGTTGTGATTAGGGCAAAGTACTTAACCTAATATGGGTAGCATCATCTCCAGTAAACAGCTACCACTTCTGTTGGTATGAACAGAATTTGGTTTATGATGTAATGTGCAATATTTGATTTATTAAAAACCAAATAAATATTTGTATGGTTTTACATGGTTTATTCTGTCCTCAGAGCACTTGATAGAATTTGGCTTACTGGTTAGTTTGCTGGCTTCTTTCCCCCCTGATCGGGTGCCAGAACATGGAGCTGTTCCATGTCTGAGAGCACAACTAATGCAGATAAGCAAATAAGTTGCTAACAGTTGGTCCAGTTTGTTCAGGAGCAAATGGTTTCAGACAATACAGAGCTGCTTGATATTTAGCTAGACATGAAGGGGCAGCTAACACAGGTGGAGTTTTTGGTAATTTGGACTCATGTGGTCCAGCTGGGACATATTCACACACATCCCAATCTTGGTTTGCAGCCAGGGAAGTCAGTCCCCGGAGCAGATTTGGAAGGGGGAAGAAGGGCAGGGGAAGTTCAGAAGTTATTCCACTCATTCAATGAGTTCATTGGGCTCAGCCCTTTGTATACAGTTCCACTTGTGTTCAAAATTCAGGCCAGCTTTGCCCACGTATCTTTAAAAACCAAGGTCAAAACGCAGGTCTTCCAATCAAAATGCTTGTTAAATTATCTCTAAGGCAGCACTGTATGCAGAGCTCTTCCATAATTTTTTTTAAGTTGCTTTGTTTTATTCGGAGGGGAAAGAAGTTCACGTGAAAAGACCTTCAGAAGCTTCACTCTTAAGGGGTCTCAGCATAATGTTATAAAGCTGATTTGTTAAACACCATTGTGCATTCAAACCAGGATGCTTTGTTTGAATGCAATATTAAGTCAAAACTTTTTAAAGGTGAAACTGAATTCTATCAAAATCCTCTTTCCAGCGATGCAGGAGGAGGAGGAGAGGGAAGCAATGGGAATGGGAACCAAGACTATTCTTGAGCTTGTTGGGACTCATCCAAAATCATGGTTTTGAATTTCTCATGAATACAACCACAGGCTTCGTGTTAGGAGTAGTGCAGTTGTAGCAGAAAGATCACTTAATATCTGTCACCATAGTTAAGGTAAAGGTAAAGGGACCCCTGACCGTTAGGTCCAGTCGTGGCCAACTCTGGGGTTGCGGCGCTCATCTCGCTTTACTGGCCGAGGGAGCTGGCGTACAGCTTTCGGGTCATGTGGCCAACATGACTGAGCCGCTTCTGGCGAACCAGAGCAGCACACGGAAACGCCGTTTACCTTCCCGTTTACCTTCCCACCTATTTATCTACTTGCACTTTGACATGCTTTCGAACTGCTAGGTTGGCAGGAGCTGGGACCAAGCAACAGAAGCTCACCCCGTCGTGGGGATTCGAACCGCCGACCTTCTGATCGGCAAGCCCTAGGCTCTGTGGTTTAACCCACAGCGCCACCTGCATCCCTAGTTAGTCACCATAGTTAACTTGGCCTAAAATTATGTTTTCAAGGTACAGCAGTGGGGAGCCTTTTTTTGGCCTGGTGAAACAAATCTTTATTTCTCCAACCTCCTCGGACCAATTTTGATAGGTGGCTGGGACAACCCGCTGGTAAATTATCTGACACCACAATAACGGGAGGTGATTGACACATTTCAAAGTGCCAAGCATAGGGCTTGAAAAGGGAAGAGCAGTGACTGGAGTAAACAAGGCTATCTAGAAATGAATTAGAAATGCCTTTGAAAAAAATAAAATAAAAATAGGTTGCAAAAGCTAGGTGAATGTTAAAAATGTGTGTGGGGGGAATAGCAGACCTGAAAAATGCAGTGCTCTTTAAATTTGCAAGTCAAATATGTGAACACTCTTCCCATGTCATCAACATGAATTTAAGCACACGGAAGAACTTGAATTGGCATTCGTGTGACTGTTCCCTTGTTTTCAGAGGTTGCTAAAGAGACCCCGTGAATGGGGCCCGCATGACTGGTGAATGAACAAAGTTTATCCAGGGAAATAGCAACTCATTTAGGAGCAAGCAAAAATCTGGTGTATATCAAAACTGATTTAAGTCTCACAGGGTTGTGATTCTAACCAAAAGAGCTATAGCAATATAACAAGCTGCCTTGGGAAGTTAAGGGGAAAATTAGACTAGCATAGTTCAAACATGCTTTTGAATATAAACTAACTTAGAACAGAATTCTGCTGCTCATGACTTCCTTCTAGCGCCCAACAACTGGGAGAGTTCCTGGATCCAGCTTGTATTTTGCAGGGCCAGGAATGCGTATTTTTAATTGCCTTGACAGGACAGCTAAACTCCACCAAATTTCTGGCACGTATTATTCATGCATTGACAGCTTCACAAATTGACTACTGCACATGCTATAAATTATTTACTAAAATTAACGCCTGTCCCCCTCTCCGTAAATGGTAACTGGGAACCTGTCACACTGATGCCCCAGCTTCCAGGTTAAATTCAAGTTTCTGGTTTTTGAGCTGTGATCTCTACTATTTGGCTTGAGTCCAGCATCCATACCTTGTCACTTATCGCAGGGGTGGGGAACCTCTGCTCTGCGGACCAGTCTTGGACTGCCAGGCCTTTCCTGCCAAACCACACCCTCCTGCCCATCAGCTGGCATCATGGAGACATCAGCTGATGGGCAGGACGACAATCCGCACTTGACTGCATGCCTGCTCCCAGCAGGGAACAGAACCACACAGCCATGGCAACAGGATTTAATCTCAGCTGATGGTCAGTGATTAAATCCTGCTCAGATGCACTGTTTGAAGTAGCTCATTTGCTTCTATTGCAAGTGGGCAGGCAGGTGGCAGAAGAGTCTCTTCCACCTTTCCCCCTCTGCCTCCTGTGTACTACTTGCAGGAGGAGTGCGCAAGCTGCTTCAGACAATGCTTCTGAGATGCAATCTAAGACATCCCCCCATCCGTGGGGGATGCTTTGAGGAGCTTCTCAAAAGCACTCTTTGAAGCAGCCACCCCTTCTCCTTCACTTAGAGGAGGAGATGGGTGGATGCTTCAAACAGCTTTGGGAACCCAGCGTTAAGCAGCTGATGCAACAGGAGAGCCATCCTGCTAAGCGCTGGGCTCTCCTGCACAACCAAACTCATCCCTTAGCTGGACCCTGTCCCCAAATCAGCTAAAGAGAAGGGAGAGTGATGCTGCTTCCTTCATCTGGGTGTTCACAAGCAACAGCAGCAAGCAAAGCTTCTCCACTTATGCTTGCAAAATATAGCTTTTTCTCCCCTCTGTGTAAGTGGTGAGGAGGAGGGAAGCAAGTAGCTTGCCAGAAGTATGCTCCGAGCTCCCCAGTCTGCTGCACGTGAGGTTGGCAATGGACCCCTCCCAAGTAGGAAACCCCCCCCCCCAAAAAAAAGGGGCTGCCCCACCCACCAGCAAATATGTGATGTACTATGCGATTGACAGCCACGCTGTCCACCTTCCAAATTTGGTCCACAGTGCTTATTTGGATAAGAATCAGGCTTGTGGAGCTCCAGAAGTTTTGCCACCCCTGTTCTGTTGCAATGTTTGTTTTAGGCTGCAGCCTATATGAACTTACCTCTGAGTAAATTCCATTGTACTCAGTGTTGGATACTTCTGAGTAGGCATGTATAAGGTGATGCTGTTAAACTCGCTAAATCTTTAGGACTGGGCAGGCTAAGACTATTAATGAGTTAAAGGTTTTTTTCCCCCCCAAGCCTTTCTGTGTTATCCAAAACCAGGGTAGTAATTTTGAATATAAATCCAGAGGTGATGCTGATAGTATTAACTAGCATTCTGACAGTATTTACAGTACATTGCAATCCTTACCCATTTATCATCACAGGAACCTTGTAATGGGAAAAAAGTAATGGTATTAATAATGATGGTGGTGTTGAAATTAGCACATTTTTATGAGTTGTTGCCTGAGGACTACACTGACTTGCCCCAGGCTGTAAATGAATACAGATTAAAAAAGAAATTCTTACATCCATATGTAAAATTCATCTGTCCAAGGGGCCATGCTGGCTATAACTACTCTGTCTTAATTAATTCTGATGAGAAGAAAATGACCTTGAATGAATACCTGTAGACTCAGTTCCTAGCATTTTGCTGAGAGTGGCAATGAAATAGCACAGTGTAGAAGCAGCATGATACTCTTCACTCAGCCACACAGAGCCTCCAGCATGGAAGCAGGCCCTCTGCATAAAGCAGCTGTGCAAAGAGTTGGTTCAATTTGCAAAGAGGAAATCGAATAATTCAGGCCTCTGCAGTCAGGCAATTGTGTGTGGAGAGTAATATTTAGACCAGTCCTACCACAAAATATTTCTCTTCCACTGGTCTCATAGTTCATATGACAGCTCCGATTGCATTGCTAGACCTGCAGGTTTAAAAGATTGTGAAATATTTGGAGTTCAGTTTTAATCCTAAGAAATGAAATCGTTTCGAGGGTTTGGGTTTTTGTGTGTGTTTCGCTTGCCATGTTGTAATTTTCATCACAGCTTTCCATTCCTCTCTGGGTCCTTCAGTCTTGGTCTCTCTGCTTTGTTGTATATATTGCCCATCTAAAGTTGCATATATTGTATATATTGCCCAATCCTAAATCTATGACTAAAAAAAGGAAAGCAAGTATTTCTAATTACCTAATAATAATTACTAATAACTACCAATTACCAAATACTACCATTGTTGAACCCACAAAAATCTCACAATCAAATACATATATATTAACTCGATAGAAGTAAATGTGCCTAATCTGATAAATTTAGTAACCAGAACTTGTTTAGCACAGAATTCCAAAGCTTCTGCTGTCATTATTTTTTTCATGTTCCTCTTCTTTGGAGTCATCATTTCCAGAATAGGAATATCAAGAAATCGGCATGTGTACCACTGTTGCTTTGCATCCATCATAATAATACCATATGCAAAACATACAATTACTAAAACATGCAGAGGAGTTATAGCTTTCTGCAGCTCATAATGTATTTTACAATTCAGTGCACAGTGTAAATTAGGTTGTCTACTCCAATTGGACAAGTTTGTGTTGTCACTGTTCAAAAGGCACACTTTAAAACTTGAATGGGGTTGGGGTTTTTTTTTACTTTGAATGTTTGCATTTGACTTTGAACTTAATTTGAAATTAATTGTCCATGGCAGGTGTGTTGAGTCTTAAGTGAGTTAATGATTTGTATGACATTTTTCAGTTTATAATGTGTTGTGCAGTTGTTTTATACCCACATTAATTTTGATAGGTGAGTTAGATTGTGTGGTATTGTTTTAGTATCGGCTTTGAGGCTCTATAGAGATTTGGATCTTCATTTTCTTTGCTCTAAGACAGTTGGCTGTCAGTGCTAATACATTCAGCTGACAATTGTCTTACTACTTATTTAATCCTCGCTATCGATGTTGAGAGTTTGGCCTGATTTGTTTTCCTCCTTCAAAGTCTCTAGCACATATTCCTAGGGCAGGGGCACTTGGGGGATGTTAATTTTCCTATATACTTGTCATGGCCATTCAGAAGTTATTTCTGCAACTCATATTTCATGAGGAAGTAGAGTTGAAATTGACCTTTAATATCTATACCAACTAACTGGCATAAGGAAGAGGTCAGTGGAGTGACTTACTTGAGTTCCTCAAATGAAATTGATGGAGAACCTTTCTCTCAAGTTCACAGAGCTTAGAGCAAGGCAGTTGAGTATCAGAAAGAGATTGTAAACCCTTCAGTTCAAACAGATATAACCAGAGAGGCATTTGCTCTGTTCTTCTTTTCTGTGTATTCAAGAAGCCCAGGGTCAAAGCTTGCCTCACTATGGAATTGTTAGAGATGGCAGTAACAAACAGGACGTGTAGTTTGCAGCTGTAAAAACAGGACTTAGAGTCAGCCAGTGACATGAGAAGTTCATGAAAGAAAAATATAACATCAAGAGGAGATTGTTTGGCCTCTTTGTATGACCCATGCAAAGTCAACCACATGGTACAGCAATCTGAACTCTACAACTGCCTTTTGTATCTGAACGTGGCTCATACATTTCTGTCAGGATGGAACTCACTGTGTATGAGTATGCCAGAATAAAAATTGTGGGGGAAGTAGGTGAAATTTCTAGTCTCTGCATAGGGAACTCAAAACATGGTTTCACCACTATGGCTCTGGCACCCGTATGTGTATGTGGTAGATGTGGTATAACCGAGTTCCTTATTATTGATGCTATTTACATTAATTTTATTATTTATTCTGTGGTTCTGTAGATTAATAAACATAGTTCACAAACAGAACAATGGGCCAATTGCTATGGAGTGATCCATAGGTAGGTATGAAGGCAAGATTTTGCTGGTGGCTCTTACCCTCATAATTTATTTTTTTAAAGAAAATTGAGTTTTGCTTTTTTTAATGTATGTGCTGTTTTGTTGTCTGTCTTGTTATAATTAGGAAAATAATGTTGTGTTGAAAATGGTATGAACATTTTTAAAAAATAAAAATCTGAGCCTGTCTTTAGGTTAAACAGTCAGATCAGGGTTGGGGAATTGTTTTTCTCTTTAGGGCACATCCCCATGGGGGCAATGTGTTGGGGGGCAGCATGCCAGCAGGTGGGTAAGGCTGGAGTCAAAATGAGCAGGACCGCCCCACAGTGATTTGCACCCTTATCCATAGGTGCAACCCATCCATCAGATGATTCATAATTCCTGACAGCACACCTGAAATTTGCATTGCAAAAAAACAACAACCCTCCAATGCAAAGGGTCCTGGCATGGTAGTGGGACGACTTTAACCCTTTGCAAACTACTGGGGGCAGACACACCCTCCATTCTCTCCAATGGGAGTTCCCCTCTGCAATGCAAATTGTAGGAAGCAGGGGTCCAGTGCGGATGTGGACCGTGGTGTGGGGAACAAGAGGGCTTTAAACCCGTGTTCAAAACCCCCATTGTCCTAGGCACATTTTGCGACAGGGATTTTCATTAGAGTGAGCTCTGGGCGCAGTACTGCACCTAAAATTTCAGATTAAAACTGTGGAGTGGAAGGAAAGGAGGACCTTTTTCTGCCTCCCCACTTCTAGCTACTCTGTGAAGATTGGAGAAGAGACGCTCTTAAGAATATTAGCGGGTGGGCAGGGGAAGGACTAGACTGTGTGAAAAATGAACATAATATTTTAGCTGCAGTTCATTCATTTTCAGCTTTGTATTCTTGTTATTTAAAAAAGTGTGCCTGTAGACATTCCGTTGTTGCGCCCATAACCTAGGTCTAAGGTGCCATTTAGCTCCTAGCTTTCCTATCTCAGTTTTTAACACTGCTTTAACCCTCCCCCAACCCCTGTTGTGGTCCCAAGATAGAATGGGGTCCCAGCTGATAAAATTGGATGCACAAAAGCCAAGGAGGAGCAGGTAGAGGCCAAGGAGGAGAGGCTAGATGGAAGTCTTCTGATAGCCACATTTGAAGCGCAGGCCGCGATGGCCTCTCCCAGTTCCCCGCCTTTGTGTTACATGAACTTTATATCAAGTAAAATATCTACAACGCGTGTTTCTGCTTCTGCAACTGTTTTGTGCAATAATCCCTTATCCAAATTGCTGTTAATTCCACATTGCAGAAGCAGAGCCCTATTAGTTAATATCATCCCACCAGTAGCAAATGAGCATTTAGACGGGAGCAAAGCAAGAGGAGAGCTGCTCTGCCAACCCTACAATACTTATAGCCGAAGGTCATGACATCACTTTGTTGTGCAATTTGGCAGGGCTACTTGTGGAAAGTGGGTGAGCATATGTAGCAGAAATATATGCCAGTGAAGGGCAGTTGCCAGGTTTTTGTGTGAATGGAAATGTTTAATGCGTTGGCGGTAATGGCGTTGTAATTATAAGAGGTGGCTAAGGTGCTATTAATAATGTGATAAATAGATAATTTGAAGGTTTCCTAAATCCCCAGACAAAATGATGGATTCTCCCAACTCCTTTCTAGCTACCTTAAATCTTTGGAGGCGGGGTGGGGGTATAGAATCAAAGAATTGTCGAGTTGGAAGGGACCCCAAGGGTCATCTAGTCCAACCCCCTGCAATGCAGGAATCTAAATGCTTGGGGGCACGTGCATAATTGCAATTTAAAGCCCTGCACAGAACGAGGCTTCTGTAAATCAAAAGAAGAGCCTGAGAGGCCTGTTAGATGTTAGTGGTCTGCATCCTCCTCCATCGATTCGGCTCTGAAAAGAAAACAGGAGAGTGTTACTTTCGAAAGATCACCGCAGAATGTGTTTGTGCTAAAGGATTAAGCTGACATTGTGTGTGATATAACATGTAATGACTTGTTTAACATGTAATGAAGAAATCGAAATTGAATCTCTCCCTGCGTCATGCTGAGTAAGAGGCCCGTTCGGCAAGGAACTGTCATATTAAATTCTTGTTGTGCTTCCAGACCCCTTTTGATTCCTAAATCTTTTGGTGGAGACTAATCTAAAATCAAAATGGTTCAGGGGCCCACATGCCAGAAGTGGTCACATTTGTGAAAGTTCAATGAACCTGCAGAAGGAGGTTGAAATTTGTTGCTTTACTACAAAGCTTGCAGCCAACGCACCTGCTGGTTTGCTTTTTGCTTGGGCTTGTAATGTCCTGTTGTGCCCGCTTTGCCTTCTTTGGTGCTGGCTACATAAAGTGTAAAAAATACTGAACCCCTTCTGGTTAAATACACGTGTAATTAACAAGCAGCAGCAAGCCACCAACCCACACTTTAAAAGGCAGCACTAGTAACATTTTCAATATTAAATATTTGTAGTTGTCCTTCCCTCTGTTGTTACGGTCCTTAAAGGACAGGTTTCTGCAAAACAGAAGGTGAAAATTATGTGCCAAAATATGTCAGGCTAGTTATCCAACTAATTTTATTCCATGACCTGCTATTTGGGACTATTTGTACTTTCAACAAAGTTCTGTAGCTCTTTGCTGTTTATATAATCCAGCACCTTTGAATTGCCACTGCAGGAGATCTTTACAGTTTCCACGATGATGTTTGCCCGCTTGTATAACAAAACGATATACTTAAGTAACACAGAATCAATTCCTTGTTTACTTTTCATTCAGTTCATACATCTCACTCTGTTAACATCTAATCTTCCTGCTTCTGACACATTTCTCCATCACTGCTGGAGGCAGCAGTGACCACTGAGGCTGCTGGCAGAAGCGTCTATCATAGTATTGCTAGCAGGTCAACTGGTACGTTTGTATGGAACTGACTGAGGCATTTCTACCCTCAACACTGTCTCCCAGCATGCGTTGGAGTAAATCGTGGTACAGAGGAGGAAAAGGGGGCAAACATTCTTATCCCACTGGATCAGTTGCATTCCCGATGTTTGCCATGAATTGGAAGGTGATCATCTGTAGTGGGGAGCCAGCTTAGTTAGGTAGATTTCCCCACAAGATTTAGAAAATCTGAGTTCCAAAGTGCAGAGGGAGCCTACACAGCAGTCACCCTCGAATGGATGTAGAGAATGACTCAAGGCAAATCTTTAAAAATGTAGTATAAACACTGACAACTGGGAAACACTGGCCTGCGAGTGCTTCAGTTGGAGAACAGCTTTTACCAAAGGTGTCATGGGCTTTGAAGACACTCGAACTCAGGACGCAAGGGAGAAACGTGCTAAGAGGAAGGCATGCTTGGCAAATCCACACAGTAATCAACTCCCGCCCGGGAACCAATGTCCCCACACTGTGGAAGGACCTGTGGATCCAGAGTTGGCCTCCACAGTCACTTACGGACTCACTGTTAAAACCTTGTTTGTGGAAGATAATCTTACTCGGCTACGAGTGATCGCCAAAGAAGAGAGAATGACCAGAAATGCAGTATAAGCTGGGGAGCGAGTGTGTTGCTCCCCATTTCTGCCTGTCACACATGATTGACAATGTTTGGAGGAACTTGGTTAGGATTGCATTGTTAATCCTCCCTGTGTTCTGTCCAATTGCTTTTCATGTTCTTATTTAGACTTAAGGAGCTCCCCCCCCCCAACACCCCAATTCTAGCATAATATAGAAGTGTAAAGAACTGATTCCTGTTGCCCCTGATAGTGAGGGGTGGCATATGCTTGCCCCAAATACTTTTTCCTACCCTCTCCACCACCATCGTTCCTCAGTATATTTCAGTCTTCTTTCTCATGCTATGTTTGCATTTAACATGTACAGCAAAACTCTTGCTCCCCTAATAACAATCTTTGCTTCACCAAACTATTTTTCAGAGTCACTCCTTAGTCCTAGCTACTCACAAAGCCATGCAGTTCAGTTGTGTTCCCTCATCATTGCTCCTTTGCTAATCTTAGATATTTAAAATAAAAATGTTGCATTTCAGAACTTTCTAGAGAATATCGAAATGCCTGTTAAGTTTGGCACAAAATGTTTATATTCACAGCAGTAATTTTGGTAAAAAGACCTACAACCAGGGCTTTTTTTCAGACAAAACTCACTGGAACTCAGTTCCAGCTCCTCTCAGGTAGGCGCCATTGCCATTATAAGAGAACAAGAGAGGCATTCGTGGTGAGTTCCAGCACCTCTTTTTCTAGAAAAATAGCACTGCCTACAAAAGATCTGAAAATATAGTGTGGAAGAGGCAGGGTTTTTTTCACCAAATCTCCTCAGTTGCCACTTCTCTCTCCTTCTCCTTTGCTCTGCTTTGGGATAATGATCTGAGCCGTATTTATGGGAAGGTTGATAGGGAGAGACCTGGTGAGGTAAAGGTTGAGGGGCAGCTATTGCTTATTATTATTGCTAAGCAGCCTCAGGGCACTCTGTTTTCTCTCGTTCTCTGAGTGGGGGACATGAAATCCACTTCCTTGCTCACTTAACACCCAAATAGTCTTATGCTGTATTTTTCGCTAAACATGTGGAAGGCCGTAAAACTAGCTGTATAAGATATATTTGTCTTTACCTTTACATTTCAGTGTTCTGTCTCTTGTGGACGAGGGCAGAAGTATCGAGAAGTTTATTGCTTGTCGAAGGATGGGACACATTTAGAAAACAATCTTTGCAAACACCTGGCTAAACCGAATGTGCAAAGAAAGTGTAGAGGTGGCAGGTGCCCAAAGTGGAAAACAGGAGACTGGGGACAGGTAAGGTGTGACATCCTACTTTTTGCGCCAACAACTATGGCTGTTGATAAACATCGGGGTGTTGTGGTTGTTTTAAGGGAGGGGAATCATAGCTCAGTGGTAGGACACATGCTTTGCTTTCAGAAGGCATCAGTTCAATTATCACCCTCTCCAAGTAACAAAACTGAGATTGACCTCTGCAAGAGGCCTTGTATAGTTGTCACCTGAAAGTACTGAGCTTGATGGATAAGGGGGTTGATCCGGATTTTCTTGGATTTTATTTTCCAGTTTATTAAAGCTGCTTCTCTCCTGGATATATGGTGTCATTGTTTAAGATGGAAGGGGCATGTAGACTTCCCTTCCCACCCTACACACACACACACACACACATTTAACACATGGAGGGGAGCAGGATCATGCCTGCCCTCTCTCCCCGCCCCTCTTCCCACTTCTCATATGTTCAGCATTTACGTGAAAAGAATTGTGTGCGCATAAATTTCCACTCTAATACTGAACGAGCAGAAGTTGAGAGACGAGGTCCAAGGGCATGATCCTGCTCTCCCTCCACACGTTCATCATGCAGGCATGGGATGAGAGATGTCTGCGTACCCCTGGGTTGCAAATCTTCCTTGGTTTCCCAGCAGATGGCCGCATTCAGTCCAGTCTCTCTAAATGGGACAGTCAAAGGCAGATGGATCTGATGTTGGCTGTAGGAATCCTCCACTGTGGCATGTAAATTCAAGCTTTAACCTTCCTCCGTAGCTTGACATAGAATTTTGCCTTTTTAATGTATTTTACAGTACTATACATATTTGTCAGGCTTTTCAGTAGTGGCCCCCTGTCTTCGGAACAATGGACCAATGCTGGCATTTTCTTTGCTTGCCCCCCCCCCCATCAATCGCCTTTTATTTCTCCAGGCATTTTTGAGTATTAATTTTCTGCAGCGGTTGAATATTTCTTTTTTTTGGGGGGGGGGGAGGAATCAGTGTTCGAAACTCCCATTGCTCTAGGCACATTTAGCAACAGGGAATTTCATTAGCGTGAGCAGTTTCTGAGCTCTGGGCGCAGTACTGCGCCTAACATTTCAGATTAAAACTGCAGAGTGGAAGGAAAGGGGGACCTTTTTCTGCCTCCCCACTTCCATCCACTCTCTGAAGACTGGAGAAGAGACCCTCTTAAAAACATTAGGGGGGTGGGCAGGGGAAGGACTAGGCCATGTGAAAAATGAACAGTTCATTCATTTTCAGCTTTGTATTTTGTTACTAAAAAAGTGTGCATAGGCACTCCATTGATGTGCCCATAACCTAGGTTTAAGGTGTCATTTAGCTCCTAGCTTTCATATCTCGGTTTCTAACACTGGGGGGATATTTGGTAGTCGAGTCCGTGTTGGGACATAGACGGATGTGCTTTATTGTGTGACCCCCTTAATACTGTTTTCAACATTTTACTTTGTGTTGGATTTTTAATTTTTTGTAAGTTCCTTTGAATCTTTTGTGGGAACATAGGAAACTGCTTTCTCCCGACTCAGACCATTGTCCATCTAGCTCAGCATTGTCCGCACTGGCTGTCAACAGGTCTCCAGGGTTGCAGGAAAGAGTCTCTCCCACCTGGAGATACTGGGAATTGAACCTGGGACGTTCTGCATGCAAAGCAGATACTCTACCACTGAACTATAGCTCTTCTCCAACAACTCACAAACTGAGATGCTGCTGCTGCTGCTGCTGATGATGATGATGATAAAAAATTATACCCTGGCCAGAGCCAGGCTCAGGGCGGCTAACATCAGTAAAATTACAATAAAATCATAATAGGGGGAAAAAAACAATTTAAAATACAGGTTAAAATGCAATTTAAAATGCAGCCTCATCTTAAAAGTAGCCCATAGATCAAAACCGTAAGGGGAGGGGGAAACATAAGGGTCAGACTGAGTCCAAACCAAAGGCCAGGTGGAACACCTCTGTCTTGCAAGCCCTGTGGAAAGGTGTCAAGTCCCCCAGGGCCCTAGTCTCTTGTGACAGAGCATTCCACCAAGTCAGGGCCAGTACTGAAAAGGCCCTGGCCCTAGTTGAGACCAATCTAACCACCTTGCGACTTGGGACCTCCAAAGTGTTGTCATTTGTGGACCTTAAGGTCCTCCGCGGGGCATACCAGGAGAGGCGGTTCCGTAGGTATGTGGGTCCTAGGCCGCATGAAAATGATACTCAGAAGTAAGCCCCCATCAGAGGGCATTAGAATTGCACTGCTAATACTTGGATACATTTCACAACCCCTCTTGTAAAGCCTATTGTGGAAGGTTCCATTAGTTAACGGAAAGAGAGAAGGAAGGGAGGATGTAAGAAATCATATGTCAAATTCGGTGATCTCCTCCTGTGCCAGACCTTCGCTTTTATCTATGCTGTGGCCTTTCCAGTTAGCATACTTCCAGCTAATACAGTACAGCTCCTTTTGTAAACAAAAGTGGAGGAGATCGGCCCTTGTGGTTGCTAAGCAACTGTGGGCTGCCGTCAGGGCCGGTGTCATACATAAGCAACCTGGGCCATGCAAAATATCCGGGCCTGTGCTTCAGCAGTTGCTTCGGGGGCTAACTGAGGGAAAGGCGAGGGAATAAAATGAGGTTGTGCAAGGAGCGGGCAGGGGGTATGGTTGAAGGACATGCAAAGGCAGACGACAAGACGTGAGACTCTTCAGGCAGCCATCAACCTGCCACAGCTTCTTACCTTACAAATCGTTGGCCGCCCCAAAGGGAAGAGTAACAATGTCAGGGAAAAAGTGTTGCGCCTACCTTCAGTACAGACAGGAGTGCTTTTGTTTGCTGTCAAGCCTTGCCATTTCTGCATCAGTTTGCTATTAAAAGAAAAAGTCTGCACACACAAAAATTCCTCAGCATTTTAGTTCATGTTGCTCCTAATACGGTATACACATCCAATGCGGAGAAGTGCAAATTTTGAAAGGTAGCTGAATTTCAATTTGCGTATTGATCTGCAGTGTGCAAATCGGGTATGTTCACATTAAAATGCAAACCATATTTCTTCCTATCTCTCTGGCTGGACTAGGAAGGCAGGTAATTTCTCTCCTCCTTCAGGCCCCAAGAACCTGCTCATAATCATAATGCAAATAGGCAGAGGGCCTACAGACCATGAGAATCTTAACATGGAAGGACTTCTAAAACACAAATGCATACACACACACACACACACACACACACACACACGGTGTCTTCAGCTTTCCTAGATCCAAGCTGCTGAGTTGAGTCACTCGCCATCGCTGGTTTGGGGCAGGCAGCTTTAGTTCAGCTTTAGTCAAATGTATAATTTGGTTACTCCCTTAACATTCTGTCGCTGGTCTTTTAACTTAAGCAGAAAGCTCTCTGTGGAACTCATATGATTATTGGCAGATTGAGGAGAACGGCCTTTGTAAGTGTGGGCACATCATTTTTAAGAGGCAGTGAGTTTGCCATACTATTTTTGGGCCCAGGATTTTTTTCTTTCTTTTTTTTTGCACCTCTGCTTTTGAAATCACATCTTGCCCTGAAAGCAATCTTTGTGGCTAATGAAGGCATGCCAGCCGACGCACGACGGCCTGTCAGATGTTTGAACTTATATAAAAACAGACGTTCTGAAACTTCCAAGTATTATCTCAGATGATTGGGGCCCAATTCAGAAAGGACGCAAATTAATAAGGATGTAGTATGATTTATAGCCTGCGATAATCTGTTGTGACTTGGCAATTAAAGGCTATGATTGCAATGCTCTGCCTGGTTGCCTGTGCTTCGCCCCATTGAAACGAGTGGGGTAAACAGCTAATCTGTATGCTAATGGTTAGCCCATGAACAGGCCATTGAGATCTAGACTTTGTTCTTCAGATGGTGTAAACCGAAATGTCTGTCACCTTAGTATAGTGAGTGGTACCAATTTAAGCCATCTGGACATCAAGCTGTGGTGATAGTGATTTGTTTTTTGGTTTTTATTTTCATTTACAAATATATATCTAATGACACCCACAGAGAACTTTTAAAAATCTGCTGTCAGTGTTCCAACAGTAGTTCCTTATATAGTCGGGTCTAGAAAGGGCTATCATTCATCACCATGCCGTGCAATGACACATTTTGTCTAGCTTTGCTAGAGTACAAGAGGGTTTGAATAATGCCTCATTGGAATGTCATGGCTCTTTCTGCTAGATGCCGACATTTTTTGGAGGGGCAGGGATTTATTAGCTGCTGCGATGTATTCTTCATACAGTATTTTCATTGGATGTCATAGGGAATATAAAAGGGATTTCAGTGCACCCAAGGTTTCAGGGGCTCCTCTTACGTCAAGGGAAAGGAACTTGGGTGTAAGATAAGGGAAAAAAGATGTGGATGGTGCCTTGCACTTTAATCTCAGGGAAGGAAATATGCAGCCTTGTTGTGTTCTTTAAGGTGCCTGGAGGCAGGACTTGTGGGAGGGGGAAATGCCTGCAGAAAGTATGGTTTGCCCCGTAGGTTTCCAGAATTGTCAGCCTATGGGAGAAGGGGAGGAACAGGCAAAAACTCACGACAATGTTATGCGTGACTCAAGTTCTCACTCTCTGTGGTTTTGGTCAGCAACAAATTTTCTTGAAGGGTCACTATGGCCTAGTTTGCACAATCATATCTTGGGCTACATAAGTCAGGATATGCATAGACTGCATGCCCTGAGTTGTATATTGCAGTCACCAGCCAGATGCTTATGGAAAACCCAAAAACAGGACTGCTTTGGTTTCCTGGTGGCTGGTACACAGAGGCAGGCGGCTTCTCATCCTGGAAGTGGCAAATAATTATCAGGACAGTGAGTGACTTTCCAGGGTCCCATCCTGGTTTCCTAAGCCATGATGTAAAGGAGAGGTATGCGGTCATATGCAACCATTCCCCGATGCTTTGCTTTGCCCAGTGAGTGAGTTCCTAAACCACTGTTAACCACAGCTTCCTGTTACGTGCGAACCCAGAAATTACTGCTAGTAACCTACAACAGAAGGAGCTTGCATGGTGCCATCCAGCTGTATTTCACTACAACTCCCATCAGGATAATGGGAGTTATAGTCCACAACAGCTGGTGTTAGCTAAACTGACCCATGATATTAAGCCATGGTTTAATTATGGCATAATATCCTGACTCATCTGTCAACAATTTTTTTTAATCTGTCAACATTTTTTTTTAATTAGGGGTAAAGCACATTTTAAATTAAGTTTTGTTTGTTTGTTTTTAAAAAAGGGCAAAGCAACATTTTTCACAATACTGATTTGTACTAGGTAAATACTAAAGGCAAATTGCGTTTTCTTCTTTCAGGTAAAGTAGTTATTTGCTAGAATTGTGACAGATCTCACAAATATCAGTTATGTACATTGAGATCTGAACAGCAAGATTGTTTTCACTGTATACATGATAAGTACTACTAACATCTGCCTCTAAGGAGCTATTACTACCTCGCTAGGATATTGACTCATTACTAATAGGGAGAAGTCCTCCAGTTCAATTTAGCTTAACTCAGTTTGTATCAGTCTTCTATATCATCATAGCATTCCTGAAAATGAACGCCCTTAAGTATGAGAAACAAGGGATAAACTCCTTTTTGAAATACATTAAAGGGAACAGTTTCGTATAGATTCCTCTGGCTGTGATTCTGCTATTCAACTATTCCATAAGGATTGCAGAGGATAAGCAGTGTTATTAATCACAATACAAAGCACCACACCACATTTGGGTACAGATCAAGCTCTCACTCGCTGTATCCTCACCTTGTCGTGGTGAGTGGGCTTGCACGTTCCTATGACCCTTGTGAGCGAAGCCGTCAGGAATCTCGTACTCCCAGCAGGGTTACCCAAGGCGGCAAGGTCAAAGGGAAGTGCGCTGCACATATCGTCAAAAGTAAAATTCCATTCTGGTTCTGTTGCCAATTCCTTCTTTCCCAATAGTCCCAGGCCACAGATCGAAATCTCACCCAACTTTTGCATTAAAATCACCAAGGAGGATAATTTTATCTTCCTTAGGCGTCTCTGATAGGACGGTACCCAGCTGAGAGTAAAATTTTTCTTTAATGTCTTCATCGGCATCCAGTGTTGGTGCATAAGGGCTTATAATAGTAGCTTGCTGGTTTTTGGTTACTGTTATTCGAAGGGTTGAGAGTTGCTCATTAATGCTGGTAGGGACTTCTGACAGGAGCTTCACAAGATCGTTTTTGATAGCGAAGCCTACACCATGTATTTGACATTCTTGTTCAGATACATCTTTCCAGAAGAATGTGTAGCCTCCTTTTTCTTCCTTCGGTTGTCCCTCGCCTGCTCTTTGAGTCTCTAGAAGTGCTGCAATATCAATGTTAAAACATCGCAGCTCTCTTGCAATGATGGCAGTTCTGCATTCAGGACAAAGTCCATATATTCCATGTTCCAAAGTTTGATTGTCTTTTACACATCTGGGTGGTGACCCCACTGGGCGCAGTAATACAGTCAGGGAAAAAGGGAGGCAGACTATGTTTAGGGCACCTTTTCTAGCCCCTCCCCCTTTTGGGGGTGAGCAGTGGATCCTAAAAAAGCGCTCCAATTGGAGAACCGCCTTTACCAAAGGTTTCATGGGCTTTGAAGACACTCAAACTCAAGACACAAGGGAGAAACGTGCTAAGAGGAAGGCACGCTTGGCAAAACCACACTGTGATCAACTCCTGCCCAGAAACCAATGTCCCCATTGTGGAAGGACGTGGGGATCCAGAATTGGCCTCCACAGTCACTTACGGAATCATTGTTAAAACCATATTTATGGAAGATAATCTTACCCGGCTACGAGTGATTGCCAAAGAAGAACAAATAAAGCTGCATTGTGCTCCCCTTTTTCAACTTATAAAACTAGCCTTTCATAACTGTTTATAACCCCCCCCCCCCAAAAAAAAAAAAATGTCTGAAGTCCATTTGCTCTTTGGGTCTCTCCACTTTACGGGGCATACCAACACTAAAGTGTGCAACACTGAAGAAGCCCTTTTTTAAAAGTTGTTTACTCAATAAAGAATGGTGATTTGCCAGGGGTCGCATTGTAATTGACAACTAGCTGTAAATGTAAGAAAATGATATGAAATTGTTATTTGCAGGAAAATGATAATTTGTGTTGAATTCAAGGACATTTTGCTTGATAGATACAACATTATTGGGTTTATAAAGTTGTTTTTAATAACTCTTATATTAACAAGTGCTCTAAAACGTGTTAAACTAATACTTGCAAATGTTATTCATGATCTCCGTATTTCAAGTATCTTATAAGTTCAAGGAAGCTTAAAGATACTACATTACTGGATTCTAAAGTGTTGCTTAATGGCCCTTGCATTATTAGCAAAAGCCAATCTTCAAAAATGCTAAATGTCAGCCATAATATCTGTGTTTTAGCTACAAACCTTCTTGACTTTTAAACTTTTTTCTTGGTAAAATTAATTATCCTCTTCTGCACACACTCAAACGGCCTTTCAGGATCTACTAATGAGCAAAAAAGGGACACGGGTGGCGCTGTGGTCTAAACCACTGAGCCCAGGGCTTGCCGATCAGAAGGTTGGCGGTTCGAATCCCTGTGACGGGGTGAGCTCCCGTTGTTCGGTCCCAGTTCCTGCCAACCTAGCAGTTCAAAAGCATGTCAAAGTGCAAGTAGATAAATAGGTACTGCTCCGGTGGGAAGGTAAACGGCATTTCCGTGTGCTGCTCTGGTTTCTGCAGACAAACACCAGCTCCCTTGGCCAGTAAAGTGAGATGAGCACCGCAACCCCAGAGTCGTTTGTGACTGGACTTATCTGTCAGGGGTCCTTTACCTTTACTTTTAATGAGCAATAATATCTCATCCATTTGCCATATTCAGGCATGTATACTTGCCAGGAAGAAAGTCCAGTTGAGTTGTGGGACTTACTTCCCTGTAAACAATGTGTAGGATTGGATTGGAGTACTATCAGTATGTCGTTGGTAACACATTCCCTGTGAATAAGTGAGCTCAGTGAGGCTGACTCACAAATATAAGATTGTTCACGTACTCCAGACATTATTACTGCTTACTTTTATATGATTTTAATGAATCTTCTAAAAACAAGGACAAATGAAACTATTTTTCCTAACCTTCATTAGGATTAGCTTTAGACTGAATATGTTAAAATAATTCCAAAAGCAATAGCAAATTAGGATGGGGGGGGGGAATAAAGTGGAAAGATAGTTAGCTATGGAATTAGACATACACTTAAGTCTGCTTTAGTAGCTGTGGGGAAGCTTGTAGCATGATGTGGGAAGAGGGATATATCCAGCAACCTGATAATGATCCTGTTACTCCATAGCTTTCAACAATGGCAACCTTTCTGCCTCTCTGCTTTGTTTATCTGCAAGTGCCACCTTTTGCCACTCTTGCAATTTTCTAGATCAGCTCCATTCTTCATTTTTCTATGGAGCTGTTGGAACCAGTTGTGACATTCAATAAGTTGATAATTTCACACAGGTCTTCTCTATGTGACTGAGATCTGTCATTTACCTCACACAATGGAAGGAGAAAAACGTTTGCACAAGGAGTTCTGTACATGTAGCTGTGCACTGAGTAATTCTGCTAGAATCCCATAGCTGGAAATGTTTCTTCTTGTTTCTGTAAGGCCTGTGGCCCCGCAACATGTTTCCTTACAAAAAGATGAATTTGGTGGCTTAAAAGCATGGCTGGCCCTAATGTGATACAGAATTGAGGTTGCCGCCTCAGTCAACAGATTCTCAACAGCACTAAATGGTAGCTTTATTGTCAGTTATATTCTTCTTTTAGGGGGTGAGTTGGAAAAGTGATCTTGTGTATTGTGCTATTACCCTCTGTCCTGTAGAAAGTAATGCACACTGATTTTGAGTGAGTTGCCCTAACGGAAAAGGTGTGAAACAACTGAGATTACTTCAGTCGTATCAGTTATCAACACAGCATAAGAATTTACATGCATTTATGTTATATACACTGGGACGCGGGTGGCGCTGTGGATAAAAGCCTCAGCGCCTAGGGCTTGCCGATCGAAAGGTCGGCGGTTCGAATCCCCGCTGCGGGGTGCGCTCCCGTTGCTCGGTCCCAGCGCCTGCCAACCTAGCAGTTCGAAAGCACCCCTGGGTGCAAGCAGATAAATAGGGACTGCTCTGGCGGGAAGGTAAACGGCGTTTCCGTGTGCTGTGCTGGCTTGCCAGATGCAGCTTTGTCACGCTGGCCACGTGACCCGGAAGTGTCTCCGGACAGCGCTGGCCCCTGGCCTCTTAAGTGAGATGGGCGCACAACCCTAGAGTCTGTCAAGACTGGCCCGTACGGGCAGGGGTACAAAAAAATAATAATGTTATATACACTGCCCTGAGATGGTTTATATCTTTAAAGATAGCATGAAAACATTTTTAAATAAATACTGCTTATGTGGAAGTGAGGTGCCACTCAGGTCCACAAGGGTCTTAGTCTAGTCTTGCTGTAAACCACTGGCATGTAGCATTTCAGCATTTCCTACAAAACCGCAATGGGAACCATCTTTCTTAGGATTCAGACCACTTCTAGACTGTTGCTGTTTTGCTGGTGAGATTCAGTCTGCTCACGTCAAAGTGTGATTGGCACTCTGGCACAACAAACATGCTTTTTTTTTTTTTTTTTTTTAAAGGCCTTTGTGACAAGGAAAGCACTGGGGGGAAATGCAGTGGAAAGTGTGGGGTAACAGTTGCATTATGCAACATCATATACAGGGCCAGATTTAGGTTTGATGAGGCCCTAAGTTACCGAAGGTAATGGGGCACTTTATACGTCCAGCTGTCCTTTGTAAACAACAAATTGTCGCTGTTTTTTGTGTTAAATATATACTACCCAATAGGTATCTAAAGACATTTGCACATGTTGCCCTGCAACCAGTCCATGCAGAATGTAGGCACCCTATACAGTGGTACCTCTGGTTACGTACTTAATTCGTTCCGGAGGTCTGTTCTTCACCTGAAACTGTTCTTAACCTGAAGCACCACTTTAGCTAATGGGGCCTCCCGCTGCTGCTGCGCCGCCGGAGCACGATTTCTGTTCTCATCCTGAGGTAAAGTTCTTAACCCGAGGTAATATTTCTGGGTTAGCGGAGTCTGTAACCTGAAGCATATGTAACCTGAAGAGTATGTAACCCGAGGTACCACTGTATATAGAAATGAGCAAACCAGTGATATTTCAAGGAGCAGGCTAGCAGGCGGGGGCCATTACTTACATCATAGGAGCCTACACAACACAAAACACTGTTGCTGTATGTATGTTTTATTTTATTTGTTTTCCCCCCTTATATTTTGGAAATGTACATCCAGGGTTTTTTTTTCCTTTTAAATTTTTTGGGGGCCCCCAAGAGAGTGGGACCCTAAGCTATAGCTTGTTTAGCTTATACGTAAATTCGGCACTGATAATATAACCTCCACACAAGCAAATCATAATAAAAGCTCAATAAAGAGCAGGGGTTGTGTAACCTTCACACAAACTTGTGAAAACAAATCAGAGTGAACGCTCAATGAACAGGTTGCCTGGAGGAGACCTCACAATTATTATTTTTCTATATCTGAACTAAAAACTTCCAATGTTGAAGAGAGACTGGGGGTGAAAATAGGCAAAACTTTTGAGCCTTACTTTTTGTGCCTCTTCAGTGCTCAGTGTCCTGTGGGAGAGGAGTTCAGCAGAGAAGCGTTGTCTGCCACCTTGGTACTCACAAAACAGCTAGCGACACCGAATGCAGTCAGGCCAGCAGGCCAGCTTCTGAACAAGAATGCCAAATGGCGGGATGTGCCTCTTACAGCTGGAAAACAGAGGATTGGCAAGATGTAAGTAGACTATTTATTTATTTATTTATTTATTTGTTATTCATTACGCTTTGACTTTAATATTTATATATTATTAAGGTGATTTCAGCTAAAAGAAAGAGTGATACAGAAAAAAAAGAAGGAAATTGAAAAGGAGAAAAACAACAACAAAGATACATATAAAAGTGAAAATATGGGGAGGGGGCAATATGCTATATTCTCATATAAAGGTAAAGGGACCCCTGACCGTTAGGTCCAGTCGTGGCCAACTCTGGGGTTGTGGCACTCATCTCGCTTTATTGGCTGAGGGAGCCGGCGAACAGCTTCCGGGTCATGTGGCCAGCATGACTGAGCCGCTTTTGGCAAACCAGAGCAGCGCACGGAAACGCCATTTACCTTCCCGCCAGAGCGGTACCTATTTATCTACTTGCACTTTGATGTGCTTTCAAACTGCTAGGTTGGCAGGAGCTGGGACTGAACAACAGGAGCTCACCCCGTCGCGGGGATTCGAACCGCCGACCTTCTGATCGGCAAGACCTAGGTTCTGTGGTTTAGAACACAGCGCCACCCGCGTCCTGGATATTCCCATATATTCTTGTATAAATTGGTACAGTATAGTGTTATTGCCCTAGTGTTTATGTAAATGCTAATAGCCTACTACGTTTTCCGTTGTGCCATTGATAACTTCCATAAAAATATTCTCCTCTGAAAGATTTAACTTTTTCTGCCTAGTCATAGTTACACAGTCCAGCACATTCTCCCCAAACTTGTTAAGTAAAGAACACTGTACAAACATGTGTTTCAGAGAGGCATTGTCCTTACCACATCTCCAACACTGAGCTACCTTAGCTAACCCTTTTTTATACTACTGTACTTGAGTCCAATAAACTCTAAATATTGTTTTCTGTTGTATTAATCTTAATTTAAAATCTAATGACACCTTAGGTATTGAAGCTAATACATTTTCCCACTGGCTGGGAAATAATGTAAGGTCCAATTCTTTATTCCAATCATCTCTTACAGTCTGCATATTGAACTTGTGTGTTGTTAATAGATACCTATAAAAAGTAATTGCTGGCTTTTTATTTTTGAATGAGTTGTCCAATTGCTCCAAAATCTCAGGTATCTCGGAAGCTGAAAGGGCTGACGTCCGAAACACACTTGTTAGAAGATGTTGTAATTGAAGATATTTCCATTGGGCTGTGTCTGATAGGTGATATTTTTGTCTTAAAACAGCAAAAGTATAAAATTCATCTTCCCTATCTATATCAGTTGGTCCAGTGTCAATACACCTGCTTCCATCCAGTTTTCCCATATCACCATCTATTTTTGCAATTCATGGTGTGCAGTTTCCCCACAGAGTAATTTAGCATGTAAAAATGGATCAAATTTGTTTTTATTAGCCAATATGTTCCATATTCTTCTAAGTGATTTAATTGTTTCCAGATGTAAGTAGACTGTAATGTGGTGGGACTATGCTGACACTGAATCAGAGCAAAGGTGTTCCTGATACTCTTTGCAATCACATTTCTCTTTATGGGGAGTTAGACAGCAGTTAAAAACACACTGTCACCATGCTTCGTGTATCAGGTCATTGCAAAGGTTGAATCCTTGAGTGGGAGGGGGGACACTGAGATCCCCAAAGAACAAGTGGGGTACAAAAAGACACAAATAAGTAGCACTGAACAAATTAGCCATCAACTATATGTATAATAAGTGATGCGGGTGGTGTTGTGGGTTAAACTACAGAGCCTAGGACTTGCCGTTCAGAAGGTCAGCGGTTTGAATTCCCGTGACGGGGTGAGCTCCCATTGCTCGGTCCCTGCTCCTGCCCACCTAGCAGTTCGAAAGCACGTCAAAGTGCAAGTAGATAAATAGGTACCACTCCGGCGGGAAGGTAAACGGTGTTTCCGTGCGCTGCTCTGGTTCGCCAGAAGTGGCTTAGTCCTGCTGGCCACATGACCCGGAAGCTGTACGCCGGCTCCCTCGGCCAATAAAGCAAGATGAGCGCCGCAACCCCAGAGTCGGTCATGACTGGACCTAATGGTCAGGGGTCCCTTTACCTTTACCTATAGGTATAATAAGATCTCCCTCCGAGTTCCCGCACCAGTGTGGTGGCTTTCTCCGTTCTCTAGAAACCTTGTTTATGCTTTCTACATGACCAAGTCTGGAGATACGCTATGGAAAATGAGCCCATGCTTTGCAAAATGCCCCCTTTTCAATGCTTACCTGTGTTCAGTGCTACAGCACGAGCCAGTAGGAACACATGTGGCAGATTTATTACAGAAGCACTGACACACACCTGTTGGACCTAGCATGCAGTAAGAAAGTTTATCGGTTCTGCTATGCTAGCTAAATCCTGCATTAGCGCTTTTCATTTGGCAAGCAGGCATAGAGTAGACGTGCTGCTGTGGGCAAGAGTCGGCTCGATCATCGGAATGTTAGTTCAGGCAAACGCTAAGCATTAAGTTCTTAAGGAAACACCAGGACATGTTCACAAACCTATTAATGCTGGTGACTTGGTTTGTTAATTAAAGCAGGAAGCTTAATTTTCAGAAGGTAAAAGGCAGAGCTTTTTAAATGAGAAGCGTTTGATCTACCCCACATAAGAAGTGGACGGCATAAGCAGATTTAATTACCACTATGCATGGCAAATGATTACCAGGGTTGTTGTTCTTTTCATCAATATAATCTACTGAGCTGATACAGGATAATTGAAGAAAGCAAGTTTGTTCTATTAAAAAAACGCGCCTCTTTAAATAATTTTAAATGTAAGATCACCTTCCTTTGAATACAATTACTTTTTTAATTTTGCTATTCTAGAAACAGATTTCAATACTGTCCCCATTGGTAGTGAATAGCTATTGTAATGCCAGATATTTTGGTCCACACCTCCCATCGGCACTGGCCAGGGGCCACACTGGCTGGAGCTGATAGGAATTGTAATCTAAAACATCTGGAGAACAACGTATTAGGAAAAGGCAATAGTGTATATATTTCCGATATATGCTAAACCTAGGATACATCTGGATGTGTCTGGGCAGAATCTAGAAATGGTCATTCTCTTTGAGTGTGTCTCACACTGGCGACTGGAGGCATGGTTCTGGGCAGTCAACCAGCTCTAGAAATGACTACTTAGATCCCCAAATCGTTCATGTCAGGCTGGCCCTTTTGAATCCAATGGCTACATTCACACAACAATTTTTTCTGTTTCCCCAAGTTTCCCTAATTTTCTGCATTATTGTTCAGCTTTCAAATGACATAAAAGCCACTTACAGAAATACATCAGAATGTGGCACAAATTTAGTGCTTATTTCCCTTTTACTTGGTCCAGAAAGACACCTGTTTGCAAAAAACAAAAAAAACAAAAAAACCCCACATAAATGAGCACTAAATATGTTCTGTTTACTCCACTATACTTTCAAAAGCGGTTTTTGTGTGGTATGAAAGCTCAGATATAATGGGGGAAATGGAATAAGCTGCTGTGTGAATGCAACCTTGGTCTAGTCACTTGTGTCTGAGCATATCCTGATGTATCCAAGTGCTTGGAATTCACCTGGAGAATTCACCTGTAGCTCATCTTTTGCAAACAGGGTCAGGCATCTTTCTATGTGAATACGCACCATCTAGTACAAAACAGTGATGTACCAGCACATGTGCTGACACATGTGGTTATAAATGAATCTAAAAACAAATGTCTGCCTTAAAAATTTTGTTGTGGTGCTTTTAAAAATGTTTCTCCAGAGCCTTCTAAAAATGGATCTGATTATGGAAAAGGTTATAAGGTGGAGAATAACTTGTCGTTATTCAGAAGCAATGAGAAGGAATGTACCAGAAAGTTCTGGGTGTCTGTGGCTTCATAGCAGCCGGCATTTGTTAACCTTGCCCTACACAGTCAAGATTTCACAGCAGATTAGTAAAAGAAAGCAAAAGCAAAAAGAAACTTTTGCTAGATTGTATAAATAGAGAACTCTCCTTGTTGCCCCTCTCTTGTCTTCCCATTCCTTCGTTTCGTAAACATTTTCTAGACAGGTAGATCAGATGCTTGTGGGATTATGAGGCATATATGAGAAAAGGAAAGCAAGAAACAGAATATTTTTTTTAAAAAAAATTAAAATCAAACAGCCTGAAAAGAAGAAGAAACAGTGTGTGAGAGAAGGTACATTGTGGGTGTATAGTAGTATTTGTTTCAAAGGGTGTGTAGCTCTTAACAGATTAAAAGTATACATTTGTAATACATACTTTAGTTATGCAAACACAGAATAAAGTTGTAAGTGAGTCTGAAGGATTGTTTGCCTAACACACAAATATATATACAGTATATTGTGTGTGTAAAATGTTAGCACCATGAGGGCACTTTTGCAGTAACTGGTAACTGGGATGGTCTGCTCAGGTTGTTGAATTCCCACGTTCGGTATATCTTTCCTTCTAGCACATTCACAGTTGCATAAAACATTTCTTCCTCGCCCTTTACTTGGGAGAGAAAGGAAGAATAAAAAGCAATTCCCAGTTCTTCAGATTCTGAAGGAACAAACTTTCCTCAGAGAGCAGAGAGAATGTTCAAGGTGAAGTCAACAACTCTCTCCTTCAGATTTGCTTGTCCTCGAATTCCCACAATATGTTGCATTAACAGCATACATGGCAGAGTTTCTTACCCTCAGCTAACTCCCACATCAATTGTGGGCCCCGGGGGTGGTTTTTATATATAGAAAAGATACACATTCTGACATTCTGCTGCTGTCTTAAGGTCCAGAGATACTCCAATCCTGTGCAGTGACAAGTGAGGATCAATAGAAGCTGCAAGGAAACACTTACTTCAAGTGGTGTAAAATTTTTGTGGCTTGAGCTTCACTACAATGGCTCACAGCCTAGTTCTTTCTGTAAGCAAGAAACAAAGGAGGACTCAGCCTTGAACTGTTGTCTCCTGCAGAACTGCTTGTAAAAAGATGGTGTGGAAGATTGTAGGAAGCACAGTGTGAACAGAACACATTGAAACAGATCCAGGTAGCACATTTAAAGATCACCAAATAGCATGCACTGGCAGAACTTACCCAAATCGGAGTAACTTTGTTCCCAAAGCAACTGCTCCTTTCTCTCCCCAGTCCCTCACTCTCTTCTTTCTTTCTCCCTCTGTCTGTTTCTCGCAAATTTTGTTACAACTTCTACACAACTGGAAAGCATTAGGGACCCCTCCCCCACTCACACTGCCGGCCCTTTTTGTGGGAGGTGAATGTTTGATGGGTCACGCTGGTTTTCTAACGCTTTCCAGGCTCCCCGTGTGCTGGTTTTGTGTGAGCGTGTGTGAGCGTGTGTGTGTGTGTCTGTGCTCCGTAAATCTCTACCATGTGACAGAACAGACTTCAAGGAATGCTTAAAAAACAACAACCCACCAACCTTTAAATCCCTGACATCTTCCTCATAAGAAATCATGAATGACAGTCCAGATCTTGCACCCATTAAACACTTGGTCCTTCGGATATCTTTTTTCCAGCAGTCCTACACCACTTCCAACCCGCAACCCCCTCTTTTTCAAACTGATAAACTGCCAAAAAAGGCACCTTGTCTGCCATAGAACTAGTTTTCATGTTATTTATTGAGGGATGAGGTGCAGGCTGAATTAAGCCATCTGGTAGTAAATCCAGACTGACACGAAAAGCCTGTTGGAAACAAGGTTACAACCTCATTAAGGCCTCTATTTGAACCTCTGTCCCTGACTGGTTCAATTTTCCGCGGTCCTGTTTACAATTCTCATTGAGTTCCAGTAAGCTTATTCTACTGTTATTTAATTGTTTGCAATGACGTTCTACGTGGAGCAGCCCTTGAAGATGGTCTGAAACCTTCAGCTGGGGTAAAATGTGTAACCTGGTGGCAAACAGGGACTTCCTATAGGGACATCTTGCCAGTGCTGAAAAAGTTGAGCTGGCTGTCAGGTTGTCTTTGGGCCTAATTCAAAGTGCAAATTCTGGCCTTTGCCCACCTAGGGCCTAGTCCTTACTACCTTAAAGTTGTGCTGTGGAGCCATTTGCCCTGCCTAAATTCTCTTAGCAACCTTGAGGTATGTATGAAACCGGCTGGCTCATCGGTAGCATTCAGATGGAATGCAATTCACTGTCGCTTTTTCCAGTGCAGGCTATGGGTCTTGTTCTTCCTTCGTTGTCTGTATTTTTCATTTGCTGTGCTTTATGATTATATTTGCTTTGTTTCATTGCATTTTAAATTGTGGGGTATTTTTTTCCAACGTCAAAAACATACCTCGAAGGCTGAACGATGGGTTACACATTTCGATTAATTAAATAAACGAATGAAGTTATGGCATACCATGAAACGCAAACCCATTTTCTTCCCCACTGCTTGCTTAGAAGGATCTTGTCAAGTAAGAAACACACCATATATCACATGCAGTGCTTATATATCCTAGGGCCTCTTCCACCTCCTTGGTCCGCAGAACTTTATTTTGTATCTGCCACCATGGTTCTAATATATCTACCTAAACATGACAGCTATAGAGGCTGGCAGAAGGAGGAGTGACACTGGACCATGTGTTGGTGTGAATCATATAGTAGACTTACCAGCATATTCCTATTAATTGGGTAATTGTATGCTTCAAATTGGGACACGGGTGGCGCTGTGGGTTAAACCACAGAGCCTAGGACTTGCCGATCAGAAGGTTGGCGGTTTGAATCCCCGCGACGGAGTGAGCTCCCGTTGCTTGGTCCCTGCTCCTGCCCACCTAGCAGTTCGAAAGCACGTCAAAGTGCAAGTAGATAAATAGGGACCGCTCCAGCAGGAAGGTAAACGGTGTTTCCATGCGCTGCTCTGGTTCACCAGAAACGGCTTAGTCATGCTGGCCGCATGACCCGGAAGCTGTATGCCGGCTCCCTCAGCCAATAAAGCGAGATGAGGGCCGCAACCCCAGAGTCGTCCGCGACTGGACCTAATGGTCAGGGGTTCCTTTACCCTTTATGCTTCGAATTAGGCCTCTCTCCTTTTGGCTGTCCCTCAGATAAGTTCCACTCCAAGCCCCAGTCATGGGGCATGTGGTGGTGCAAGGTCGAGCCATTGTCATGAGGGCGGCTTCCCAGTTCCACCCCATGGCATGCGCCGCTAGTGTTCGGAGCCTCCGTCCTCGATCCAGCACAGAAGGAGGGAAGTGGGAAGCAGCTGAAGCTTTTTCAAAACTTCAAAAAGCAAGAGAGGACATCTCCCTCAACAGCCAACACCAGTCCTGCCGTCCACCATATTTCTCCCTCGCTGCATCAGTTCTGCCACACGGTCACCAACCTCTCTTTCTGATCTCTTCTTTCAACAGTGTAGCAAAACATGTGGCGAAGGCTCCAGATATCGCAAGGTGACCTGTGTGGATCAAGATATGCAAAAGGCCGACAGCCTTCACTGCGATTCAAGCAAGAGGCCGCCTGATATTGAGGCCTGCAACCTGGCACCGTGCGAATACATTTGGATTACAGGGGACTGGTCAGAGGTAAGTCTGCAGGAAGGCAAAAAGAGGGAGCCTCTGCTTTTGTGCTCTGGTCAATTGCATCCACCCAGAATGCCAAGAATAATATATGCAAATCATATATTATAATACTCCTTGATTTTCTCCAAGAGCTGATGAGTGGTGTTCTGCAAAATAGCACTTTACGTTGGTTGATTTGTTTGCCAAAAAGTGGGTCAGGATATGGAATGATAGCAGGAGAGGTTACTATTCAGTCCCTATATTTTATACCCAGCAGAGGTGCCCACTGTTGGTCCTGTTGTTGAGGAAAGAAAAAGAAAATTAGGCTGGGAGGGAGAAGGCTAAGGAATTACCTGACAACTTTGAAAATTACAATTCCTTCTCGTAAATACAAAGATCAGATTTCTACTTCTTGAGCAAATCTGGGCTGGCAGTTCTGCCCCCACAACGCTGAGCACACCTGTCAAGAGAAATCAGCTGCTTCCCATGTATGCCCGAGCTCAGCACAGAAGGAAACAGACGGATCCTGGCCTGTTCCTTCTGCATCATATGAAGAAGCATTTTGCACCGGGGGAAAGCCCCATCGAGAAATGGCAGTGCTATTGCTCACCTAGCAGAAAAGGGAATTTGTTTAGAGCAGAATGGAGTTGAAGCATGAAAAGAAAATGCATGTGGATGTCTGGTGCAAGAAGGAGCTAAGAGATTCAGCTGACCCCCCATTATACATTTCTTTGGGCTCACCTATATCCCAAAGCTAGATTATTGAGGGAGGTGATGGTTCTTGGTACGTTCCTTAAATGGGTAGAAGAGAGACCTGGCTATATTTCTGTACTACTAATCTAAATGGTGCTGCCATAATAAATTAATAAATTATCCAGAGCAGGTGGATTTTGCATAATATTCCCTAATTACTCTACAGTTTCAGATTCTGGGTGGGCAGGGAATGGAGTGATAAAAGAGACACAGGAGTTGGTAAAGAGTAAGGGAAAGGGATTGGGTAGTCAACAGAGATTGTGCCTTTGCCACTGGAGGTGCCTCCATTTTGTTTTCCGGCCCTTTACCAGAAATGGTGCTGTTCCCAAATGGCCTCAAAGCAAATTTCCATAGCATATTCTTTCTTTAAATTGCCATAGTTCCAGTCCTGCATACATAGTCATGCTTCAGTTAGGTTCATGAGGCCTTGCCATCTATATATGAAACTCTTCTTCAAAGATAAGATTCAAGCTCTTCTTAGGCACTGATGCTGAAGGAGGGGTGTGTATAAAGGCAAAGAACTTCTATTCTTTTTTTTAGCATTGCAGGCAAATCTTCATCTGCTTCTTTTGCAACCACCTTGTTTTACTTTGGTTTGACATCCCGTGGAAACATTTCCTGTGTAGAATTGTTTGCAGATTACAGTGTGTGGCCCATAGACTCCCTGATATTACGCTACAGGGAAACCACAGGATATTCGATCCAGCAGTAACTTGTAATATATTCTTCACCACGGGAGTGTGGGGAAATGCACTCTCTTCAATGGCAGCACATAATAGCTTATTCCCCCCATACCATGTAAAAACAATGTGATTGCGTGTGCATTGGTAGACAACAGCAAATTATACCAAAATTCTGATAAAAAAGTCTTCTGCAGAATCTCTGTATTAATTTGTTTTAAGTCTTTATGTGCGTGCTGCAATGATCGTCTGCATGGGAATTCCCCACATTTGTTCATATTTTGATGGAATAGTTCCCTTAAAGTGGGTTTTGCTAAGCTGTGCTCATGTGGGGAGCAAACCGAAGGAGGAATGTGGTGACAGAGACCACACATGGAAATGTAATCCTACTTATTGCAAACCACTCACTGAAACATTCTGCTAACAATCTTCCACACCAGCAGTGTTATTTTTACCTAATAATATATATATATATTGCAGTAAGAGGAAATCCAGACTAAACGTTTGAAAAGGCCTGGCATTTAGATGACAATAATGTCATTTGGGCAGTGTAGGGAGGAAATTGCATGTGGGAGCAGCTTTACTCCTTTTCATCTCTTTGGCACACTCTGAATTTTCAGACTGTGTCGCAGAGACAGAATACTAGCAATCCTGTCTGGGGATAAGAAGGGAATAGCAAATTTGGTGGCCAACTTCCTTGGGAATAGAGGACAATCTTTTTCCGATCCTTTACTATCTCATTTTTGGTGCCTGCTCCAAAAGGGGGAAGGAGGATATATATCACATAAAGTGGAGGTGCTGACTAGGGTATAAGGTAGTGGCCTTAAATATCAGAGGTAGGAGTGGTTAAGGGCAGGAAGGGAATAATGGGAAACACCAGATCCCACCAGTGCTTGGTGGGCTTTGGCTGGTAAGTTTTACCATGGGGTGGTAATAATAATAATAATAATAATAATAATAATAATAATAATAATAATAATAAATTTATCTATACCCCACCCAGCTGGGTTTCCCCAGCCACTCTGGGCGGCTTCCAACAGAATATTAAAATACAATAGTCTATTAAACATTAAAAGCTTCCCTAAACCTGGCTGTCTTCAGATGTCTTCTAAAAGTCTCTGTTGTTCTCTTTGACATCTGGTGGGAGGGCGTTCCACAGGGCGGGTGCCACTACCGAGAAGGCCCTCTGCCTGGTTCCCTGTAACTTGGCTTCTCACAGCGAGGGAACCACCAGAAGGCCCTCGGCACTGGACCGGGCAGAACAATGGGGGTTGGAGACGCTCCTTCAGGTATACTGGACCAAGGCCGTTTAGGGCTTTAAAGACTAAGTCATTTATTCTTTTGTCAAAAGCTTACTTTGAGCGTCCCTAATGTTACCAAAACAAATTGATTTTCTTTCTTCCCATAGTGCTCCGTGACATGTGGCAAAGGCTACAGGCAAAGGCTGGTTTCCTGCAGTGAAATTTACACAGGGAAGGATCATTATGAGTATGGTTATCAGAACACAGTCAACTGTCCAGGAACACAACCACCAAACGTGCAGTCATGCTATCTAGGCGAGTGCCCAGTTTTGGCATCATGGAGAGTTGGAAATTGGGGAAGTGTATGTTTCTAATCTTACTCCTTCTTTATTATTTGTTGTTTAATATTAATGTGTAGCCCACTCTGCTCTAAGAACAGGAAAATATAGGGGGTGGGGAATATTATCTGTCTTAAAGGAAAGGTACCTTGACGAACCAATAGGAAATGATGTTTGGGGGAAATCACATTAATCTGCCACAGTCTTTCACATCTGAATTTACTCATTTTTCCCTGACTTGGAAGGAGGGGTGGGGAAAATCCATGATTTTTAATCCCCTGCTCAGCCTGCATTGATTGGGTGGCTTAACAAAATTGCAAATTTTGCTGATGAGCTGTAAGTTGAACAACCAGTTGCTATGAACAGGAAGTAGCAGCCAACGCACAGAATATGCTCTGGGTTTGAGTGTAGCTACAGGGAGATTCTCCTTCCATCACATAGGTGTTCTCTCTTTGCCAATAATCCCCGTCCTCAAGGAGAACCAGTGCGATCCTGTGGCAGCTATGGGGCTAAATCAGGCACGATCCCCCCCCCCCCACTCCATCAAGATGGACTGCAAGCTCCTCCATCTGATAGGTGGGCAGGACTGCTCACCTGTAAAACACCTGGCAACACCATGATGATCCATCATTTAGTTCAGTGGTGGGAAACCCATTTTTCTGATATGGGCTGATTCGAGCTGATAGTTGAATGGAAACTGGCTACACTCCAACAGCCCTTGAAGTCACTCCTGAGCAGCACTTGAAATTAGGCAGTGCTGACTTCAAGCCTCACTTTTAGCAGGGATTGGCTTCACTCATTTGCTCTGATTGTCTTGCATTTGGTGCCAAATTTATAAGCAACAAGTCCAAAGCTTTTTTTTTAAGGCCCCCACTTGTTCCTTCGCATTCAGGTCCCACACTTGATGTATGTGGCTGGGCATGGCTTGGATAAAACAGCCTCACAGGCCAAATGAGGCCCATTGGCTGGACTAAATGAAGAGAGGAGTCTCAGGGCACCATTAAATGGACTACTGTAAATCAAAATGTTCTCAGACCCAAATGCATTGTTATGTGGTCCTAGTGTGTCTCAGAACTATTTTGCTACTGGGAACTCCACTTACAGGATCACATACAAATCTTTCCTTTTAACACAAACCCTTCGCAATCAGAGAGCTTCTGGCATTTGTTTGGAGTTCAGACTGATCTAATCTGATTGTGACCAACCGTTTGTACGCTTGGATACAAAAATAAAATCCAGCCCATATGACTTTAGACAGAAGCGTTTCCAGCAGAGTGAGTGAGTTTCATATTTCTAAGATAGATGTTCACCTGGCTTCAGAAATTGCATTGTGCATGGCCTTTTATTGCACATTTTTGCTGATGGCCAGGGGGAGGAGGGGAGTTAATCCATTGTACTGAACAAGTGGAATAGTGGACCGTACTTCTTTCCTTGCAGTGATTATTATTGCCTTAAGATGCGGGAATTGTGGGCTTCAAAATAAAGTATATTTCCACTAGAGCAAAATAGCATTGCCAGACCTCTGGTCTCTTTGCACCCATAACCTGGGAATCAGAATGGAGGCTGCTTGAGGACTTACCTACTTTCGGGTGTTTTCAGCAGTTGAACTGAACTTACTTCCTTTGCTTTCCAGTGTTCGGTGAGTTGTGGAAATGGAGTAATGCACCGGTCAGTTCAGTGCCTTACAAACAATGACCAAGTGAGCCCCTTGTGTCTTGACGAACTGAAACCTGAAGAAAGGAGGACATGCCACAATATTCATGACTGTAAGGGCCTTTTGCAAATTGTTTTTTTTTTTTAAGAACCTGAACTTTCCCTTTAATGCTATAACCATCCCTAGCACCAGTCAAGCGCCTATAGTTCTGTATTCCTGTCCCCACTGAATTGATGTCATGAAGCTTTACACAGGTGGGTAGCCATATGCCCCCATTAGATGCCACTGCTGGATTTTGTGTGTGTGTGTGTGTGTGTGTGTGTGTGTGTGTGTGTGTGTGTGTGTGTCATTCTGTTTTTCAGTTAGGGGAGTTGTCATTGGCTGGCAATAGGAGCACATAGCCTTCCAATAACTAAACACCACATTTTTAAAATTACCAGGCCACTGCTGAAAGGAAATGGGACCAGTATTACTGGTGTTTGTCTCATAGATAGATAGATAGATAGATAGATAGATAGATAGATAGATAGATACAGATTAGGACTGCCTATGTTCAGATTTTTCCGGACATTACCAGGGGGGATTTCTGTCCTGGATCTTAGGCAAGTCAATCGAAAAATCAGCTGTTTAGAGCTTGCATTCTGAAATTTTGTATTATTATTATTTACTGATAATTCATTAATTTAGGTGAATTACCAACAAGCTGCAAAGAAGTAAAAAGGCTCAAAGTCACCACTGAAGATGGAGAATATTACCTTCAAGTTAAAGGAAAGCTCCTAAAGGTATGGCTCAGCCACTTCTGCATCGTTTCTGTGTGTACATTTCATTGAATTTCCAGGGCTGCATGAGTTCTCAGAGATCAGATGACTTTGGAGAATGCCTGTCCATGGTACATTTCTAGAAGAACTAAAACTTGGTTGCTTATAGTGTTATAATCCCTCCTTTGGAAATATTGCATTCCACATTTAGCCTCATGGTCAATAGAACTCCCTGGTTCACCCAGCACATTCAACCCCTTGATTTTAAGGGGGGGGGGGAGTACACAATCCTTTTGTGTCCATGTGAGTGTGTTTGCATGTGTTATTAATCCTTTGAATTTTAATTATGTGCATGCGTGTTGAGGCCAGTTTGCGTTTTGCAATATATATATAGGTATATAGATATAGATATATAGAAATATAGATATAGATATATGAAAAACTAATAATTCATTTCAGTTCTCTTGTGACTTCTACCTGTGTGTTTTCCATCCTTTGATTTCCTCGCCATTCATTTAACACCTAGCATTAGATGTTTGATTAAACTGAAGGCCTGTTTCTCTCAGATTTATTGTACTGGCATGGAATCTGACAGACCAAAAGAATATGTGACTCTGGCAAATGGCGAAGCGGAGAACTTCTCAGAAGTATACAGCTACAGGTAAGAGCATCAAGGCACTCTGCATTTGGCAATGCTTTGTTTTCTCTTCCTGGTGTTATGTTTCTTGTCATGAGTAGAAAAGGGCTTTTCTTTTGATTCAGATTACATAACCCGACCGAATGTCCATATAATGGAAGCAGAAGAGAAGACTGCCAGTGCAGGAAAGATTACACAGCAGCTGGGTTTTCTGCCTTCAGCAAAGTTAGGCTGGACCTGAACGCTATGCAAATAATAAGTGAGTAACAATAGGGCTTTACCCTCAAAATGCTCTGTGGTGTGTGTGTGTGTGTGTGTGTGTGTGTATGCACGTGTGCACAATTTTCAATTTAAAGCTAGGGTAAGGTCCTTACAATACCTGGGTTAACATTTTATACTACAGCACTTTGTACTTGAATGGTCGTGTAGTTTAAAACCACCAAAAAATGGATTTCTCTTCAGTTCACTTGAAGCAAGAAAGAACAACTCTTCCTTTTAGTCTGAATTTGTTCACTTTGTTGCACATTCAGGTTGTTTCCTTCTCCCCCTCCTCCTGAACTCAGAAGCAGAATTTAAATCATAAATGTTTGCCCTGCAAGTTATGGTTTATATATGAATCCCCTGCCTTTTCTCCAGTGGCATGATAGACCCTCAGGATAAAAGGTCTATAGTCTCCCCAGAGCTCCCTTCAGATTTGAGTCCCTCTTGAAATAATAGAAATTCCACTGAAGCAGTGTGGTAGCTTATTTTTTTATTTCTACCACAGTTGGAACTGGACACAATTCCTACTGATTGAAGTGGAATTTGAGCCAGGCCAAAGGAAATTAGATTCTTTACACATGGTAGGACCCTATCCAAAGCCTGTTCATGCCATGGGAGCGTCTCCACCCCCATCGTTCTGCCCGGACGCTGAGGTCCAGCGCCGAGGGCCTTCTGGCGGTTCCCTCATTGCGAGAAGTAAAGCTACAGGGAACCAGGCAGAGGGCCTTCTCGGTAGTGGCGCCCACCCTGTGGAACGCCCTCCCATCAGATGTCAAAGCGATAAACAACTACCTGGCATTCAGAAGACATCTTAAGGCAGCCCTGTTCAGGGAAGTTTTTGATGTGTGATATTTTAGTGTATTTTTGGTTTCTGTGGAAGCCGCCCAGAGTGGCTGGGGAAACCCAGTCAGATGGGCGGGGTACAAATAATAAATTATTATTATTATTATTATTCCCAGAAGAACTCAAGAAGCATTTCTGAATTCAAGTCCTCTGCTTTACGCCCAGAACAATCCTAAGGTGTCAAACGTGATGCGAAACATAATAAAGGAATAAGCCCAAAGGTGGTGGTGGTCGGATATACCATCGGTGCCCCTGTGGTCCTGAGCATATTTTCTCTATGTAACAAAAATATTGTTAAAAGACTGGCATCCTGCATATTTAGAATGCCTCCGCCTTTAAAGATAAATGAGTTGTTCCTCAATTTTAACATGCACACGTGTTACGCCGAGTGTCGCATTTAATGGCCAACCTTATTGTTTAGGGAGGATCCCAGCGGAGTCACAAGATTAATGTGTAAAGGCAGGTGTGCCATATTAAATGGGGATCACATAATGCATTCGGTTTTCCTTTCCCTTTCCCTGCTGTCTCTCTGGTTCTTACCGAATATTTTTCACAGCAACCGATTTGCAGTTTGCGCAGACGCTTGATGGACGACCTGTACCTTTCGCCACTGCTGGGGACTGCTACAGTGCAGCCAAGTGCCCACAGGTATCTCCACAACAATATTTCTCAAACCATGATTCCATTTGTTATATTCTAGCGTTATATGAATTGTTCTTGATCGGAACAGTCGCTCTCCAGCCCCTCCAAATCTAGCACTTCCCTTTGTCAGCATGGCAGGCATTGGTTTTGTATAGTCACGCTCCACCCTTTAACCGCAAAGGATTGTCAGGACAGCAGACAATTAGAAGCATAATTTACTGTTCAAACAACATGAACATTAAAAAGGACAAAGAGATTAAACAGAAGAGAAACAGAAAAGAGACACTAGTGTAAAAACTCATGCCTAGAGAGCTGTTGTTGGCAACCATCTCTCTTGGGAGACAGTGAAGGAGGGAAAAGTCAGACCATTGGAAGGTTGCTGTGACTATAGAGAGCGATATGGGAGTGACATGTTTTGTTGCAGCCGGAACAGATGAAGGCGTCCAGTTGTGCTGCTGCAGATGCATCATGGCGTTTTTTCTTCCAGTGGTCATTCCTCCTTTGGTCACTGCTATGGGTACACAACCTGACTGTCTGTCTCCAGGCACTGCTGTCATCTGCAGGGGATTCCCTCATGGCGGAGTTGACGTTGTCGTGTCACTTCATGTCATGTTTGCAGACATCTTTGTAACGCAGAGTTGGTCTGCCAACAGGGCTGCTGTCTGAAGCCAGCTCCCCGTAGAGCACGGGCAAACCAAAAAATGTCTTCACTGGTATCTGAAAAGATATCAAAATCAGTTGCTAGGTAAACCTTTAGACTGACCACAGAGAAAGCCCTGCCTTTGGCCCTACCCCTGCCCCTCAGCTCAGATGCCAGTGAAACTCAGAAAAGGGTGATGGAGGAAGATTTGTGGGTCTCTGGGGAGATGTGTGTGGGAGCAAGCGGTCCTTGAGGCACAGTGGTCCTAAGCCATTTAGTTGTACGTGTGATTACATTGTTTCCTAAAGATATTGAGAGTCCTGCACAAAGACCCATTTCTTTTGTTGCAAGTGGGGGGGGGGGGACCAAGGACGATTGGCGTTCCAGTGAGCAAACAAGAGTGTGGCAGATGCTACAATTTATTTATTTTTTAAATCGAATTTCCCCCATCCAGGTTAAAAAAAAGGTGGGGGGAGGAATGATGTCTCTTCAAAAGTGGAAAGTTGACTTTCTCCAGTGAGCAGCAGAGATTACTAGGGAAAGGGCAAGGATGCCCTCAGCTGGCGATCTGCAGCAAAAACAGCCTTTCCCCAGGAAGCTGCAGAGGGGAATAAATGCTTAATCTCACTCCTGCTGTGATTTGTACAGTATGTGCTAATCGCTATGAGGGCTTGGAACAATTGAAAACATTGCCGGGGAGATCTTGTTAGAATAATGACACAATGGCTTGCTGTTGCAGGGCGGGGTTGCAGGGTTGTGGCAGTGGAGAACAGCCCCGTTCAGAATTAGGTTTTCTTTCTCTTTCTTCGTTTCAGCGAATTTTATTGCGTAGCTGTCATTTCAGACCTGATGCATATCCTTTTTCCATTTTCAAGGGCCGCTTTAGCATCAACCTCTCTGGAACCGGCCTGTCCGTGACACAATCGTCAAAATGGCTCTCCCAAGGGAATTACGCGGTTTCTGAAATTATAAAATCACCAGTAAGGAAAATCTTTTAACTTGCAGCTAATTGTGACATCATACCTGTTAACCTATCAAATCGTATTGTAATGTACCTTTGTAAATTGTGCCTTGTACATATGGGGTGGGGGGGGGGAGTTTAAAATAACCTCTTGAATTCTAATGTGAAGCATAAGAACTGTGAAGCATGGTCTGTAATTGGTGGGTTTAGAGCCACAGACTGGAGTAAATTCAACTTGATCTGTATTATTGCAATTAATTAGTGGGTCTGCTTAACCGTGAAGCTAAAAACACTGAGCACAGTGGTGCAGACACTTCTTTAATTAGTTGTCTGAGTCCTCAGGAAGCATGCAGTTGGGAGCCTGCTCTAACAGTGCTACTGAGCATAATAAAGCACCAAAGAGATTACTTTCCAGTGCCTGCGGTTCTTCACTCCCTCCTCCTATCCTTGTGGATCCAGGTACAACAATAGCACCGTAAAGCCTCTATTTAGCACTGGTTATGTGTTAGTATGTTCGCCACATCTGTGGCACTTTTCAGCACACAAAATGCAATAATTGTAAAGGGGGGGGAAGTCCTTACAATGCGCACTGGACAAGGGTAGGCTGAGGGGGTTTCTCCTTCCCCAAACCCACTCAGCGAATGCTATTGATAAGCAAGAAGTTGGGAACCACAAGGCAGTTCATACAGCCTCTTGTCAAAACAAGGACCTTCATTTTTCCAGAATACCAAACTGGCCTTCGTACCTCATGTTGTTGTTTAGTCGTTTAGTCGTGTCCGACTCTTCGTGACCCCATGGACCAGAGCACGCCAGGCACTCCTGTCTTCCACTGCCTCCCGCAGTTTGGTCAAACTCATGCTGGTAGCTTCGAGAACACTGTCCAACCATCTCGTCCTCTGTCGTCCCCTTCTCCTTGTGCCCTCCATCTTTCCCAACATCAGGGTCTTTTCCAGGGAGTCTTCTCTTCTCATGAGGTGGCCAAAGTATTGGAGCCTCAGCTTCACGATCTGTCCTTCCAGTGAGCACTCAGGGCTAATTTCCTTCAGAATGGATGCGTTTGATCTTCTTGCAGTCCATGGGACTCTCAAGAGTCTCCTCCAGCACCATAATTCAAAAGCATCAATTCTTCGGCGATCAGCCTTCTTGATGGTCCAGCTCTCACTTCCATACATCACTACTGGGAAAACCATAGCTTTTACTATACGGACCTTTGTTGGCAAGGTGATGTCTCTACTTTTTAAGATGCTGTCTTGGTTTGTTCGTTCCTCATACCTAGAGCCATTTCAAACACGTCAAACTGATTAATGCAAATACTGGGCTTGATATTTTCAAGAATCAAATGGGTTTCCCACACGCTAGCAGACTCCATACAGAGTCCCAGGCATACAAGACCGCAGAAGATGGAATGGCCCAGAGAATGTATGTGTCTACCTTGCCATTAGTGGCTGGCTTCACTGTGCTGGCATCTGAACCAAGAGAGCTGTTGGCCCGTTTGAGCTATTTGCCATCTCAGCTGCCGCAATTAAAATGGCAAAAGACAAGTGAAAAATAAAAGACATTAGGCTCATCTGGAAAGGGACAGCGCAGAGAGGGACCTCTCGACGGGAAATCTGAAGCGACCGAGATGAGTGCTGAGCACAAAGACCGAGGGAGTCCCGGCTGACCAAATTAAAGCAGAACCGAAGAGGCAATCGATGTAGGGCACATCACGTTACCTGGCTCACCTGTGAGGCACAGCTCTTGAAGCGTAGGTGGCAGGAGAATATGAGAGCAAAGATGCTCTTAGGAGGTGGTAGCAGCATCAACAGATCAATAGTATCAAGCGCAGAAGCTTCATACACCACAGCGTAACAACAACAAAAAGGCTTGGAAAGTCGTCCATTGAGCTTGGTCGAGCTTTGATATATTTTGCTGCTTCTGAGTGTAAAAACATACAAAGGTAGAAGAAGCTATCAGCCACACAACGGGGTGCGGAAGGCTTTTCTGTGGTTTTATGTATGCTAGCATAGATTACGCTGGCCAGAATTTGATATCCGCTGAACTGTGGAAGGGAGAGGCTGTGTTACTTTGTATATATTAGAATTTCATTAATATTCACAATATTTTAAAACGTTGTCACGGGGATCAGTTTAGGATGGGCTGGCGGTTTTTCTTGCATGTCCTTTTTGTCTTCAGTGCCAGGTAATTGCTTCCCACCCTTCTCATTACAAAATAAACACATATTTTAAAAGCAGATATTTCCCACGTTGTGCATGCGTTGGGGAAATACCAGTAACCAATACCCTGTGGGTTCAGCCTGGGCAGCCAGTTAGAGCCTGACTCCAGTTGTCAATCAAGCAGGATGTTTGTTTAGCCATTGCAAGGCCTGTGTGACTCAACTTTATTTTTATTTTTTTACAATAATATTTATTAAATTTCATCAATAGACATAAGAAAAAAGAAAATATACAACAACACAATAGAAAAGTGAAAAAGAAGAAGAAAAAATAGCAAACTTAAGATACTGAAACAGAAAAAAAGAAACTCAATTAATTCATTAAAATGCATTTTCATAAACATTTTGGTTGACTTCCTCTAATCTCCTCCATCTGAATTTCCTCTTAATTTGAATGTAGCCGTTTCCAATATCATTATTTCATAAAACAATATTACAGTCGTGTTCCAATTTCTTTACCTTTCTTATAATACATTTTCTTATTTATATATTTAAATCTAATTTAATCCTAGGCCTGATTTACTTTCACATCTTTTTTGGGCAATTCAGTACCTACTATCCCAAGGAGAAAGGCCTCTGGTTTCTTAATAAATGTATATTTCATCATATTTTTTTTAATTCATTATAATTTTTTTCCCAGAAGTCCTTTACCTTGGAACAAGCAGTGTGACTCAACCTTAAGCAAAAAGTCGTTGAGGGGGTGGCACACCAAGAATGAAAATAGCACAAGCATTTATACACTTAAAATCAAAGGGGGAGTTAGGACCACATATGGCAGTGCTTCCTTCTACTAGCTTCTATTGGTTTAACCACAAGGCAAAGCAACTTTCCCTCCTTCCTTTGTCCTCAGCAGTTATAAGCAATAGCTCCTGCCTACGTGTTATTCCAGCCTTCTGTCATGGTTCTCCTGCAAACACAATGTTCATGTTTCAACCTTCGCTTGCTTAGCCTTTCTCACACACATTTCAGTTTTTAATTGTATTTCTATTTTTTAATGCAGGCTTACTCAAAAGTAAGTTCCATTGTGCCTAAAAGGACTTGCTTCCCAGTTAATGTGTTTACGGTCACAGCTCTAGTCTTACTTGATACAGATTTTGGTTGCTTTCTCCTGAGATCTGCTTTGTGATTTTACTTGCAGGATGGTACCAAAGTAATAGGGAAATGTGGCGGCTACTGCGGAAAGTGTACTCCATCATCTGGAACTGGCCTCGACGTACAAGTGTTGTAGCAATGGTAAGTTCTGTTAAGTTGTGGGCGAACATATCAGACGACATAGCGATTCTTCCAAGCAGCTCTTTATTTGTAAGCTGGAACAGAACTGAACTGAGGAGCTCAGTCAGCCTGCTTATATAGAGCTCCACTAGAATGCAACAGTAACCATTTTCTGTAACTAGCCAATCACTGAATGTCACTTTCAATCCTTCATTTGCATACAAACTATCCAATCACTGAACGTCACTTTCGATCCTTCATTTGCATGTACATTCTACAGTTCATTCTACAGTATCCCCCTGCTGGCCCAGGGTGAGAACTTGAGTACATAACAAGTTCAGATTTGTGCATTTTACTATAAAGCACTACATTTGAATAGCAGTGGTAGTAACCTGGCACCAAATCAGGTAAACATTTACTTCAAGTGAAACTTCATTCCACGTATTCAGGCTTTGCATCATAACCCCACAGCTCAGAACTATGGTGCATTGAGCGAGCAGCTAAGCTTTAGGCAGTTGGGTATAACGATCCCAACTGATTCAAGCTTAATGACATAATTGAACTTGGCACAGCGGGATAGCAACCACCAGCTACCGCATTGCCCACATAGGAGGGATGGGGAATGCAATTTTCTCTGCATTGTTGGAGAGAGGAAATGCAGTAGGTTAGCAACACACATCACAGTACCCTGGGAACTGAAAAGAAAGCTGGTACAACCCTGTGTTTTCCCCCTTGTCCAATGCTGGGACCTCGCTTTAGCTTTAATTATAGTGTGTCCATTGCTAATTTAGCCCTCAACATGTGCAGAAAGTAGTACCACTGAACTCCAGTGTGGTGTAGTGGTTAAGAGCGGTAGTCTCGTAATCTGGGGAACCGGGTTCGCTTCCCTGCTCCTCCACATGCAGCTGCTGGGTGACCTTGGGCCAGTCACACTTCTCTGAAGTCTCTCAGCCCCACTCACCTCACTGTTTGTTGTGGGGGAGGAAGGGAAAGGAGAATGTTAGCCACTTTGAGACTCCTTAAAGGGAGTGAAAGGCGGGATATCAAATCCAAACTCTTCTTCTTCTTCTTCCTTTCATGCAGTAGCCGTTGGGATTCTTCATGGCACAGCCAGATGGAAATAGTACCAGACATGAGATTGCAGCCATTCCTGCCATCTTGGCAGCTCCCAAAGTTTGCACCAAGCTTGTGGGAATGGCTGCCAGTCACCTGAATATTGCGCATTGCTGGGGGCGGTTGGACTAGGTGACCCTCGAGATCCCTTCCAATTTTTCCACTCTTGTGTGCAGCCCATGGAGAATAATCAGCATTACAGAGCCCAAGCGAAATGGCACAACAGTGATTTGGTAACATCAGGGCTTACTCTTGAGGACGTTACTGTTCGAATGGAAATCAAAAGCATCTGGCCCTGATTCAGCTGTGCAACAAAGAGTAGAGGGAAACAGTGAGCCCTGTTCATATTCCTTGCTGTGCAGATAGCTGCCTCTGTGAAGGGCTGGGTTGCGCTTTTCTTTTAAATGCATTAATAGTGCTGAAAGTAGAGATGAGAACTCTCCATTATGCTTTTAATTCCCAGGGTTTCTGATTGCCGGGAGCTGAAGCAAGACAGATGAAGGACAATGAAGCAATACCTCTGCCTTCCTTTTTGTACTTCTTCCTCTGTGCGTGTGTGTGTGTGTGCACATCCAAATATGTGTGTGTGTGTACCTGTGTGTGCAAGTGTGTGCGTATGTGTGTGTGTGTGTGTATATATATATATTGTATATTCTTAATGTTGTAAAGTATAATATTTATGTCTCGAATTATTTATTTTTGATTTAATATTTTTGTACGTAAAATGTTTATATTAAGGCTGCTTATTCTGTGTGTTTTTTAAATTTTTTAAAAAAATCCTGCAGTCACACCACTGCATTTTACGTACTCTACATTATATGTAGCATTATGACAAAAGTGATACTTTTACTGTCACTGTACTCAATTGTTTACTTTCAATCAGTAATTTCTCTTCCTGTTACAGGCTGCACTGATATTTGCAAGGTGCTAAACGGTTTGCATTGGGGTATTTTTGGCATTTTTTTCTTATGAGCAAAAGAATACAATGGTGATTGCGATGATTATTTTTGAAACTCACAAGGCAATCAGCGCTACACAGGGACTCAGTGAACACACATTATGATACAATGGTTTTATCAACAATTGTTTCTTAGGTGTGGTTTTTTTAATGGCATGTGACCTCTCTTGGCCAGTGCTAACAGCTACTGGTTTGGTGCTAACATGGTAATATTTATTAGTATCCTGTAGGCTTTAAAAGCTGAATCCCGTACCATACTATATAGCCATGGAGAATGAGTAAGTACATTAGGGAAAATTGAGGGTGCGTTCAGATATTTAGTCTGAGGCAGCATTTAATAAAACAAAGTGTTCTATGGAATCCTAGTATTCTCAGTCCTTCATAAAGAGCTCCTTCCCCAAAGGAAAGATAAATAACATTTGCCTGCCACTATTAAGCTTGCGTTGTGCATCCACAGGAGACTACTGGTGTAATTCTAGGGTGTACTTGCAGTTTGGATGGGGCAACAGCCCCTAGTCCTGTGACCAGCACCCCATTGTGAACCGTTTGTACTCCCTTCCTTTGTCCTGGGATCCTGTGGCAGACACAGTGATATAGAAACAGATCTCTCCTCAAGTGGAGGAGGCCATCAAGACTGGGAAATGTCCTATCTTCCAGGCCTCAGATGTGATCACCTTGCATTCTTCTGGATGAGTTTCATCCCCAGTTGACTTCCTGCATCATAACTGAGAGAGGCAGGCTCCGTTGAGGCTCCGGGAGTTTGAACAAGAACCAAGAAAGAAATCTACAGATGGGGAAAGAAGCTGCAACACCAAAGATGATTTCAAACACGTAGCCAAAGCTTGTAGGGAGAATGTCAGGAAGGCTAAACCTCAGAGGGAACTTGACCTTGTGACAGATGTTAAAAATAGTTAAAGGGGGTTATTTTTTGCTCTGTTTGGGGCAATAGGAAGAATAAGAGAAAGGTAGATAAGCTGAGTAGAGAAGATGGAGAAATGTTAGCGAGTGAAAGAGAAGGCAGAGATATCCACCCCCAACTTGGCCTCACCTTCTCCCTCAAAGAAACCTGGAGAAAGTAGATCAGTCTTTGAGTTTTTGAAGGACTGTGACATAGATGATGGAGCAAATTTGTATTCTGTTCCTTCAGCTGGTAGGACCTGAACCAGTGGGTTCAAATTGCAGCAAAAACAGTTCCTGTTCATCCTGGCCCAGCATATTGAGGGACACTTTGGAAAGACACAGGCCTTCCCCCTATCCCATGCCCTTCTGCAGTAAAGATGCCCACCCCAATCCACTCATGCACAAGGGAGAGCAGAAGCTGGGTGGGGAAACGCTGCTGAGATGGGGCCTGACTGCCCTAAAGGATCTCTGTTGCAGCAGACCAAAGACTCTCCTGCAAGAGGATATAGCAATGCCTGGCAGAAGCCTCCAATATTGCTCCCATGGAGCAAAAGAGTAGAGATGTTTGCCAGCTGGTCTGCTCCCCCTGATGGAGTGTCACGCCCTGGCAGACAATGGAAGGTCCCTTTTCCTAGCAGAAGGAGAAGGCCTCCACCGCCAAATTGATGAGGTGGCTTAAGGTCACAGTCAACTGCTGTCTTAGTCAAACTCATACCAGAAGCAGGGGCTCCAGATCACTATTTCCCTCAGTTACAGGGGTGAGTGCTACACCTGCAGCCAGTCCAGGCTAAGGCCTAAGGCATAGGGAGTGTTCCAGAAAAAACTGAAATGGTTGCTGCATGGGATCAGTGTTAGGTTAATCCCACAAATCATAGTTGAAGCCGAATAATTAACCCTGGGTTCAGTTCCCAAAATGAATCCTGTTTTCTTTTTAGTGAGTGTTTCAAGGTTTGGGAAATGAACATACTTCTGAAAAAATATGAATTATCAAGAACCCCAGTACTCCCTGAAAGCATAACACACATTTCAAATGTGTACATAGAAATTCAATTTTTTTTTATGGTATCAAAATTTGATGTTTTTTATGCAGAGTGAACTGTGTTTCCTCTTCCGTGTCAGAAATTCAGTTTTAGCCAATTTCTTTTGGAAACCAAATTATCTTGACTCCAGTCAAACTCTATTTGTGCCTCACTAGTAGCATGCAAAAACAAATGACCCAGCATACTGATTCATATCCCCACCCCTGTCAAAAGGAGAACCCAGCACTAATGAGTATAGATGGGGTCTTACAGGTGGATAATATGGATTCATATATGAATCTGTATGCATGCTATGGCTGTTTCTGTGAAAGGTTTCTCCCATGTCTTGGATCTTCTAGCTGTATCATAGCATGTAATCTCTGTCAAATTGGGTGTGGGAAACGCCCTCCCATTCTCAAAATTTTTAAGTTTACATGTAGAAATAAAGATGCCTTTCATTTGTTAGATTTAAATCATGCAGAATATAATTCCCACTCTAGATAAAGCCATCTGTTCAGTTCAGTTGGTTGCGTAGGAATGGGGGAAATTATTGGATTTCTCTCCAGAAATAGGACGGTGGTTGCCCCCGAATCAAACTCTTAGCAAGGCTCAAGCATGGTATCCAGTTGGCAGAACAAAATAGGCATCATATGTTGAGAAGGTGCCTAGAGAAGGTTCCTTCCAAAATGTGCTTTGTTATCTGCAAAATTAATATCTCTATTCTCCCCCTTTCTTTTTTACTAATTTTACACACCTTTTTTGGCTTCATGGGGCCCCACGATGGTCACTAGTTGTTGTGCACAATTGCTTCCACACAGTTACAGTTGGATCAAGGACAACTCGTGTGGAAGATCCATAGCTGTCAACGTTTCCCTTTTCTTGCAAGGGATCCTATTTGGAATAAGGGAATTTCCCTTTTAAAAAGGGAAAAGTTGACAGCTATGGGAAGATCTGGGGGACAGTTTCATGTCTCCTCTGAAATGGCTCTTGGGTAGGAACAGTAGCATAAAACTGCCCTTAGTAGAATTGCTGTCTGTCTAAGTAAATAATATTGAGCACAAGACAGTTTTGTATGTTCACTCCCCTGATCTAAACTTCTAACTAAATGTTTTTGCTTTCTGCTGTTCAGATGAAGGAGGCTGCACTTCATTTAGCTCCACAGGTAGTAAAACTATTCTCTGCATAATTCATGTTAGCATAAGTCTCGCAAGAACTGAATAAATCCATATCTCAGGCAAGCTAAGCTCTTCAGATACATGGTTGGTTTTTTATTGTTTTAACGAATGCATGGTGGTAATGTTTGTGTACTACTTTGAGAAAATGCCAAAAATACCATTTCAAAGTACATTCTAGGAAAACCATGAGTAGTCTAAAGGAGTAGTGATTTTTTTTAAGCCCACCACTTATCCTTAAAGATCTTCTTTCTATAGGGAAAAGGGGAAATTGCACTATAAGCATTAGGACAGAAACAATGGTGCTTAATTGATATTTAGAAAATTGCAATCTGCTTTTTATTTTCAGTAATGAAGTGACTGAGTATTTATACAAAGAAATATTATTAAGGGGGGAAATCTATACATTCCTTTATACTATGTAGTATCATAATGGCTATCAACAACAGTGCAAAGAGGAAGCCTTAAAATTATAAAATGAAAGGAAACTGTTGATAGATACTAATTTGTAGTGTACCTGATGGGGTTGGTTTGTTTTGCAAAAGGAGGACCACTGAATGATTAGACACTTCCTGTAAAGTAAATATATAATTATTTCTCTCTTGTTGTACCAATGCCATTTTTTAAAATGAAAATAACTTTTGCAAGCACTTTCGTTATTTTGCTTCCTTTCTACCTTTTCTGTTCCTTCTTTCATTTGGACTATCAGAAAGAAAACAAAAGTTGTGTTTTTAAGTTTGTGTGGTCTTCCTTTGTTCACCAGCATCATCCGCAATCGCTTGCGTGGTATCCTAGAGGCAAAACACACTGCACACATGGGATTAATAACATGTTTTTTTAAAAAAAGAATACTGTCAGATCTTGCAATGGCTGTATTCATTCCTGAGGAAGCGAAAGAAGATCAGGGGACACTGGGTGATGCGAGCAGACATTTCAGGAGAAGATTCAGGGCTGGCATCAGAGGTGGTTATAGCTGGGCACCTGCCACTATCAATGTTCCTTCCCCCCCCCAAATGCTTTTTATTGAGATTTAAGAACACCAACACCAACCAACAAAAACATCAAAACTAATTACATATATCCTACTTTATGCTCCATAGAGCCGTTGACTTCCGTCCTTCCCTTCCGCAAGTTTTCTTATTCCAATCTATAATTCACAGTTTCATTGGTTACAAATTACACCGTGACATAATATTTAATTCAATCCTGCCAACGTCTTCATATTTCTACAATTCTCACTTATATAAATCATAAATTTACTCCATTATTTTTGGTACTTTGTCTCCTCCTGATTGCGAATTCTGTGGGTCAATTTTGCCATTTCAGCGTATTCAACCAACTTTATCTGCCATTCCCTTACAGTCGGGATCTCCTGTGCCGCTATCAATGTTCCAATAGGAAATCCCCACAAATCTCTGGAGCTGCCTGGCCAAATGCTTCCAGATCTCTTTGGCCCTTGAGACTCTCCTAGGCCATGTTCTCTTTTGGAACATGTTGTTGAATTGTAATGTCTCTGGCTTGCCTGGGTAAGAAGCTGGTGGGTATGTATCTGACTTTCGCACGGCTGGAATCCAGGCTAATTTGCATCTGTTGCTCCACCTACTTTTGCCTTACCTTGCCTCCATGTGCCCATTAGAAATTGCAGCCCACAAGCTGATAAACATTGCCAATCCTTAGAAGCTTTTTGGGTCTGTGTTTCTGTTTTGCCACTGACAGTAGTGGCCGGTGTGGTTGGGCAGAGTCGCAGTGTTACCGTTCCGACACCATTGTTAAATGCAGTATACCAGGGCAGCACTGGTATGCGCAGGGTGGATGAGGTCAAGGCTGCATGGATTCACCTGCAGGAGCATTGGATGGGCACTGCCTGTGCATCTGCACAGCCCGAAATTCACCACTGGCTTCCCTCAGCACCATCCATGTAAGCCGCAGCAATGCTGGTGTTTGGCCGCTCTGCACTGGCTCTTCCTGGTCACTGAGGTGTTCCCCCATTGCCCAAAGTAGATGTTCCTCATATCCCTTCTCTGGAGACCACACCTTTGGAAATGGATGTACCACACTCAAAGGGATCCAATTAACAGTGGCTGTGGCTATCTCTAGAGCAGTGTTTTTCATCCTTTTTTGGGCAAAGGCACACTTGTTTCATGAAAAAAATCACGCGGCACACCACCATTAGAAAATGTTAAAAAATTTAACTCTGTGCCTATATTGACTATATATAAAGTAATTCTCTTGAATAGGAATCAAATAAACACAAAGAAAGTATTTTATAATTACTTTATTATGAAATAGTAAGTAAACAGAAATATGAAAAATTATAAAATACTTTATTTTTAAATCTTTCGAATTTTTCAATTTTTCCCACGGCACACCAGGCAACATCTCGCGGCACACTAGTGTGCCGCGGAACAGTGGTTGAAAAACACTGCTCTAGAGCTATCCTAAGGGTGGGACGCGGGTGGTGCTGTGGGTTAAACCACAGAGCCTAGGACTTGCCGATCAGAAGGTCGGCGGTTTGAATCCCCGCAACGGGGTGAGCTCCCATTGCTCGGTCCCAGCTCCTGCTCACCTAGTTCGAAAGTGAAAGCAGATAAATAGGTACCGCTCTGGCAGGAAGGTAAACGGCGTTTCCATGCACTGCTCTGGTTCGCCAGAAGCAGCTTAGCTATGCTGGCCACATGACCTGGAAGCTGTACGCCAGCTCCCTTAGCCAGTAAAGCGAGATGAGTGCCGCAACGCCAGAGTCGGTCACGACTGGACCTAATGGTCAGGGGTCCCTTTACCTTTACTATCCTAAGGGTATCTGCAAGCTCGGGCGTTTCTAGCAGATCCTTCCCCCTTTTGAACAGCAAGTCCCCCATGCTATGTCACAAACCACTTTGGGAACAAAAGAAGAAGCAAGAGCTTCCTTGGGCATGCAGAACAAATCGTTCCATCTGTTGGACCCAGGCTTACGCGTTCCGAATGATTTGGGCGCTTCAAAAAAGCACATGCAACCCACATTATGAAGTTGTTTTATTTTTCAGATGTTGTAACGATTTTCTGCTTGAATGAAGTCCATTATTTTCTATCTTAGCTTGGAAGCCTGGTCTACAATTAACCATCAATTTAAACCAGAATGTATAATATAGACCACAAGATTTCCATCCATTCATTCATCTTTATTTGACAAAGCCTTAGTGCCAGAGCAAAACCACTAGGGTGGTCAAGTGCAAAGGCAGACAAGGCTTCTGCAAAAGGGGGAAAGGTCACAAGCTTGCCACACAGTAGGGGAAGCCTGTACATGCTGCAAGTCCTATCTTCTACACCAGTCATCTAGAGGAGGCAGAATACAGGGGATCGCAGCTCCAGGACTTTTTTCAGTGATGCCTTCTGCTGGAGCATGAGGGAAATTGGCAGGTCCCCCTTTGCAAACGAATGAAGTGATAGGCTTTCGAGTTCTTCAATATACAGCCGTACCTTGGAAGTCGAACGGAATCTGTTCCGGAAGTCCGTTTGACTTCCAAAACGTTCGAAAACCAAATCACAGCTTCTGATTGGTTTCAGGAAGCTCCTGAAGCCAATCAGAAGCTGCAGAAGCCCCATTTGACGTTCGGGTTCCAAAAGAACATTCGCAAACTGGAACAATCACTTCTGGGTTTGCGGCGTTTGGGAGCCAAACGTCCAAGTTCCAGGGAGTTTGACAACCAAGGTACGACTGTATATTATTATTATTATTATTATCATTATCATCATCATCATCATCATCATTTATTAAATTTGTATACCACCTTTCATCCAAAGATCACAGGGCAATTTACAATAGGAAAATACAAAATGAGAACAACATGCAGTGGTGCCTCGCAAGACGAAATTAATTCGTTCTGCGAGTTTTTTCGTCTTGCGATTTTTTCGTCTTGCGAAGCACGGTTTCGGAAAAGTTTTGGAAAAGCTTCAAAAATCACCAAAGTCTTCAAAAACCTCAAAAAGGGCTACCACACCGCGTGCTATGAGTTGCTCCTCGAAGTCAAGTTGCAACTGTATTAACGGTTTTAGGAAAAAGGAAACAAACTTGCAAGACGTTTCCGTCTTGCGAAGCAAGCCCATAGGGAAATTCGTCTTGCGAAGCAACTCAAAAAACCAAAAAAACCTTTCGTCTTGCGAGTTTTTCGTCTTGCGAGGCATTCGTCTTGCAAGGTACCACTGTACATAATAAAACCAAAGCAAACCAACAACCCCTCTCACACACACATTTAAAAGGCCATAGACTGCCATTTAGGTGGTAATACCTCTGCAAGATGGTTTGCATTTCAATTTAAAAATTTCAATTTAAAATCACAAACCAATGTGGAGAAGTATACATAAGAATATAAAAAAGAAGCTGAGAAACAGAAAGAAACCGAAATGGATGGATTCACTGATCCCTTCTTGCATATGGAAATTTACCACTACACAACCATTCTATGTAATCCTATACAGGTGCTCAGATCTACTTTCCTGCTTCTGCTCATTTCTAATAAACTTCCAGTACTTCCATAATAGCAAACTCCAAAGCAAGCTCTCTTGGGGGAACGAAACCTGAGACTGGGGTTGCAGAGAGCTGATAGATACTGGAGCCAAGCTATAAGGAAAGGAGTATCCAGCGGAAACATTTGCAAAGTATGATGATGATAATAATAATCACTGAAGAAATTCAAAGGGGGGCGGTTTAAAAGAAATCATTCAAAGGAAGATAAAAAGTTTTGGCAAATGCTTCACACATTTCGGCTGGATTGCAGAAGCGATTACGGTTTTCCATGTACAGATTTATAAAGGAAGTTAATGAGATGAATAAAAATAGCCTTCCCAACCCCCCAAATTCTGGAACCCCCAAATGGCCTTTCTGGTCAATTTCCTGCAACACATGGATTAACTATTTCCTGCTCCCGTCCCCTCATCTCCCATTATGAACCTCCACGGTGTTTATTGGCCAGGCTGAATGTGTTCAGGGATGGGTAATCCCAATGATCATAATAAATCAGAGCAAGACTGCAGCCACAAGTCCCTGGATGTTCTCGCAGCATTCCCTGACTCCTGGATAACCTCCTTGGCTGTTTCCTCAGCACACTGTCACGGTTTCGCTCTCTTTCAAGTTAGTTAGCGTCTCTGTTAACCTTTCCTGATATATCCCTTCGGCGATAGCAAAGCGTCTGGAGGCGGGTGATGTATTGGCGATAATGCCAAGTGTGTGAACTTTGTATTCTGCAAATTGCTTAAATGCACTGAAGACATTAAGCACATGCCTTGTAGGAACCTTGAGGAATTGCATTTAATCAGCTGAAGATTAGACCTTCCTTATGGTCAGGAGATGTATGTTGTGATAAGCCTGCTTCTCAGGGGAAACGGAGATGCGTTCGTGAAAGGTGGCGCTCATTATTCATCACTCACCCCCTCCCCTTCCTCTGTATCTTTCTTGCTATCAAAACTTAGAATATAACCTCCTCGCAGGCAGAAACCTATGTGTGGGAGAGAGGCGTGCTTGTAAAATCAAGAAAAGAAAAACCCCATACTCCGCTGTTCCTGCAATGGGTGCAGAAGTCAATAAATTGCTACTGCCTGCAAAAAAAAATGCCACTTATAGAATTATAGAGTTGGAAGGGCCATCTAGTCCAACGCCCTGTGATGCAGGAACTTCAACTAAAGTATCCAAGACTTCTCTTACTTCCTTCAAATCCCTCCACAAAAGTCATCTTTTCTGTGAAACTTTTGGCTTTATACATGCACACATACACACCCACCCTGTTCTCATGTCCTACTATAGGGATCAACAGTGTGGTCCTGTGTTTGTGTGTATGTGTGCGTGTGTGCATGAGTGTACAATGCTAAACTCAGATTTCTCCCTATTAACATTTGGGGATCTTCCTCTGTCTGCTTCACCCTAGACAGAACACAACGGTGCACACCGTCCAGAGCAGTATCCAGAGAAACCTCTTTCAACAGCCATTCACCTGACACACACACAGAGAGAAGAACAGAAAACAGTTAAAAACGACAGTCACAGGAATAACAGTCACAACAGAACGGAATGCCCCTCTTATGTGGCTCACAGTCAGCCAATCACATGAGAGAGCTACTGCCCAAGGAAAACCCCATGCTAAAAACAACAACAAAAAATACACAACAATTCAACACAAGCAAACATTCACATTTCAGGACATTAAACCATTATACTTAACAGTTCCCACTCCTCCCCGCCCCCTTGCAAATGTTGAGGTGTGCAACACCCATTACCCCAGACAGCATAGCCAATGGTCAGGAATCATGGTAAGCGCAGTTTAGCAATATTTGGAAGGCACTACATTAGCCACCTCTACTCTGCTCCAGTTAACCCAGTCGTGAGCCAAAGCATGTGTAACTAAAACAGTCCCATCAACTGTCCCTGCCTCCATTTCCCTTATTCATCCATTCTGTTTCCTCTGTAGGATTTTTAGATTGTATAATAATAATAATAATAATAATAATAATAATAATAATAATAACAACAACAACAACAACTTTCTACCCCGCCCATCTGGCTGGGTTTCCCCAGCCACTCTGGGCGGCTTTCAACAAAAGATTAAAAGTACATTAAAACATCAGTCATTAAAAACTTCTCTAAACAGGGCTGCCTTCAGATGTCTTCTAAATATCAGATAGTTGTTTATTTCCTTGACATCTGGTGGGAGGGCGTTCCACAGGGCAGGCGCCACTACCGAGAAGTCCCTCTGCCTGGTTCCCTGTAACCTCACATCTCGCAGGGAAGGAACCACCAGAAGGCCCTTGGCGCTGGACCACAGTGTCCATGCTGAACGATGGGGATGGAGACGCGCCTTCAGGTATACTGGGCTGAGGCTGTTTAGAGCTTTAAAGGTCAGCACCAACACTTTGAATTGTGCTAGGAAACGTACTGGGAGCCAATTTAGGTCTTTCAAGGGATCTGTTTATTGTTGTTTTTTTGCACCTGCACACTGAGCTAATCAAACTGTTTCTACATCTTCTGTGTTAGCAATGGCCCACTTTTCCCTAAGTCTTCAGTGATGTCCATAAGCATTAAGATGCAACATGGAACACCTGTACAGTGGTATCTCGGGTTAAGTACTTCATTTGTTCCGGAGGTCCGTTCTTAACCTGAAACTGTTCTTAACCTGAAGCACCACTTTAGCTAATGGGGCCTCCTGCTGCTGCCGCACCACCAGAGCACAATTTCTGTTCTCATCCTGAAGCAAAGTTCTTAACCTGAGGTACTATTTCTGGGTTAGCGGAGTCTGTAACCTGAAGCGTATGTAACCTGAAGCATATGTAACCCGAGGTACCACTGTATGTGAAAGTGCTTCTTAGCTTTGAAAACAATCCTGAGAGTGGTTTTAAAATTTCGTGATACCCCTTTCTACCTGCTCATCATGGGGAGCAGCTATTTTAAAATATCCTCTAAACCCTAAAATATCCCTAAAATATCCTCATCAAACCCAGGGACACCAAAAGGGCGTGGATTAGGTCATACACCACAAGTGTCCCGGAAAAAAGAGACATCCTTTTTCCCTGCGAAAGAGCACGGCAGCCATTTCAGGTGCCTTGAACCCCTACAATTTTGTGCCGAGATCTCATGCACTTTGGGGCACTGTGCAAGCACTGTCTGAAGAAAAACATGCATCTTTGGGGCTCTGTGATCTCACATAGGTCACATGACTCATGAAGGAGCATGGGCAGCAAGACCCACATCCCGGTTTGGGGACTCATGATGTCAGAGGGTATGCTAGGTGCAAAGAGCTTCTCTCTCTGAGTGAGCCTGGTGGAGGCTGGTGCCTTTTGTCCCTGTTGATTGGAACTGATGTGGGGTGATGATCATTTGCTTTTCTTTCAGTTTTGGCAGCCATTTTGTGTTATGTCAAAAACACCCACACACCTACACTGCAGACCCGCCATTTTGTGTTAAGCTGCTCACCTCATGGCTGCCATTTTGTGCCTGGCACCCACAGCAATTTCTCAGAGTCCTAAATGTACCCAGTGGTCCAAAAATCTGTGTCACCTCTGCAGGAACCCAAACATTTGACAGCAAATGTTTCTTGAGAATAATGGGACCATGTGATATTAGGCTAGAAATTAATTTTGATATAAAATCATCTCTATTTCATTCTTCAATGTTATGTTGGAAAGTAGGCATTATCCATAAAAGAAATATTACTTTAGTGCTGTTAAATAGTAATGGTAGCTGCACTGACTGACATGTAAAGGAGACTAAAATATTCCTCGCATTACAAAATTATTATTCTGTTAATAGCCTAGTGATATTTCTAATCACAGATTCCACTTAGAGGCCTAGAAAAAAACACCAGTCAGCTCCTTTATAAGAATTTAACTAAAATCATGCATTAAAAATAATTAAAAATAATACTTTGGCCTTTTTTCTCCATTTCTGAGGCTTTAATACATAATTTCTAGCTCTTTTTCTCTAGGATCATGAGGGCTAGAAAAAAAATGTGCTTAAAATGAAAGCAGTTATTAGCACAGGTTTCTTGCAAAAAGACACAGTAATTCAGCCAGAACACTTAAATGTTTAATGCTGCACATTAAATGCTAAAGGGTGCAATCTTATACACGCCTAGGAGTCAGCCCCATTGAACGCTGTGGAACAAATGTCCACAGTGCTGTTCATGTAAGTTTTTTGAGTCAGATCTAGGAGCCTTGAGAAAACAATTGACACTGTTCTCTTCCATGAGGTCTGTGGAAGAGCATGTATTTGCAAATTCTAACAATCTTGGAAGCCCGCTCCTCAGTAATTCAGAGCAGGGCTTTTTGTGTGGTTGCCCCTTGTTCTGTGAAATAGCAATCCTGTCGCAATACGACAGGCACTCACTATCGGCCCTTTCTGGAAACTATTGAAGACATTCATTTGTTTCCCACAGGCATTCTCCGTTGGAGAAATGGTTCTTTACCGCAAGTGTCTACTTTGTTAGGGTTTGAGTCTTGTTTTAAATGTATTTGGTGTTTTTTAACTGTTTTTATCTACCTTACATAAGGGAGGAGGGACCACAATCTGGAGATCCAGACCATGAGTCCTGCTGCCCCAATATCACTCAAGCACCACTACCTGCATACTGGCACAACCTGGAGCAAAACACTCTGCCAAACAGGGATGCAATCCAAGGTTCCTAAAGTCTGCTCACAGTCTGAGCAGCTCACTTTGGGCTTGGCCACACTTCTGCTTGTCCTCTCCCTAGAAAGCATGGGTCTAAGAGGTTTCCTGCTTTCCAGGCATCGTTTTCTGCTTGCCCCACCACTTTCCCCCGGGAAAACCCGCTCTTTACTGCTGAATCGGAGCAAATGTCAATTCACCAAAAACCTGGTTGACATTTGCTCTGATTCAGCGGTAAAGAAGGGAGTTTTCCAGAGGGAAAGCAGTGGCACAAGTGGAAATGTGGGAAAGCCCTTAGATGCAGAATCACAGATCACAGAATCACGGGGAGTCATGCATTTCATGCTACTGTTTATTGGTTGTTTTAGATTGTATGCCCTTCGGGGTACATCTTTTAATTGTGTGCAGAGCCACGTACATTGATGGCAGTGTAGAAGGGCAAACAACAGAAATCACACCCACTCCAGACATTTGAAGCACTTTGCACTGCCCCAGAGAATCCTGGGAACTGTAACTTGTTAAGGGTGCCGGGAATTGTAGTTCTGTGAGGTCAGCACCTTAACTACGGTTCTCATGGTTTAAATGTACGGTGTGGATTTGACCATAATTAATAATTACAATGATGCTCATCTTTTCATTGAACAGGTAGCAGTTGGAGAAGACACTGCTGGATCAGCATGTTATGTATTCAGCAATGTCGTTCTTTTGTTTACACACACACACACAGGTTTTAAATTGCATTTAGGTGTTGCATTTTATTTCGCCAAGTTGCTTTGGGATGTTTCGTTGCATAAAAGCAACTGATAAATGGAATTATTATTGTGATTACGATGATTGTGCCATTAGCCTCCCTAACAACCGGGAGTCCAGATTACATTTCCACATGCCCAGAGGATGTGCAAGGAATTCATTTGGCTTCCCTGGATTATTTTGGGAGGAGGCAATCTTTATGATGCACAAAGGCAAAGAGTTAATGCAGCCCTGGTTATGAATGCATGACATGCAACCCATTTGAACATTTTGAGAGTGGTGTAATAAGCATATTAATTGTTGGCTGAAACAAAGTGGCTCAACACACTGACGTTTAATCCTTGCCTGCAAAGCTTCCGTAAGGTTATCTGCCCGCCTTCTCCCTTACATAAAAGTGATTATTACTCAACTCCTTTCATATGTTGATCGTTTTCATCATCCGCTTCCTCTCCTTAACTACCGTGCACAAGAACAATTCAATTAATCAGCGCATTGTGACTTGGTCCCAGAGTAATCCATTCTTTCCAGCGGCTGGTGACCTTCTCATTTGACACCTCCTTCTACTGCACTGGGGAAAAAAAGTATCATAAGTAAAATTCATTGGCTGCTCTTCCCCATTGTAGTAGACAATGATGGCTGGCTTCAAGGGGTTTAACAGGCAACAGAGAAGTGCACATGTTTATGTAGACAGACTTTGTCACGTGGAATAAGTTAGAAATTGCTCTCCCCCCCCCCCCCCGGATTTGAAGGACCTCTCACGCATCAAAATGAAAAATTATTTTTATAAATTTGTTTTACCAATCCCACACATTATAAAGCAGAACCGTTTCTCGGCATTATTTTTTATTGGGTTGTAGCCAGTCAAAGTCCTATCCAGAGTTGACCCAGTGAAGTTAATGGACATGACTAATTTAGGTATTGTTAAAGCTATGGTTTTCCCAGTAGCGATGTATGGAAGTGAGAGCTGGACCATGAAGAAGGCTGATTGCCGAAGAATTGATGCTTTCGAATTATGGTGCTGGAGGAGACTCTTGAGAGTCCCATGGACTGCAAGAAGATCAAACCTATCCATTCTGAAGGAAATCAGCCCTGAGTGCTCACTGGAAGGACAGATCCTGAAGCTGATACTCCAATACTTTGGCCATCTCATGAGAAGAGAAGACTCCCTGGAAAAGACCCTGATGTTGGGAAAGATGGAGGGCACAAGGAGAAGGGGACGACAGAGGACGAGATGGTTGGACAGTGTTCCCAAAGCTACCAGCATGAGTTTGACCAAGCTGCGGGAGGCAGTGGAAGACAGGAGTGCCTGGCATGCTCTGGTCCATGGGGTCACGAAGAGTCGGACATGACTAAATGACTAAACAACAACAACAATTTAGGTTCATCAGTTTCAACAGATGCCCTCCAGGTGGGACTAGCACTGAGCTAAAGAAATCCTCTACATCTGCTGGTATCCTCAGCTGTAACCCACTGAGTGGTGTTCAACAAAGTTTTACTTAGAATAGGCCCATTGAAGCTAATGAACATGGCTACAATCGGTCCATGGATTTCAACAGGTCTACTAAAAGCGAAGGGACGCGGATGGCGCTGTGGGTAAAACCTCAGTGCCTAGGACTTGCTGATCGTATGGTCGGCGGTTCGAATCCCCACGGCGGGGTGAGCTCCCGTCTTTCGGTCCCAGCTCCTGCCCACCTAGCAGTTTGAAAGCACTCTTAAGTGCAAGTAGATAAATAGGTACCGCTTTATAGCGGGAAGGTAAATGGCGTTTCCGTGTGCTGCGCTGGTGCCGGCTCGCCAGAGCAGCTTCGTCACGCTGGCCACGTGACCCGAAAGTGTCTTTGGACAGCGCTGGCTCCCGGCCTCTTAAATGAGATGAGCGCACAACCCTAGAGTCAGACACGACTGGCCCGTACGGGCAGGGGTACCTTTACCTTTTACTCAAAGCGAAACCTAGTTGAATGCCACCCGCTGTGTTTTAAAATTATTATTAAATGTATTTCTTACTAGCTACACAAAGAGTCTTTGAGCAACTTACAAAATCTTGAAAACGTAAAGTATAACATAAAATCAAGTATGTGTGTGTGTAGAAAACAATACATTCCATGCTGCTTTTAAAACTTGCAGGAGACCTGCCTCTGGTCACCTTATTAAGCAGCTGTTACTTCCGCAGCACATTTCTGTGCAAGAAGCCAAGAGGTTGCAATTTGTTAACACACTCAAACAGCCCTCCAGCAGCGAGAAGAAGAAGAAAGCTGGTCAGCCCTGATCAGCTCCAACAGTAAAAATATATATATTCAGATTTGAAGAGAAGGATGCGCTGGCCCCAGTCCCTGAGCAAGGGCTATATCAGAGGCTGAAGCCCCTAACCTTTCAGGCAGAACATCATGGCAAAGGGAAAACCAGCCAAAATCCATGGCACTTCAGTGGAGGAGGGAGGAAGAGAGACCTTTCTGACTCACTGCTGCTGCTGGGTAAATTTGGGAGGAGGCCAGGTAAGGGATGGGAGATGAAACAGCTCATAGGCAAGCAGGGGAAGGGATTGTCTAATCCACTTGCTGCTTTTTTTTCCCTTGGAAGAGTTGGGAATGTCAAAGTAGTGACTGTGTTTTAACATCCACAAGGGTTTTCCCCTCCTTTCCTTTTTTAAGCCAGTGATAGTTTGCTCATCGCTTTGTTGTTGTTGCTTAGTCGTTTAGTCGTGTCCGACTCTTCATGACCCCATGGACCAGAGCACGCCAGGCACTTCTGTCTTCCACTGCCTCCCTCGGTTTGGTCAAACTCATGCTGGTAGCTTCGAGAACACTGTCCAACCATCTCGTCCTCTGCTGTCCCCTTCTCCTTGTGCCCTCCATCTTTCCCAACATCAGGGTCTTTTCCAGGGAATCTTCTCTTCTCATGAGGTGGCCAAACAAGGACTTGCTCATCACTAGTCCTTCTCATAAAAGACATGCTCAAATTGATTCATTATTTTAAAGGCATCTTCTTGTTGTTTTTCATCAGTTTCTAGTGGGAGCTATTATCCCGTTTCTTTGGCAAGTACAAACTTTTGACTTACAAACTTTGCATGCACAGAGGTAAAATCGAATCTTGGCATTGTTGGAGAGGTCAAGCGATTCCGTGTAGGATGTAGAAATCTGCCATGCTGGGAGAATACTCTGAAATTCTAAAAACAAACATTTATCTGAAGTGGCACCAGGGGGCGCGAAAGAGCTGCTTTTGAAATGCTGCAACTTTTTCTTTTCCAAAAGAAGAAGCCTTGCAAATGTTCTGCTCTGACTGTTCCACTAGAAGAGTTCGGGGTACATTTTGCTCCTTGCTGTTCTTCCAAATTGGGTTTCCGGGTCTTTTATCTCAATGTGATGAAACTAGCTAGGAGGTTTTACGGCGCATTGGCATGCTGTCCTCTTCCAAATTCTTTTATTTATTTATTTATTAACAGCCATAGCAAAGACCAGCCTTTCCAAATTAACAATAGATGACTATAAATCTTGCTCAGTTCCCTAGCAACTAACACAATAAAAAAAAACAACCCCCAAAGGTTAGAAGGAGGGAGTTCGTTTAGAAATACCTCGGTGTGTACATAAGGGAGAGGGAGAAAGAGAGGTGGACGTCTGTGATAGATAGCAGAATTTTGCCCCGACTTAGTTGCAGCAGATGATTCAGACATACGAAAGCATTGCTCATATGTTAGTCAGATGGCTGGCGTAACTTTCGTCGGTTGAATGCAGAGCGTCGCACAGCAATTTCAGCACAGTGATGAACACGTGAGAGATTGGCAGACTGGCCTGCTGGTTTGATCTGGTATCTGGCCGAGCTATTCTGAGTTGTTTTTTATTCGTCGCAAAACATTTATAAATGGCACCAAGACGAGGCTAATGACAGGGACATCTCAGAAGGCCAGACGAAGCCAGCTAGTCCTATGGCCCTCAGCTCCCTGCCCTCCCTCGCCTCTCTGACAAACAGCGGAGAGCTTCGCAAATAAAACAGAGGCATCATATTGCACTTTAGTATAAAGGGCCTGATAGTGGAGATTGCGAATAAAGTGGGGGGGGGGGGGGAGAGAAGCAAAGTTGTGGAGCATATACCTCCATTTTATTAGACTCCGTCTTTCATCTGGAGCGTTGGCTGACATTTAAAGGGTTTGTGCCAGGTCTCCTTTCATCACTGAAAGGGCTAGATGAGAGAAGCTGTGTTTTCCAGATGATAGTTGTCTGCAGGGCAAATATAGGCCTACACTACTTCCAAGCCAAGGATATGTAACCTGCGGCCCGCTAGATGTTGTGGACTCCAACTCCCATCAGCCTCAGCCAGCACGGTCCATGGCCATGGGCAATGGGAGCTCTAGTCTCCCATCGTTCAGCCCAGACACTGAGGGCCAGCGCTGAGGGCCTTCTGGCGGCTCCTTTCCTGAGAAAAGTGAGGTAGCAGGGAACCAGGCAGAGAGCCTTACCGGTGGTGGCACCCTCCCATCAGATGTCAAGGAAATAAACAACTATCTGAGCTTTAGAAGACAACTGAAGGCAGCCCTGTTTAGGGAAGTTTTTAATGTTTAAAGTTTTATTCTGTTTTTAGTGTTCTAGAGTGGCTGGGGAAACCCAGCCAGGTGGGCGAGGTATAAATAATAACATTATTATTATTATTATTATTATTATTATTATTATTATTAGTCCATCGGCACCTTGATGACCACAGGTTCCCCATCCTTGATCTAAGGTGTGCTAGCTGCTTCTGGGAATTGACAGTGGCTGTGCACGACTTCCCTCAAGGAATCCTGGGAATGGTAGAATTGTAGCTTTGTGAGGGGTGAACTACAGACCCCATGATTCTTGGGGGGGGGAGTCATGTGCTTTAAATGAATGGTGCGCACACAGCCTCTGTCAATTCCCAGAATCCCCTAGCACTGCTTAGATCAGGGAGTTTACACCCAAGTAAATTGATACATATGAGATAGCATCCTTAATATGTGAGATCCAACCCCCATCAGCCTCAGCCAGCGCAGCCCATGGCCATGGGCGATGGGAGCTGTAGTCTCCCATCGTTCAGCCCGGACACTGAGGTCCAGTGCCGAGGGCCTTCTGGCGGTTCCCTCATTGCGAGAAGTGAGGTTACAGGGAATCAGGCAGAGGGCCTTCTCAGTAGTGGCGCCCACCCTGTGGAACATCCTCCCATCAGATGTCAAGGAAATAAACAACTATCTGAGTTTTAGAAGACATCTGAAGGCAGCCCTGTTTAGGGAAGTTTTTAATGTTTGAAGTTTTATTCTGTTTTTAGTGTTCTGTTGGGAGCCGCCTAGAGTGGCTGGGGAAACTCAGCCAGATGGGCGAGGTATAAATAATAAATTATTATTATTATTATTATTATTATTATTATTATTATTATTATTATTATTATTATTACTGCAGGAAAGTATTCAGTGAGTTACTCCTCTTTCCTCCCAGCTTCCTTCAAGCACTGCTTCTAGTTTTTTTAGTAACTCAGACCATGTGGTACTTAAACATGGTTCAGTGGGTTGTATCAAAAGCTGCTGCTGTCACCTGTCAGAGATTCTTTAGTTGTTATTCCTGCATTGCAGGTGGCTGAGCCAGATAATACTTGGGGTCCCTTCCATGATTCCATGACTCATAATAATAATAATAATAATTGTGGTTGTGGTTGGCATCCGTCTGTCTCGAGAGACAATGGGGGTGAAGTCAAACTGCTGTGTTAACAGAACCGAAGTGACCCAGGGCACAAGCCTGGGCAGTGTGTCTGGAGGTCCTAGACGACAAGACCCCCCTCTCAGCCTCGCTGATGTGGTCCAAAGGAAAGCAGAGCAAGACGTTTGGCACCAGCTTGGCTGCAGGAGCATAATAATAACAGTAGTAATAATCATCCTGGGGCCACACCTATGAGTGAAAATGCATAAAACCGCACTTTTTGTGGGATATTAAAACGGAAAAACCAGCTTATTAACACATGCTGTGAATACATCATTAAAATCTGGGGGGGGGGGGGGACTCTGCAAAAGTCCCACAAAAGAGCTTGCCTCTGAATACACCCTTTATCAGTTACATTTTGGAACAAGTTACCATCAAGAATCTGAAACAAGAATGGATACTGGGAAATCATTCAAAAGCCATTAATTCTGTCAGAATTTTTCAAAGCCGCCACACCATTAACAACCCGAATGAGAAAGAAAACTGTTTAAAGAGGAAACAATAAAAGTATATTGCCTCATCTTCATATTCCGCTACCAAGATTTCCCCACCGTATTTTTCATAAAAGTCTGTCCTAAGAGACGACTTGTATTTCTTTCGCTTCCTCCCAGATCCCAGAGCTCACGCTGAGCAGATGAGGCTGCAATCCTCAGTGCGCTTTCTAGGGAGTAAGTTTCGCTGAACACAATGGAATTTGCTTCTGATTAAACCTGATCAGGATTGCATTGTTTGTTGCTTGTCTAGGTTTGTGTTAGGACAGATGAGTTACAGCACCATAAATGTTACAGAGAGGTATAATTGTTGGCATCCGTCTGTCTCCAGAGACAATGGAGTGTGGCTTCTCCCCAAGGTGCAAGCCTTGGCAGTGTGTATGGAGGTCCTGGGCTGCCCAGACGACAAGACCCCCCTCTTGGCCTCGCTGATGTGGTCCAAAGGAAAGCAGAGCAAGATGTCTGGCACCAGCTTGGCTGCAGGAATTGCTAGAAGGAGGTGTACAAGGCACTACCAAACCGCCTTAGGGACTCCGCTCTGAATTTGTGTAGGGTTTACTCCTTGGCCTTTTCTCCTTCCAAAGATGTCCTTCAAGGCACTGGGCAGAGAGGTACCATATTTTTCACTATATAAGATGCACCAGACCATAAGACGCACCTAGTTTTTGGAGGAGGAAAACAAGGGGGGAAAATCTGAATCCCAGAAGCCAGAACAGCAAGAGGGATTGCTGCGCAGCTATCTCTCTTGCTGTTCTGGCTTCTGGGCTAGCTGCGCAGCCTGCATTCGCTCCATAAGATGCACACACATTTCCCCTTACTTTTTAGGAGGGAAAAAGTGAGTCTTATAGAGCAAAAAATACGGAATAATACGGATTGTTAAATATCAAAACATACTATCAATCTACTTCGGATGCGCGCTCCAATTGCTTGTGTAATGAAAGAAGTGCCACCCTATGAGTAAGAGAGTGATTGGCTTTGAGGGGAGATCTTGAGATTTGCAGAAGTATATTTTTTTTATTCCCCAAAAAACAAAAGCCTCAAAAAGGGAGGAAATGTCCTTAAAGTAGCAAAAGCCCCGTGCCACAGCAGCGCAAACGTCCTGATCACTTTCCCCAGCTTTTTCATGCAGATATTAAAAGCACAGGAAGTTTATGGGTCACAGTCAGCATCTTCAGTTTAGCCAGTTATTAAGAAATCAGTAACTTGGACTATTGGTGTTAATACAGGCTTTGTCAACCTGGTACTAGACCATGGCTAGACAAACAAAAGCCCAGGGGCCGGATCTGGCCCAATCACCTTCTAAATCTGGCCCACGGACAGTCCAGAAATCAGCATGTTTTTACTTGAGTAGAAGGTGTCCTTTTATTTAAAATGCATCTCTGAGTTATTTGCGGGGCCTGCCTGGTGTTTTTACATGAGTAGAATGTGTGCTTTTATTTAAAATGCATCTCTGGGTTATTTGTGGGGCATAGGAATTCATTCATCCACCTGCCCAGAAAACAATCTAGTCCAGCCCCCAACAATGTCTGAGGGACAGTGGAATGACCCCCTACTGAAAAAGTTTGCTGACCCCTGGCTTACACTACAACTCCCATTGGGGCTGGCTGGCGCTGATGGGCGTTGTAGTCTAAGCCATCTGAAGATCACCAGGCTGACCCAGGCTGCTGTAGTGAGTTACCAGTTGTCCTCTGATGGTAGGAAGTGACCTGCCAGCTTCTCATTCTTTGAGAATGTTCCAACACAAAGAGCCCTGAGCAATTCCATTGCATTGCATGCCACATAGAGCATGAGACTCTTAATCTCAGGGCTGTGGGTTTGAACCCCATGTGGCCAAACGTTTCCTGCATTTCAGGGGGTTGGAATAGATGGCCCTTGAGTTCCCTTCCAGCTCTACAATTCTATGTGACTCTACATTGTGAGCTGTCCATTCCTGTTTTAGCTGTTCATTTTAGCCCAGTGGTTCTCAAACCTTTTTCTCTGCGCCACACTTTCAGAATAAAAATTTGCCCAAAACACACTGAATCTTTTATTGGCAAGAAATATGTTGGAAAACAAAAAGAAACGATTCCAACATTGCTTGATTCATGACATAGAACGCAACTACTTTATAGTACGATCACGGGACATCCAGAAAGTAGAAAAACAAGGCAGCTACATGAGAACATAAATCATTCCCAAAATATAATGATAAATGAGCCTCTTACATATGTACCTTAAGCATATACAAACTCAATGAGAGGCATAAGCTTGCTTTTGCCACGCAATCTCATTTACACTGGGTCTCATTTGAGACAGTCCAACTCTCTTCAATAACACAAGAAAGCCTTTCTCTTTTCTGATCTTTCATATTTGTCAGAGTTGAAAATCCCTGTTCACTACAGGATGTCATGGGCAACTGTAGAAGAAGAGCTGGTGCACATAGACTCATAGAAGAGTCGGAAGGGACCCCAAGCAGAAAATTATATGAAAATGATATATTGATGGTATCTAACACAGAGTAAATTGGCAAAAATGTATAAATCTAAATCAAAGAAATGTTGGAAATGTAAAGAGAAAGAAGGTTCTTTTTATCGTATGTGGTGGTCTTGTAGTAAGGTTAAAGCTTGCTGGGAAATGATATGTAATGAATCGAAAAGGATGTTTAAAATAACGTTTGTTTAAAAAAAACCACAGAAGCTTTTCTTTTGGGAATTATAGGAACAGAACTACTGAAACTGTATAGAAACTTATTCATGTATGTTACTACAGTGGCAAGAATGTTACTCACCCAAAAATGGAAAGAAGCAGCAATTCCAGCAAAGGAAGAATGGATACAAAAACTTATGGAATTTGCAGAAACGGCGAAATTTACTGGAAGAATAAGAAATCAAGATAACAAACTTTTTATAAAAGAATGGAAATGGTTTATTGAATGTTTACAGATAAATTGTAAACAGTTAAGAACATTGGCAGGATTATTGTAATAAGCCACAGGTTTATAAGAGTGTATATTTAAAGTAGATGAATAAATGAGCAAATTAAGTTCATCTGGATATGCAGAAGTTATTAAAAATAAATTTAAGGAGTCACAGAAAGAGGGGGAAGGAATTCAAGTTTTGAAATGTTAAAATGATTGTAAAATTAGTGAAATGCATAAACCTAAAAAGCAGAAATAAAATTTTAAAAAGCCATTCTAGGAAAGGATCACAAACACCATCAAGTCCAACCTTGTTTTATAAGACACCCTGTTTAGCTTTGCAAACATACTAGCAGTTTTCTTGCTGCATCACTCTTGAAGAGAGGTGTGGATACTGTTTCTGGCTACATATCCATACCACACTGAAATGTTGAAAGGTTTGGTTATCCTTCAGTCTTCCTGCCACACTTGCCACCCTCTCCTGCCACAAAGGGGTGGCGTGCAGCACCCTTTGAGAACCACTGCTTTGGCACGTTTAATCCTTCCGCACGTATTTTTCCATCTTTGGTTCACTGGCATCTTTCAGGTCTGCATCTCTCTGCAACCGCGCTGTAGAATTGCCAGGCGCAGTATAATTGCCCCCATATAAGATCTATTAAAACAGAACAACCACTATAATTACGCGTGGAGAGAGCAACTGAGCACCTGAGCGTCTGGCCGTGAGGGACTAATACAGAAGCCCTCTTGAAAGTTGCCTTCCTCTTATGGCTGCTTCCAAGTTATTAGTTCCGTAAAATAATGAGAATCGTAAGGCTATGGCAGCAGCTGAAAGGAAGCATGCTCTCCATTACGGACAGGCTTAAGAAAATATTCACATTCCGAAGATAGCCATATGGGAGGAATTAATAGCTGGAGGAAAATCATGTCTTTATATACAGTATGAGTTTTTTGTTGTTGTTACAAGCATTTGTCCTCCCGCTCTTCATTCCTAGGATGCCATAATTCCTTGTTTAAATGAGGGGTGAGCAACATCAGGAGACCAACACGGCCTGCCACACACCTCTGTCTGGCCCTCAAGACTTGCCTCAGGCCACACCCTCTCTTCCCAGGCCACACCCCCTCATTGGCCTGGCTTCACACCTTCCTTGGGTGTGTTTACCTGTTTGGAGTTCATCCTTGGATTCTGATCATGCTTCTTGTTTGCCTGGATGCAAAAGGGTTGTGTGAATGTGTGCAGAACCTAGGCTATTAATTCACATCAATTGCTTTGCCCACTTTTGCCTTTGGACGTGCCTATCACTAACATTTTTGTTTAGTCGTCTTAGTCGTGTTCGACTCTCTGTGACCCCATGAACCAGAGCATGCCTTGGAAGCTCTCACTTCTCCTTTTTTATGTCCATGGAGTTTTCTTGGCAAAATACTGGCGTGGTTTGCCAGTTCCTTCTCCACATCACTAACATATCACCGCCCAAAAGGTTGCTCAGAAAGGAATGAAAAGTTTCGCCATAGGGCAGTGTGGCATGCTCCCAGGATGCACGCCAGCCCCGCCCCCGCCTGCTCTCTGCCCCCCAGTGCCGGAGCATGAAGCTCCGCCACTGACTCTGGGCAGTTCCCAGGAGAATAGTAAAAACACACTAAAACATCAAACATTAAAAACTTCCCTAAACAAGGCTGCCTTCAGATATCTTCTAAAAGTCAGATAGTTTATTTCCATGACATTTGATGGGAGGGTGCCACTACCGAAAAGGCCCTCTGCCTGGTTCCCTAAAACCTCACTTCTCGCAGTGAGGGAACCACCAGAAGGCCCTTGGTGCTGGACCTCAGTGTCTAGGCAGAATGATGGGGGTGGAGACGCTCCTTCAGGTAACAAACTGCGGTTATCTGAAAGCGGAATTGGTGGTTCCAAGCTTCACTTCATGACTGGACCTGAGGGGGGAAAGTGGGGTGATGATAGCACGATGATGGCACTACCAGGACAAGACTTTGGGGCAGAAGTGCTAGGTTCGACTCATCAGAATGATCAGCAGGGAGCCATCCCCAAATGCAGCAGACATGGGTCACCACATTCTGAAAAAAGTGAAAAAAAATACCATCTAAAGAGCAGCTTCTACCATAAGAGTCTAAAATTATCTAACTGCACTGCTGGTGAATGATCCCAAGCTTCATTCACATAGCACTAAACAATGCTTCAGTGTGACTTCTGATTAGAAACATTTTCTTTAAAAAAATCTTTCTAAAGATAGTTCCCCCTTCTCATCTTTTTAAGCAGCAGCATTTTCCAGCAGCAACGGCATCCCGCAAAATACATTCAGGTGGTCCACAGCATGCCCACATTAAAATATTCATATTGATTTTAAACTGTATTTTGATTGCTCCTTTTATTTCCAGTGTTGTTTTCTGTTGTGTGACCGTCTGAATTCTATGGAAAGCAAATTGTAATGCAATATAAGGAATAAAAGCGGCAATACAAACGTAATTAAAAACCATACAGCACCTACCACGGTGCATTACAATTAGTACAGCAGGCAGAAAAATCCTTACACGGTTGGCCAGGGCACTCAGCAATTTTCAAGTGGGCAGGGGGAGTGAGAGGATCGCTGATCAAGATGCATTTAAAAGCCCTTTAAGTACAGTACTAAGAGTCACTAAAAGAAGGTTTGAACACTGCAAAAAGCTCTCCCAACACCACTTCTGGAACAGTGAGAAAGGCGCCTCAGCACTTGAACTCTGTACTTCCAGTTCCCATCACATAATTAGTCCGGAAGGAAACAATGGTTGATGGTCTCAGAAACTACTGAGACATCCAGGAGAACGAACAGGGTTTTTTTTTTACCTGTTACATTTGGTTAGATTTGTTATGTCCCTCCTTGGTTCTCTCCTCACCTATTTTTAGAGGAAGGGAGGGGTATAAATTTAAGAAAATATTTTATACTCACAACAACCTTATGAGGTAGGTTAGGCTGAAAGATAGTACTGGCCTGAGGTCTCCCAGTGAGCTTTACCCTGCTTGTGTTGGAGATTACTTGTGTAGATTACTTTACCCTGCTTGTGTCGGAGATGCATACAGATTGTTATGCGTGGCACACAGCAATCCTAGAGCCATAGAATTGTAGACCCCTGTCATCTAGTCCATCCCCTGCAATGCAGAATCACAGCTGAAGAATTCCTGGCAGAAGCCATCCAACATCTGCTCAAAAACTTCCACTGTAAGAGAGTTAAGCACCTTCAGTGACAATCAGCAGGAATGGAGTAGGTCGAAATTGTCTGAAAGAGTCCGACATGCACAACTGGACTCCATGACTATCATATATGGGCAGGCAAGATTTTAGAACTTGTCCACAGTATGGGATACAGCTGTCAAGTTTTGCTCTGAATTCCACTTCACCTCTAACATTTTGAATATATCTCCATAATTATGCCTGAGGGAAAGCACGGCTGCCTGAATCCGTCCCGCGAGGGTGCAATTCCTGACCCTGTGATCATGATTAAGGTAAAGGACCCCTGACAGTTAAGCACTTTGATGTGCTTTCGAACTGCTAGGATGGCAGGAGCTGGGACTGAGCAACGGGAGCTCACCCCTTCGCGGGGTTTCAAACCGCCGACCTTCCGATCGGCAAGCCCTGGGCTCAGTGGTTTAGACCACAGTGCCACCCGCATCCATCATGACTACCACTCTCTTAAATTTCCTTCAGAGCCAATGCCAGCTGTGAACAAAAACATTTAAGGCACTTACTACATTTCCTGGTAGATGGAAGGTTTAAACAAAACCGAAGAAGAAGACGGCTGGAAGAGGAAAGGGGTCTGCCATTTCACCCTAAATCTGGGCCAGATTTAGGTTTGATGAGGCCCTAAGCTACTGAAGGTAATGGGGCCCTTTATATGTCCAGCTGTCCTTTGTCAACAACAAATTGTTGCTGTTTTTTGTTTATTATATGCTATATGGTAATTTATGGACCTAACAGGTATCTAAAGCCACTTGCACATAACAAATAGGAGCCTACACAACATAAAACAAAACACTGTTGCTGTATGTAGGTTTTATTTTATTTGTTTTTTATCATAAATTTTGGAAATGTACATCCAGGTTTTTTTCCCTTTAATTTTTTTGGGGGCCCCCAAGAGAGTGGGGCCCTAAGCTATAGCTTGTTTAGCTTATACATAAATCTGGCACTGTCCTAAATAGAGATAAACTTAGCAAAAGGAAGTAAAGAGATGTAGCGTGTGTAGCCTTTCAAGTCTCTCTAGTTCTAAGAGCTCAGGATTTGGTACATAGGAATGAAGTTTCCCTGGCCACTAATTTGTCTCTGGAGGTATTAAGGAATGCTAACAAACATTCTAAATTGCACAGAAGTTTAGATTCAGACAAGGTGGTGGAAAAGTGCAGCCCCCTCCCTTCATGCACACAATGAAGGGGTTGGGAAGGAGTTGAAGATGCACTCCTTAGTCTTTCTCCCACTGAACACTGTCCCCCAGAGCTGCAGATCTCTCCTATGAACTTTGATCCTCCCAAATAGATTCACTGTCTCTTTCCCGCAAAATCTGGGAAGGTGACTGTCTGCTCCTCCCAATATGAACTGACCCGGACCCTGTGATTGCCATCTGAGGCCTTCTTCATGTGCCTCCTCCACAATAGGTCTTGAGGGTGGCAACACGAGAATGGGCCTTTTCTGTGGTAGCTCCCTGCTTGTGGAATGCTCTCCCCCAAGGAGGCTTATAATGTATCTTTATCATTCCTTTTCTCGCAGGCCTTTGGCCAATTAAGCAATCTATGGACATTTAAACTAGGGAGAGGTGTTGTTTCCGTTTGTTATTATGGGATGTCTTTTTGCATTGTAGACAGCCCTGTGCACTTCACATGAAGGGTGGCCTGGAAATTTAATAAATAATAATGGTAATTATTATTATTATTATTATTATTATTATTATTATTCAGTAACCACAATCACCAAGGTTATTCCTGAGAAGATGCTGCAGCCATGGAGAGCCCAGCCCATACCAGACATTCTCTAGCCCAGGGCTGGGGAAATTTTTACCCTCCAGATGTTGCTGGACTCCAACTCCTATCAGCCTTGACTATTGACAGTGCTGGCTGGGGGTGGTGGGAGATGTAGTTCAGCAATAACTGGAAGGCCAAAGGTTCCACACCCCTGGAGATGGCATTTCTCAGTCTTGCTGATTACTTGGGGCAAAAGTGGCCTTGGGAAGCACCACATGGACACAGAATTGACCCTACAAACCAGTCCCAAGCAATCCTGCATGCCCCAGCTCCCTCTTCCCATGGCTGCCTGATGCAAAGTACTATAATGGTAGTACTATATAGATGCAGTGTACTATAATGGTAGTACTATAATGCAATGTACTGCCTAATGTAGCTGGGAACCTTCTGAGAAAGTGAAGACAGGTAATGCTTTCTGCAGATGCACGACCTGCATTTTATGACGCCATCATTTTATGGTGTTTTCGTGACTTTATTGCATGCAGCCATTACTGTTATTCGATGAATTGGCAGTTGGCTCTTATTTGCGAATAAATCAATGTATTCCTACAGACTGAACGGGCCTTACTGTTTATAGAAGCATTACCTGCGTACAGCACATCTATCTCATTCTCTCGCCTCTCTCACGCCCCCACCCCCAATTCGGATCGAAGCTGGCTTTGGACACATAAAAATGCAATATTTCCTAAGACGGTGCAAGATCGATACCGGACAGAGACGGATGGTGCGTGCGGCTACCAACGCCGTGCGCAAACCCGGCTTCCCTAGCCAGCGGCGGCGGCGGGAGCGGAGTCAAGGTGGGAGCGAGAGTTGCAGGGCAGGTGGGCGACCCCCCCCCCACAATCCCACGTGGGCCGCGTGCGCGCAACCCGCAAGTGAGTGAAAGTGGCGCCTGGAGAAAGCGAAGGCAGAAGGGGGAGGATGGAGGGGGGACACTGGAGGCGCCAGGTGCCAACTAGCCAGAGCGCAGGAACGCGCTAAAGCGCAACGCAGGCGAGGTGGTGGTGGCCCCCTAAGGAGATGCCGGAGGAGGAGGAGGGGGAGCAGGCAGGCGGCAGGACGCGTAGGGAAGCATCAAGGCGCTAGAGCGCATTGAGGAGCAGGCGGTGAAGGGCGCCCGAGACACGTGAGGGGAAGCAGCCGGGGGCCGAGTGGGAGGCAGGCAGGGCTGCGAGGGGAGGGGACAGCCTGCCGGGGGGGTGGCGAGGAAGCAAAAGCGGAGCGCCAGCAGCTGCGCCGCGGCCCCTCGCTCGGAAGGCGCAGCAGCCTCGGCTCGCCCTGTGGCCACCCTAGCCAAGCCGAAGCGCGCCCGGGCCGGCCGGACAGCCCCCCTCTCGCCGCTGCCATGTTCAGCCGGAGCGCGAGGAAGCGCCTCTCCAGCCGATCGGTGAGTCCGCGACGATCGCGTGGTCTGGGAGACCCGGTGTATGGGGGGAGAGCGGGGGGGGGGGGAATCTGCCGCGGGTCTAAGATGATGTCGTGGTCTGGGCGGGGGGAAAGAAACGTGTCCCGGAGAGCGAGCCCACCCTGGCAAGCGAGAGAGAGACCCCCCTCGTGCGCCCTGGCCAGGGCATCGCGCCTCACTGGGCACCTCCTCTCCAGCCCCTCCACCCTTTGAACAGGTTGGTCCAGCACCCCCGCCCCACTGTGGCGCCCACCCGCTTCCAAAGGCAAAGCCCCAGCCATGGCTAGGTCACAGCGCCTTGACTTGCTGCTCCCTTTGTCCAAGGCGCGGGGAGAACCGGGTCAGTTTCCCACCAGCTGGACCTTTTCAGATGCTAATCATCTCCTTCCACCACCCAGCGCTACTCTTCCGTGGAGGGAAGATGCCGTTTCCCGATGGAGCGATTTATTAAATTTGTCTTTAGATAATTAAAAAAAAATGTTTGCAAACAGATCTACTCCTCATTTTATCAATGGGCGAGCAATCAGCTGGTGCGTCTTTAACAAGGTTGGGTCTGTCCCCCCCCCTCGCATTCTTGCCAGGGAGGTGGGAGAGGGAGACAGAGAGCATGTTGTTTGTATTCATGGGGTTCCTTCTTTTTCTTCAATGAAGTTGACCGCCTTGGGTGAGCTGGAACGAGAGCGGCCTTGCAACAACTGCGGTGACCAGTGTCCGGGCTTCGCACTTCATAAATGGAGGTAAGGAGACAAACGTTTCACACACACACAGAGTCCCCAAGGAGTTGTGAAAACAATGAGAGGCAGAGTGCAAGCTCACTGGAAAGCCTAATGCCCTGTGTGTGTTTGTGTGCTTAAAATGTGATCTCTGGACGTATAATAAAACTTGGTGGTTGGTGTTGTTGATTCCTCCCTGTCATATTGGTGTGCTGTTCTGTTGGGTTTGTTCAAGACTTCTTTCCGGCTTGTGATCATCCTTTCCTGCAATCGTTCTCTGTGGCATTATCTGCCCCAGGTCTCACCACAAAGTTCCATAATTATTACTCCTGCTGCTTCAGTTTTGACGAACAACATTGAGTGGCATTTCTCTGCGTGCTTCATTTGTGAGCAGGACCTGCCCTTTGTTTGTAGGTTTTCAGGTACTGACAGATGCCTCTGATTTTAAGAAAAGCAACAACTCCGAAATCCACATTCAGGCAATACTGACCAAAATTTCACTAAAGATTGTGCAGTCTTTTGAATTTTCCGGAAGTCGTCTTCAAGCTAGATGCTCTACTAAGCAGAGGTTGAGAATTGCATTTGTTACCAAATAATTGGTAGGCTGTTGAAGCCTTGAGGTCTATATTTTGTCGCAGTCTGAAGATGGTTACCTGACTTAACCATTAACAAAACAACTTCCTTCATTAGTGATGTATTGTCTTCCTAGCGATAGTGTGGTGTAGTGGTTAGGGTGCCGAACTAGGACTTGGGAGACTAGGGTTCAAATCTCCACTCAGCCATGAAACTCACTGACCTTGGAGACCAGTCCCCATCTCTCAGCCTAACCGACCTCACAGGGTTGTTGTGAGGACAATATGGAGAGCGGGGAGAGCCATGGATGCTACCTTGAGCTCCTTGGAGGAGAGGAGGGATAAACAAGCAAAATCAGCCAGTAAAAATAAAATGAGTGCTGAAGAGGGCAATGGAACTGTTACAGAAAGAATTCACACAGATGGAAGCTGTCTCTATGCATGTAGAAGTGTGGAGAAGCAGTGGCAGACCTTTGGGGTCTCAAATTACAGCGGCGCCACGTGCTACGCTAAAATTCACCCCCCTGCCTCTCTCCCTTCCATTCTGCATCATAGTTGTGGTGCCCCTTGTGACACCCCCAAGGCTCTGTGCCCAGTGTGACTGAACTGGTTGTTGTTGTCGTTTAGTTGTGTCCGACTCTTTGTGACCCCATGGACCAGAGCACGCCAGGCACTCCTGTCTTCCACTGCCTCCCGCAGTTTGGTCAAACTCATGTTAGTAGCTTCGAGAACACTGTCCAAGCATCTCATCCTCTGTCGTCCCCTTCTCCTTGTGCCCTCCATCTTTCCCAACATCAGGGTCTTTTCCAGGGAGTCTCATGAGATGGCCAAAGTATTGGAGCCTCAGCTTCACGATCTGTCCTTCCAGTGAGCATTCAGGGCTGATTTCCCTCGGTTTGATCTTCTTTCAGTCCATGAGATTCTCAAGAGTCTCCTCCAGCACCATAATTCAAAAGCATCAATTCACACTCCGCTAAATCTGCTTCTGGGAGGAGGGTACACTTGTTGATTTATACAGCTCAGTTATTGTGTACAGAGGCTGGACACCTGCTGAATACAACGTGCGAACCCCTTTGTGGCCACTTGAGAGGAAAGTGAATTCCTAAAACTGCTGTGGCTACAGTTGTCAGGTGAGCTTTCTTTTCTCTTCGTCTGCTGGGAAAAGCAGTGGTCCTCTCGAAGCACCAGTGCAGTTCTGGACTCTGCTACAGACTTTCTGGATGCGCTGAGAGTGCTTCACTGTTGCGCTGTTCGAATGTGCTTGCTTTACTGTATTTTTAAATAACGTGGATGTTTATTTTAATGTTTCAATGAAATGGTTTGATTGGGCATTTTTATTTACTTGCTTTTACATTGTTTTGCAATTGGTTTTGATACTTGTAAGCTTTGGCAATCAAGCACCATATAAATTCATGAAGGTCAATAAGAATACACCAGCCTTCCCCAAGCTGGTAACCCTGCCTGCCCGAGATGTGTTTGGACTAGAGAAATTAATAGTCAGGACTGATGAGAGATGAAGTCCAACATCTGGAGAGAACCATGTTGGCTACCCCTGTCATATACCTTAAGGATTCTGACCACGGTTGCCTTTTCCTTAACTGTGACCCAGAACTGTAGGATGGCAACAACAGCTTTTGTTACAGGGAACCAGGTAGAGGGCCTTCTTGGTAGTGGCACCCGCCCTGTGGAACACCCTCCCACCAGATGTCAAAGAGAAAAACAACCACCAGACTTTTAGAAGACATCTGAAGGCAGCCCTGTTTAGGGAGGCTTTTTAATGTTTGACGCACTATTGTATTTTAATATTTTGTTGGAAGCCACCCAGAGTGGGGTGGACTATAAGTAAATAAATAAATTAATAATAATAATAATAATAATAATAATAATAATAATAATAATAATTCCTACCCAGATGCATAGTGTGTGGGGGGGGGGAGAGGCCTAACAGGACAATTGCTTGGGGTACAAAAAATTTTAGGGACTCATATAATTGTAGAATTGGAAGGGACCACAATTGCCATCTGGTCCAACCCCCTTTAATGCCGGAATCTTTTGCCCAACGTGGGGCTTGAACCCACAACTTTTAGATTTAGAGTCTCATGCTCTACTGGCTTGAGCTATAGAGCCAGGAGCCATTGGCTGGTTTGTTGGTTTTAATTTAGTTTTATCGTATGACGTTGCATAAGAAAGCATATTATTGAAAACCGTAAGGCATTGTGCAATTATCCGCAAGCTGATTTATTACTACTGTATTCTTTGAGAGGTGGTCATACACTCTACATTTATAAAACCCATTTTGAAAAACAGTACATAAACATTTAACATGATGAGCCATTGGTTTTGTGTGGCACCTTTGTGTGGTGAGCCATCAGAACCAGAGCTTGGGACATCTTATCAGTGAAGTATTTTCAACTCCCCACCCCACTGGGCCCTTTTGGACGGGAGGGCTTCTTGTGTGAATAACTTCTTCCTGGCTCTGCTTCGGTCCTTTAACTCTGACTCACCTCTGACAGCTGCTTGCAGCTCAGCCCTCGCATCTTTTTGCAAGATCTGCATGTTTCTCTGCAAGAACGCCTTGCAACCGCCTCACCGTAGGGTGAGAAACTCCTGCAACCCCATGGTACAGCCTGTCTCATTACATGATTCACCGTGGGTTGAGTGGGTGCATTTGCAGTTTGCTGTAACAGGACGTTTTCTACTGCTGGCTGCAAGCCCTGCTTAGATGGAGGAGCCATTGCAGCCTTGACTATCCTGGCAGTGCTGTTGAGAAATCTTAGGGAGAGAAGCTACCATGGACCTACTGGGGGGGTGGGTTAGCCAAGAGACACAGCCTTTTCTGTGGTGGCTCCATCCTGACAGGATGCCCTTATGCAGGAGGGATTCTTGGCAACCTCCATATATTTACTTATTATTATCATTGTTATTATTTATTGCATTTATATACCGCCCTATACCCGGAGGTCTCAGAGTGATTCACAGAAAGGATCAGCATAAAACCCAATTATATATATATCTTCAAAAGCACGTCAAGTGCAAGTAGATAAAGATGTTTTTTCTGTTTCTCTTTTTATTTGGTAGACGATCTTGAGGACAGGTTTTTTTTAAACTCGTGTTATTTAAAAATAAAAATAAACAGTGCATGGTTCCAAGCTTTTCTTCCAATTCCCGCACTCATATTTGATGGCACAGCTGCCCATGGGTAGCCAAGTTCATGCCCTCTCGATATATGGAGCTGCTGGGCATTATAGTCCAACATCATATGCAGGCCACCAGGCTGCACCCAAGAAGTCTATAGTCCTTTTCAGAAGTTCCCCTCACGGTGTATAGGGCTAATATGTGATAAAGGGGAGCCACACTAGGGTGAAGGTGTTGTCCTGCCTCCCACACACTTACAAACAAACCACACTGCAGCCAACCAAATGCAACCAACGAAGCTCTGCAACCCTCTAATCTCTTGCAATGCCAAAAAAATTACACACACACACACACACACACACACACAAATAAAGGACCTACCCACCTGATGCTGACACAGAAACCTTGCTCGAACACTATGCAATAGCACGAAAGAACATGATCCACCGTCTCTCTCTCTCTCTCTCTCTCTCTCTCTCCTCTCTTACCAAATGTAAACAAACAGTGAAAAAGACTCTATGAATCAAAAGGAGACATGCTCTATGCACTTTTCCATGTTTATTTGTGTTTTGTTAACACAAGGGCTAATATTTGGAGAGGGGATGGGCAGTAGGGTGACCTCAGGCTGATACCTAATTCTCCTATGGTCCAGGGCTGAGGCTGTGCACATGGAAGGGCTTAAGAGACCTCACAGGGTCCCTTCTAGCTGTTGCACTTGTTCTCATCCACGGAGCTGACCAAAGGGACAAAAAGAGCCACAGAGAGGAGACCTTTTCCAATATGCAATGTGGAGGTATCAGAGCTGCACGGATGTGAGAAGATCTATTTGCATCCCGTTTCGTAGCAGTGCTGCAGTTCTGCTGGGCTGTCTCTGCCTCTGCAGGTGAAGACAAGCTGGTGTGGTGCAGTGGTTCAAAGTGTTGGACCAGCACCTGGCAGACCAGGGTTCAATTCCCCACTCAACCACGAACCCCAGGAGATCAAGGTTCAAACCACCCACTCACCAGGTGACCTTGGGGGCCAGCCACTGTCTCTCTCGGCCTAACCTTGTGGGGGGCTAAATGAGGAGAAGACCTTCCAAGACGCCCTTTCTTTAACTATATTAATGAACCAACCCAAGACCTTGTTATACCAAGCGCCATCACCCAACTGAGCTTCATCTCTTCCATCCAAGATGACATATGTGCCTAACCTGTGTGAACATGTGGTGGTTCATTTTTGAAAGCCACCTAAACCCGCAGTATTAAATTGGAGGGTTTTAAGCAGAGCTCAGATGGTCATCTGCCATGGATGCTTTAGCTAAAATTCTTGCAATGCAACTCTACAATTCTGTGAATTTTGTATGTTAATTATGCATTGTCTGAAGTCCCTGGATCAACAGCCAACTAGTTTCACTGTGAACCCTTGAGATACGATTCCTTCACCCCTTGCTTCCCCCCACCTCAGGAACCAGCCAAAATATGCCATTGCCACGAACCATGACCCTCTCCTAAGGAGGAAGAGGCAGAACATCATCTCCTATATTACACTGGGCTTCAGAGGCCTTTGGGACACCCCAAAGCCCAGCATCTCTGCAGGGGACACCCCCTTCTCCCCAGTAAAGAGGGTGGGGACCTGCTTTTGTGGTCATGCTGGCTCGCTAGAGGAGATAGGGACACTCTTTGCGGATTCCCTGTTTATTTACTTCTGTCATGGGCACCTGACTGGCCACTGTGAGAACAGAATGCTGGACTAGGTGAGCCATTTGCCTGACCTAGCAGGGCTCCTTGTATGTTCTTAGGATGACTTACCCATGGCCTGGAGGCCTGATTGAATCCCCCCAGCAAATTTTTCTAATCAACTAAGGAGGGGAGGCAGACTGTGGATGGGTGGCCACTCCCAGCATGTGGACTTCAGCGGGTTGGCCAAGGTTGAATGCTGCCTTTGGGCCAAAGAAGGCAGCCTTAGTCAGAATCAAGTTCTTTATTTATTTATTTATTTATTTATTGAGCAATTACACTCTCGTTTACCCTTAGAAATATATGTGCCGAAGGAAATCTGATGTTGGGATTATGCGCCCCCATTGGTGACTAGTTATTCCAGTGTGAATGGCTTTATACTTTCTGTGCATCTAATCTATAATTTGCCATCTTGCTCACTTACCTTGCCTGAAAAGATTTTTTTTGGGGGGGGAGTTCTTCACAGCCTGTTCTGGTGTTCAGAACAGCCCCGAATAATTTGGCTTTTGTGGTTTTGTACACAGAGGAAAAAGCTACAAGCCTGTTTCAGCCACATTAAAATGCTTGATAAAGCTAAAAGAAAACAATAGGTTTCAAGGGAATGTACAGCTTAAGGAAACAAGGCTAGATCAATTAACCACTGGGGTTCTTAAGCTTCTTTCTCGTAATCTTTTAACTGTACAGTTTTTGCTGTTAAATGTAAATTGGACTTGGGGCTTCAAAGATGGGAATTTACAAGATACCTCGGGGAGGCTAGAGTTCTAAGCCTGTGATACATTCAGAAAGCAAATTGTCCCAATTGCTGATGCAAGCGTTGTGCATTTATTATCATTATGTGGAACCTTATGCTTCCTAATTAGCCATGATTTCTTTTTCGCCATGATCTGTGCTGCCGTTTTATTAACCCGGGCAAAAATTGCTGTGGCTAGAAGATCAAAGGGGATGTTTAAAAGTCCTTCGTGAAAGGAGGAGAATGTCTTGACTGACGATTGAAAAATATTCCTGGATCTCTCTTTCTCTCTTCCTTCTCTGTAGGATGCATCACTTAAAAGGAAAAAAAGAAAAATGTAATTCCAAATGTTCTCTTCGGAGACACACATTTCATTTTATGTGATTTCATTCCTCTCCCTTTAAGAGCTAATTTGCACCGTACTTCTAGTTCGTTATTTTAATTTACAGGATGTGGCCTGTTTTACAATCTGTCCTTTCCTTAAATTGCTTTCAGAAACATTCTCCTGAAAGTACAGTTTCAATTAGAGCAATTAGCCATACAAGTGACGGGGGGGGGGGGGGAGAAGAGACCATGTTATAGTTCAGCCAATTGGCAGCAACAGGAAGTTGTCTTGAGGGCCCATCAACACCCCCTCATCAATGCTGGCTCCTCCTTTCCCCCTGCCCCTGCCATCATTGCCCCTTCCTCCTCTGTGTCTGTGCTGGCAACCACCTCTTCTCCCTGCTGTTCGCTAGGAGATCCCACTGGCCTGCCAACCTTCCAAAAGCTGGCTTTTAATAGAGTGGATGGGAGGGAAGATGGGAGAGGGGCTGGAGCCACCCATCTCCTGTCATAATACTGATGTTGACAGAAAGAGGGGACATGCTGCGGGCTTACAAAAGATGTAAGACCCTCTAATTATACAGCAGAGCCCAAGACTGAAACATAATACATACTCAACCCCCAATCTTGGGATTAAATACAAAATACAGTCATACCTTGGAAGTACAGTGGTACCTCGGGTTAAGTACTTAATTCGTTCTGGAGGTCCGTACTTAACCTGAAACTGTTCTTAACCTGAAGCACCACTTTAGCTAATGGGGCCTCCTGCTGCTGCCGTGCCGCTGGAGCACAATTTCTGTTCTCATCCTGAAGCAAAGTTCTTAACCTGAAGCAATATTTCTGGGTTAGCAGAGTCTGTAACCTGAAGCGTCTGTAACCTGAGGCACCACTGTATATATATTGGGAAAGCCCCGTCAGATGTTCAGCTTCCAAAAATAGTTCGTAAACTGGAACAGTCACTTCCGGGTTTGCAGCATTTGGGAGCCAAAACGTTCGAGAACTAAGCTGTTCGAAAACCGAGGTGCGACTGTATGTATATTGGGAAAGCTTCCATAAACCATTTGGCCTTAAGCTTTGTGGGGTGGAGGGTACCCTTCAATGATATTTTGCTGAGCATAAATGGTATTCTTAAGTGGGCACTTGCTGCTGACTTTGGAGCACAATGGGAAATGACCTCTTATTAAGGATACCAGATGTCCCCGTTTCCTGGGGACAGTCCCCAGATTTACAAATCAGTCCCCATACAAAATCCATTGAAGTTGAAAAGTGTCCCCGGATTCATTGAAAAAAATCTGATAACCTTATCTTATTTTATTTCTCCAAAAATTTTATTAGTTTTTACAATATTAATGACAAACAAAAACACAAAACTAACAAAACATAACAAAACATAACAAACATAAATCATAACCTTATTGAAAATAACAGTTATAAACTTTGTAAAACGACTTCCTCGTTTCCCCTTAGTTGAATTTCATTGCAAATCCTTGTAACGGTTTTCCAAATCCCAATTTTGATACCCTATAAATTAAACATGAATATCTTTAAATCTTCTCCTTCTTGTAATAAACATATTATTTTATCAGTTAACATAAATACAATCCTAAGCCCATTAAGTATCTGGAAGCTATTTCCAGTTAGTTTAGCTTAACAAATTTAGCTAAATAATCTTTAAATTCCTTCCATTCTTCGTGGTGTTCCTCCTCCTTCTGGTCACGGACTCTTCCGGTTAGATCGGCTAGCTCCAAAAAATCCAACATCTTCATCTGCCATTCTTCTACTGTTGGTAATTCTTGAGTTTTCAACTTTTTAGCTAACAAAATACGAGCCGCAGTTGTGACATACAAAAATAGTTTGACATCTTTCTTGGGCAATTCCAAACCTGTTATTTCAAGAAGAAAGGCCTCTGGTTTCTTTATAAATGTATATTTCAACATTTTTTTCAATTCATTATAAATCTTTTCCCAGAAGTCTTTCACCTTGGGACAGGTCCACCACATATGAAAGAATGTTCCTTCCTTTTCTCTACATTTCCAACATGTATTATCACAATTATGATACATCTTTGCTAATTTTACAGGAGTCAAATACTATCTATACATCATCTTCATAACTGATAACCTTATCTTAGGTATGTAAGTCTAGACCAAACCATTTCTTTAGCAGTCCCACTCAGAGACATACTCAGGCTCCCTTGTACCCTTGAAGAGTTTGGATTTGATATCCCGCTTTATCACTACCCTAGGGAGTCTCAAAGTGGCTAACAATCTCCTCTTCCCTTCCTCCCCCACAACACTCACTCTGTGAGGTGAGCGAGGCTAAGAGACTTCAGAGAAGTGTGACTAGCCCAAGGTCACCCAGCAGTTGCATGTGGAAGAGCGGGGAAGCGAACCCAGTTCCCCAGATTATGAGTCTACCGCTCTGAATCACTACACCACACTGGCTCCCTTGGCAAGGAGATGTATTGGTGCCCCAGACTGTCAGAGGAACCAAACCGGAGTGGAGAAGCGTGATTTTGGCGTCCCCTTGGGTGACCTCACTGACCCCTAGGTCTTGGGTGACCTCACTGACCCCTTGACCCCCTTTGGAATATGGGGGTTCAGATATTTCCATCAGGGAGCCTAAACACTGTGCTAAAAATGGACCATTTCCCAGAACTGTCTTGTTTTGACTCGTAGCAGCGCTCTGGGGTCTTATGCCTCTTTTTTCTGATGTTCAGGCTATGTGTGGCATTGCTTATGTAGCTGGAATGGCACCAAGCTGGCCCAAGAGCGAAGAACAGAATCGGGCTAGCGGAACTGCAAAGTTTGCAGAAATACAAATATATAAATAAATATAGGGAGTGAGACTTTAAATCGAGGGGGGAGCCTCAGAAAGCACTTAATGAGGACTGAGCATGCTCAGTAGCCATGGAACGCCGGGGCAACCAAAATGGGCTTGGAGAGAGGATTGATCACAGCAGCTGGAATCGTAAGCTTGTAATGCTTCTCGCTGCAACATTCTGTTGCAGTTCCTTCTTGTTGGACTAGCTAGTGATCATTGTGGGTGGTGCTGAAGCTCCTGTTAGATTTGTTGTTGTTGTTGGGCATGCTGAATCCATAATTTGAAAAGAAAAGAAAGATCACCTGGAATTGCCCCTAATTTCTCTGCGCTTGCTCTGAATCTCTGGAGTTGTTCCTTTAGTGTGTGTGTGTGTTTGTATATGTCAGAATATCTGAATACCTGTCCGCGCCATAGCAGTTGACTTGCGATGCTTCATAGCTAACCAAACACGTTCTTATTTTAAATACCTGAGAATTTTCCACACAGAAAATCATCTGCAAACCAGCTGAGATCTGAAATATTCATCTGCATATGTTGTGGAAAGTCCCAGGGATGTCCTTGTATCCACCCCCCCCCCTTTTTAAACAGATGAGGAGAAGTAGCTGTGGTGGCACTTGGAGAAGGTGGCATTGTGTGTGGAAGTGAAATCCTGCTAACTCCTAGGGAGTCAGGTTGCTGTTTCCTAATCAGATGTGCTTTGCCTTAATCTGCCTTCCATTCAGCTTGTTAACAAGCTTTGGGCCTTGAATAAAGCTGTCATTGGAGCTGGGTGGCTGAATGGCTATTAGGAGTGCCTTTTGCATAATGCTCTCCTCTCTCCACAAAAAAAGGCCCAGGGAAAAAAGCGGTGGTCTGCTGAGAGAATAGGGCAGGGAATGTACAGCCTGTCCCTAATGCAATTAGGATGAATATCTAAACCTTTAAGGGCAACAAATGGTTACTAGCTAGAGATGAATGAGGCAAGCTGCATTTGCCATCCTGAGGCCTTTTGAGGATGATAATAAATGGCCTATTCAGATGGACATGATTTGAAGTTAAATGCGCCACTGCCTTTTGTTGCGGGCCGTAAAATATTCTGGCTGGGGCCTGGTATTTTCTGATCAATGTGTGTGCAGGCACCTCATGGATCTTTATTGCATTCTTGTGTGGGAGGAGGGTGCTGCCGCTAAAACTCTGCCGGCTGGAAATGTTGTTGCCATAGTTATGTTTCCTTTTTTGCAGTAGCTTAAAATATCAGGGTGAGAGTGCGGAAGACTCTTGACTGGCACGTGTAACAATCACATTAGAGCTCCAGTTTCCTGAGTCCTTGCACACTTGGCGGAGGGAGCGCTGGGATCTGCCTCTCACTGCCATCCCATCATCTTGGACTGTCAAGAATTCACCACACCAGGCGCCTCCTATTGCAACTTACCCCTTGTCTTCTCAGGTCCAACCCAGCACGCCTAGTTGGTTACAATGCGTGGCATCCAATTTAGGCTGCAATCCGAACTCTATTTAAAAAGAAGTAACCCCCATTGAATTAAATGAGACTTGCTTCTGAATAGACATGGTTAGAATTGCAGCCATTGTTACTAAGTTATTGTTGTTGTTATATTCAGTGCTTTTTTCTGGGGGGGACGCAGGGGTACACATACCCCTAAACATTTTGTGAATCTAAGTTTGGCCTCATTGAGGGGCAGTATTTCAATATGAGTAGACAAATGAGAGTACCCCTAAACATTTTTTTTTTTAAAGGAAAAAAACACAGATTATATTTATACCCCGCCTGCTCTGGTTGGGTTTCCCCTGCCACTCCAGGCGGCTTCCAGCAGAATATAAAAACATAAAATGTCAAATGTTACAATCAGAATATCAATGGATTTAAGTTACCTAAATCAAAAATTGGATATTGCTGTGTAGCACATAAGAAAGCCAACTTTGTCTTGACCAGGGGCCAGGAAACTTTTCAGGTGGCCGGTCCACTGTCCCACAGACCTTGTGGGGGGGCCGGACTATATTTTGAAGGGGGGGGGAATGAACGAATTTCTATGCCCCACAAATAACCCAGAGATGCATTTTAAATAAAAGCACACATTCTACTCATGTAAAGACACGCTGATCCCCAGACCATCCATGGGCTGGATTTAGAAGGCCATTGGGCCGGATCCAGCCCTCGGGCTTCAGTTTGCCTACCCATGCTCTTGACTATCTTCCCTTTTGCTACTCTGTCTAATATCAACGAGTGGCATCCCATTAATGGAGCTGTTGGAAATTATTATTACAAATTTCTTAATCGCCTTCTGTGCAATTGTCTTGAATAAAATTTAAAGAACAGCAAAAGCCAGTTAAAAAACCAACCCAGATCTATTTTAAACAAAGCCAAACTGGAAATACTTGCTAAGCCACTTGGAATCTGGATGTTGCCTACCACAGGCGCTGAGTGGCAGTCGACATTGGGTGTGTGTGTGTGTGTGTGCGCGTGTGTTTGATGTCACATGCGTGATGCACATTGGCACGATGACTGTCGCATTGGGAGAGGCCAATGAGGCCATTTGCCCACCAGGCTGCACTGGCCTGCACAGCGTCTCCCAACACTGCTCTGCCCAGGGTGGCATCCCGCCAGGCCTCCTGGACCCCCTCAAAATGGGTGTGTGTGTGTGTGTGTGTGCAGAGCCCCATCCCAGCAGACACTGGGGGGCTGTAGAGGCCTCAGCTCGATAGAGTTGGCACACCTGTTGGCATGGTGGCTATAGACCGCTGCCAGGGTCTAAGGCAGGTGTGGGGAACTTTTGGCCTTGCAGACATTGCTGAACCAGAACTCCCATTATCTCAGGCCATTGGCCATGCTTTCTATGGTAGATGGGAGTTGCAGTTCAACAACAGTGCAGCACCAAAGGTTCTCCACAGCTTACCTAAGGCACCATGTCTCTGAATATACCAATTGCTGGAAATCACAAGGGGGATGAGGGCCTATTCTTGTGTCCTGGGTGTGAGTTCCCCAAAGGCTAAAGCTGGGGAACATTTTACCCTCCGGGTGTTGTTGAACTCAAATTCCCATCAACCCCAGCCTGCATGGCCAACGTCAGGGATGGTGGAGGTTGTAGTGTAGCAACATCTGGTGGGTCCAAAGTTCCCCAGCCCTGCCAAAGGCATTTGGTTGGCCATTGTGTGTGGGGAAATGGTGCTGGGATTAGATTGGTCTGATCCAGCAAGGCTCCTCTTAGCACTTTCATACCTCTACATCCAGGACACCATTTTGAATTCGTGCAGAAATCCTCATTTTAATTAGCCGACTTATTCAGTCTTCCTGAGCACTGCACAAACAGACCATTCAGTTATTATTCTGCCTGTTGTGATCTACCGGTGCGACCATTTCTGGCACACTATTCTGCGACCTGTCTGGCAGCAGCATGGCTCGTATCTGTGTGAGAGCATTGTTTGTGGTGGTTATTACTCTTTCTGCCACCGTGGCTCCAGGAGGCCACTCGCTGCATTGCTCTCACCAAGATTTATGCATGGTCCATGCCCTACAAAGGAGCCGGGGTCTTAGATGCTCCCATTCTTAGACGTTCAATTAATAACTGAAGCATTTAAGTGCTAATTCTTCTTTGCAGAATTTCAGGAATATTCTGACTCCCAGCTAACTGGGTTTATTCTCTGTCTTTGCTTTGACTACTGGCACAGATTTTCAAAGGGCAAAAAGAGAGAGGGGGTGTTAAAAGTGTCTGTTCAAAGTAGCAATGGAATGAATAACAGTGAATGATGAAGCAATTGTTTCTGGTGGAAGAAAACACACACACACACCCAAAATTGCCTGAATTATTGCTCCCATATGCGTCAAGTATTTTTGTAATTTTTCACACCCACATTTGCACTTCGTTCCTCTCATGAGTAACATGCTTTGGAACAGTCTGCTCAGCTTTGCTGGATTTGATTTATAAAGCAGCTTTTAATCTTAAGAGGAGGCCCCTGGATGTTGGCTAATGCAATGCACTTCTGTTTCGAGCACTTAACCTCTGCTGCTGAAATAGGGGGAAGCATATTGAGGCTATGATCCAAATGGATAGTTGCAACTCAGTCAGGGCCGGCCCAAGATATTTTGACACCTGAGGCAAACCATGAATTGGCACCCTGCTCCCTGCCAGGGAAGAAGGGGTGAGTGAGGATCCAAAAGTGTGTGGGAGGGTTAAAAGCTATATCATGATCTGTTGTCCCTGTGGATTTTGCTGCCTGAGGCAATCGCCTCACCTTGCCTCATGGGTGGGCCGGCCTGAGCTCAGTGCAGTTTGTTGTGAACTTGGATGTTGGGATGTCGTATCTAATATCAGGGCAGAACTATACCTGATCTCTTGCCAATCTAGCAGTTCGAAAGCACGTCATGTGCAAATAGATAAATAGGGACGGCTCCGGCGGGAAGGTAAACGGCGTTTCCGTGTGCTGCTATGGTTCGCCAGAAGTGGCTTAGTCATGCTGGCCACATGACCTGGAAGCTGTCTGCAGACAAACGCCGGCTCCCTCGGTATAGAGTGAGATGAGCGCGCAACCCCAGAGTCGGTCACGACTGGACCTAATGGTCAGGGGTCCCTTTACCTTTACCTTATACCTGATATTTGGTGAAATGCAGCTTTCTCTGGTACATTCGTAAAGTAACAATAAAAATCAGCCACAGGAACTTCAGTCTATAGTTCCTTGCTTCACTTTCCTAAGCAATTTTTTTTTGTTAAATGAGAAAGCTTTGCTGAATTATTATTATTATCTAGTCACTTTACGCAAGGGTTGAAAAGCAGCTTACAAATAATGCTAAAATTCACAGTGCAAAATCATTCAAAGCAAAGTGCAGTATGATACAATACTCAAGCCTTAAATACTACTGCATTCCCTAACATGGGTCTCACCACCACAGAAGGAGGTGAAAGCAGAAGGAGGGGGCGGGGATGTACCTCCAACTGCTAGAAAGAAAAACACTCAAAGAAATGCCTGAGAGAGAAGAAATGTCTTTACCCATCAATGCAAAACCAAAGGAAACTGATCCCTGGAATAAAACCATGTTGAATACTGTACTGCCTCTGTTAGAAGGGAGGTTCGCCTGCTGTTGCTGTCCAGTAGAGGTCTTCTTCAAAAGTGTGACCAATATCTCTTTGAAATGGACTCTGCAAGGAGGTGGCAAAGCCTGATTTGCACTCCATTGAGTTACATCTCCTCCCTAGAGTTTCCCAATACTGGGCAATTCTTAAAGGCACAGAGATTGGTTATGCAGGAGGCCTGTCTTGGTTGCTTGGTTTCTATAGCCTTTATTTTTTAAAAAAAGTGGTGGGCAACTTTCTTTTTTATGTATAGCATTTTTTCCAGCAAGGGCTCAGAGACTGGTTTATTTTATTTTATTATTTATTAAAGTGATGTGTGTGTGTGTGAGAGAGAGAGAGGGAGAGAGAAAGAGACAAAGGAGCAGGTGTAGCGTACACGTTGTGCTTGGCAAATACAAGGCGACTCTGTCTAAAATATTTGACTTCTTACAAGTTACTCTGGATTACATTTCAAGGGTTTAAAGGGGCTTTGAAAAGCTGCCTGATTGAATTACTTTTCAGATCAATTGTGCAAATCCACAGCTGGTGTAACGGGCGCTGGAGCCGAGAATATGGCGTTGACAGCCGCCAGTAAACATTTGGTGCCTTGGGCTTCACCTGGTACTTAAATTAGGGAATAGGATTTTTTGTCCGTATTGGATGTCAAAGGGGTGTTCCGCCATTTACACATGCTCTATATCTTGGGATGTGGTTTAACAAAAAAATAAACGTCGTTTTGGGGGAACGGCAGCTTACACTGTGTGTATTAACATGTTGATTGGCATGGAATGACCGCCCCAAATCTGATCATTTCTGATGACATCTATCCCTTCCCTGCTAGACTAAACAAAATGTCGTCCCCCCACATTTCATACTTGAGGAAATGGGCCAGTTTCCTACTGTCTATGATCAAACTGATAACAGTGACAAGTTGTCTGAACTCCATGCACCCTGTTTTATAATGTAAATGAACATTTGCCATTCCTCCTCTGGCCTTGGCAACAGAGATGCCCCATCATTTATTTTAAGGAGATCTGTCAGGAATATGGGTTTGCTGGAGGACAGTGGGGTCTGCTGTTGCATCTCTGGTTTAGACACTTCCTTATTGACGCCCACCACTGTTTTTCCACTAAGAGGGGAGATGCAGTGATGGTTCTGCAACCCATCAAGAGGAAAGTGGGAGAGGGACAAGGAATTTGTGGGAGAGAAGAAGCCATTGTTTCTTTAGGGAAAAGAACCAGGCTGACTAGAAGTAGAAGAACGTAGGCTGACCTGAGAGCCAGGCCTTCAGACCAGGAATGAACAAGCTAGGAATAAACACTGACATCCAGAGGTAGAAAACCCTTAGAGCAGTGGTTCTCAAACTTGGGTCCCCAGATGTTTTTGGCCTACAACTCCCATGATCCCTAGCTCACAGGTCAGGGATGATGGGAGTTGTAGGCCAAAAACATTTGGGGACCCAAGGTTGAGAAAGTCTGCCTTAGAGGCTCAGTTAGCCGACGGAGAGGGGTTTCCAAGAACAAAGATGTGGATAAGGTACTCAAGAGTTTATGTGAGAGCTACATTTTCCTACTATGAGTGATGAATGTACCGTATTTTTCGCTCTATAAGACGCACCAGACCACAAGACGCACCTAGTTTTTGGAGGAGGAAAACAAGAAAAAAAATATTCTGAATCCCAAAAGCCAGAACAGCAAGAGGGATCGCTGTGCAGTGAAAGCAGTGATCCCTCTTGCTGTTCTGGCTTCTGGGATAGCTGTGCAGCCTGCATTCGCTCCATAAGACGCACACACATTTCCCCTTACTTTTTAGGAGGGAAAAAGTGAGTCTTATAGAGCAAAAGATATGGTAAGTATGTGTGGAATACAAGAAGAGAAGAAGAAGAAGAAGAAGAGTTTGGATTTGATATCCCGCTTTATCACTACCCGAAGGAGTCTCAAAGCGGCTAACATTCTCCTTTCCCTTCCTCCTCCATAACAAACACTCTGTGAGGTGAGTGGGGCTGAGAGACTTCAAAGAAGTGTGACTAGCCCAAGGTCACCCAGCAGCTGCATGTGGAGGAGCAGAGACACGAACCCGGTTCCCCAGATTACGAGACTACCGCTCTTAACCACTACACCACACTGGCTCTGGGTGCAGATTCCTAACCCTGATGGAAACAAATGTAGGTGTTTGAGAGGAAGAGTTGTAGCTTAGCGTCAAAGCATGTCTTTTGCACCCAAAACATCCCAGGTTCAATCCCTGTCAAGCAGGGCTGGCAAAGACTCCTGCCCAAGAACCTCGACAGCCACTGCCTGCCAGTGTCAACAACTGAGTTAGATGGACCAAAGGTTTGACTGGATGTAAGAAGGCCTCCTATGTTCCCAAGTACCTATAATGTGTTTTCCCTCCAGTGCATCGGGCATCGAGTGTCCTTCAGCAGGCTTTTAGGTAAGCCAAATCAGGATGTGCCATGATTGTTTCAAAGGGGAAGCCACCTGCGTTTCTGGGTGCTCACACACTCTTACGCATAACTGGCAAGAGCCCCTGCTATTGATTAATGCAAGGAGAAGACAGCAATGGCACCTTCCTTGCCTTGTATCCCAGAGCTTCCGCTATGCATAATTTCCCAGGCAACTTGGGGAGTTCGGAGTCAAGGAAGGCGCTAGGCTAGGGGCATAAAATGACAGCAAGGCTGTCACACATAAACACATCTGAAAGGAGTTCATAAATACAGTGGTACCTCAGGTTACAGACGCTTCAGGTTACAGATGCTTCAGGTTACAGACTCTGCTAACCCAGAAATAGTACCTCGGGTTAAGAACTTTACCTCAGGATGAAAACAGAAATCACTCGGTGGAGGTGTGGCGGCGGCAGTGGAAGGCACCATTAGCTAAAGTGGTACCTCAGGTTAAGAACGGTTTCAAGTTAAGAATGTACCTCCAGAATGAATTAAGTACTTAACCCGAGGTACCACTGTATTTCCATTAAAATTCTGTCTCAAAGATGCTTGCCATTCCCTTTGTCACTGATGGAGAACAATTGGCATTTGGCTTTAAAAGGGAATACATTAATTAGTTTGAATCAATAAAATTTGCTAAAAGCAAAATGAGGAAAGTAGCATGCATATTTTCACCCCAGATATTTTGTGTGTGTGTGTGTGTGTGTGTGTGTGTGTGTGTGTGCATATACCAATACTATATATTCATATTCACTGCCTATTACAATGGGGTCTTGAATCCTTCCTGAATATTCAGCATTGTTTAGATCTTGGTAAACCACCCAGGGCTTCCTGAATTAGCAGAACATAAAATCCAGCAAATCTAATCCAAGGAGGATCCACAGACTAGAGAAAGGAACAATGAGCACTGCCAATGACGATAGAGCCATATTGTTATTCACAGTCTCTGAACATCCTTTTTAAATACCAGCAAGGAAACCTATTAGGAGTAGCAGGAACAGGAAGATCAAGTGACTTCCTGTTCCATCCTGCCCTCAGCATATGGGAGCCAGGTTATCCGAAGGCGTCTGTAATTTGCTGCGGAAGGACATGAAACGGCATTTGAGGCTGACAAGGATTTGCTGCAGCCTCCAAATGCCGGGCTCTGTCACTCGCTGTTCAGCTTCTGAGCTAAGGTGACATTTTCACTCTGCACAGGGAAAGTACATATACATATGTGCTTGTTCTCGAGATGAATCTCTTCCCATTGACCCAATTATCTGTGCCTATAATAATAGTCTTCACAAAACTAAACTCTATGTGGCCTCCAGATCTGATGATGGTTTCCTGGAGGCATAAATGGAGGAAGGGATAGCAATATAGGAAAGTGGTTGGAACTGCTGGCCTGTGGCCCTGATTAGTCCCTCCAGGCCATTGTAGGGTGAACCACACACACCTTTCCTTCAAAGCACACTCCTGGTTCTTCATCTGCAGCCATGGCTTGAAGTTTCAGTCAGCTGATGTTGTATGACATCAGGTGATTGAAAGGTGGGTGGCCCTATAGGGGGTCGTCCGCTTCTAGGTCCAGCCCTCCACTGGGAAGTCATTCTCCATCCCTGCTAATGGAAGCCATTACATCTTACCCTTCTCCCACCTGCTTGCCCCATGCCTTAACTCACTAAGGGGTAGTCAACCTGGTGCTCTCTAGATGTTGGTGGTCCAACTCCCAGCATTGATGGTCCAACTCCCAGTGACCATGCTGGCTGACGCTGTGGGGAGTTGTAGTCCAATAACATCTGGAGGGCAGCCATTTACCTTCTCCTTCCCTTCCCCGCCCCACCCCGCTAAAAATGCACGGGGCTTATGTTGCGAAAGTTTCACTCCCTCATTTGTTCCTAATTTTATTTGTATGCTGGTTTTCCAGAAAGAGAATCGTGCTCAAAGCAGCTTATGACAAAGAAAACAGGGCTACATCTCAAACTCAACAATTTCATAATAACACAATAAAACATCATAATAGCAAATATAACAATATAACAATAGACATTTCTGTAAACACTGCAAGGTTACATTGACCACATTGCACTTCCTGGCAATAGCAAAAATAACAAGGGAGCTTGACGGTTTCACCTTGGACCTAGATACACCCCTCCTCTGCTCACAATCCCTCTTCTGCAACAACTCATTGTAAGAGGCAGTAAGCTGGGTAGCTGCAAACTTCCCTCTCATGATGTTGTTCTCTCCTGAAGTTGTAAGGTAAAGGTAAAGGGACCCCTGACCATTAGGTCCAATTGTGACCGACTCTGGGGTTGCAGCGCTCATCTCGTTTTATTGGCTGAGGGAGCCGGCATACAGCTTCTGAGTCATGTGGCCAGCATGACTAAGCCGCTTCTGGCGAACCGGAGCAGCACACGGAAATGCCATTTACCTTCCCACTGGAGCAGTACCTATTTATCTATTTGCACTTTGATGTGTTTTTGAACTGCTAGGTTGGCAGGAGCAGCGACCGAGCTCACCCCGTTGCAGGGATTTGAACCACCGACCTTCTGATCGGCAAGTCCTAGGCTCTGTGGTTTAACCCACAATGCCACCCACGTCCCCCTGAAGTTGTAGCCTGTCAATAAATAACTTAGTAGAGCTGAGCCAAAATCTCTCAGAAGATCCTCACCCCCACTAATAAAAGAAGGCTGCTTTGCAAAATAAGAAGAAACATATCCTCTGCCATTTTTCTCATGAGTAGGCCCCCACTATCTCCTCTCCAACAGTGCCCTGGCATGACACCAGAAATGGGGCTCAGTGGAGAATGCACCATGGCATCTAGGCTGCCAACGCAGTTGCCTCTTGCAACAACAAAAAAGAAAGAGGCTGTGCTACTCATTCAGTAGAGCACACAAGGTCATGGGTTTGAGCCCCACATTGAGCAAAAAAGATTCCTTTATCACAAGAGGTTGGATTAGATGACCCTCAGCGTCCCTTCAACTGTACGATTCTACAACTCTATGATCCTTTGAAAAGGAACACAGCAAGCTGCCGTCTACCGAGTCACCTGCTTGGAGGCACCAGAAATTCAACCTGGGATGTTCTGTGTGAAAAGCAGGTGCTTTGCCTTCACATTTGCCCTGCCCCTGAAAAAATGTTAAGAGATTTTCCATTTCCCTTGGAGAAATTTGTTGAGATGGTCTCCCAATTTCTCCGTCCACAAAGAGGAGGAGGGGGGGAATTTTGAGAGACCCTTCGCACACAGCTCTGCTCAGTTCAGCCAAGTGTCATGTGAAGGCTGCTTCTGAGGCCCTAAATGAGCTACAGGGAAGAGGCACTTTCAGGCCCAAACAATAACAGCGTGTCTTGTACAGTATATTTGTTCTGCTCAGTACAAAATTCCAGGGGTCTGCCGGAATGATATGTGGAAACTCACAATAGGCTCACACAGAAATCTGTGTTGATTAGTTTGATTATGTCAGGGCCCAGGTCACTTGACTTGAGTATGCAATTTCTGAAGACTTTACTGTGGGGACTGAAATGCATGTTCTGGTCTGGAGTCTCCACACCACCCTAAGATGCGGTCCTCCAGATGCTTTTGGAGCACATCTCCCTTCACCCTTGACCATTGGCCTTGCTGGCTGGAGCTGATGGGGTCGGAAGACTCGCAGCACGTGCAGTGCCACAGGTTAACGACCCCTCCTCTAAACCCTCCACATTCCCCTTCTGTAAAATGGAAACAATACTGTTCCCCTTTCAAAGCTTAAAGGTAAAGGTACCCCTGCCCGTACGGGCCGGTCTTGCCAGACTCTAGGGTTGTGTGCCCATCTCACTCAAGAGGCCAGGGGCCAGCGCTGTCCGGAGACACTTCCGGGTCACGTGGCCAGCGTGACAAGCTGCATCTAGCGAGCCAGCGCAGCACACGGAAACGCTGTTTACCTTCCCGCTAGTAAGCGGTCCCTATTTATCTACTTGCACCTGGGGGTGCTTTCGGACTGCTAGGTTGGCAGGCGCTGGGACGAGCAACGGGAGCGCACCCCACCACGGGGATTCGAACTGCCGACCTTTCGATCGGCAAGCCCTAGGCGCTGAGGCTTTTACCCACAGCGCCATCCACGTCCCAGCGCCTTTCAAAGCTTAGGGTGCCACTAATCATGAATTGGGAGATCTGAGAATACAATATTCCGCATTTTTTAAAACACTTTAATGGAATCTGTGGGTTGGGCCAGCAATGCAATGCTAGTGGGAGGGAGGCTAATCCCCCCCCACACACACACCATTTTCCCTTCTTAAACTCTCCCAAAACTGCTATTTGATCCACAGGAAGAATTGTGAAGGTAACTGATGCTAATAGGGGAAACAGCAATTTTGATCAAGGTTAAACTCCCTTCTCCATCACCATGGTCCTGCTTCTAATCAGAGATCCCTGCAGTTGCTAGTCAACTTTTTCAAGACGTAGGAAAACCTATAGCTCAGTCAGTGGAACGTGAGACTCTTAATCTCAGGGTTGTAGGTTTGAGCCCCACGTTGGGCAAAAAGATTCCATTGCAGGGGGTCAGACTAGATGGCCCTTATGGTCCCTTCCAGCTCTACAGTTCTACAATTCCATATGGGTTTTCCACATTTGCACACCCAATTTACCCCAAAAGAGAAAGGCGTCTGAAATACCCTTTGTGTTGGTGCAGTGCCTAGCAGGCCCCCTAGGTGGCGTTAGAACAATAATGAATAGCTGCCACTGTCTTATCTGGTGGTCTTCAAGGAGCGGTGTAAAGACATAAATACTTCAGTGTTTTGTTTTTCACATAGAGCTTGTTTTTGTTCATCCCAATCTTAAACATGTTCCGTGAGGCGACAGTCGCAGCGAGTCCAACGGGGCCGGAATTGTTCGCCAAGAAGCATGAGCAGGGATTGCAGCCTCACAGGAACAGTGGTCAGTGACATATGCAGATCTGCTGCTTGACATTTTATGGGTCTATGAAAAAGCTTTTGGAATATTGAAAACAGAGACGATCTCGCCTGCAGGCTGGCCTTTTCAGAAAAAGAGAAGCAAGACGAAGTATTAAGGAGAAGGAGAAGGAGAAGGAAAGATGTTTGAGGTGAGAACATCTAGGAGATGTTCCAGATGTTCTTGGACTCAGACTTCCATCAGCCTGAGCTGTGGAGGCTGGTCCATCAGGGTGAGTGGAGCACTTCACCTATCCCAGTCTGTCCTCATCCAGGCCCCACCTGCCTGCCTTCCTACAGCCAATCAGGGTCTGGCTCAGTTTGTCATCCACCTATTGGGGGTCTCCTTGCGTTCTGCACTTCCAGTCCCACTGAGCGCCAACCACCATTGGATGCCTGGGATTCTTTGCTAAGCTTTGCCAGCAAAGGGGGAAAAAACCTGCAAATCCCCAGTCTCCTTCCTTCTCGACTCTGAGATGTTATTTGTTTCTGGCTACACCGGCAATGTGCAGTAGTGCAGTAGTGCTGTGTGGCTGTGTGTGAGGTCACACCATGAGCGTACATCTCTTGTTTTCTGTCCGCTGTGGGTTTCCCATACCACCAGAATACTCTGCAGCCGAACGATCGAACGGATTATGTTCTCTCGTTAGGAAAACAAAAGAGAAACATGGAGCTTAAGCTGGAGTCTAGGAAGTGGGCAAGAGGCATGGCTGTCAACTTTTCCCTTTTCTTGCAAGGAATCCTATTCAGAATAAGGGAATTTCCCTTTAAAAATGGGAAAGGTTGACAGCTATGGCAAGAGGAGCAAGGGAGAAGCAAGGCTGGTAGAACAGAAGCTGGGGAGAAAGGGCAATAGGTCATACCTGCCTTGCATGCAGGTTCAGCCCTCAACATGATCTCCTAGTGGAGCTGGCAGAGACTTCCTGCCCGAAAGCTTGGAGAGCCACTGCCAGTACAGAGCTAGATGGACCAATGATCTAACTCAGTATAAAGTAACTTCCCATGCTGCCTTTGAGTTCTTAAAGGTGTAAGCTAACAGGGAATTCAGAGAGGAATATGCACATGCGTGCGAGCACACGCACAAACACACCATTGCAAGTAACAATAAGTATAAAACATTGTGAAAGCCAGCATGATTAGGTTGTTAGAGCACTGGGCTGGGAATTGGGAGACCAGGGTTCAAATTTAGCCCTGAAGCTCACTGGGTGACCTTGGGCCTCTCAGCCTAACCTACCTCACAGGGTTGTTGTGGGGATTAAATGGGGGGGGGGAACCATGTACCTTGAGCTCCTTGGAGAAAAAGGTGGGGTGTAAATGCAATTCATCGTTATTCTAATACAGTGGTACCTCGGGTTACAGACGCTTCAGGTTACAGACTCCGCTAACCCAGAAATAGTACCTCGGGTTAAGAACTTTGCCTCAGGATGAGAACAGAAATCGTGTTCCAGCGGGGGTGTGGCGGCCGTGGGAGGCCCCATTAGCTAAGGTGGTACCTCAGGTTAAGAACAGTTTTAGGTTAAGAACGGACCTCCAGAACGAATTAAGTTCTTAACCCGAGGTACCACTGTATTAGATGCTGCTGGAAAAATACAGTAACAGCTAATTCTGGAGAGGGGGCATCTCCGATCACTATACCAGCCCTTGTTCAGCAAAGGCAAGATATGCCATCTCCAATAGGAGAGACAGGTCACCCTGGCCTGGCTTTTCCTGCACATCATTTCCATGACATGTAACTACTGCATAAGCTTAGGAAGGGCTTAAAAGGCCGTTCTTTCCTAACCTCCCTCCCTCCAACACACACACACTCACACACACTCCAGCTGGTAAGCAAAACTGGGGCTGTGTAGTCACAGCTGCAAGCAATTAACTCAAGCAAAGATCTCTCCCCACCCCACTTCTGCTTTCTTCCCGTTTCTTGACACCAAGCCTCTGTGACTTATGAAAGACTGCCTAGCAACTCTCCAAGAGCAAGATTAAAATGTTCAAGACCAGCCACAGGCAAGTCACATTACGGAGGCTTTTTTAAAAAATTGTATTTGCTTTTTAAAATTTATTTTGCAAAGGGAGGATCTGTTCCACAAAGTGAGTGCAGGAAAATCTGCCAGCCGTGGCGCAAGATGTTGCAGATATCCCCATGTGCACACCACTGATTTACAGCTGCCAGATTGCAACTCAGATACCCTCCTTCCCAAGCCTTTGGAATAGTCCTAAAGCAGCAGGCGAGGAGGGAGCGCTCTGTCCCTGCACAAATCACTTCGTCCGTCGACCCCACTCGCTGCAATGCACAAGGCGGCTTTAGGACTTGGGTGGGTGGGATGGTCCTAGCAGAGGCACGTGCTGGGTTTACAGGGGCCGAGTTTTCGAAACACAGATTTGCTCTGCGAGGGACCACACGTTTTGACTGGCCTTTATAATTGACTTGGAAAACGTCTTCCTCGTTTTAGATTCACAAGCATCTCCAGACAATGCGCAAAACGGAAATCGCGACAAATCGTAACAGAAAATCAAGGCAATAAAATATTTTGTTGTTGTTGTTTTGTCGTTTAGTCGACTCTTCGTGACACCATGGACCAGAGCACACCAGGCACTCCTGTCTGTCTGTCTGTAATATATAAAATATATTACGAATCAAATACTAGTTGCCGGTTATTTACAGGCCCAATTCAAGGTGCTCACATTAGCGTTGGATGCACAGTTCTCTGCGGTGGCCAGCAGTGCGTTTGTACAGTTGAGGCTGGTGCGCCAGCTGTGGCCATTCCTTGAGATGCCTGATTTGACCACAGTGACACATGCCTGTGTTGCATCCTGCTCCGAGTCCTGTAATATGCTCTGCCTTTGAAAAGTGCTCTGAAACTTCAGCTGGCTCAAAGAGCTGCAGCCAGACTGCTGACGGGATCTGGTTATAGGGAGCAGATGAATCCCTTGTTACAACAGCTCCACTGGCTGCCAGTCTATTTCCGGGCACAAGTCAAAGTGCTGGTTATGACCCATTAAGCCCTACGCAGCTTAGGTCCAAGCTATCTGAAAGACCGTATTCCCTCGCATGAACCTGCCTGGGTTTTGAGGACTTCAGGAGAAGGCCTTCTCTTCATGCTGCCGCCCTCACAGGCACACTGGGTGGAGATGTCAGAAAGGGCCTTCAGACTTTGGAACTCCCTCCCTAAGGAAGCTAGATGGGCTTTCTCCTTGTTCTGCTTTTCCTGGCAGGTCCAACAACAGGCTTTTGGGAATTGTCTGCTCTTAATTAAAGGGCTGGTGCTGTGGTGTTTTTATGATAATTCTTGTTATGTTTTAAACAGATGTTATATAGGTATATCATTTTAATTCTATCAATGTTTAATTGTTTCTTAATGATTGTTTTCTCTATGTTTTTAGTGGTTGTTGTTTTCATCTTGTTTTTCCCATCAGGGAAAAAGCCAGGATATATCTAGATATCTAGATATCTATAATCTATATCTATATCTATATAGATATATCTATATAGATATATCTATCTATATCTATATCTATATCTATATCTATATCTATATCTATATCTATATCTATCTATCTATCTATCTATCTATATATCTCTATCTATCTATCTATCATCTATCTATATCTATCTTTCTATCTATCTATCTATCTATCTATCTATCTATCTATCTATCATCTATCTATCTATCATCTATCTATCATCTATCTATCTATCTATCTATCTATCTATCTATCTATCTATCTATCATCTATCTATCTATCTATCTATCATCTATCATCTATCTATCTATCTATCTATCATCTATCTATCTATCATCTATCTATCTCTATCTATCTATCTATCATCTATCTATCTATCTATCTATCTATCTATCTATCTATCTATCTATCTATCTATCATCTATCTATCATCTATCTATCTATCTATCTATCTATCTATCACCTATCTATCTATCTATCTATCTATCTATCTATCTATCATCTATCATCTATCTATCTCTATCTATCTATCTATCTATCTATCTATCTATCTATCTATCTATCATCTATCATCATCTATCTATCCTCTATCTATCTATCTATCATCTATCTATCTATCTATCTATCTATCTATCTATCATCTATCTATCTATCTATCTATCTATCTATCATCTATCATTATGATGTTTAAAACCACAAATGAGTTAGGCCCCAAATATCTGCCCCCTTCCCTACAGACTCTCTCAGAACAGGCATAGGCAAACTAGGCCCTCCAGATGTTTCGGGACTACAACTCCCATCATCCCTAGCTAACAGGACCAGTGGTCAGGCATGATGGGAGTTGTAGTCCCAAAACATCTGGAGGGCCAAGTTTGCCTATGCCAGCTCTCAGAAGTTAAGATCAGCAGAGGTGGTGATCTGGAAGATGGCATTCTCTGTGACAGAGAACTGTGGAGGAGAAGAGGGAAATGTTTTGTTCCACTAGTGCATATCCCTTGTGCTAGTGGAACAGGAGCTTTGCATACAGCTCATAATGTAGAAGCAGAGCCTATTGGACTCCCAAAAACAGGCACCAGAATTACTGACCCCACTTCAAGATTTCACAAGCAACATCGGGGACCCTGCAGCCATCAAGCCTGCTTCTCATTCAGCTAAATCCTCTTTAGGTCTCTGTCCAAATCCAAAGCTGCAACGCTGGCCTCAGCTGGTAAATTGCACATTCAGGAAGACATTTTCCTCGTCATTAGCTCCCATTCAGGACACACCAACCCACCACAGTCCCTTACTATTAGCAAGCAATCAGCTTAATAAAAGAATTTCCTTCACCCAACAGAACAGCAGTGCCACCTTCCCCCTCCCCTGAGAAACAGTTGTGCCTGAATGTAGGTGTAATTTTTCCCCTTTTACATTTCCCCCGCTTTGTGCTTCGTTTTGAAAGGGCGACTTGAGAACACATGATTTGGTTTCTTTCTGAAACAATGTCAGAAGAAGAATATCCATGGTAGCAGTAACCGCAGGGAGCATTCACAATATGTCCCCCCCCACACACTTCGTCTTCTTTTAATTTCTGCCTCCTGAATTTTAACTGTTTACTTTGTACACAGGAATGGCAGGCTTTATGAGTCTTCTGTGAGCTCTGCTAAAAGGAGAACAGAAAAGGGTGTTTGCTGCGTTCCTTAGGTGACGTGAACGTTTAAAATGTGACATTCCTTCAAGAGTGCAGGAATGCTCTGATTCCCTGCTGGTTGGAGGATGAAGGAAGAAAATGCTGTAGTCTCTCTATTTGGCCGTTTTTGGTCCTTAATTGTGGTATCCCAAGAAAGTGACGGTTTCTGTCCCAGGCCTCACTCACTGCAACCTCCTATAGATTAGACCCCAAGGAAATGAGGCCCTGGAGGTTTCTGAGAATGGCTGTAGAAAACAGTGGGGGTTTTTTTTACCAGCCATTTGGTTGGCAAGAGGCCCATAGGTCAACGTGGAGCACATGCTCTGCATACAGAAAGTCCCGCCATCTGATGCAAACAGGCCAACATTTGCAGTACAGTGGTACCTCTGGTTATGTACTTAATTTGTTCCGGAGGTCCGTTCTTAACCTGAAACTGGTCTTAACCTGAAGCACCACTTTAGCTAATGGGGCCTCCTGCTGCTGCCGCGCCACCAGAGCACGATTTCTGTTCTCATCCTGAAGCAAAGTTCTTAACCCGAGGCACTATTTCTGGGTTAGCGGTGTCTGTAACCTGAAGCGTATGTAACCCGAGGTACCACTGTACAGATTTTGGCTCCAGAATGCAACATTTGGTTTCTGTAGAAGGTCTTTGATGGCAAGCCTGTACCAACCTACCTAGAAGCAAGTGCCACTGAGGTCAGTGAGACTTGTTTCTGAGTAAACATGCATAGACAGGTATCTGAAGAAGTGTGCATGCACACGAAAGCTTATACCCAGAACAAACTTAGTTGGTCTCTAAGGTGCCACTGGACAATTTTTTTATTTATTTCGACTGTGTCGGACCAGCACGGCTACCTACCTGAATCTAGATGCATAGACAGGGTTAGCCTAACTATTAGGCAGAGGGTTGCAACTGCCTTAGATGGCAACTACTGTGAAGCGGGAAGCAATGGCAAGCAAGGTGTCGGAGGACAGAGCAGTATGTGCCCCGTTGTCATGGACTGGCTGGAAGCTGAGGAGTGGTGGGAGGCATAAGCTGGGGAACCCCCAAGGGAAGATGGCTCAGAGCCAGGGGATTGGTGGTGGGAAGACAGTGAGTGGTCAGAGGGAGAAGAGGGAGCAGTCTGGGAGGAGGAAACTGAAGAGGCATCAGGGTTTAGTGAGCAGGAAGAGGCTGTGGCAGAGAGCAGCCCAGATTCAGAGGCAGAGGAGAGGAGGAGGGCCAAGAGGCAGAGATCAGGCAGGCTGCTGAAAAAGCCAGGGAAGCTCTCCCTCCTGCTGCAACCAGCTCCCATCCTTCCAGTCTCCCAGAACCCGCAGAGGTCTGAAGAGGGTGGAGCAAAGACAGACCAGGTGAAGAGGAGACTTAGGGAGCTGTGGGAAGGCGGGAGCCTTCAGTCCTTGCAACTGCCCCATTGGGGCAAGATTTACTGGGAAGAATTGCTGTGCTTACTAGGCCTGAGCTGTTTTGTTTCTTTGAATAAAGAGTTAACTTCACTGGCGCCTTGTGAGTTATTGCTGACCTGTGCCCAACTCTCGTCTTGACACTTGTGGCCTGCCCTATATCCCCTAAGCAACAGTGGTGCCCTCAGGTGCTGTGGAAGACACTCTCCCATTGCCAGTGTGGAAATAACATTCAGATGGAAATCCAGTTAGTTTTGGACCTGGAATGTGAGGGACCGCCATCTTGCCTTTTGCCTCAGGCTGCAAAATGTCTTGGGTTGTCTCCATACATAGAATTATGAGTCATCACTCGCCTTTCAAAGGCTACCACCACATAAAAGATTCGTGCTTCTAAACCTCAAAATTACAAAACAGAGAACAAGCAGCTACCTAGAAATAATGCAGTGCTGAGGTGCAGGATAATTCTCTTTTTCTTTCTCTCCACATGCGGAATTCATTATAACATTTTATTACAAGCGTGCGCTCCTGCTGTATTAAATCTATGTTCCAAGCTTTATCTTTAAAGTGGGGGAAATTGCATTGTCTCTAAATGTCACATTTTCAAAAGTCAAACTTATAGGAGGAGAAAATGTGAACGCAATAATATCCTTGTTCCCCAACCCCACGACGACAACAAAAAGGTGTTATGGGCTTAGCACACTGCCCCCACCTGCACACACACATATGCCCCTGGAATTATCATGATGTATAACCTATCATAAACATTTAAATTTGAATGTATTCAGTGTTGTGGCTTTTTTTCTTTTGCTCTGTTAGACTGAAATGTGCATTTTAGTGAAAACAAATTAGGCCTGCACAACAATTTTAGGGATGGGTGAATCTATTTCCAGCCCATATCGCCTTCTCATTTTTTAAACCCATAATTCAGTTCTGCCTGTGTAGTAAGCTGCTGTTCTTTTCCCTCAATCCCCTCAAAATACATATTTTGATCATTTCAACAGCTGAGAAGTGTGTTGCAACATTCAGAAGTATGAGATCTGGTAGGCACTATATGCTGGTCTACCCATTGGTCCAAGAGGTGCTGATTAGCTCATTTCCTATAGCAATTCACAAGGAGTGCATTCCTCATTACTCCCAAGTAATCTTCTAAATACCAGTTGTTTAGATAACTGATAGGAAGGGCTATTGCCTTCATGCTAGGGTGGTTGTGTGCCCTCTATTTTGAAAGGCTGTCAGAGAACAATCCTCTGTTCGAAGGCATTCTCTGTTTTCTTCATATTGGTGCTCTTTTCTGTCCTCTCCCCACAGCTGAAACAGAATGTATTCAAATGGCTAACAACAATGTGCTTCCACATCTGTACAGTGGTACCTCAGGTTACATACGCTTCAGGTTACATACGCTTCAGGTTACAGACTCCGCTAACCCAGAAATATTACCTCGGGTTAAGAACTTTGCTTCAGGATGAGAACAGAAATTGTGCTCCAGAGGCGCAGCAGCAGCAGCAGCGGGAAGCCCCATTAGCTAAAGTGGTGCTTCAGGTTAAGAACAGTTTCAGGTTAAGAACGGACCTCCGGAACGAATTAAGTACTTAACCCGAGGTACCACTGTATGTGTCATGGACTGGCTGGGCACAGAGGAATAGTGGGAGGCACCCACTGGGGAACTGCCAAGGGAAGACGGGCCAGAGCCTGGGAATTGGTGTTGGGATGACAATGGGTGGTCAGAGGGAGAAGACTGGGAGGAGCAAGGGTGGGAAAATGAAGAGGCAGCAGGACGTAATGAGCAGGGAGAGTCTGTCACAGAGAGAAGTCCAGAATCAGAGGCAGAAGTGGAAGCAGAGAAGGACGGAGGCCAAGAAGCAGAGTTGAGTCAGGCTGGTGTAGAAGCCAAGGGTGTCTCCCACTTCTGTGACAAGCTCCACTCTCCCCTGGTCTCCCAGAACCAGAAATGGTATGAAGAGGGAGAAGCAGAGACAGGCACACCAGCTGAGTCTCAGATTGCTTGGGAAGGACCCAGGGGAGGAAGAGGCTTGGTCAGGTGTGGGAAGGCGGGGACCTGCAATCTCCACAACTGCCTCATAGGGGCAAGACCTACCAGGAAGAGTCAGGAAGAGTTGCTGTGCTCCCTAGGCTTGGCACTACTGAGCAGCCTGTTTCGTCTAATAAAGAGTTAACTTCACTTACTCGGTGTGATTTATTGCTGACTCACTCCTGACAAACTATTTACATGGCCAATGGTTGGCTTGAAAGGGTCCAGCCAGCAAGAGGGATTTTCTTACATTCCTAGTTTCTATGTATATTGGGAAATACATCTTGAGAGAGTGATAAAGGTAAAGGTAAAGGGACCCCGACCATTAGGTCCAGTCGTGACCGACTCTGGGGTTGCGGCGCTCATCTTGCTTTATTGGCCAAGAGAGCCGGCATACAGCTTCTGGGTCATGTGGCCAGCATGACTAAGCCGCTTCTGGAGAACCAGAGCAGCGCACGGAAACGCCGTTTACCTTCCTGCCGGAGTGGTACCTATTTATCTACTTGCACTTTGACGTGCTTTCGAACTGCTAGGTTGGCAGGAGCTGGGACCGAGCAACGGGAGATCACCCCATTGTGGGGATTCAAACCGCCGACCTTCTGTTCGGCAAGTCCTAGGCTCTGTGGTTTAACCCACAACGCCACCCGCGTCCCTTATTATACATATAGTTGATGGCTAATCTGTTCAGTGCTACTTATTTGTGTCTTTTTGTACCCCTGCTAGGTTGGCAGGAGCAGGGACCGAGCAACGGGAGATCACCCCATTGTGGGGATTCAAACTGCCAACTTTCTGATTGGCAAGTCCTAGGCTCTGTGGTTTAACCCACAGCGCCACCCGTGTCCCTCGAGAGAGTGATAGGGAACCTCAAATGTGGCCCTCCGGTCCTCTCTGTCTGGCTCTATGAACTCTCCCCAGACTACACCTGTCATTGGCCTTTTTTTCATACTGATTTTGCCTGGCTGGGATTGGTCCTTGAACTCTGATAATGCTTCTTGCTTTTACAGATGGAGGACAGAGGGGAATGTTTGAATGTGTGCAGAAAGTACCCTGTTGTCTACATTTACACGTGTTGTTCTTTCCACTTTTGCCTCTGCCCCCACCCACCACTGGTTTCAATTCCTTTTGGTTTTTCAGTATGAACAAGAGAACCTTTAAGATACATACATACACAGAGACAACCCTGCCGCGGGTCACATGATAGTCAGAAGAGGGCAAATTTATCTTTCTTAGAGAGGTGAAGCGCAACGTAGGGTGTATGAAACATAAATATTAAACAGTCTGCCTTCAGGCACCAACACCTCTCCGTATCTGAATCTCGCAACCGTTGTTTGAATAAAGATTCCCCCTCCTAAAAGATTGCTATAAATATTAATATTTCATGAAAAAAGAACATTTATGTCAGCAAGCACCAGATGGCAGCCTAGGTTGCTAAGCTGCACCTTTTAAATGCCCCCCCCCCCCCCCGCATATTATGAAAACTATATGGAATTGGATCGTTTGATTTCTTTTCCCCACACCTCACTGGGGGAGGAAAAAGTACCAGTAATTTCTGCAGGCAATTTCGCGACCTGTTGTGTTTGTTATTGTTTACCTTTTTCCTACAGGTAGATTTGAAGCTAACTGATAATTTGGTGTACAAGGAGCTGGTTTTAAGAACAGAGCGAAAAGTAATTGGAATCCTACACTTGGAACCATATGCCATCTAGGCAGGATCATAACCACCCACCCAACTCACATATGGAAGCAATACAGTCAAGGCCTGCCAGGGAGCTGCCTGCAGAACAAACAGTTCCCTCTTATGTTGGTTTCACAACGTAAAGAGTCTCCTGGATAAGGTCAAAGGCCCATTTGGGTCCGCATCCTCTTCTCCCAGTGGCCAACCACAAGAAGGCCCCAAGCAGGGGCCACCTGAGCACGGCAGCACTCTTGCTCACCTGCGATGAGTCGTCCTCAAAGTTGACCCATTGATAATACTGTCTTTTCTCCCGTGCACATTTGTTACCTTATTTGCGTAGAAGCAGCGGGATGACAATGTCAGAGAATGAGCCACTGAAGTAACATGGCCAGAAGTAACGAAACCAACAGCTCCAAAACAAAGGCTTTCTGATAAACGAGCAAGCTAATATTTTACTCGTTCCATATCTCAGTAGTAATTAACCTGTAGTAAATGCTCGCAGCGTGTTGCTCAGAGGAGTGCAACCTGTAGACAGAATATGCTTTAAAAGCAATTTATTACAGTGCAGAATCCTGGGGCAGGGGGAGGAACCCACTTAATTTATATCTTTAAAAACCATGAGCAGTTGAGCAATTAATTAAATAACCTGTTGCGAGAGCATAGCAGACCAAGTTGCTCTTAGTGGCATTTATAACTTCAGGTCACAAATTAACACCACCCAGGTCACACTGCTGCGTATACTTCAGTAAATATATGTAAATTCTGAAGCTGACATTTTCTTTATTTGACCTAGAAGAGGTAAAAAGTTGATGTGAAATTTTGTGATTTCTCCATTGTTTGTACAGTCCATGAACTTAAGACGACACGGGGTTGGTTCTTACTGCCGTTTGCACTTGATATGTGAAGCAAGAACAGAGACTGGGATTTAGTTTTTTTCGGTCCTGGTTTCTAATTCCCCAATTTTTTTGAGGGGGGACGGACAAGAATTTTTTTGAGGGGGGACCCCATTATTTGCCACAAACTGGGAAGGGAATCCTTGGGGCGTGAGTGGAGAAGGAGGGAACTGGTTGTCCTGTAAGGCTTATTCACATAGTGGCAAGTCACTATTTGCCATTGCGTCTGCAGCAAAGCATCTCGTGTTGAGAGCACACAGTTTTCTCTCTGCATGAGAAATGGTTCTTGGCTTTGACTTCTGAACAGGTTTTGTTTCTTATTTGAAGATGGAAATTAAGTGCCCGTGGGTGTTTTGAGCCTGAGATGGTTATGCCAGATTAACACCAGCCCTATTCAGACATGCATCGTGCATGTAAAGCGTGAGCAGAGCAAGCAGGGGTGAATGCACGAAGTTCTCCCACACACCGCTCTGCCCGTTGTTCTCCACAAGTTAGAAGCAAAGTCTGAAGTGGGGAGGCTCCATGCGTGATTTAGAATCCTGCAGAATCACTATGTGGGGAGCCTGTCGTAATACAACGGGGGTCACCAGTATAGCACCCCTGAAGACTTTCATTGCTGCTCCCAGAAGCCAGTGCTCTAGCCCTCCTAGAAAGAAAGTTACAAAACAAAATGTGCCGGTACCGTTCTAAGCAATTTCTGTGAAATCAGTCAGCTTGGCTGTTCCCATCTATCAGTGCTTTTAGCCAAAAAGTGAAGCCCAAACTGTGATTGATAAGCGAGTTGTTTGGACACGAGGTAATAGGAATCCTTGCAGTGCTAAGCAGCTGCTGTTTTCCAATTGTGATATTGTGGGTGGGTGCCTCCTGGGAGGGGGGTATTTTTATTTAACCTTTACCCCTGCACTGTTTTTCTGACTAAAATACTCACACCTCCTGCTGAAGCTGCTCTTTGTTCTGGAAAGGAAGTTAGTTTTTGCATTGATAGCAACTTTCCTCCTCGGTCAAATATCACTGGGGAGAAGGAGGATTTTTGCATGGAACACTGCACAAGGGAAAGGAAGGGGGGTCCCTTGTGCTGCAGGCCCAATTTGTGACTGCTCTTTGTTTGATTACTTTAGAGTAGACGTGGATAGAAGGAATTCATTCTTGGTAAAACTGTACAAACAATTGCGGCTATGATCCAAGGCCTGAATACGCTCGCTGGAGCTTTCACCACTTTTCTCTTCTGGACGCAGCTACCTTGGAAATTGCTCCTGATGTTGCCTTGGGTTTTGGGAGGTGGTTTGTGTTCTTCTGCAGATGGTGGCTTCGGAAGTTGTATTGTGAGCATGAAATTTGCCAGGCAGCCTTTTGGATCTGGGCCTACAACTCTGATCCCAAACTCGGCAGGACCGCAGGGTACACATGGAGATTATGTGTGAACAGCAATTGAATGTCAAAGCGTGTTACACTCCTGATGGTGTGTATCTGTTGTGCTCATTCCACATTCTCCACTCATGGAAAGAATGTTCCTTCTTCTTCACGCAGAGTTCACGTATGCATGAGGGAGCTGTTGGATCAGTACAATTATCCTGGATCTGTGGAAGCTGACAGGAATTCCACCATTAGCTTCTGTGTTGCTGGGATCACCTCCAACGGATTCTTTCCCTTAAAAAACAAACCTTGCATTTTATATAGGAGAAGGGAGCTTGGAGGTTGGCACTTGTTCCACAAGTAGCTGTGCAACGGTGAAAATGCCAAGTCTGTGTTCAATTTAAACTTTTGCTTTCCCGCAGCGATACAAAACTACTCAGAGCAGCTGGGTTTCCAGTATTACACTCTCGACCATGCATTTTATGGCGGAACCATAAAATGCTTTGCTGAATTTTAGAATATTAGCCACTAATTTGAAATGAATTCAACATTCAAGGCACCCAGACCTCCTCCCCCCCCCCGCCATTTAAGCCAAGCTTTTATGAATGACTAGCATCAACTCACTGTGTTAATAAGATGTGTCAAAAGTATGAAACTAATGATCTTAGAGATGACGCAGGGGAAGGGAAAAGATATTGCTACTAAGGATGCAATCCACTCTGTCCTGGGAGAAAACCCCATTTGAACTATCAATGAACTATTTATTAACAGAATTTGTGTAACAACTTTCATTACAAAAAGAAATACCAGTATGGTTCACAACCAGATAAAACAACAACCACAATATTGCAATAAAGTGGTACCTTGGTACTTGAATGGCTTGGCTCCTGAACAAATTGGCTCCCAAACGCTGCAAACCCGGAAGTGAGTGTTCCGGTTTGTGAACATTTTTCGGAAGCTGAACGTCCAATTGGAAGCAGCCAATCGGAAGCTGTGCCTTGGTTTTTGAACCATTTTGGGAGTCAAACAGACTCCCAGAACGGATTATGTTCAAGAACCACTGTATAACTGGTAACAACACACACAACGTAACAGGCTGTTTTTGACTATGTAGCTTCTATTTCAAACACAATTCACAGTGTAATTCCATAGACCAACACATCATGCAAACAGAACACATCAAGAGAAATTAAAGTCCAATGGATGGTCAGGGGATAAAGTCCATTCGGTTCCTAAATTGGCATATTCGCAGTAACCACAATATGGTATGCTTATCTTATGATGTTCCACATATCGCTGCTTTGAGGATTCTAATGTTTCTTGTATGTAGATATCAGATCAGATAGAAAACTTGAAGGTATGGCACGACAAGGATTCCGGGATAATACCTTGTTTCGCCCAAGCGGGCTTCGTCAGCCGTGCATACTCTAAATTAAACAAACATGATATAACAGAATCCTTATACAAACTAAGTCACATAACATACGAATTAAACAAAAAGTTTACATACCATATTCTTGTATGACGGAAACATGGAACCACTGTATAACTAGCTCAATAGAACAAAGTAAAAAAATCTAATTACAGAACCTGGGATTAATGGCCAGGGAATGCCTTCATGGTCAGCAGAAACATCCCACAGTCAGAGCCCACTTGATTTCCAGAATTACTTTGAAGGTGGCATGCATAGGATTGTAGCTGGTCTCAGCTGTCTTGTTGGCACTTTTCTCTCTATTACTATCGTGTTGGTGTCCAGCTTTTGGGCTTCTCACAGGCATCTGGTTGGCCAGTGTGCCAACAGGATGCTGGACTAGATGGGCGCCTGGTCTGATCTAGCAGGGCTCTTCCTATGGTGTGGTAGGTTGCTACTTCTATAGCACCACCTAGGTATCTGGCTCTCTACTCAGAAAGGAGATGACAGGTCCCCGTGCCAAGAAACTTACAATCAAAACAAGAAAAATCCAGTATTAACAAAATTAATATAGGAGGTAGAGCTGTGGAAAATCCTAAATAAATAAGAGATCAGTTTGTGAGGTTTTATACAGAACTATATCGAGCCAAACAGGGCAATATAGAAGAAATGCAAAAATATCTAGAAGACAGTGGAATTTATTGTTGTTGTTTAGTCGTTTAGTCGTGTCCGAATCTTCGTGACCCCATGGACCAGAGCACGCCAGGCACTCCTGTTTTCCACTGCCTCCTGCAGTTTGGTCAGACTCATGTTTGTAGCTTCATGGATCACTGTCTTGCTGTGGCGAAGGGGCTTGAATAACTCAGAGAAGCTATGAGCTATGCCGTGCAGGGCCACCCAAGATGGACAGGTCATAGTGGAGAGTTTTGACCAAACGTGATCCACCTGGAGCAGGAACCGGCAAACCACTCCAGAATCCCTGCCAAGAAAACTCCATGGACAAAGACAACAGACAGTGGAATATAAGATACCAAAAGATAAAATGACAATTTTGAATGGACTGGTGAGAATGATGGAATTACAGCAAGCAATCTCACAGGCAAAATTAGGGAAGGCACCTGGATCTGATGGACTTTCAGCAATATATTATAAGAAGTTACAAGATTACCTAATGGGACCATTAAAAGACATTATGAATATGACTTTAAATACAAAGGTATTGGCAGAATCTTGGAAGAGTGTGCATATAACTTTGATCCCTAAACAAGATAGAGATCCAGAGCAGGTTAAGAATTATCAACCTATATCTTTGTTGAATAATGATCATAAACTTTTTGCAGATATATTAGCAATTTTTTGTGGTTTAGACCACAGCGCCACCCATGTTTCTACTTACTTTGTACAAATACAAAGTCATTTGTTCTTTGGATCAGGTGCAAATCAGAATGAAACATCGCAGAACCATAGAATCATAGCGATGGAAGCGACCCCGAGGGCCACCTAGGACAAACCCTTGCAATGCAGGAATAGTTACAGAGGCTTCCTTTAAAGAGTATGGGGAATTTGAAGAAGGTAAAGGAAATAGTCTCACAAAGACCTCTGCGGAGGCTGTTCCAGGCATAAGCGCAGCAAGGGAGTAAGGGCTGGGTTGTTTCAGAGAGGAGGATAGCAGAGGGTGGTGCAGGAGCTGGATGAGCAAAGGTTGGCAGAAAGCTTGAGAGAGGAGCAGTGGCGTAGCGTGGGTTGTCAGCACCCGGGGCAAGGCAAGTAATTTGTGCTCCCTAACCCGTGGATTTGCGCCCCCTAACCCTAACCCCCAGATGTTGCGCCCGGTGCGGCCGGCCCCCCCTGCACCCCCCACGCTACGCCACTGGAGAGGAGAGGTAAGTGCGGGGAGCCGTGAGGCTCTGGAGAGTTTTGGAGGCAAGGACAAGAAGCCTGCGCAGGGTCCGGGAGCAAAGAAGGTAGCAGACAAGAAGGTAGACAAGAAGGTATTGAGAGCCAGTGTGGTGTAGTGGTTAAGAGCGGCAGACTCGTAATCTGGTGAACCGAGTTCGCATCTCCGCTCCTCCACATGCAGCTGCTGGGTGACCTTGGGCTAGTCACACTTCTCTGAAGTCTCTCAGCTCACCTCACAGAGTGTTTGTTGTGGGGGAGGAAGGGAAAGGAGAATGTTAGCCGCTTTGAGACTCCTTAGGGTAGTGATACAGCGGGATATCAAATCCAAACTCTAGCGCAGGACTTGAAGAGAGGGGTCAGCATAAGCAGCTTACTGTAACTTCAGTCTGATGGTATCCCTTGCAAGATCAGGATCAGTGTAGTTTCTGAATCAGCTTATAGGGCAAGATGTCAGTGTTAGAAGAGCAAGCTGACCCCACCATTCAGCAGTTTGAGCTAAAGCAGTCTTTTCTAGGGCAGATGAGTTGAAGTTCTGTGGCCTGACAAGCATCCTCTGCCCCCTTGCCCTCCATCGCCACGTCTCTGGATTCCTATTTACTTACTTATTCATTATATTTCTATCTCACCTTTTGTCCAAGGAGCTCAAGCTGGCGCCCTCCATTTCCCCCATCCTCATTTAATCACCACAACAACCCTGTGAGGTAGGTTAGGCTGACTGGCCCAAGGTCACCCCGTAAGCTCCATGGATGAGTGGGGATTCGAACTCTGCTCTCTCAGATCCTTCTTCACCACTCTAACCACTGCACCACCCACGGCTCTCTTGAACCAAAGAACATCTCTGATATTGCTTTGTTGTGCTCCCCTGCTGTAGCAATGCTCTAGGAAGAACAAAAGGTGCCAGCTGCCCTACTCTGGCCATTTGAGAAGGTGCATCACAGGAGCTGTTCATCACGAACACGCCTGCATTTTTTTGTAAAAAAAAATTAATAACACCAATTTACTCTCGTAACAACTGAGCCAATGGAAGCCCACATTGTTCCGCAGCATTAAAAACCTGCCTGTGCCAATGTCAATAAATGGGAACTCCTTAAACACACAGTTAAAATGCTTTATGATATTGCATTGTAGACCTCCGTGCAAAACGGCAGCTTAATTGGATAACCCTGGGAGGGCCCAGGCAAGCAATGGGGCTTAAGAACTGGGAAGCATCAAACAAGCAATAATAAGCTCATGCTAGGGCTAGAGAGGCCAGATCATGCATGGAGTGGGATGATGGGAATGGACCACTTCTTGGTGGGTGGGTGGGAGGAATGTTGGCTAAACTGCAGGTGATTCTTAAGGATGCTTAGGCAGACACTCCCCCCCCCCCCCCGTTTCTCCATGGAATGGCCAGATATTGTAGGGTCTTTTGAGATTTTGCTGGATCCAACCAGGAGCAGTGGTAGAAGAACAGAAGAAGCTAGTACATTGGGGGGGGGGGAGTTGGAGGGGGATGCCATCTTGTCCTTTGCCTCAGACAGCAAAACGTCATAAAGTGCTAAGTTGCCCAGTAAAATTCTAACTGGTTGGTGAAACTTCGTGCCAACATCTGGTAAATATAGCTTGCATCTGGACTAGCAACAAAGCTCATTCTATCTGTTTCTTTGGCTTAGAGACGGGAAACCCCTTTCTGCTTCAGCATGCTACTGACAGTCAGGAATAGTTTGCTGCAGTGAAAACGTTTCTGCTTATTTATGTTCATTTGTTCGTATCTTAGCCTAATAAGTTGAGACACAAGAAAGACTTTTGCCCACTCGTGTAACCCCTTCCCTGTCTATAGCTAAATATAGTTCGTAACAAGCCAGATCCACAAAGCATTGTTTAAAATCCTGATTTCCTTTTTGAAGTTGGTAACCATAGTTTACTGGTTTGAGTGAAACAGTAAACTGTGGTCAATTCCTTTTTATTTTATTTTTTATTTTTTTGCTGACTGAGGTGCACTGCGAAGGGACTGAGTGAGCGGGCAAAAGCCTTGGACATATCTTGGCTTTTGCAGCTGTGATACGATCAACCGAACAGGTCCAGTACGTGAAACCAGAAGCCCAGCAATGGTGGCGGCCTTGAGAAAATATACAATATATAACAGCAATGCTTGGAATTCATACTTGCTTTTAGCATCTGATGAAGAATTCAGCAACTAGCTGGATGACAAAGCTAGAAAGGAAGTCTGGCTTGTTATTGAAAATAAATAAAACTAAATGAAAAAAGACGGCCAAAACGAATACCTGAAATGTAATTGAAGAGTTAAAGTGAATAACGGGTCCCATTTCTGTACTGCTAAGAAACTGAGAGAGGGTCCCCTCCCCCAATGAATTGGGCTGCATGCCAATAGAAAGAAAACATTTCTCCAACACCTAATTGGGGGGGGGGGGGGGCGGGAGCAATGCAGCCCTCTTAAATGAGCTGCAAAAGAATAGAATTGCAGAAAGAATACATTTTCTGTGCACCAGCGCTATACATGGGACAGATTTTGACTGTACTTGACCTTTACGGCGTGTAGGCAGATAAATATGTTGATGAAACTCTAGTAAGGTACGAAATGCGAAAGTTGAATATTCAGTTTGTTGCCACCCATTTCAAGTGATTTTTGTTTTGGTGGTAGGCAGAGGCTCACAAGCACCAGCAATTTGGCTATTTCCTCTGAACAATGCCCAGCTGCCCCCCACCTTTCCCTTCCTTCTCCCAATCGCCGCCGATTCTAAAAAATGTGATTTGCGTTCCAGGGATTTTGACGACACCCACTGAACATATTTGCTGCCGTTTCAAAAGAAAGAGAAGGGAAAATCAACCTCTACACCATACTGTTGCTAAGGGATTTTTTTCTTTTTTAAAAATCTAGGCATTCTTAGCATCTGCAGCTTATAGCGCTATGAGGAGATTGTATGAAGGGAGACAAAAAGTTCCTCTTTGATTTCTTTGGGGAGCCTAGTGATATTTACTGAGAGACTGCTCTGTTGGTTTTTTCCAGCTGTGTTCTGGGGGACCCTAAAGGCACGAGCTTATCAAGGTTCATTTGTAAGAACAGTAAGGGCAGGCGAGCTTTTCCTAAGGCAGCCTTCTCCATCTTTGGGTCTCCGGATGTTGTTGGATCACAACAAACACACACACACACAAACCCATCATCCTCAGTCAGCATGGCCTCCAGCCAGAGATTATGGGAGTTGTAACCTGACAACATCAGGGAGCTCAAGGCTGGGATGGTTAAGCAGCTGCTGTTTGGGAGCCAGCATATCCACACATTCACACTAAACTGTGGTTTGTGCTAACCACAATTAAGAACCTACGTTTGAGCATCTAGATATATGACTGTGAGCTGCTTGGGCTGCTTTTTCCCTCCATCTGTTCAGGACTCATCCATCTCCACTGTTGGAGGAAGGATGTCTCTGAATACCAGTTCAGAGTGCTGTTGTGCTCAGGTCCTGTTTGTGTGCTTCCCACAGCCACCTTGTCACTGTGAGAACACTGGACTAGGTGGGCCCTTGGCCTCATCCAGCAGGGCTCTTTTTTTATTCTTTGGTTCACATGTTCTGCCCTTTTTTCATGGTGCAGCAGCCTTTAAGTCCTTCCCTGTCGTTTGTCAGCTGTCTGTAAATTAACAGAAACTGTGCTTTGCTGAGCATCTTCAAACTGTGGTTTCCAGTGCTGCTTTATCAGCCCCAAACAAACTATCATTTGCGCACAAGCATTACAGCAAACCATAGTTTTTGCCAGCTGTTATCACGAAGCTATAAGCCGACCAGCTCGCTTTAAATAAATCTAGTATCCCTGCACTTCCCAGGTGCTTTTCACTCTTCTGATATCTTGCTTTTAATTCCAGTTGTCTCACTTATGCTTCCGGCTGTTGCCTGTGCTAGTCTCAAAATCTCAGCTCCTTTTCCAACTCCTACAAAGAGCAATGCAGCCTAAAATGAAGAATGAGCCATTTTAGGGCGTGTGTGTGTGTGTGTGTGTGTGTGTGTGTGTCTAAATGGGTTTTGCTAGCTGCTTGAGTTTTCTTTTGTAGAGAAAGGTCAGATAGAAATGATTTCTTCCCCCTCGCGTATTTTTAACTTCACTTTCTGCTACAGACGCCTGGCCAAACGTATTATTGCTTTAGAAACAGAACATAGACATCCACACATGATTCATGCGCGCTGCTGCCAGAGATATGTCATATCTTCTGTAGCCCGCTCGGCTCACGGTAGGTGTGGCTTGCTTCTCGTTTCCTGACACCCGCACCAGATCATTATTAAAGTAAAAGAAAGAAGAAGAAGAAGAAGAAGAAGAAGAAGAAGAAGAAGAAGAAGAAGAAGAAGAAGAAGAAGAAGCTTTCCAGATTACTTTTCCATGGCTGCTTTATACTGCACGGTGCTTTAATAGGCTCTCACTGCATGTGAATTCATTGCTGGAGTCAGAGCTGTTGCAATGACCTTGGTAGCTTGACTCCCCCCCCCCCCCTGATACCAGAGGCCGGCTTTTGCTGCTTGTAGTTTTCAAAAGGGCAGGGATGGGGAACAGTCCTCTGACTGTTGTCAGAGTACAACTCCCCATCACCCTTAACCATGGGAAGTGTTGAGGCAATGCCAGAACTGGGGAATACTAAGGCTAGTGGGTGACAGAACACATCCTTAAAGCAGGCGTCTTCCAGGCCTTGGGCCTTCAGTTGTTAAGGTTTCCCAGACTGGACTTCAGCAGTACTGAGTAGGATTGCTTTTCTTCCTTGGCTAGTCTTGAATGCAGTGATTTTCTAAAAGAACCTAGAGAGTACACTGGAATTTTGCACCACAGCATCAGATTCTTGACTTGCGACTTGTTATCCACTATAACCTGCGTATGATACCCTCCAACATTCTTGGGGCCCAAAGCGGGGTTCTCCTTTTCCAGTCCTGAGCTCTTGCGCATGTGCAAGAACGCGAGACCAAGACACTCATTTTTTGGTCTTGCGAGACCAAGAAACGAGCATCTTTTGGCTGGGTGCTCTGGTGTGACCCTGCTGACTTATGCCAGAGCAGGACATTCCAGGATCCAATCAGAAGCTCATAACATATGAGAGTCCTGGAGGTGAAATAGTTAAACAGGCTACCCAATCAGAACCCAGAGGGTGGAGTCAGAGGGACTATAAAACCAGCTCTGGGAGGGGCGAAGGGGGAGTTCGTTGGGTGGTTGGTTGGAGTGGGAGTGAATTGGGATAGAGTCTGTGGGTAGGTTGAGTTAGTGTAGCGATATAAGCTGATTCAGGAACAGTTAGGAGCTAGGAAGACAAGTAAATAGCTGAGAGGTGGTTTAGTGAGTGAGAGCAGGTAGCGGAAGTTATAGGTCTGGATAGGCACCCCATGATTGCAATTGACCGATACCGTTTATGAAACCACACGCTTGTTAAACTGCAATAAATAAACAGAAGTTTATGTTCCAATTTAACCCTGACTGGACTCAGTATTGTACCAGGTAGGGCCTGGGTGGTGGCAGTGAGAAATAGTGGTGGCACAGGGATCAATAGACGGTGAAACGTCCGGGGACCCTGTGTGATCGCCACAATTGTCTTCTGTGATTCCAGGATGTTCCGCTTAACATGGGACCGTTGAAGGGTATGGTATATCCTGCTTGACAGAGGTTCCCATCCAATGCCACTTGCCTTTTTATTTCTTCTATTTTGTTTCGGTTGCTTACAGTTAGCAGAAGTTCATATGTGTTGAATATGTTGCTCGAATCCTCCGTTCAATGCTTTTTTTTTTATCGGTTAGCAGCGAGGTTTGCTGAGCAGCTCTGTCCCAAGGGTTGTGACACCTGCAGAACTTCACTTGATCTGTTTTCTAGTTGGATTGTTATCTGCTATTACACTTTGGCTGCTGCTTTGTCCACCACGCTTTTGCAGAGAGTTTCTTTGCTTCCATTTCTTCGAGTGGGAGGGAGGAGGACACTTAGCAAAGCCTTACTAAAGTCAAGGCTGATGATGACCTTCAAAAACCTGAAGGGTCATCACATTGAAAAGGGCCAAACTTGTTTGCTGCTGCCCCAGAAGGCAGGATTAGGGATGCATTGAGATGTGGGGAATATTGCATTAGTTTCCCTGATTATAATGCTAACACACCTGTCCTGTTTTCAAATGTTCCTTTCAATTTGCAGTACTTGTCACAACTGTGGCTTCTCGGCCCATACCAGCATGTCAAACTCAATTTCATTCTCACCGACGGCTGTGTTGTGACACAACAATGAATGACATTGGACAACGTCCCTATTCTCCCTCCATTCCCCCATGAAAATGACAGGAAAGAACAGCATGCCGGCATACAGTCCCAAATTCTATCACTTTACTCCCACAGTTTTCCGAGTTAAGGAGACTGTAAACGGATCCCCCCCCCCGTAATCAAATAACATGGAAGCGCGATATATTACGTTAGTTTTACAGAAGAAGCTTTCACATCATGTGAAAACTCAAATATAATAATGGAACTTAACAGTTGGGGAAACGTCGGGGAAATGGAATAAACGCCTGTGTGGATGCGGCCTAGATCTAACGGCATTATGTTTTAGGAGGACAGGTTTCACGTGAATGTTGGAGCAAAAATTCTTGCTGATAGCAGTAGCCTGACAATGAGATAGTTGTGGGATGGTGGTGTCTCTTCAGACAGAGGCTAGGCCAGGCTTCCTCAACCTCAGCCCTCCAGATGTTTTTTGAGACTACAATTCCCAGCATCCCTGACCACTGGGATCATGGGAGTTGTAGGCCAAAAACATCAGGAGGGCTGAGGTTGAGGAAACCTGGGCTAGGCAGCCATCTGTTTAGGATACCGTACTCTGGATTTCCTGGACTTAATGGCTTATAGCCCCCCCCCCCCCCAAACTCAGGACATGCAGTCAATGCCAGTTGTCAGTGTGGAGGGGTATAGTGGACTTGACGTAGAGTAGGTGAGAGATTTTTTTTGGGGGGGCGAGATCTGTTGTGGCCCCTCTTTCCATGCCCAGGCACAAAGCAGTGATAGCTTTACATCTCCACCACCCTCTGGTGAGTTCTGAAATATCGAGTTCCCTGTCTCTCGCTTAGTGCCTCCTCCTGGCTTCCCGGATGTGTTTGCCCACTGAGTGAAGCTGCGACATCCATGCCTTGTTTGATGCATTCCTTTGCAAGCACTTATTTCCCCACCTGCTTAACGTCTCATCATAACTTATCCTCTCCAGGCGCTGAGCAGTTCTGCCTTCTTAGCATCGTCTGTCTTTGCCGCTTCTGCTCGAAGTTGGGGGCTGGGAAGAGGTGATCTGACTGGATCGCCAAGGGTGGCTTTCTTTAGCGCCTCAGGTGTCATTCTCCTTCTCCTACCACCAGCTCCTTCTTGGATACAGCAATTGTACGACACGGGCATTGTTTAACTCTTGCCACAATTATGAAGGGAAAAACCTCTCCTTCCCCTCTTTGGCTCATCACCCCCCGCCCTCGTCGCTCTGGAGAGCTGTGTGGCTGTGATGCTACTACTTTAAAATATCACTGTTGCTGTTTCTTATTAAAACAGAGCTGGCATCTGTTGCCATGGAAACTGGCAAACTAATTATAAGGAGTTTTTGAGTCAGCGGAGGTAACAAGTCATCCCACCCGTATAAAAGATATATGAGAGAGAACAGGCATGGGTTGCAACAGTGATGAACCAGGGATCGGACTGAATTAATTCCAGGCGCTCGTTGTGTGACTGCAGCGCACTTGGAGGAAGACGCAATTAGCTCCCACTCTGGAAGCAGGAGCTAGGGTAGCCTCGGCCAACCTGGTGCCTGCCAGATGTTGTCAGACTACAACTCCCATGTTCCTTTACTATTGGCATCACTAGCAGTGACTGCTCACTGGAAGGACAGATCCTGAAGCTGAGGCTCCAATACTTTGGCCACCTCATGAGAAGAGAAGCCTCCCTGGAAAAGACCCTGATGTTGGGAAAGATGGAGGGCACAAGGGGAAGGGGACGACAGAGGACGAGATGGTTGGACAGTATTGTCAAAGCCACAAACATGAGCTTGACCAAACTGCGGGAGACAGTGGAAGACAGGAGTGCCTGGCGTGCTCTGGTCCATGGGGTCACGAAGAGTCGGACACGACTAAACGACTAAACAACAACAAGCAGTGACTGATGGGTGTTGTAGTCTAGCGACACCCGGGGAAAGCTGAGATGGAGGATCATAGAATTGGGATATTGAAGGCCCTCTGCTGAATGCAGCCCCAGGCTCCCAGCAGAAAGCCCACCACCACCTTCCAAGATAGTCTGTTTCATTTTGGAACGGCCCTGACCGTTTGGAAGTTTCTCCTAAGGTTTAGCCCAAAGCTGCTTCCCTGCATTTCCCGCTGACTCTAGTCCTTGAGCAACAGAGAACAAGTCTGGTCCATCTTCTGCACGACAGACCTAGCTCAGTGTAATGCTGAGCAGCAGGCAAGTTGTTGCTGTAAGTGTGTATTCTGCTGCGTTTGGGGAACAGCAGATACGATCTGAAATACACCCGCACTCAACAAGGAACTGTGATAAACTTGGTATGGTCTGACTTGCATGTCATGCCAAGCCATTGTTTAGTGTGAGCACACAGGCACCGGGAGAGGAGATAGCAGTTGCTTACCTTCTTCCGAGTTGTTCTGTTGCTGCTGCTTGCCTAGGACATACCTTTTGTTTGGGTCACTTGTGACATTCCAGACAATGCTGGACTCCAACTCCCATCATCCTTTGCCATTGGCCGTGCTAGCAGTGGCTGATGGGAATGGGAATCTAACAGCATCTAGAGAGCCACAATAAAGTACGGTAATAAAGCAAATCAAGTACAATAACAGAACTCACAGAAAGCCACAAAAAGCTCAAGCAAACCAACAATAAACCACATGTGATTTTAAAAAACATTCTTCAGAAATGGGTTTGGGTTTTTTCCGAAACTCAGAACCATGTGTCCCTACCAGCCTAATACTGATGAAAGAGGGAAGTGATGGTTAAAGAAAATGACCATCCATACAAGGAAACTGTGGTAGAGATAGGCAGGTTTCTTAAGAAGGAACCTGTGGCCTTTCAGAGGTCAGCATGATCAGTTTTCACAAAGGAATGGGAGAGAGATTTGATTCAGTTCCCACTTAAAGGCAAATCTATCAAATCCAGAATTTCCAAAAAAAGAGCTATCCTTTAACATTTGCATTTACCCGAATTTTGCAATGCGGTTCTCCAGCCAAGTAGTGTTTCCAAAATTGCATCTCTTAAGGGAAAAGACTCTCCTCCTGCAAAAGAGGGGAGTGGTTGTGGGCGGGAGCCGGTTCCCGCCTCAAGCAGGGGGCGTTAGCCCCCTTGCCTCCTCTCACCTGGCTGGCGCACCACGCCCACGGGCAGGCACCCAACCAGGTGCCTCCGAAGGGGCGTGGACGGCAGCGTAAATCGCTGCTGTGCCAGCCACGCGGTCCTCACTCTTCGTCGTCCCGTCGCGAGTCAAGTGTACATAAAAATACATATATCGGTGAAAATAATAAAATAAAGAGATGCATTATATCAGAGAAGATTGCTGTAAAAGACATGCGCGCTAGTCAAAACTGTGTATAAAATGGGATCATTAGAAGAAATTCACACTAAAATGCTGGTGAATTTTCATGATTTGAAAACAAAAATGCAAATTGCTGGGAAACTAAATTTAAAATTGGAAAATCGAGAAACTCAGAGAACTGAAATTGACAGATTTGCCAGGCATGATGGGAGTTGTAGTACAACAACAGTGGGAGGGCTGCAGGTTCTCCACCCCTGTCCTAAAGCAAACCCTCACGTGACTGAAACATGCTGGCTGTGTAAAACCATGAGCTGTCTTTTGTCTAACACAGGATTCTAGTTGAAGTAATGTGTGTGTAGGATGGCTAAAGACTCACAAACCAAATTGTACTTCAAGAACAGGCTCAAACTGTTGATCTGACTTTCCTGTTACGTGGCAGCAAATCTGTGTGGCTGGCAAAGAGGCCGGAATGAGAATTAAGTATACACAATGTACCCCACCCAAACAGTCTCTGAGTTATTCCTTTGTGCCTGCCACTTTTTCTTCTGATTCATCTTGGCTCCAGCAACACACAAATCTGGAGTAATCTTGATTCTTTCCTTGACCTGTGCTCATATTTCTCCTCTTGAGAGTTTTATGACATTAATTGGCCATTGCATCAGTTTCAATTTGCATGAATCAACCAGGTACTGAGTCACAGATTTGCTGCATGGCACTAATTTTGTTCCAGCTATTCAGCATGTGTTTTACAAGGCAAGTGTATGCTGTAGTATGGACGTGGTCCTTGTCCAGTCTTCCCCAACTTGGTACCCTCCAGATGTTGTTGGATTGCAGCTTCCATTGCCTCTGTTCTGGAATTTAAACTAGAGGAGGAAGGCTGTTACGGGAGGAACCCTGTAACATCTATTTTTCACATGCATTTTCTATCTTCTCTGATAGAACTCTGGTTCACCTACATGGGGGTCCCAGGAGAGCCCCATCCAAGGACTAACCAGACCCAGACCTGCTTCCTTTCACAAGGTTTCTGCATCAGGTTCCTTCAGTTCGCAGGAGGGAAGCCTGTGGCCCTCTAGATGTTCTTGGACCACAATTCCCATAATCCCTGACCGTTGGTCATGCTGATTGTGGCTGGTGGAACTTAAGAACATTAGAAGAGCCATGCTGGATCAGGCCAGTGGCTCATCTAGTCCAGCGTCCTATTCTCACAGTGGGAAACCAGATGCCTTCAGGAATCCCACAAGCATAACTTGAGTGCAACAGCCTTTTCTCCCCACTTGTGACTTCTAGCAACTGGTCTTCAGAGACACATTGCCTCCAACAGTAGAGGCAGAACTTTGAGCCCAACAACATCCGGCCACCACAAAATTCCGGACTCTGTCCTTGAATGAAATGGGGTTTTGTTTTAATCAGCAAAGAAACAAGTACAGTGGTACCACTGGTTACGAACTTAATTTGTTCTGGAGGTGTGTTCTTAACCTGAAACCGTTCTTAACCTGAGGTACCACTCTAGCTAATGGGGCCTCCTGCTGCCAGTGCGCTGCAGGCACACAATTTCTGTTCTCATCCTGGGGTAAAGTTCTTAACACGAGGTACTACTTCCGAGTTAGCAGAGCCTGTAACCCGAAGTGTTTGTAACCCGAGGTGTTTGTAACCTGAGGTACCACTGTACCTCTGTTTACGAACTTAATCCTTTCCTGAAGTCCGTTCTTAAACCAAATCCATTCTTAAACCGAGGCACGCTTTCCCTAATGAGGCCTCCCACTGCCAGTGCCCTTCCACGGTTCGGTTTTCGTTTGTAGACCTAGGTAAAGTTCGCAAATTACTTCTGGTTTTGCGGTGTTCGTAAACCAAATCATTCATAAACAGGACTGTTCTTAAACTGAGGGACCACTGTAGATACGTCAGGCCAAGCTAGATATGATGGGTCCAGCCATGGTCGTTGCCTGTAGGTCTTCCCTGGGTTAAGATCTTATTTTAACCTGAAAAGGAGTACATTAGCCTTCCCTTGCCCTACTCCATTATAAATCACGAATTCATTCACTGTCGTCTGTGATTGTGGCACACGGACAGGTGAATAAACAAATGTGACTGCCTCCATCATCCTTCAGTTTGCAGCCTAAGACGAGGAAGTCACTTAATAAATCCCCATGAAATATTAACGTAAGGTAATGCACGAGCAGCTTATGCCTAAAGCTTGAGAAGGAGAGGCAAGAGGCAAGACTGTTAGATTGGAATTCAATTATGTATGAACAGTCCTTTTCAGCGAGAGATTTTGTCCCCTCCACAATAGGCTGGAATGGCTGTGAAACCGACACTCATCTTCCATCTGGCTCCCTGAAATACTGTTTAGTGGGACCCACCTCTTTCGCTGAATTCATATTGTTCTGTTCCATTTGGAATGGTCTGGAGGCCATTTTATCCTTGTATTGATTTTATCTGTTTTATAATTGTATTTTCCATTACGGTAACCTGCCCTGGGAGCATGTGGAGAAGGGTGAGTAAGGAATTGCATAAATAAAATTAGTAAATAGTGTGTACTTTGTGCACATGGGAAGAACTGGAAGCCCTATTAGTTGGTACTCTTGCATTTGCCACGCGTGAACATATGCGTTGGAACATATTGGGTGGCTCCTTTTCTGTTGAACTTCATATAGATGTTAGACACGGACTCCTGATGTTGAGCTGGAGCCACTAGCAATGAGCAGGTACAGTGGTACCTCAGGTTACATACGCTTCAGGTTACATACGCTTCAGGTTACAGACTCCACTAACCCAGAAATAGTGCTTCAGGTTAAGAACTTTGCTTCAGGATGAGAACAGAAATCGTGCTCCTGCGGCGTGGCGGCAGCAGGAGGCCCCATTAGCTAAAGTGGTGCTTCAGGTTAAGAACAGACCTCCAGAACAAATTATACTTAACCTGAGGTACCACTGTACAGCCAATACAGTGCACTCTGGGCATTGCTGAACTACAACGCCCATCATCCATGACCATTGGCCATGCTGGCTGGGACTAATGGGAGTTGTAGTCCAACAATACCCCGAGGGTACCACGTTGGATACGCTAATGCTACTACAGCTTCCCCACAACTACTTGCCTGTACGTCAACGTCCTTTTGTCATTTCTGTACAAATAGCCATGCCAGCAACCCATCTCTTCTCTGAACACCACTTCTCCTCTGCTATCGCACATGTACCTCTGACAGCCATTAGCAAAACATCAGCCCTGATGGCGCGAACACCATTTATGAAACCGCAAATTACCTCTCACCCACACTGGAAATTAAAACGCTGCTGACATTTTTGGGCCAATACAAAGCCTGTTTTCATTTATCAAATAACCATATGACTGGTGTTACTTTATAAAAGTTTATACATTTGGAACTCATAAATATTATGGCGTGTGTGTGTGTCCGTAACGCGCCCATTATGCAAAGAGTAGTCCTGGTTTTTCTTGTGTGCTGTAAAAAAAAGTTTGGTTGGCGTTTTTTACATGTTTTCCTTGGGCTGAGTCAGCCACATGTTAAAATAAATTTTGCCAATAGTAACATTTCTCTCTGGAGGCTTACAACATCTTAATAAAGCAGTGTGTGGGTGGCAAACACAAGCAGGTAAGTGACCACACGGGTATTGGTGCTAAGGATACTTTCACGTATGTTTATCTAAACTGATAGCCGTGGCACAGGGCATGTTCATGGTTTGGCCGGCTTGGGTTCTCATGTGGTTTGCTCCAGCTGCAGAGTGAGTTCCTGGAGCTGGCTTTGCGGGTTCCTCCTCTGTGCAACCATAGCGTTCAGTGCCCACCCAGTGAACCTTTTCTGTCTGAGAGGCTGCAGCAGGTGATGGAGCAGACTTGTTCAAGGCTACAAGGAAGCAGATTCCAGCTGAGCATTAGGAGAAAGTTCCTAATAGCAAGAACTGCATGACAGTAGAACAGACTACCATGGGAATGTTCATAGTCAGGTGGTAGAATGTCCGCTTTTACATGCAATGCGCTCTACGTGGGGCTACCTTTGAAGGTGACCCGGAAACTGCAATTCATCCAGAATGCGGCAGCTAGACTGGTGACTGGGAGTGGCCGCTGGGACCACATAACACCAGTCCTGAGAGATCTGCATTGGCTCTCAGTATGTTTCTGAGCACGATTCAAAGTGTTGGTGCTGACCTTTAAAGCCCCAAATGGCCTCAGTCCAGTATACCTGAAGGAGCGTCTCCACCCCCATCGTTCAGCCCAGACACTGAGATCCAGCACCGAGGGCCTTCTGGCGGTTCCCTCATTGTGAGAAGTAAGGTTACAGGGAACCAGGCAGAGGGCCTTCTCGGTAGTGGCGCCCGCCCTGTGGAACGTCCTCCCTTCAGATGTGAAGGAAATAAGCAGCTATCCTATCTTTAAAAGACAACTGAAGGCAGCCCTGTTTAGGGAAGTTTTTAATATTTAATGCTGTATTGTTTTTAACACTCGATTGGGACCCGCCCAGAGTGGCTGGGGAAGCTCAGCCAGATGGTCGGGGTATAAATAATAAATTATTATTATTATTATTATTATTATTATTATTATTATTATTATTATTATTATTATTATGCAGAAGGTCAAGGTCCCATGTTCACCCCCTGTGAGAGACTCCCTGGCTGAGCTCGAGAGCTTCTAGCAGTCTGTGTAGATAATACTAAGCTAGATGGATCAATTTACTGTATTAGGCAGTTTCCTGCATCTTGTGTGGCCCTGCTTCGCTGGAAGCATTGGAGCAAAGGCTGGGTGACCCTCTATCAGAGATGCTGTAGTTCCTCCATTGAGCAGATCCTTCATTGACCTCCAAAGGCACTCCAAACTGTGAATGATTCTGATTCTGCAGGAAAACTTGAGATGGTACTGCCGTTGGAATGCTATGAGGTCATCAGCAGCTGCCCGTTACTAGATGTTAAATGTATCTCTTCAGCTGGCAATGACCAAATCATAATGACCTCAGCAAAGAGCAATGCTGTGGCCAAATATCCAACCAGCTACTCCAGGCTTAGATGTGATATGAGTTATGAAAGTAAAAAGAGCCTTGCTAGATCAGACTGACGGCCCACTGGGTCTGGCATCCTCTTTTTGAACATAGCCAGCAGGTGACACTGAGAAGTTCAGAAGCAAAACATGAAGGCAACAGAGATACACTGTCTCTGAACATGGATGTTCAATTACCCTATTGCCCCTAACAGCTGTTCATAGTTTTATCATGGCTAATAATCCCTGAGCAGATTGGTGATGTAGTTGTGTTCCTCATGAGAAGAAGAAGAAGAAGAAGAAGAGTTTGGATTTGATATCCCACCTTTCACTCCCTTTAAGGAGTCTCAAAGCGGCTAACATTCTCCTTTCCCTTCCTCCCCCACAACAAACACTCTGTGAGGTGAGTGGGGCTGAGAGACTTCAGAGAAGTATGACTGGCCCAAGGTCACGCAGCAGCTGCATGTGGAGGAGCGGAGACGCGAACCCGGTTACCCAGATTATGTGACTACCGCTCTTAACCACTACACCACACTGGCTGCACAGCCACAATCCAGGAACCTGCAATCCCTGCACAGCCACAATCCAGGAACCTGGATTGTGGCTGTGCAGGGATTGTCCATGCAGATTTTTAGCTGATCCAACCATATATCTACCCAACCAACACCTGTTATCACGAAGGACGTCAGGTGATTTTGGGTGCATTTGGTTCGGGAATATTGACCTCGTAGCCCAAATTGGGAGCCATGCTGGGCCACATTTGGCTTGTGGGTCAGAGGTTCCCCGCCTCTGCCCAGAGTGGCTGGGGCAACCCAGACCGATGGGTGGGGTACAAATAATAACATGATTAATATTATTATTACTACAATGTATTCCCTGCTCCTTCACACATCTCACCTGCTGTAGAGACTGAGGAAAGGAATCCATTTGACTTCTCTGAAGTCTCCCTGTTTTGCTTCAGTGCACCCTTCAGTGCACTCAAGTGCACACCTTTGCTGTCTGAAGTCCCCTCAGTCTCCTGACTGATTTTCCCTTCTCTCCATGTATTTAAAGAAATGTCATTGTTTGTTTTTAATGCCTTGGGGAATTTGCTGCCACAGCACCATAAACCACCTAATAGCCTTGCCTGTCCTTTGCATGGGGGCGGGGGCTATAGCACATAAAGCAGCCTTTTGGAAACCTTTCCTGATTATACACATAGGTATTGATTGCTTCTCAGTCACAAGTTAAGTACACAATAGTATGCGTGTTGCCTTTACTCCTGAAAAGTCCTCGCTAATGACTAACACTTGTCACACTGGGAGATTTCCCTGAATATAAAACATAAAGCAGGGAGGGCCAGTCTCACATTTTGGACTAATTAGCAGTGTTTTGGAACTGTTTCCTAGAAATCCCCCCCCCTTCTCATTTCCCCCCTTCTTATAAAACAGGTTCTTGCAGATCCGTTCCACGTTGTTCGGGTTGCTTTTTGGACTGCGTTTCCCGTTCGCAAATTGGATTGATTTTCACAACGGCAGTGAAACAACCATTTATCAACCCTAAAGCACACAGGTGCTGCCTGCCTTATCACTTCCGTGCTTCTCTTGTGAACCCTCACCCATGGTCAATTAACAACATTTTTTAAAAAAAAAAATTATATTTGAGGTTGAGGTGCTGTCTTTCTGTGGGCATGATGCTCATTTTCATCTAAATCAGATGAGGGCTTTGTGAGAGCTCACCTGTGCCTGGAATTGAGGGTGGACTGGGTGAGGGAACAGAAAGCTGGCCTGAAACACAGCTGTGATTAAATGGAGCTGATGTGTTTGGGTATCATTTGCTGAGGGAGAAGATTTTCAGCCAATGCTAGATGAAGTTTATTCTCTACGTATTTATTTTATTTTGAAAATTTGCATACAATTTAATCACAGTTGTCTCTAAGTGAAACTAAAAATGAGCTAAAAGAATAAAGTAAGAATTCAGTTTTAGAGCTGTTGGAGTTTCTAAAAAGTATTCAGTAAGTGGCGCTGTGGGTAAAAGCATCAGCGCCTAGGGCTTGCCGATCGAAAGGTCGGCAGTTCGAATCCCTGCGGCAGGGTGCGCTCCTGTTGTTCGGTCCCAGCGCCTGCCAACCTAGCAGTTCGAAAGCACCCCTGGGTGCAAGTAGATAAATAGGGACCACTTACTGGCGGGAAGGTAAACGGCGTCTCCGTGTGCGGCGCTGGCTCGCCAGATGCAGCTTTGTCACGCTGGCCACGTGACCCGGAAGTGTCTCCGGACAGCGCTGGCCCCCGGCCTATAGAGTGAGATGGGCGTACAACCCTAGAGTCTGTCAAGACTGGCCCGTATGAGCAGGGGTACCTTTACCTTTACCTTTAAGTGCCAGAAAGTTCTACACTGAGAGGACTTGTCTGGCCTCAGCTGGAAGGGAATTCCATAAAATTGGGCCCACAATAACAAATGCAGAGTTCCTAGTAGATATGAGTTGTCCATCCAAGTTGTTGGGGACCACTAATGGTACCTCCCCTGAAGACTTTGTTGATCAGGCAGGAAAATAATTGATCTGGTGATTTTGCTGATATTCATATACTGCTGTCGCATGGATGGGACATCCATCTATAAAAGTGGATAGGTTCTCTTTTGCAAACAGGATCTGCATTGTTCTTGCACATTGCATTTGTGTCATTATATGCAATCGTTCTAAAAAGCAGATAGTGGCACAGACCCGAATCATATTTGCACATCATCTTGCAGGCCATTCAAAAGCAACTGTACATGTGGTTTGATAAACAAACCACATGTACAGTTAAGCCGCTGCTTTGTATTTGCAGATAGGATGGTGATAAAGTGCATGTTTCTCATTTCTGGAGCAGAGAAATCACAGATATCCAAAGCTGCCATGATATTGAAATGTTGGTGATTCTTATTAACCCCCCTTTCTTCCCCCAGTACTGTCTCCTCCTCACTGTCCAATATATTCCACCCTACCCTAACCCCTCTCCACCCGGGTCTACTTATCTGCATCCCAACCTCTTACAGCGTTGAATTTATCCAGGCTTCAACTTGAGCAGATTGTTTTAATTGCTCTCATTGCCTTGTTGTTGTGCTAAACTCAAGACAGATGGCGCTTAAAAACAGACCACACAGGGAGACCAGCCACCTTGTGCTCGCTTGCCAAGCTGCACAGCAAAGAGGGACCTGCTTCCTTTTCGGAAGATGGCAGCTAGTGGAAATTTAAAAAGAAAAAGAAAGCAGAAGTAGCAGCAGCAGCAGCAGCAGCAGCAGCAGCAGCAGCCAGGGATTGGCAGAGATCCAGCAAAATCTCTCCTTGCCTGTTTGAGGATTAAGATTTTTTCACAACAGGCAAGGAGACGACAAAGAGGCCTGTGCTGAAAGCAGACAAGGCTCCTGGTGCCCCTTTTTGACCTGTTGGTTTTGTGTCTGCGACTGTCAGTAGAGCTCTGCTGAGAAAGCCATGGAACATCCTCTAATTCCCAAGCAGTTGAGCTTGCCCTTGTTTGTTATTGGAGGAGTCCTTTTCGAGCTGAAAGTGGTGTGTGATGGATTTGGTACACACATCCGCAGAAAGGGAGCAGTGGTAGGTTCATGATTTCACCTCTGCTGCACAGCTCAGTGGCAGAGCACGTGGCCTGCATGCCAGGGGTCCCAAATTCAATCCCTGGCATCTCCAAACAGCCTGAAAGATGATGCTGAGTTAAATGAACCAAGGATCTGGGTCAAGACAAGGCGGCTTCCTGTGTTCCTGAAGATGACCATATGGATGTTCAGTCAGAAGCAAGGCCTTCCTGCCCAATGGTGTACACAGGACAGCAGTCTTAATGGGCTGAACAGCTGCTTCTCAATTGCCTGGATTAGGATTAGTTGTTTATCTGGAACATTCCTCTGAGGTCCAGTGCCAAGGGCCTTCTGGCAGTTCTCTCCCTGTGAGAAGCCAAATTACAGGGAACCAGGCAGAGGGCCTTCTCGGTAGCGGCACCCGCCCTGTGGAGCACCCTCCCACCAGATGTCAAAGAGAACAAAAACTACCAGACTTCTAGAAGACATCTGAAGGCAGCCCTGTTTAGGGAAGCTTTTAATGTTTAATAGACTACAGTGGTACCTCAGGTTAAGAACTTAATTTGTTCTGGAGGTTCGTTCTTAACCTGAAACTGTTCTTAACCTGAAGTACCACTTTAGCTAATGGGGCCTCCCACTGCTGCCGTGCCGCCACTACGCGATTTCTGTTCTCATCCTGAAGCAAAGTTCTTAACCCGAGGTACTATTTCTGGATTAGTGGAGTCTGTAACCTGAAGCGTCTGTTACCTGAAGCATCTGTAACCCGAGGTACCACTGTATTATATTTTAATATTCTGTTGGAAGCCACCCAGAGTGGCTGGGGAAACCCAGCCAGATGGGGTATAAATAATAATAATAATAATAATAATAATAATAATAATAATAATAATTACTACTACTACTACTACTACTACTACTACTACTATCTGTCACCTCTCACCAAGGTCTCGAGGTGGTGCTTGTAGTGAAAAGGAAATGCAAGCAAATCAGTTGCAGCCAGGCAGAAATAATTTTTAAAATCACCCAAAACTGGAATTGCTCATCAGCAAAAACCTGGCTAGAGGAATATAGTGGTACCTCGGGTTACATACGCTTCAGGTTACATATGCTTCAGGTTACAGACTCCGCTAACCCAGAAATAGTGCTTCAGGTTAAGAACTTTGCTTCAGGATGAGAACAGAAATTGGGCTCCGGCGGCGCAGTGGCACCGGGAGGCCCCATTAGCTAAAGTGGTGCTTCAGGTTAAAAACAGTTTCAGGTTAAGAACGAACCTCCAGAACAAATTAAGTTCTTAACCTGAGGTACCACTGTATGTGTTAAGGAGGTGTTCGAATGCCATCCAGGATGGTGATTCCACATAGAGGGTGCCACTACCCAAAAGGCCCAATCCCTAGGAGCTGCCAATTGAACCTCCGTTGTAATGGTTGCATTAGGTGCTAGGGAAGAAGGTCCCAAGTTGTATAGGTGCCAGGGACTGGGCAGAGGAGGAATGGTGGAGACCGCCTCCTCATCCTGACCCTTCTAGGGAGGAGGAGAAGGAAGACAGTATAGATTTGCAACAGGGGTTTGAGGGAGGTCACAGCTCAGAGGCAGATGAGGGGGAAATCTGGGAAATTGTGGGAAAGCTAGAACAGCCAGCTGACACGTTGTCATTAGAAAGTATTCCAGATCCTCCATCTCCCAGAACCCGGCGAGCCTTAAAAGTAGGAGAGCAAAGAGCTCAAAGGCAGAGGGCACGTAGCAGCACCCATAGAAGTGATAAGTGAGAAAGTGGGAGAGACGGGTGGTGGAGATTCACTCAGGACAACGCCTTTATCCAAGAGGCTGGGTTCTATAGCCTCTCTGTGTAAAGACTGAAATAAAAAAGGACTGTAAGAAACTTTTGCTTGTCTTTATAATTCCTGGGCAACCAGCCGGGAGCCGCTGACAGCATCCTGACAAAAGGGTTTTACAGATCGAAACCAAAATATTGACCCCAGCTCAGTAGCTTATTGACAGCCAGTTTAATTCTTTTAGAAATGGTACAATGTAAGATACCCCGCTGAGCAATCTAGTGATTGCTCCTACTACTCCTGCTGCAATTAAATAATTCATCGCCTCCCAAACCACCGTCTCAAGGCAATTTAAACATAAAATAGCTAAAAACACAAAAGCAACGCTAAACGAAAACCCTAGCAAATGAGCACTTGTAGCAAAGACCCATCTATCCAGCTGGAAAAACCTGCCAGAACAAAAATGCTTCAACTGTTTCCGGAAAGTGCCGGTAGTGAGCACCTGTCGTATCTCAATAGCAGTGTTCAAGAATGGCTGCAGCTGGCCCCCCAGCTGAAGCTGGTAATGGCACACAAGGTATTTCTGCTACCTGGGTTTCTGGGGCCGATATGGATCCATGAGTAACTCCAAACTGTGTGTCTGCTCCTTCAGGAGAATAACCCCATCTGAGACAAGCATATCACCCAATTCCAGGGCCCAGGAACTAACCTCCTCCATCTTTTCTGGTTATTTATTAGCCCTCACCCTGTTGTTGCATCCAGGCAGCAACTCAGAACATGCACAGCCTCACCCTGTTCAGATGTAATAGAGCTAGGCATTATCAGTGTATTTTTTAGTGGCTGTTGTGCAAACTCTTGGCAGCTCTGCTGCAGCTAGAGCGGCCGCTTGGGATCAGCTCGCCAGACTTAATTTAAAACGATTCGAAACCATGATCCTATCTTAATCCACGTATTTATGAGTCACTCTCAGCTCCTGCACAGAAGTAGAACAGAGGTAGCCAATGTGGTGCTTTCCATATGCAGTCGGACACGAAATCCCATCAGCCCCAGCCAGCCCGGCCAATGGTCAGGAATGATGGGAGGTGGAGTCCTACAGGATCTTGGACTGGGGAAGAGGAAGGCCTCAAACATTCTACGTTCTTGCCATCTATGATGGAAAACATAGGTGAGCAGCATTTGATAGGTTACATAACCCAATCAATTTCTAGCTGCGGCAGGCACTTCAGATTTCCCATTTTCAGATTTATCCCTGCAATTTATTGCTCTCCAACATGCATACTTTTCGCGAAAGCAGCTGTGAATTCATTTGTGAGATCTCAATTCTTTCACAACGGGTGGTCTGATGGTCCAGCTAGTCCTCCAGCAGGTTCCTGCTTCTGTTATAATTTTGCAATTTCTTGTGACGTGACTTTTGTATTATCAGCAAAGTGCCCTTCAGATTCTTTCTCAGCCTGCCCTATCCTTCTTTGTTTAATTTAAACAGTGGCAATAAACACTGACTTCAATATTCCTCATTAGGACTACCTTCTCCTACACTTCTCCACCTTTCTCCCCATCATCCAAGTTGCCATTTCTACCAGGATGGCATTTTATTTGCATTTCTTTTCACTTTTATACGTGTTAACTCTGCGTCTTTACTGTGATTGTTTTATTTTTAATGGAGTGCAATGTGCAGACATTAAATTATCCTGACTTTTAATCTCAGTTGAGCTGGTACCTTTTCTTTGGCAAAGCTTCCCTTTCTGAAGCTAAATGTGATAACTATTTCTTTTTCCTTGGCTTTCCCCCACCCCCTTCTGAAAAGACATTGGCTTTATTGTCCTTGCTGTTCCCCAGTGACTAAGCCAGTGAGTCTCATTTTTCTTTTTCAAACCGTATTCCAAGGAACCCTGGGATTGCTCAGAAGCTTATCAGAAGTTCCTCAGCGAGAAGCTCAGCAATGGTAGACAAACTTTCCGGAAATAGAACCCGTCTCCCATCACTGGTACCTTTCCCTGGAATGTGCCACTGCAGGGGAGCAGGGAGGGTGTTCCAAAGCATGAGCTCATTCTCACAATTTGCACAGAACAGGGCGAAGCCTTGAATTCCTCCTGGCCAGCGCCCCATATGCCTTGAGAACATCCACAAAGCGTGTCATTTAAACTATCCAATTTGCCGCCATAAGATGTGGTGATGGCTACCAACCTGGATGCCTTTAAAGGGGGATTGGACAAGCATTCTTGGAAGATAAGACTATCGATGGTTACTAGTCACAGTTAGCAGTCACTGTGGGATCAGGGTGCTGAAGTAGATGGGCCTATGGCCTGTCCCATATTCATATGCGCCCCAGAGGCCCTCACAGTCGACAAAGTTTCTGCAGCTGATGTGAAGGAAATTGCTCATTTGATGTCCATATACAAAAGGACGTGGGTAAATGTGGAAAGCAATTGCCCACGCAGCAGCTGCTTTTTGGACCACACCATCCTTTCCACTTGGGCCCCCTCCAAGCAACCAATGACAACACATGTTTCCCTGCTTTGACCTGTGATAGCAAGAAGAAGAAGAGTTTGGATTTGATATCCTGCTTTATCACTACCCGAAGGAGTCTCAAAGCGGCTAACAATCTCTTTTCCCTTCCTCCTCCACAACAAACACTCTGTGAGGTGAGTGGGGCTGAGAGACTTCAGAGAAGTGTGACTGGCCCAAGGTCACCCAGCAGCTGCATGTGGAGGAGCGGAGACGCGAATCCAGTTCACCAGATTACGAGACTACTGCTCTTAACCACTACACCCCACTGGTTCTACCTTACATCAGGCGAGACCATTTAGCTCAGATGTCTACACTGCCTAGCACTGTCTACCCTGACTCTTCCGTGTTTCAGGCATTGCGCCCACCCCCAGCTCTGCCAAGAGATGCCAGGGATTTAATCTGGAACCTTCCATTTCCAAGACAGGTGCTCAGCCCTTGAGGCACAGAACTAGGAGGCCTCTGGACTCAGGAGGGTTCTCTCTACGTGCTGCTCTCATGAGCTCTTTTGAGACTCCACAGAGGGAAGTGTCAGCTCTGTGTGAAAAAGCTCAGGGAATGGGAGTGAGGGAGATGGAGAAAGGCAGGCAGAAGGAGGTGTCAGTCACAGAAAGATGTGGGTGAGGGAGGAATTCCATCTTACCTTCCTCGTGCATTTCTCTCACCCTCTGACCCTCTCAGAGAAGCTCTGAGGATGGAATTTGAAACATGGGGTGAGGGACGGACGGACGGACCCTGACGCCACTTGCCAAGCACTCTTTTGTAGGATGAGGAAGCCGTCCTGTAGGAAGTTGAAGGACGTCTGTTTCTAAACTCCAGTTGCTGGAAACAGCAGGAGGGGAGAGTGCTGTTGTGCTCAGGTCTTGCTTGCTTGCGGGCTTCCCTGGGTCATCTAGTTGGCCTTTGTGAGAACACGATGCTAGACCCAATGGGCCTCTGACCCAGAGTCTATTCTAAGTTCTTAAGCGAAAGATGCATGTTTGACGGTTAACACTTAAAACGAAACCAAGCTTGCATCTAACCCAACCAAAATGCATCTAACCCTGACCTTATCCATCAGAGTCTATTCTAAGTTCTTAAGCAGGGGATGCATGTTTGATGGTTAACACTTAAAAAAAAAGCAAGCTTGCATCTAACCCAACCAAAATGGTGACCCACAGAAAAATACGGGTCCCAGCCCTACCGCTCATAGGCCTCCCCTTCAAGAGCAAACTTTGCATGGGCTGAATAATCCCTACGCTGTGCAAATAATGTATAGAGTGCCTGAAATATCCATCTTTTAGATGTTTACCGTCTAAACTAAAGGTTAACTGAATGTTCTGAAGCATGTTATCAAGCAGTGCTTAATCTCTCAGGGTTGCTTTCAGTATGATTTTCCAAAATCAGTTTATCTCATAATTGCTCTTCTTAGCATCTTCTTTTTATTAAAAAAAAAAACCCACCACAAATTTATCCAAGCTTCAAAAGCAGCCAGTTCTCCCTCCTTCCCTCTCTCATTTTGCACTGCATTCAATTATTACTCCAGACTAAAGGGAATGAAATCCAGTCAACTACCTCATTTGGATTAGTGTAATAAAACGCTTTCCGCTGAATGTTTACATGTGGAGATGCTTCATCCATTTTAATCATTGCACACAAGCACCATAGTGAAGATGTTATATCTTTTCTCCTGCTAGGAGAATTTCTGTTTAGTTTTGGTTTAAAATAAGAAGAAATGTGAATCGAGTATATTTTGCAACACTTTGATATAAGTAGTCTTTTTGTCACCTCTTCTGTCATATTTTGGATCTGTAAGACAGTTTCTTGTATTTCAAATATATAATAGCATAGCTGAGTGTCTCTATAATAAATGTTTGCATTGTGAAATGTATGTTTCAAAATGATGCAGCATAAGGTGAACGCTGTGGCACAGGTTTAAAAATCAAGACTAGAAAGATCACTGGGCGGGTTTTGGGGTGTGGTTTTTTTACCATCCATGTAAAAGTTTGATTAGTTTTTCAAAACACCTGAAAATAATTGTACTGTTGTGTGCTGCATACGACCAGTATGCAATATGGAACAGAATGGAAGAGGGAAAATGCCAGCTTAAAAAGGGGTTGAGAAAGGACTGGAGATAAAGTTGGCTTTGCTCACAGGTCACAACTACATTATCTAATTTATCTGACTTCCATATGTTTTTCAAACTTATATGTTAAAACAGAAAAAAATGTGTGCTTCTTCAGTCTGGTGCAATTTTAAGTGCAGCGATACTGATATCAACACAACTTTCCAGATGTCTTCCGTCCCTGCGAGATGCATGTTAAAGGGGCCACAGGTTTGAATTGATGGGATAATTAACTTCTACAGACAATGCGTCTTAGGCTGATGTTTTGAAAGTGCTAGGCAGGTCTCCCTCTGGATGCGCAAACAGTTGCTTGCGAAGGTGTTATACCCTTAATACACGCAAAGATAAATCCCATATGTCTTGAATAATGCAGGATGGAGAGTGTGAATGAACTGTTGTTTCTTTCCCCATCCAGCATCATTGAAACATACTGCTTATGTCATTTGATGCTAGGGGCCAATATAGCAATTCCATCTTTTATTTTACTTTGAGGGTAGAATCCTCTTCCTTGGCCCTAGTGCATTCTTAACTAGCTGCTACATCGATGTTCTGAAAAACACGCACAACGTTGAGAAGCAAAGAGGCCCACAATTAAGTGGAAAAGGTCAAAGGGAAGGCCAAGGCTGAGAAGCCACTTCACAGCAACACATAGCAAGTAGCCATTTTGCACAGGAGTCTTTCCCTTGGGGAACTCGAAGTGTGCTGTGAGCTTCTTTGCCACAGCGCTCCTTTCCCTTTGCACCCTTCTACCTGGCTCATTGCTTGTGACAAGAAGGGGCAGCGAACTCGCCTCGAATGGCATTTGCAGAGGCTCAATTAGTGCGTTCCTTGTGAATCCTCACTATGTCAAAGCACGGAGAAGCTTTGCTCTGACGAATTGCAATGCATAATGAACCAATTAAGAGCACAGCATTTGAGAGTCCAGAAGGTCATTCCGCTAACTCCGTACATTCCGGCAGGATATCGCAAGACTCAGCTTCCTTGGGATACTGGCTCAGATCGCTGAGGTTCTGAAGTTGACTCTTCTTGCCATTTCATTTCAGAGAGCTGACAAATGTAGTCTTGGATTTGACTTGAAATGGGGGAATCGGAATCTTCTGAGAGCTTGAGAAATGTTCCCTGCGCTATAGACCAGGAGGTTATGAGCCAGAACCATATATTTCCCCCCCCCTTCCATTCTTGTTCCCAAGTGGGGGGTTTTCTTGGTTCATGTTATAAATGAATGAATGGAGAGGTTTTATCACAATGGGAGTTATAACTCAGGACACCAGCGCACCAGAACAAAGGGTCAGCCGTGCCTGCACTCTTAACACAGCTCCATCTTCTAGATAGAAGGAAGTCCCGTTCAGTACAATAGGGCTTCCTACCAACCAGGTAAGTAGGTATAAGGATTGCAGCCTAAGTGGCAGGTGCGTGTGAGCATGCTGGCTTTGGAAAGAGAGGAGGAAAGGAGATGCACACGGGTTTCTTTCCTTTTCTCTTCCAGCAGCTGTAACGAAACAAAGCAAGAAATTTCCTCCCCTTATTATCATGCAATTAAAACAGCACTTGAGAAGCAAAGAGTTGGGCCTGGCTTGTGAAGGAGAATGACAAATTCACATGCACTGCTCGGATTTTCTTTTTTTTAATAAAACGTTGCTGTTGTGGTTAGGAAATTCTTTTACTCAGCCTGCTTTTGAATGCTAAACAAAATGCTACCCTTCTGGCATGCAGGTTGGGAGGGCTTGCGTACATTTGGAGAACCCTAGAGGATGAAGGAAGCTGCTGTGCACTTGATGGGCAGGTGGGCATTGCAGTGAGGGCTGGGCCACATGCGCCAGGCACAGAGCGCACAGAGAAGTGGTCGCCATCACCCCTAGCAGCCATTTCCTCCCCTCATACACATACAGTGGTACCTCGGGTTACATACGCTTCAGGTTACATACGCTTCAGGTTACATACGCCTCAAGTTACACACTCCACTAACCTAGAAATAGTGCTTCACGTTAAGAACTTTGCTTCAGGATAAGAACAGAAATTGTGCTCTGGTGGCGCGGCAGCAGCAGGAGGCTCCATTAGCTAAAGTGGTGCTTCAGGTTAAGAACAGTTTCAGGTTAAGTACGGACCTCCGGAACGAATTAAGTACTTAACCCGAGGTACCACTGCACACTGCAACACATACTTCTCCAGAGCATTTTTGTTTTCGTTTTTTTCATAAACAACTATTTCTCATGATTTTATGTTAAATAATAATAATAATAATAATGAAATATTTCAGCCATTGCTGTTCATGCGGTCTGTCCTTCACCTGGAAGTCATTTGCTGAAGGATATACATCCTACACAATAGATCACCCCTGTGTGTGTTTCTAATATGCCTCTTGCTCCCTAGGGTGTATCCAAGATGGGTTTCTTTTAATTTAGTTTGCCCGCTCACCGGCCCGGCAAGAATATATCTCTCCGGTCTACCAAGAACTGTACAGTACAGTGCAATATTATCCTGGTGATAAAGGAGAAATGTGCATCGGGTTCCTAAGACCGAAAAAACCCAACAACAAAAAGCTTATACATGAAACAGTTTCCACACTGTCTCCTCTCAATTTGATTTCAGAGAAAAATTAGTACAGGTGCTGCTATAGATTATTTTTTTTAAAAAAAAGAAATCCCTTAAATGGAGCGGAGCAAACAGAGAACCCAGAGGGAAGATAATTACTCAATGTGGTTGCTGAACCCTCTTTGGTATCTGAAGAAGTGTGCATGCACACAAAAGCTTATACAGTGGTACCTCGGGTTAAGATCTTAATTCATTCTGGAGGTCTGTTCTTAAGCTGAAACTGTTCTTAACCTGAGGTACCACTTTAGCTAATGGGGCCTCCTGCTGCCGCCACACCGTCGGAGCACGATTTCTGTTCTCATCCTGAAGCAAAGTTCTGAACCCAAGGTACTATTTCTTGGTTAGTGGAGTCTGTAACCTGAAGCGTCTGTAACCCGAGGTACCACTGTACCAAGAACAAACTTAGTTGGTCTCTAAGGTGCCACTGGACAATTACACACACACACACACACACACACACACACACACACACACCCTCTTTGTTCATGTCATAGATATTGAGCATCCTCAAATGAGAGCTGTCCGGCCTCTGCTAGAAGACCTCCAAGAAAAGGGAACATTCCACCACAGGTTTCACTTCAGACCAGTTGCCAATTATAGGCTAGACAAAATGTACATGTTGACATGTTGTTTGGAGCCATGGTGTCTCTATAGCAGGGTTGGGTGGGCTAACCTAAAAACAGGTGCCCTATTTCAGCAGGAAAACGTTTGCGTGCGTGAGTAGCCTTCTCTGCATGTGGTGCTGATGCTATGAGGTGGATCACTGAGGGCAGAGACCGTAGCTTAAGGCAGGGGTCACAGCTCAGTGGTAGAGAACATACTCTGTGTGCAGAAGTCCACAGCTCGAATCTCTGGCATACCTAGTGAAAAAAGAATTAATGTAGCAGGTGACGGGAAGGACCTCTCTGAAGCTCTGAAGAGCTGTTCCTAGCCAGAGTAGTCACTGATATTGGACAAGATGGGCAAATGACTTGGCTGGGTATAAGGTGGTTCCTCTGATACTTTGGTCACCATTTGGACAATTGTGGGCACAGAATGAAGCAGCTGTAAAAGTAGCTCCACACTTTGCACAGGAAGATGCAAAGATGCCCTCCTTCCTGCCCAACTGAGGGTGCCATTAACAAGGAGCTGCCACTAATCCCAATTCCAAATCTGCCTGTCCGAAAGGTGTGCTGTCGTTAGGGATGTCAGAGAGTTCTGATGCAGCTGGAAAAGGCAGTGGAAATTGCTTTTGCATGTTCATATGTGGTAAGGAGCAGAGAAAAGCCAAGCAAATGCAATCCATATTTGTTCTTAGAACTGTTTGTTTTTTTACGTCCACAGGCGATATACAATTAATGGTGGTGTGGTTTTGTTACACTCTTTTGACCTTCCTTCACATTGAAATGAGCACAAGTTCTGTAAGTTACAAAAATATCCATGTAACTCACCTAACTTATTTTAAGCAGCAAACAGCAAGACAAAAGGTGTAGCATTTGGCAAAAACCAAACTGCAGCAAAACGGAAGCAGCGCTGATTGCAACAGATTCTGGTTGGAAGGGAGACTGCTTCCTTCTTACATTCCGAGTTGTCAGACACTTGCTTGTTGCATTCGTATTTTATATATTTAGGTGCAAAATTAGATGTACCTCTGTAACTAGTTGAGTAACAGGGGCAGGAATGTACCTCCCACAAGTGGGTTGTGGGATTCTTGCTCTGTTAGAGATTCCTTCACCTGGGAGAATCCTTGAAACAGTGGCTTCAGAATATGAATACCTAGGCTGTTTAAGAACACAGAGCAGAATAGGAGCCCAGTATCAGGTCGCAGGTGGCGCTGTGGGTTAAACCACAAAGCCTAGGACTTGCCAATCAGAAGGTCGGCGGTTCGAATCCCTGCGACGGGGTGAGCTCCCATTGCCCAGTTCCTGCTCCTGCCAACCTAGCAATTCAAAAGCACGTCAAAGTGCAAGCAGATAAATAGGTACCACTCTGGCGGGAAGGTAAACGGCATTTCCGTGCGCTGCTCTGGTTCGCCAGAAGCGGCTTAGTCATGCTGGCCACATGACCCAGAAGCTGTACGCCGGCTCCCTCAGCCAATAAAGTGAGATGAGCGCCGCAACCCCAGAGTCGGCCACGACTGGACCTAATGGTCAGGGGTCCCTTTACCTTTATCAGCTCATTATTAACCAGACACAGATGTGGTCATAAAAACAAACAAGGGAGAGAATGCTTGATGTGTCTTAAGAAATAGGTGCAATTTGAGGGTACTTAGCTGACTCAAGTCTCATTAGTCAAGAATCCTTACTTGAGCTCAGAAGGCTAGGAAAGGTTCTGTGAGAAGCATCCTTGAAGAGCCATTGCAGTGCAAAAGCAAGAGATTGTGTCACTGTGTGGACTGTTTGAATCAGCTTTCCTGTTCGTCCTCCCACATCACAGAGCGAGGACCAGTTCAGGAGCAAAGCACATGGCTTCCTATTTCTGGCAACTTCTTTCTCTTCCATAGCAACTTCCTGCTTATGGTGGATGAGTCACTTAATTAATTCTTTTCTGAAAGCAAAAGCTTCCAGGAACTCTTGGTGCAGTACATGAAAGCACACAAGAATTACCCCATTTTATTATTAGGATGTTTCCGTGCAGAGCATTAGGCCAGAGATAGCGACTGACTCAAGAGTGTCCAGTATTTTTTTATTTTATATTTAATGTAAATGATTTTATTTTTATTTTTCTGTTACAAACCTGTAAATTTTTATGTAAATCATAAAACATGACGTAACTGGGGGAAGAAATTGTTACTGGAGGGTAAAATACTAAACATATTATTTTACAGTAAATAACAATGAAGTGATTAGAGTAAACCCCTTCAATGAATTCTTCAGTAAATCAAGTTGGCAAACACAGACTAACAGGAGTGAGCTATTGAGCAGTGCCCCCTTATTGACACCATATTGTGAGATATAGGCATGTGATTTGGTCCTCAATCTTATTAAAATAGTGCAGAGAGTCATTGGCCTTGCATGCAGGAGGTTCCAGGTTCCCCAGCATCTCCAGAAGACTCCTTCTCTGAAACCCATCAGTGTGGGCAGTATTGAGTAAGATGGACCAATGGCCTGGTTCATGGAAAAGGCGGCGTACTGTGTTCATAGTCCAAAAGTTATGTCACTTCTTCTTCTGACTTGGGGACTTCGCTTTTCATAGAATCATAGAGTTGGAAGGGACCCTGAGGATCATCTAGTCCAACCCATATAGGCAGCTGTCTCATAAAGGGATCAAACCTGCAACCTTGGCGTTATCAGCACCAAGCTCTACCATGCCAGCTTCTAAGCAGCTCTTCAAATTTACTGTGGTTTTATAATTGTTGGAAGCCGCCCAGAATGGTGGGGCAACCCTGTCAGATGAATGGTGTATAACAACAACAACAACAACAACAACAACAACAACAACAACAACAACAACGAAGATTGGATGAGTGTCTTCAGAACAGAGAACCACACTGCAGCAATAACCAATAATGCTGTATTGACAGAAGAAAAGAGGGGGAGGGACAGAAGATTGGAACTAAAGCAGGTGTGCATGTGAACGACACTAATAAATCTCCTCCTCCTCCTTCTTCTTTGGCGATCACTCGTAGTCGAGTAAGATTGTCTTCCATAAACAAGGTTTTAACAATGAGTCCGTAAGTGACTGTGGAGGCCAATTCTGGATCCACACGTCCTTCCACAGTGGGGACATTGGTTTCCGAGTGGGAGTTGATCATGGTGTGGATTTGCCAAGCGTGCCTTCCTCTTAGCACCTTTCTCCCTTGCGTCCTGAGTTCAAGTGTCTTCAAAGCCCATGACACCTTTGGTAAAGTCTGTTCTCCAACTGGAGCGCTCGCAGGCCAGTGTTTCCCAGTTGTTAGTGTTTATACTACATTTTTTAAAAATTTGCCTTGAGACAGTCTTTAAACCTCTTTTGTTGATCACCAGCATTACGCTTTCCATTTTTAAGTTTGAAATAGAGTAGTTGCTTTGGAACAAAATCATCAGGCTTCCGCACAACATGACTAGTCCAACAAAGTTGATGTTGAAGAATCATTGCTTCAACACTGGTGATCTTTGCTTCTTCCAGTACACTGGTATTAGTTCGCCTGTCTTCCCAAGTGATGTGTAAAATTTTTCAGAGACACCGTTGGTGGAATCTTTCGAGGAGTTGGAGATGGCATTTATAAGTGGTGCATGTTTCACAAGCATATAGTAAGGTTGGTAGTACAATAGCTTTGCAAACAAGCATTTTGGTTTCCCTGAGAATGTCCCGGTCCTTAAACACTCTGCACTTCAATCAGAAGAAAGCTGCACTCACAGAGCTCAGGCGATGCTGGATTTCAGCATCAATGTTGGCCCTTGTGGAAAGATAACTGCCTAGGTAGGAGAAGTGATCAACATTTTCCAACGTTACACCATTGAGTTGGATTTGTGGCCCTGCAGAGGGGTTATTTTGTACTTGCTGGTGCAGCACTTTGATTTTTTGGATGTTTAGTGATAGGCCAAGCTTTTCGTAAGCTTCTGCAAAGATATTTAGGATGGTTTGGAGGTCATCCTCTGAGCGTGCGCACAGTAAGTTGTCATCAGCATACTGAAGCTCTATGACGGAAGTTATGGTAACCTTACTCTTTGCTTTCAACCTGCTCCGATTGAAGAGCTTTCCATCTGTTCGATATATGATTTCTGCTCCAGTGGGGAGTTTCCCTTGGACAAAGTGTAGGATCATGGCAATGAAAATAATGAATAGAGTTGGGGCAATAACGCAACCCTGTTTAACACCTGAACCCACTGTGAATGGTTCACTTTGAGAGCCATTGTTATTTGCGATGTCTGCACATGTTTATCCATGTTTACATGGAAGTAAGCTCTGCTATTTTCAGTGGGAAGCATTGCCCCATAAACGTGCCCGTGACTGCTGTGCAGAAACTCCAAACAGCAAAAATTCCCCAAAGCTTATTTCGTGCGCATGTGGAGACTTTATTTTACACTTTATTTATGGCCGGCCAAATTCTTCTACCTCCCTTTATGTAGCCGCAGCGACATTTGGGCCCTCGCTTTGCTTTCCCAACCTTACACAGTCAATTACGAGTCTCCCATTACAGCCACTCACCCATGTGCCTCTTGGAAAGCATCAGCTGACAAAGAATCCAAGGCGCTGTAATTGAAACGATCCATCTTCCTTCGCGACCCAGCGCTCGTCTCTGGCCCCTCGTATGCCGAGATAGATGGCAAGCCGGATACTGGAGAGAATGTTTCTTTCCATAGGGTTTTGAAGGCCACTTTCTGTTTGGTGAAAAGAATGCACCGGCTGCCAGCGTTCCATCAGAGGGGCTCGAGGCAGGCTCTTCTTTCGCTTCTCCCTCGTTTGATCTCCTCCTTGTGTTGCTTTAAGGAGGGTGAGAATGCTGCCCTCTTAGGATCTATGAAAATGCAGTGTGTGGAGCCTTACACCACCTTTTCCCAGAGAAGGCGGGTGACCTCTGGTTCTGCTTCAGGAATGCTTATCTGCATTCATCTGCTCTTGGACAAATATATATATATATATCTGAAATGTTACATTTCCTACAGTTTTACAGATGTTTCCAGGCAGGGAGCGTGCAGCCCCATGTGTCATCTAAAAGCAGCAAGTAAAGTGGTGCCTCAACGTGAGGGCCGTGTTGTATTCGTTTTTGGCTTTTCTTCCTAAAAATAAACACTGCCCTGCATTCCTTGAACTGCCTTCTTTGCATGCGAAGGCAATCTTTCTCACATCATCAGCAAAGTGGGAGCGTACGCACATTTCTGTAAAAGTTGCTCAGGGCTGTGTGCCTTGCTTTTGTATCTGTGAACTTATACATAGGAAGGTGCTGTTTACTACCAGCCTGCTCCGAAGCTCCCAGGTTCCTTATCCGCCATCACCAGGCAGGGCGGGCAAAGTTTCCTGTCTGAAACCTTAGAAAGCTACTGCCAGTCATTGTACAATGCAGTCGTACCTTGGAAGCCGGACAGAATCCGTCCTGGAAGTCCATTCGACTTCCAAAACAGGAGGCTCCTGCAGCCAATCGGAAGCCGCGGTAGGCCCGCCGGACGTTCGGCTTCCAAAGAACGTTCGCAAACCGGAACACTTGCTTTGGCGTTCGGGAGCCAAAACGTTTGACTGCTAAGGCATTTGTCAACCAAGGTATGACTGTACAGTGGTACCTCGGGTTAAGTACTTAATTTGTTCTGGAGGTCCGTTCTTAACCTGAAACTGTTCTTAACCTGAAGCACCACTTTAGCTAATGGGGCCTCCTGCTGCTGTTGCGCTGCCGGAGCACGATCTCTGTTCTCATCCTGAGGCAAAGTTCTTAACCCGAGGTAATATTTCTGTGTTAGAGGAGACTGTAACCTGAAGCGTATGTAACCCGAGGTACCACTGTATTAAGCTAGATGAACCTATGGTCTGGCTCAGTATACAGCAGCATACTATGTAACCTAGGAAACTGCCTTGTACTCAAGCACATTGGGCAATCTACCTTAGCATCGTCTACAAGGACTAGAGTTTCAGAGAGGGTACTCTCCCAGCCGCTGCCTGGATAAGATGGGGATTGAAGCCATACCCCACAAGTGTCCTGGAAAAACGGGACATCCCGTTGTGTTTCACGAGAGCAATTTTTGTTGCTGTGATCTTGTGCGATTTCGTGGCGTGATCTTGTGCAGTGCCCAGAAAAGTGCTTGGTGGTGGGGGTGAAGCACAGTGCAAAGCATGCGAGATCACAGCAACCAAAATGGCTGTTGTGTTCTCTTGATAAAAAATGGGAAGATGGCACCGGGAAGATGGTGTCCCAGATTTTTGCTTCAAAACTTTGGAGGGTATGTGAACTGGGGACCTTCTGCATGCGGAATATATGTGCTACCACTGAGACATATTCCTAAACCCACCTTATACCAAGTCTGACCATTGCTCCATCTAGGTCAGTAGACAGTGGTACCTCAGGTTAAGAACTCAATTCATTCTAGAGGTCCGTTCTTAACCTGAAACTGTTCTTAACCTGAAGTACCACTTTAGCCAATGGGGCCTCCTGCTGCCGCCGTGCGATTTCTGTTCTCATCCTGAAGCAAAGTTCTTAACCCAAGGTACTATTTCTTGGTTAGTGGTGTCAGGTGTGTGTGCAGGAGCCAGGCCCTGTGACCAATAGGACTTTGCAGGACTGGGGCCTTCCTAAGTTTGTTCTGAAGAGGCAAGGTGCGGCCTCACAGGTGAGGCTGATTGGTAACTCACAGCACCTGGTGGCAAGAGCTGGGAAGGGATATAAGGTCAGCATTTCCCTTCAGCTCTTTGCCACAGCAACATGCTCCCTGCCTTCGGATTCTTGCTTCCTGATCCTTGAACCTCAGCTTCTTGACTCCCTGCTTCTTGACCCTCGGACCCTTGACTTCTTGCTTCTTGACCCTCGGATCCTTGGCTTCTTGACTCCTGGCTTCTGGACCCCCGTTTTTGCTCCCACCCCGCCCTCTTGCCCCTGGTCCTGACATCCCCTGTATGGACTTCAATCGCCTGTGAACCGGACCGTGGCAAGTGGAGTCTGTAACCCGAAGCTTCTGTAACCTGAGGTACCACTGTAGTCTAGTGTGACTTAGCAATGCTTCTCCAGAGTTTCAGAGTCTTTCTGAGCCCTGTAGGGGATGCCATGGACCGAACCCAGGTTCTTTTGCAAGGCTGTTCTACGTCACTGAACTGCAGCCTATCCCCACTAAGAAGATGAAAGGCTGGACCCCAACAGATTGGCGTTCTGTGACCTTGTGAGGCCTAACCCAACAAACATATCATACTTATCCCACTGAGCCACGCTTTCTAAACTCAGTTGATGCAGAGCAGTACATTTCTTTGTGGGTAAAACCCTCAGCGCCTAGGGCTTGCTGATCGAAAGGTCGGCGGTTTGAATCCCCTTGGCGGGGTGCGCTCCCGTTGCTCGGTCCCAGCACCTGCCAACCTAGCAGTTCGAAAGCACCCCCGGGTGCAAGTAGATAAATAGGGACCGCTTTCTAGCGGGAAGGTAAACGGCGTTTCCGTGTGTGGCTCTGGCTCGCCAGAGCAGCGATGTCACGCTGGCCACGTGACCTGGAAGTGTCTCCGGACAGCGCTGGCCCCCGGCCTCTAGAGTGAGATGGGCGCACAACCCCAGAGTCTGGCAAGACTGGCCCGTACGGGCAGGGGTACCTTTACCTTTACCTTTAGTACATTTCTTAGGGTTACTGCCATACTTCAGTTCGGAATATGGATGATAGCTGTCAACTTTTCCCTTTTCTTGCAAGGAATCCTGTTCGGAATAAGGGAATTTCCCTTAAAAAGGGGAAATGTTGACAGCTATGATATGGATATAATATTTTGCTTTATTAATTTTTTTAAAATTCCCCTGAAACGTTTACAATATTTCTCTCCCATGCTAAAATGGTTTGGGTCTTTCAATAGTTTGATGTTTTGGCTTGAAGCATGAATAATAAAAGTGCTTGCGTTGCACATCCTAATACCTAAGATGAAATTCGTCTGTGCCTGAAAATTGATGGCATCATTTCCTTTGCACAAATGGACTACTGTCGCCGTCCTAATTCATTAATGATATACACAGGAATAGAAAGGAATAAATCTAGAATCGCCCACAAAATACCCTTGACCGATGTACCATCTTGCAAATTTTTGTTTTTATTTCGAATGGCAATGTAAGAAATGTAAGAAGTGGCATAATCGTGTTTCTTTGGAAGTCAAGGGAAGAAATAATGTTGGGGTAACAATAAGTTTGAAGGTTTAAGATATCTGATAAAGATAAAATATCTTCATGCTCACACAGGCAAAGTACACACCATACAGTCAAAAGCTCATTTAAAGCACAAGTTTCCCCAAAACACACATTTTAACCCACAGAATTCAAATGCATTCCATGAAAGAATGTGCTCTTGCATGTTTTTAAGTCCATGTATATAGATATATATATATATAATCTCCTACTCCTACATGAGAATCCCAGTGATCTTCTCATCAAAGACACTGATCAAGGCCAGATGTCCTTAAATTTTAACAGTGCTACAGCATGACTATTCACTGGAGAAAATTCAGCTTTGCTCCGTGATCTATTTTAGCCACTCCAAGACCTGAATTGAAAGAATCTGTCTTATTTGTCTTACTCTGTTGCTCAGCCGGGGGATCATTATGGCATCTTAGCTTGTGGTCACTTTATAAGAGGTCTCTGAGGCTCTGATTAGAGTTATAGAGCAAATTATCTCCAGCACTTTTAATATTTCATAAAGTACTGACAAAGTGAGGCACTAAACCATAAAGCCAATTAGTGACATTTTGAGCACTAAGGTAAGAAATGAAATAATTAATTCTTGATTAAAATGAATAAATGTTACTGGGATTTGCTTTTAGCTAAAGCTTTTCTCTTCCCCACCCACAAACACAAAGGAGCTCATCCTTTAGTCTTAACTTTAGTGTTATATTACAGCAGAAGAGATATTTAGCACTATAGATATAGGGACCTACTGACACTTGAAAGTTGTGTTTTTATATAGTGAAAATAATTTCTTTTTAAAAAATTTTTTAATGTAAGCCCTTCCGAGTATTCTAGGGGTAGAAAAAACCAGGGGGGAATTGTATTATTATTTTTATTATTAAATAAGAGTGTGTGTTTCCGTATAAAGAGAGAGGGAGAGAATGAGAGAAAACTACTGCTTTCCAGAGTATATTTTTCATAATATTGCAGGATCTCATCTTAAAAATTGACAAGATACACAGTTCCAGAACTCTAAATTCAAAAATCTAGGATCAAAATCCAATCAAAAATCAATTCCTAGCTTCTCCAGGTAGGATTAGGATAGACTCCTGCCTGAAACCCTGGACACCTGCTGCCAAGCAGAGTAGACAACACTAATCTGGGTAGACCAATGCTCTCACCCAGTATGAGGCAGCTTCTTATGTTCCTAGTTGTTGGTACAGCTGCTTGCTATTTTCTGGGTTTGTGGGACACAGCTACATACTTTGCGTCTATCTCATTTTTTTTATAGATTTCAAGAAATTGTATTGAAAGTTGTTGTATTTTTATAATTTTTATGTTTACTCCACTGCACAACATTTTTATAAATAAATGCACCCTAGTAAATGTCAGGTTGGGACCCGGGTGGGTTAAACCACAGAGACTAGGACTTGCTGATCAGAAGGTCAGCGGTTCGAATCCCCACGACGGGGTGAGCTCCTGTTGCTTGGTCCCTGCTCCTGCCAACCTAGCAGTTCAAAAGCAAGTCAAAGTGCAAGTAGATAAATAGGTACCGCTCCGGCGGGAAGGTAAACGGCGTTTCCGTGCGCTGCTCTGGTTCTCCAGAAGTGGCTTAGTCATGCTGGCCACATAACCCGGAAGCTGAATGCTGGCTCCCTCGGCCAGTAAAGTGATATGAGCGCCGCAACCGCAGAGTCTGCCACGACTGGACCTAATGGTCAGGGGTCCCTTTACCTTTACCTTTAAATGTCAGGTTGGGAAGTGTGATCGTCCATCTATCAAGACCAGGCTAGCTAGCACTGGTTGGCAGCTGGGCCCAGCTATGGAACTCATGTGCATAACTGATGTTATGGCCCAACTGCACTGGATGCTAATTAGTTTTTGGGCCCAATTCAATGTGCTGGTTTTGACTGATAAAGCCTTAAACAGCTCAGGACTGCAATACCTCAAGGACCACCTCTCCCCATAGGAACTGACCTGCACTCTGTGGTAATCATCTGAGACGCTTCTTAATGTGCCTTCCCCACAAGGTCTGAGCCTTTTTTCTGCAGTGGTTCCCCGCATGTGGAATGCTCTCCCCAAGCTCCTTTGTTACATATCTTTCAGCGGTAGGCAAGAACATTTCAGTGTTGTGTAGTGGTTAAGAGTAGTGGACTTGTAATCTGGTGAACCGGGTTCGCTTCCCCACTCCTCCACATGCAGCTGCTGGGCTAGTCACACTTCTCTGAAATCTCTCAGGTTTGTTGTGGGTGAGGAAGGGAAAAGGAGATTGTTAGCTGTTTTGAGACTCCTTCGGATAGTGCTAAAGCAGGATATCAAATCCAAACTCCTCCTCCTCCTCTCTTCTTCTCCTCCTCCTCCTCCTCCTCCTCCCCCCCCCCCAGGCCTTTGGTTAATTAAACAATCTGTGGCCTTTTCAAACCGGCGGGCATGTGTTTTTGTTTTGTTACTATGTTGGTATATTGTAAACCATCCCACGATCCTTGGGTGAATGGCGGCATAGAAATTTAATAAATAAAATAAATAATTTAATAAAATATAGACAGTTGGAAATAAATAAATAAATAAATAAATAAATAAATGAAATTAATTAATTAATTAATTGTTAGAAAGGTCTAAGCAACCAAGGGGAGCTGAGCTCAAATTCTGCCCATCCAGAAAGCTCAATGGGTGACTTTGGGTCAATGACTCTTTCAGTCTAACCTGCCTTATAGGGCATTTATGAGGATAAAATGTGTGGGTGGGTTGGTTATGAAGAACCTTGAGTGTGCCAAGAATAGGGAACCTGTTTCCTTCCAGATGTTGATGGAGTATGGTGCACATCATCCCTGCTGGCTGGGGCTGATGGGATCCCAGGAACATCTGGAGGGCCACAGGAGGTACCCCATCCGTAAGTTACCACTGGAACTGCTTCCTTTTCCGTTCGTCTGAAAAGTGATTGATCTAGCCTCCTGTTTCATGGATTAAAATGATTTCCTCACATATCTGGGCCACGTCACCTTGATTCAAACTATTAATGCCTCTACAGTATATGCAAGAAAGGAAACGAAACACCACCCTAGTTTTTGTCTTCTCCTTCCCATTTATAAAAGGCCCCAGTTTTGGGAAAGCAAAAAGCTAACCGTGATAACTATGTTAACAGCATCACACTTACGTCACCTGAATGTTTACGGGAAGGCTAATGTTTCATAGGAGATTAAGTGCCCCTTGTCATCATTTAGTTTCATCTGCACAGCAATGAGTGGAGCGCACACTTAGATCTTAAAACCAGGGCATATGTTGCTGAGGCAGTTACATGCCTCTCAATTCCCTGTTGCATCTCTGTCGTTGGCAACATGTATGATTTGAACAGAGTTTTTTCCCTTTCTGAGAGGGCCCAGTGCGGGTGGGTGAAGCCAGTCCACAGCCTGTGAAAACATTTTTGGTTGCAGGGCTGACCAGTCAGCACAAGGGGCAGCTGAACACAGAACGAAATATTTCTGGTTCTAGCCTTGGTCGCGCCTGAGACGCCCTCCCCCTGCCTGCTTTTGGTGCAGACTTCCAAGCAGGATGATGTTGATAAATGAGCAATTCCCTTTTTCTTCAGGAAGGAGCGAGATTAACGCAACACCCTGCTTTAAGTATATTTCCAGCTTCAAAATACGAGATGGCCAATTGCTAAGGCTACAGGGTAGCTTTGGTTACATTTGGCAACCTTACTTTGCATTACTTAGCGATCCTTTTTCTTTGCGTTCTCGCTCACCCCACTCAAGTTGCATCCCCACGACATGTTGGGATATTTCCCCCTCCGTAGCCGATGTCATCCCTCCTCACGGCATTGTTTGTGTGTTTCCTTCAGCAACAGGTATCCAGGTAACTAGCTGTGTCCCAGTGTTGTTCTGTGAGTCAGCTGACTAAAGTACTTTGGTTATCCAGTTACCGGGAAAGCGCTTCAGAAATTAGTTGTCACATTCTTTTCTCTCAAGTCGACGCTTGATGCTTGCCTTTCTGTCCTGATCCCTTTTGAAACTGCACACCATTCCTGGACTTCTGGAGACATAGGCTACTTTTCTTATTTACAGGTAAATCTAGTGCATGCTGGGATACACACACACACACACACACACAGGTAAAGGTAAAGGACCCCTGGACGGTTAGGTTCAGTCAAAGGTGACGATGGAGTTGTGGCACTCATCTCACTTTCAGGCCAAGGAAGCCAGTGTTTGTCCCCAGGCAGCTTTCCGGGTCATGCAGTCAGCATGACTAAACCACTTCTGGTGCAACGGAACACTGTGACGGAAACCAGAGCGCATGTAAACGCCATTTACCTTCCTGCCACAGCAGTACCTATTTATCTACTTGCACTGGCATGCTTTCGAACTGCTAGTTTGGCAGGAGCTGGGACAGAGCAACGGGAGCTCACTGTGTCGTGGGGATTCAAACTGCCAACCTTCTGATCGGCAAGCCCAAGAGGCACAGTGGTTTAGACCACAGCATACACACACACACACACACACACACACACACACATGAGAGACCATCATGTATTTGTGAAAAGTATATATATATATATATATATATATATATATATATATATATATATATATATTGTTTAAAAACAGTTATAAAGCACCAGTGCTGATAAAGTTTGATTAATCCAGGGACCAGGTTTATGCCAATTTTTATACTGTAGTACATGCAGGGCGCGGGTGACGTTGTGGGTAAAACCTCAGCGCCTAGGACTTGCCGATCGCATGGTCGGCGGTTCGAATCCCCCGGCGGGGTGTGCTCCCATTCCTCGGTCCCAGTGCCTGCCAACCTAGCAGTTCGAAAGCACCCCCGGGTGCAAGTAGATAAATAGGGACCGCTTACTAGTGGGAAGGTAAACGGCGTTTCCGTGTGTGCTGCACTGGCTTGCCAGAGCAGCTTTGTCACGCTGGCCACGTGACCCGGAAGTGTCTGCGGACAGCGCTGGCTCCCGGCCTCTTGAGTGAGATGAGCGCACAACCCTAGAGTCTGTCAAGACTGGCCCGTACGGGCAGGGGTACCTTTACCTTTACATGCAGGGCCATTGTGGGGTGTGTGTGTGTGCCAGGTGGGCCCTGGCCCTGGGTGCACAATTTTTGAGGGGGTGTGAACTAGGCGCTTCCACGCAGGCACCCCCCGTGTGGCCTGACTTGGTTCTCCTATTTGCCTGCCAAGGGCCGTGTAGGCCAACTGCGCTTCCCCCTGCATGGGCAGGCAGGTGGCTCAGCATGGCCCTGCTTTGCTTTTCCAGTGGGAGTGAGGTTACTTCAGTGGTGTAGGTGGTAAGAGCTGGGCTAGGGCCACCTACCCGACTTGTGCCCCCCCCCCCCGTACACACACACACACACACACACACACACACACACACACACACCATCCCAGGCATCAGCAACTGATGCTACAACACTGAGAACATTTTACAGTACAATCCTCATCCCAGTTAAGCTGGAGATGCACTTGTGAAACTCCTTCAACTTGCTCTGGTTTCCTGTGATTAGAATTGCCCTACCCATCTTTTAAGTGCCATGAAATTCTGTAGGCTCCACCAGACAACATATGTATGTATGTATGTATGTATGTATGTATGTATGTATGTATGTATATAGCATTCATCCCTGATTTACTTACACAGTTTTTACATGGAGACTAGACCATATTGGTTGTTACTGAGTATTCATTCTGATCTGTTTGTGGGGCAAACTGTATTCGTTCTGATTTGTTATATGAGAATGAGCATTCATCCTGCATTCTTTCTGATTTGCTTGTAGAGGATTGATGCCTTCCCATTAAAGCATTCATTCACAGCCCACCTTGGAATGCATTTCCCTATCACTTTCCTAACCATGAAAAGTCTGGCTCTTTTAAAAAGTCTAGCTTGTTGCACTAGGGTGACAGAGTATTTTAACCCACTGGAATTGCATACAGCTAATTTTACAGAAGGTGCTTGAATCCTTCATGCAAAATAGTAACTGTCTAGACCAGGGCTGTCCAACTTCTAGGAGACTGCGATCTACTCCCACTATTTAAAAAATGGCAGTGATCTACCCATTGGATTGACCAGAGTTGCTGAGCTTTTTTTGGGGAGGATGATCCAAAGTTGTTGAGCTTTCCCCTACTCCTCTTTTTTGGGGGGTGGGGCATCAGGATCCCGCGACTGACCAGGATCGACCAGGGACATCCCATGATCAACCTGCTAGACATCCCTGGTCTAGATTTTAGAGGCACGCTGTGTGTGTGTATTCCTCCTGGGGTGCATCTCTAGCCAACAACCCAATGCCAATGTGCTTGTACTCTTTTAAGGGATATTAGGTAGGTCTGTTGAAGTTTATGGCACAGCATCAGCTAGGCCATATTACACCACACACTTGAGAGATTACAGAGGCCATAGCTCAATGGCAAAGTTTATGCATTTCATACAGAAGGTCCCAGATTCTGTTCCTGACATCTTCTGTTAAAAAGAGCAGTGATTGGAAATATAGATTTCTGAGAACTTAGAAAGCAGCCATCAGTCATAGTAGACAATACAATACTAGAGAGACCAAAGATAGGTACAAGATTTCTTTTTTTGTTTGTTTACTACTAAATAAAATGAATTTCATCATGATCCATTCACAATATGAATTCAGTGGGAGCATTTAAATTGATGGAACCTCTATTGAAGGCATAACTGTGTGGAATAGTCCTAATGGAACACAGGATTCTTCCTTCATTCTGCTGCCCTTGTATCACACTGCTTCCCTGCTCACTTTTTACCCTACCATCTATGAGCAGAAAGGTATCGCTTCATAGGCATCATTGCCCCGCTTCCGACAACAACATAGCATGGTGCCCTGCTGCCATAAGAAGGTGTAAGAATGAGTGCAGTTCAAGCATAGCATCACTTTGTAAGTGAGCAATATGAACGCTTTATCACTGTGAAGTGTCTGAAATGTTTTGCTGATCACCTTCCTCCTATTACATTGTGTGTTAAATCAATGAGGCGATTCTTGTACAATATGTTTGTGGGAAGGGGATGTTTTTGAAAGACCAGTTGCCTTTTTAAGGGCCTGAGAATTGATTGTATCAGCAAAGCTAGAAAAAGAAAAAAGCACCCCAGTACAGTATTGTTATCCATAATAAATATGGGACATGAAACCTGTTACAAACAGCCCAGCCTTTGTTTGCTGGCTGACCTTTCATGCTGCCTGCGAAAGGATAACAGGGTCTATTTCCCAAGGTGATATTTGTGTGCTGAATCAAAGATCTACAAACTTTCATCGTTTTGGTTCAGGGACGGAGGATGATCAAGGGAGGGCAGGTTTTATTACTTGTCTCATCAAGCCTCCTTTTTATGTAGGCACCTTGACCACTGGTCCTCTTTAGACAACCAGCTGCTTTTGAAACATGCAAGACCATATTTCCCAGTGTGTTTAGCTGATGGGCTGGGTCATGTGTGGCCATGCAGGATCGTGGTTCAGGAGGGTCTTACTGGGATCAGAGCCAGTAAAAAGAACATTAACCTATGATTGGGATAAGCTAGGAGTCATTGGGTGAGCATATTATCAAGCAAGCCAAGTTGATATGTGGCAGGAGGTTAGTTTAGTTTGATATCTATATTCCACTTGTACAACAGAAAATTCACCAAAGCAAAAATATAAACAGAATTTAAAATAACAAACCAGTACTTTTAAAAAGGATTAACCAGTAGCAGTGCAAAGTTAAACACTCCAAACAGCATTAAATCTTAGCTATAGCAGACTATATATGGACACAATACTCTGAAGCAAATATCTAGGTTATGGGATCAAAAACACCGTAGGCGTTTCTCATGAAAATAGGGCAAGCTTGGAAGTCAATGGAAATCCAATCTACAAAGTTAAGGTGAGGAGGAAGAGAAGGAGCAAGTACTAATGATCAATGATCAGAGTCAATGGATGATGATGGATTGCTGGTTTGACCCAAGCTTTTAAAACATGGCCAGGTTCCTTTTCATTTCTGTTCCCTTTCTGAGATCTTAGAGTTGCTCATGAGCAGCATAGGAAAACAGGAATCTGCCCTAGACAAGAGTCAGGCCATTGGTCCATTTAGCCCAGTCTACAAACTGGCTGGCAGTGTGGTTTTTGTGAATTTCAGAGAAGATTCTCTCCCGACTCATTGGTGGACCTCCCCCAAAGAATCCTGGGAACTGTAGTTTCTTCAGGGTGCTGCAAATGGTAGTTTTGTGGAAGGGGAAATCCAGTTCCCAGGATTCTTTGGGGAAAGTCATGGGATAGCTCAATTGATAGAGTATGAGACTCTCAATCTCCGAGTTGTGGGTTTGAGCCCCACACTGGACAAAACAATTCCTGCATTGCAGGGGGTTGGACTAGATGACTCTCTTGGTCCCTTCCAGCTCCACAACTCTATGATTCCACGTGCTTTAAATGTACACTGAATATACTTTAAATGTATAGGGTGGATCTGCCCTCAGTTGCTGAAAAATATGACTTGGGAAGAAAACCAGGAATGTGGTTTTTTTTATGTGGAAGGGATTGTAAGCTCAGCTCTGGTACTGGTCTTAATTTCTTAGGCCAAACATGTGCTAAGCCACTACAGTGGTACCTCGGGTTAAGTACTTCATTTGTTCTGGAGGTCTGTTCTTAACCTGAGGCACCACTTTAGCTAATGGGGCCTCCTGCTGCCGCGGCGGCTCCGGAACATGATTTCTGTTCTCATCCTGAAGCAAAGTTCTTAACCTGAGGTACTATTCCTGGGTTAGCGGAGTCTGTAACCTGAAGCGTATGTAACCTGAAGTGTACGTAACCCGAGGTACCACTGTATTTTGCCCCTCAAGGTGGACCTCAGGTTTCTCATAAAAAGCAAAAGTAGATCCCACTCTTTCACGATATACTAGAGTACCGCCGTCCTAATGATGAAGCAGGGGTTGGGGTGGTAGAGATTTGAGCCATCAATTGTGCTGATTAAGATGAGTTGAAGCTGGGGGGTGAAGGGTGGGTAGAAAACATTGTTCAATTCATTTGACCCAGTTTGCACAACACTTTGCTATGAATACCTGAAAGCATTTTTGACCTTCATCCTTTGAGCTTCAGAATAACTGCCTTTAAAATAACTTTTTAAGTCATGAGGATTTTATATCGCATGCATTTTCATTCAGAGATACTGCTTTTGTCCAATGTAGGGAAATGGCTGGAGTACTGAAGCTGTTGGACCTTGAAGCTCACCCCCTTATTTTTCAAAGAGAACAAAATGGAAGGGGGGGTGGGGTGGATTCTTCAAAACGAAGCATTTTTTCTCCATATATATATATATATATATATATATATATATATATATATATATATTCTTTCCAGAGGAAAATCAGGCCTCTGCATCTTAAGTTGTTCTGAACATTATTTCCCATGACGCATCTCACTCTGGCCCCAGACCAGCTGAAATTAAATCCAAGAAGTTTCATTTCAATGGAAATCTTTCACAGGGAGGTAATCCCCTTTTTGTTCACTGTTTTAATAATAATCAGCCTGAAACCCAAAGCACAGTCTTGGGGAAATCTGTTTACATATCCTAGGCGTATCCACACAAGAAGAAACAGAGTGTTTTTTTGGCAACTCTTTCTTTGGTCACTGTGGCCTCTTGCTGAAAGTCCTGACCAGACGGTTGAATTTAAAACTCTTAAGTCCCTTGGGTTGTAGCCAAAATTGCTTGCTTAAAATCAAGTCTCTATAGCAGAACTCTTCAGGCTTTCAGGTAAAAACTGAAGCATGTGTGAGAAAATCAACTTACGTAAATGCTACTTTGGGTTATCCAAGTCTCTTCCCATAATACTTGTGGTTATCAAAGATATGACTAAGAAACCTGTGAAAATATTTTGTTTTGTATAATATTTATCAGTCCCTTTGTTAGATGCAAAGCCAATGGGGTATGGGAGCGATTGAGGTTTCTCCCCATTTTCTGAAGGATGGCATCTGTCTGTCTCGGGAGACAATGGCATACCTGCCAAGCGTCCTGGGGAAAATGGGACATCCTGGTTTTTTTTGCATGAGATCACATGAGGATGGATCCGTACCTTTTTAGGCTATATTCATTATATGTAAATAAGATGTTAGGGCCAAGCTATTAGTTCTGCCACCTTTTGATATGGGCATCCCCATCATTTAGTGAAGATTTTTTTTTGTTTTATTGTCCTAGCAGAGAAGGTCAATTCCCAGGTTATGGAAACAGACGGCTCAGCTATTCTAAGTGGCTAAAGCCAGTGTGGTCTAGTGGTTAAGAGCGGTAGTTTCGTAATCTGGGGAACCGGGTTCGCTTCCCTGCTCCTCCACATGCAGCTGCTGGGTGACCTTGGGCCAGTCACACTTCTCTGAAGTCTCTCAGCCCTACTCACCTCACAGAGTGTTTGTTGTGGGGGAGGAAGGGAAAGGAGATTGTTAGCCGCTTTGAGACTCCTGAAGGGGAGTGAAAGGCGGGATATCAAATCCAAACTCTTCTTCTCTTCTTCTTCTCTTTCTTCTCCTTCTTCTTCTTCTTCTTCTTCTTCTTCTTCTTCTTCTTCTTCTTCTTCTTCTTCTAAAGCGCAACCCTAGCAGCTAAACTCAGCATAAACCTGAAGCAGAAAGGAAGTTCCCATGATCAGACACCAGCGGTCTCAATGTCCCTGATTCTCTGTCCACCCAGTTCTGTCAGTCTCCCTCTATCCACCCCTGGACCATTGTGCTTCCACAGTGAGTGTCACATATGCCATGACCAATTTTTTTAAAAAAAAATTAAAAAAGGAAAAGAAGACCTGGCAGGAGAAACTGAAGACCTGGCACGAAGGCAATGAAGTGCATGTGTGCCAAAGTATGCTGCCTTTTGTGGCTGAGGGTTGTGGAAGCATCTGTCTGCCTGCAGTCCAACCACAGAGAACATGCACATAGAGCAGCGTAGAACGGACACTCTATCTGCCAGACTTGTTGGTCGCTCCCTGCTCTTCCATTTTCCTTTGTGATTGTGGCTTGGAGGTTATCGTTATCATTTTAATTCATCATCTGCCCTTCACCCTAAGGTCCCAGGGTGGGTCACAGCCATTTGAAATGGAACACTAAAAACAGTTTTTAAAAACACAATGATAAGCAATGCAGTCATTAAAAAATAGGGTGGGTCCTGGAAATCTCAGGTATCAAAGGCAAGGGTTTGGAGGTTCATATTCAGCATTCAGTATTCAGTTCTTGTTGTTTAGTCGTTTAGTCGTGTCCGACTCTTCGTGACCCCATGGACCAGAGCACACCAGGAACTCCTGTCTTCCACTGCCTCCCGCAGTTTGGTCAAACTCATGCTGGTAGCTTCAAGAACACTATCCAACCATCTCATCCTCTGTCGTCCCCTTCTCCTTGTGCCCTCCATCTTTCCCAACATCAGGGTCTTTCCCAGGGAGTCTTCTCTTCTCATGAGGTGGCCAAAGTATTGGAGCCTCAGCTTCAGGATCTGTCCTTCCAGTGAGCACTCAGGGCTGATTTCCTTCAGAATGGATAGGTTTGATCTTCTTGCAGTCCATGGGACTCTCAAGAGTCTCCTCCAACACCATAATTCAAAAGCACCAATACTTCGGCAATCAGCCTTCTTTATGGTCCAGCTCTCACTTCCATATGTCACTACTGGGAAAACCATAGCTTTAACTATACGGACCTTTGTTGGCAAGGTGATGTCTCTGCTTTTTAAGATTTCAGTATTCACCCAAAATGCGTAAGATACCAGAAGCATCACAAAAAAAAACTTCACATAAAGGGTGGGGACAGGGCAGGACATGTTCTGCCAACATGCACCATGCCCGGGAATGGAACCTCTGTGCAAATGTTCATCATCTGTATAATGAACATGTCAGACACACCTAAGTGCCACAACTTAGGGGCGGCTTTCTCCCAGTCATCCTCCTCTCCCAAGTGGCAGAGCTACCAAAAGGGCTCCCTCTTCTGAAGATTTGTCAGGAAGGAGGTGGTGTCTAGGATATTGGGGGCCTAAGTCAAGCACTAGCACATCCAACTTTTTCAGACCCAAAACCGGGACACGTCTTCCAGGCTGCTTTTCTTTGGGCAAGAGCAGAGAGTGAGATTGCGGCACCCAAAATGGTGGCCGCGATCTCACATAAAAAACCACAATGTCCCTTTTTTTCCAGGGCACTTGGCAGGTATGACTTGAGCACCTTGAACTGGGCCTGCGAACAAACTGGCAACCAATGCAATTGTTTTAAATCTGGCAATATGTGATCTAAATGGAACTCAGCCAGCAGTTTTGGAAAAACTGAAATTCCCAAGTCATCTTCAAGGGCAGCTCCACATAGCGTGCTTTGCAGTGTTTCCATATGGAAGTTACCACAACAATGGAATATGTGCCCTAGAGGGGCCACAGCTGGCAAAGCAGTCACAGCTGGAAAAAGCCATTCCTAGCCACCAAGGCCACCTGAGCCTCCAGTAAAGGGTTGAATCCAGGAGCACCCCAAGTTACAGAAGCAGAACCCTGTCCAGGAGTGACTGTCTCCCTGCTTCCCATATGTGAGAAATTGGTGCACCTGCCATATTGATCTATGTCATAGGGCTTTCTTTCTATTGCAAATAGCAGCTGCGGAGGGAGATTCCAACCAGGTGTGCAGAGTGGAGGGATGGGTTAATGCCCCTCCCCACATGCCATGGTTTGAATTCCCACCCACCCCCGCCAACTATCCATGAGAGAAAAAGCAATTACTAAGCACCAAACTATACCAAATGTCAGATTTAGCATGGCCTTTAGACCTGCCTCTTAACAATGGACAATGTGGTTTACATTTAAGAGTACTAATTTGTGACATTCCTTTGAGAAAGTGGCCCTAGTAGCTAACTGAAGAATTCTAAGCATTCTCTCCTAGCTCAGTATCATATTCTTTGTACTGCAAAATTTCAAAAGTGACCACAACTCATGAGTGAAAATCCAATTGGTTCTCGAAGCTAATGTAATTAATTTTCCATTGAAGAAGCTGCCTTTCACCAATGCCTGGAGTAAGTACTATAATCAGAAAATTGGTGACTAATTGTACCAGTTAGCTATATTAAAGGAACCCATGTTTGGTGGTGTCCATAAAATTCATATAAATTGTGTTAAGTCTCAAATTGGTGAAGGGACAATAAAAAAGAGAAGAAAAGAAAAGGAGAGAGAGAGAGAGAGAGAGAGAGAGAGAGAGAGAGAGAGAGCGCTAACATGAGGCTGCCTAAGGATTTCAGCTTTTTGTTCCCAGCTATATAGGCCTATCTTTATTACTCATGTCTTGCTATAAATTGCTTTTCCACATGCAGTAGAAATTCTCAGCTGGTTTTCATATATTGTATTTCACTAATTAGTATATTTTGGATACTGTATTGGAACTTTTCAACAAGGACACTATTCAAAATTCAGTTGTTGCTTTATTCTCCAAGTTACACGATATGGGAAGACAGGTTTTACAACAGTTTAATAGATGGATTTATTTTTAGGCTTCGTTCAGATAGAGCAGTATTATTTTTCTTTCAAACTGGGAAATGTTAATGCCCTATTTTTGTTAATATCAGCCAAAAATGAAATATTTTCCTTTCTTTGGTGCCAGTTAAAATGGATTCCCAATCTGTAAAGAGCACCTGGCTAGCCAAGTGGTATACATATGTACTTAAGAACATTCAAGGTACATTAAAGCTGTGTATGGTGGTGTCCCCAGAGGGACTGTTAGCTATAATTGCATTATTTTCCGAAGATTTAGGAAAATATGAGTTTGTGACAGATGGAGAAATATGAAATGATGGCACTGTTTGTTTAGCAATAAGTACCGGTAGGTCTTTCTCTTCACAGAGTATTGCAATATCTTAGAAAATAATGGCTCTTAAGATATAGAAGAGTTTTTAAAAGTAACCCTGATTTGGACAAATATTAGGGGTCTGTATCAACTTTGTGTGTCTTCCAAAGCAACTACTCTTGTACAAGCTTAAGAATGGAAAGTGTAATACTGGTGGGCAACAAAAGAGATTTAAAAACGTTCCCAAGGCAAATCTTTAAAAAATGTAATATAAACACTGATAGCTGGGAAACACTGGCCTGCAAGCGCACCAATTGGAGAATAGCCTCTACTAAAGGCATCGTGGATTTTGAAGAAGCACAAATTCAGGATGAAAGGGAGAAATGAGCTAAGAGGAAGGCACGTTTGGCAAATGCTCACCATGATCAGCTCCCACCCAGAAACCTATATCCCCACTGTGGAAGGATGTGCGGTTCCAGAGTTGGCCTCCACAGTCACTTATGGACTCACTGTTAATCCTGTGTTCATGGAAGACTATCTTACTTGGCCACAAGTGATCACCAGGAGAGAGTGAGAGAGCTTACCAAATAATGAGGTGCAACCAAGTAGGCTCTGAGATTACTCCATTAACAAGGCATATCAAAGCAGATCAGTGAGTTTCCAACCATTCTTTACTTCCCCCCACAAGAAAGGTTTAATGGATTTTTGTAACAATGGCAGAGATTTTAAACTAGGCTTGAGAACAAGACAGCACTCTAAGCAGAAGACTGCCTGTTATGTACTGAGGTTCTCACCCTGGGCCAGCAGGGGGATACTGTAGATAGTTTTCACTCAGGTCAACATATGCAAATAAGGAATTGGAAGTGATGTTCAGTGATTGGATAATTACAGAAAGTTGTTACTGTTGCTTTGTAGTTGAGCTCTATATAAACAGGTTGGCTGAACCTTTCAGCCCAATTCTGTTCTGGCCTGTGAATAAACAAGAGCTGTCTGAAGAATCACTGTGTCGTCTGATATGTTCACCCACAACTTAACACTGCCCTCTTGCAGGCTTTCAAACAGAGGAGGGTCCGCTGTAAATGAGGACGCATGGCCATTCTAGGTACGTGAGGCAATGTAGAGGGTTACAAAAATTTGCACTTTATGCAGGACGTTTGTGTGTCCTGGCTCTTTTGCAGTTCCCACAAAGCAGAATAGGAGTTAGGGGTTGGGTGTGGAGAGGGGGTAGTGAGCCCCAAGGGCAGTTTTACAGGTAGAAGTGTGTGTGTGTGTGTGTGTGTGTGTGTGTGTGTGTGTGTGTTGGCTTAACATGCATAAGGTGGCGAACTAACAGCATGAAAAGAGGCAGAGGGAGTAGCAAGAGCAGGTACCGCTAGCATCCGAACCCTCCCTTTCCAAGCAGGATTTAGAGCTGCTTGACTGCAGGCCGTGATTCAGTTCATGCCCATGCTGTTAGCGATGCTGTTACTAAGGAGTTTCAGCAGGTCCTCTCTTTCCACAGGCACATTCACCCTCTAAGGTGCCATCATTCTTCTGCACAGACAGCTGGGAATAAGGAGAGAGGAGATAAGGGAGAGGGGAGAGGGGCGGGGGGGGGGGGCATGTCTGCTGCGCGTGCCTCATGCTCACCAATGGAGAAATCGCACTTCTGCGTGAGGCCCAGGGATGTCTGACAGAATCGGATGTTTCCTGGGGGAAGCAACGCCATTATCTTGCCTGGGATCTCTTTTTCGCCTGTGGAACTGGCTGTGGGTTGCTGTGTCGAGAGGTACGGAGCCATCGGTGTGAAGAATAGAAGCTCCAGGCTTATGCGGAGTCTGGCGGGGGGAAAGGGAGAGACAGACACAATTGCAGTGCGAGGGAGAGAAGGGTTTTTTCTTATCAGAAATGACCGGCGTATGGCATAAAGACACACTCTGAGTTAGCATCTCAAGCACAGCTGATGTCTCTTGCTGCTTCCTAAAAGACGGGCAGGTCACAAGGCTTTTTTATTTATTTTATTTAATTTTTTACTCTTCAGCCCCCTAGCAATCCAAGATTCACCAACCCCTAGTCTGAAGACACCAAAGGATTTGAAAACAAACACACCAGCACCATGTGGAGCAGATCGGGAGCTGTTTGCTGTACACAGTGGTGCCATTAGGCTTGTATGGATGCAAGCTATTTTATTTTTAAACAAGTACATTAGGAAGCGTTAAAGATCTCATTAGCGTGCCAATCACAACTCCCCCACTGTTCAAAAACATTTAAATGTTTGGAAGCTGCCTGTGAATGCCTAATGGAGACTGGTAATTAAGCATGATTTGCACCAAGCAACCAATTGGTTTCTCAATTTTAATTTCTTATTTTGAGGCGGCTTGGAGCAAATAAAGTAAGAAGTGCATGGATAGGCAGTCTCTGTACTTCTGCATCGTCAGTATTATCTCACTTCTAGCTGCCCTCACCTACCCCTTTCCCCCAAATTATAAGACTATGTACTTTGTGACTATAGCCTCTGTACTATGGTCGCATTCACCCCATACATTTAGAGCCAGTGTGGTGTAGTGGTTAAGAGCGGTGGACTCATAATCTGGTGAACCGGGTTCGCTTCGCCACTCCTCCACATGCAGCTGCTGGGTGACCTTGGGCTAGTCACACTTCTTTGAAGTCTCTCAGCCTCACTCACCTCACAGAGTGTTTGTTGTGGGGGAGGAAGAGAAAGGAGAATGTTAGCTGCTTTGAGACTCCTTCGGGTAGTGATAAAGCGGGATATCAAATCCAAATCCAAAGCACTAGGATTCCACTTTAAACACTTGTGACTTCCCCCAAAGAATCCTGGGAATTGTAGTTTGTTAAGGGTGCCAAGAGTTGTTAAGAGACCCCTATTCCCTCACAGAGCTACAATTCCCTGAGTCCCCCATGAAGAAGGATTGGTCGTTGAACCACTCTGAATTGTAGCTCATGTGATTTAAAGGTACAATGTGTACATAGCCATCCATTCCTCATTGTTGAAGAAAGATTCAAATCCCAATCGGACAATACATGGAATGGAAGGGAGTGGCGCCATTTTGTCCTTCATCTCAGGCAGCGAAATGTGTTGCGCAAGGCCCAGCAGTGAGAACATGGTTTTCCCATTTCTATTTCTGCAACCAAGAGGAAGAGGTCAGTCAGTGCAATCCTGTGCGTGTTTACTCGGAAGTAAGTTGCAGTGTGTCTTGTAGGAGGGTGTGTTTTGGATTGCAGCCTGAATCCCACAAAACGACCAAGGAACAACTACTAAAAAAGCAAAGCCGACCCCTCCTGTCTAGAAAAAAACCCCATGTACACAAACATCCCATTTAAAAAGAACTCTCTGTGGTATGTTTAGTCCTTGTGTTTCTTTGGCGATGTTTCTTTTTGCAATAACAACTATGCTTTCACATCCACTGCTACATGAAAAAATGATCAAACAACAAGAGTGGCTTTGCATGAAACAGACAACCGCAGCAGCACTCTGAGGCCATGTCTATCAAGATAAAAATGAAAAAAAAAGAAACATTCCTTCCCTCCAATCTTGATCTCTCTCCCCCTACAACCACTTGTAATGTTTACATTGGGTGCCAGAGGCCCTCATGCATTTTGCATAAAGTATGTACATAATAGTGTCTGAGTTCTTTTCTTTTTTTTTTACAACCCAAATATACTGAAGGTTTTGCTTAGCCTGCTGGGCTTAAGGTGTGGAATAAAGCAGTTTATTATCAAAGGGATATCTGCCAAGGGAGTACAAGAATAGGGATCAGCCTTGTGAGCAGATGCGGAGAATGCATATTTTAATAAAGGGCTCTGAAAACACCTTCCTGTCAGCAAGAGAGCTGGAAGATGAAGATCCTGCCTCGTCCCAAAAGATTGCAGTGCCACAGGTACAGAATTCCTATAAATGCCTCAATGCAGCTTAGGGTTCCAGCTGTTGGGGCAAGTATATAGGCAGGTGGTGTGGTTGGCTGGGAATTGTGGACAGAAAGGGTTATAGCTCTGGGGCGGAAGCGTCCGGTATTTAATTGATTATTTCAGTGATATTTGTGGCATTTCCTCACTTTTCCTTCAGAGGAGACCAGGGGAGTGTGTCCAGTTTGAACCCAGGTATCCCAGGCCCTTAGTCTTGACATTCTAACCATTTGCACCCCAATGGCTGCCAACATATCCATCAACTGACCTATCCTATGCATTCAGCGATTCACATCTCTACAGCTTGCCTCTTGGATTCAGCAGAAATGTTTTCCACATTTCTGCTGAACGCTAGAGCCGAGGCTTACAGCTTAAAGTGAGAAAACAGGGCGGAGGCTCTGCAGACGTTACAGAAAGCCTACATGGAAAACATCTGGTTGCAGGAAATTGTGCAACTGTCACATGTAGATTGTTACCATGAAATGATCCTCTCTGTGTGTGTGTGTGTGTGCGCGTGCGTGCGTGCATGTGTGTGTGTGTGCACATGCACTTGCACATACTGGGAGGCTGTGACCTCAGTGCATGTACATGGCAGACTATATGTGACAGGTTTCGTGCACCGCAACAGAGAGGCTGTTATTTCTAAAACATGTTCCAATAATCCCAACAAACCGAGAGTGGGTCAATATTTCATTTTCGGCAGGCTCTAATTCAAGCCGCAGCTCCTGTCAGCGCAAGCTCCCAGTCAATTGAAATAACTGAGGGGAGGAGGGAGGCAGAAAGAAAGAGAAAGAGAGAGAGAGAGAGAGAGAGAGAGATAAGTAATGTGTGCCCTGTACTGGAATGCCGACAGTAATACATTTGGTAATTTGATGCTTCATAAATGCAATCTTCTCGTTGCGTATGTGACAGCGCTAGCTGTCTAATTTATCTGTCTGTGTGTTCGCGCTGCAGGATATACTGTATGCGAACGCATGGCTTGGTGGGGGCGAGGTGTGAAAAATAAAAATAACAGCAAGTAGAGGGGGAGTGTAGCGCCATTAAAGTGAAACGGTTCTCTCTCTCTCTCTCTTGCTTGAGTTGGAGGGAGAATGCTTGGATACCGAAGGGAGAAAAGGCTCCAATGCGCAGATTAATGTGCCTTCGGAAGCCCCTCCATACTGTATCGAGTGCAAGCAGAAAACAGTGGCATAGTTAATCAACACAACTCAGCGGATCCTCTCCCTCGGTAACCACATTTTAGACAATATGCAGCAAAACTTGCTGAGTGTTAGGAAGCTATCAAGCCGCCTCACTGGTCAGGCTGATTTCTGATATCTGCGCGAATAAGTTTTCATGAAAAGCCGGCCTCCGCCTTGGAAACTGATTTGAATTGGTAGAGTTCAGCCCTGCGATGCGTGAAATAGATGACACAGAGACAAACGGTGGATCAGCAGAATGCTGTGGGTGTAGCGTATCTTGATTTCAGCAGGGTTTTCGGCAAAGTCCCCCGTGGTATCCTTTCAGAGAACCTGGTAAAATGTGGGCTGGACAATGGTACTACTGTGAGGTGGATTTGGAGCTGGCTGGCTGGCTGGACCCAAAGAGTTCTCGCCAATGGTTCCTCGCCATCTTGAGAAAAGGTGACAAGTAGGGTTGTCACAGGGTTCTGTCCTGGGCCCAGTGTTGTCCAACATCTTTATACAGTGGTACCTCTGGTTACGAACTTAATTCGTTCCGGAGGCACGTTCTTAACCTGAAACCATTCTTAACCCGAGGTACCACTGTAGCTAATGGGACCTCCCACTGCCAGTGTGCCGCCAGTGCACGATTTCTGTTCTCATCCTGAGGTAAAGTTTTTAACCGAAGATACTACTTTGGGGTTAGCGGATTCTGTAACCCAAAGTGTTTGTAACCTGAGGTGTTCGTAACCTGAGGTACCACTGTAAATGATTTAGATGAAAGAATTGAGGGGATGCTTATCAGATTTGCAGATGGCACCAAACTGGGAAGGGTAGCTAATGCCTCAGAAGACCAAATCAGGATTCAAGATGGCCTTAACAGGTTGGAGAACTGGGTCAAAACTGTTTATTCATTTAATAAAATGTATGCACTGCTTCATTGTGAGAAAACAAAAACAAAACCAGCAATGACAACCTCAAAGCTGTTTACAAAAAGACCAAACAATAAAATCAAGAATAATAACGATAAGGTAAAGGTACCCCTGCCCGTACGGGCCAGTCTTGACAGACTCTAGGGTTGTGCGCCCATCTCACTCAAGAGGCCGGGGGCCAGCACTGTCCGGAGACACTTCTGGGTCACGTGGCCAGCATGACAAGCTGCATCTGGTGAGCCAGAGCTGCACACGGAAACGCCGTTTACCTTCCCGCTAGTAAGCGGTCCCTATTTATCTACTTGAACCCGGGGGTGCTTTCGAACTGCTAGGTTGGCAGGCGCTGGGACCGAACAACAGGAGCGCACCCCACCACGGGGATTCGAACCGCCGACCTTTCGATCGGCAAGCCCTGGGGGCTGAGGCTTTTACCCACAGCGCCACCCGCGTCCCATAATAACGATACTTTATAGTTAAAATACTAAACCAAATTAAAATCCGCACCAGCATTTCCAAACATCTGAGTAGGCTTGCTTAAACAAGAATGGTTTGTTCATGGCATTATATACTGATAGTTACAGCATGAACTTTGGCCTGGTAGCAGACCAGCAACCAGTGCAGATCTCTGAGCACAGGTGTTCTATGCTGGCAAGGCCTCACTGCTCTCAGCAATGGTGCTGCAGAATTCTCCAGTCAGGAGCTTCTTACTGAGTGCAGCTAATCCCAGTACAGTTTGCATTTTGGTGCCAAATTTAAAAGAACACAAGGCATGTGCCTGTAATGTTCCCAAACTCTCCTTTGTTGCTGCCCCACATCTGACACCATATTAGGGCTGTGAGTTGGAGATTTCCCACCTGTGCTCTAAGGAGCTCTATTGCTGCATGCATAATCACCCCCCTACATGGCTTGGTGGGGAGTCAGCATGGCGTAGTGGTTAACAGTGGCGGACTCATAATCTGGTGAACCGGGTTCGATTCCCCACTCCTCCACACACAGCTGCTGGGTGACCTTGGGCTAGTCACACTTCTTTGAAGTCTCTCAGCCTCACTCACCTCACAGAGTGTTGTGGGGGAGGAAGGGAAAGGAGACTGTTAGCCGTTTTGATACTCCTTTGGGTAGTGATAAAGCGGGATATCAAATCCAAACTCTTCTTCTCTTCTACATAGTGACTCTCTGGGGTTAGGCTGAGAAATAGTGGCTGGCCCACATGAGAGCTAAGTGAAGACTGAATGTGGATTTCCCTGGTTCTAGTCCAGTGCTCTAACCACTGAACAACACTGGGTTGTCACACCTTGGGTAGCAGGCCTAGACGAGGCCTCCTCAAACTGAGACCTTGGAGAGCTGCTGCCAGTCAGAGTGGACACTTCTAGGCTAGGTGGCACAATAATCCATCTCAGGATGAGACCATTTCCATATGTGCCAATTATATAATGTGCTGCTTTGCATCATGACAACAAAAATCATTTTTTAGGAGTGGGCTGCTGACAGTTTCTCATTTACACAATAACTCGGATTGGTGCTTTGGCAAAAAGCTTGCTGCTTTTGCTAGTTGGGTGCCTAGGACGTTCAAATGAAACCATTCTGGTAACGAAGTTACCCCTGAATCTCGTGGCAAATATCTTCCTGATGCTAATGTTGACGAATTAGGAGCTCATAAACCCGAAGAAACGCTGGAATAGATTTTATCTGCAGTAGCTTGTTTTGTCTTTTGACTGCCCCATTTATTTTGCTTATCCACCAGTGACTTGCCCTGTAGAACAAAGATGCGCTTGGGTATCTCCGTAAACATATGCAGCAGATAACTTTTTTAAAAAAGGAAAAGGGAAAGAAAGAAACCTTCTCAAAGACAAATGAAAAGACCAAATGTAGGAAAGCTGGAGATAGCTTCAAAGGAATTAAGATCTTAAGCATTTTGATGAGTATTTTATGACTGTTCCTGGCTACCTTTTATCTCCATCTGCCTCTCCAGGGTTAGTACTGTTGATTAATGATACCTATTAAAGCGAGCAGAGGTGATGCACGGTCATTTTGAGGTTTTGAGACGCCCCAGGCACAGAAGTTAATATAACCCACCCCCCTACTCTTGCCCCCATCCCCTTTGCCATGTTTATCCCAATTATTCTGTTAAGCATATGTAAGAGGACAATGTTAACTAGCAGAACAATCCTGGGCACATTTCCTTAGAGGATAAGTACCACTGGGTCAAATGGGACTTACTCCTTACTAAGGGCTTAGGAATGTGGCATAAAACGGTAAGGACCAAACAAGGATTCTTTGCAACTGTGCAAAGTCATTGGAGGGTGAAAAGAACAGAAACTCTCAACAGCATTATGCACAAGTGCGTACGGAAGACAAATGGTGGGTTGTTGCTTTAAAGAGAGAGGTTGGGGGGTAGGGGAGAGAAAGAGTCTATTTTAAGATGCTTTTCATCATAAGTTCAGCATCCAACCAGCGTAAGAAGGGAATGAAGAAGTGCTTTCCAAACTGCTCCACAATACTGTTCTGTAGGCAGACCTGTAAAGAACAGTGAGCAAATAGGTGAGAGCATCTCTTGCTTATTCTGCATAGTAAAGAGCCCAGTTGGGGGGGGGGGGGAATAAGGAATTCTGCCTTTGCCCTAGCTCAACCTGCTGGCTGGGGTTGATGGGAGTTGTAGTCTAAAACACTGGAAGGGCGCCAGGTTGGCAAACAGTCCTCTAACCCAAGGTAGATAGATAGATAGATAGATAGATAGATAGATAGATAGATGATAGATAGATTAGATAGATAGATAGATAGATAGATAGATAGATGATAGAGATAGATGATAGATAGATAGATAGATAGATAGATAGATAGATGATAGATAGATAGATAGATAGATAGATGATAGATAGATAGATAGATAGATAGATAGATAGATAGATAGATAGATAGATAGACAGATAGACAGATAGACAGATAGATAGATAGATAGATAGATAGATAGATAGATAGATAGATGATAGATAGGATCTGAAATGAATTCAGTTTTGGTAATGTTGTTGTTGTTGTTTAGTCGTTTAGTCGTGTCCGACTCTTCGTGACCCCATGGACCAGAGCACGCCAGGCACCTCTGTCCTCCACTACTTCCCACAGTTTGGTCAAACTCATGCTGGTAACCTCAAAAACATTTTTTTCATTTTTAACAGTTTTGGTAATGCTTGTAAGCAAATGATAAATGCCTAGCAACAGAAAGGAATCCTGTTCAAAGCTGGACGAAATATACAGTGGTACCTCGGATTAAGAACTCAATTTGTTCTGGAGGTCCGTTCTTAACCTGAAACTGTTCTGAACCTGAGGCACCACTTTAGCTAATGGGGCCTCCTCCTGCTGCTGCTGCACTGCTGCTGCAAGATTTCTGTTCTGATCCTGAAGCAAAGTTTTTAACTTGAGGTAATATTTCTGGGTTAGCGGCGTCTGTAACCTGAAGCGTTTGTAACCCGAGGTACCACTGTAATCAGAAACTAAATGGCATGCTGCTTTTTAATGTCACCCCTCCCTCCCAAAATCTTAGCTGAGGCATCCATTTTATAGCAGGGCCATCTTAATATAAGGAGGCCTCCTGGACATGTAAATATCACATGGATTTTTCAAGAGCTTATTTACATATAATTCATCCTGTGATGACAACCCTTCTGCTTACTTTAAACCTTTAACATGTTTAGATGTTCAAATGGTAAATAAAACTCTCGCAGTCAGTGGAAAGGAGCCGTTGGTGAAATCTGGGTTTCTTGACTCTCCAGCCTAGGATCAGCGATCATGTAAACAAAAGCAGGTTTGTGCATTCTCTCTCTCTCTGGTATGCTGCAGAAGATGGAATTTCCCCTCAAATCTACTGCAGACCATGAGTAACTTAAGAGAGTGGGGCATCAGATGAAACATCTGGTCATTCCTTGGTCAAGTCAACAGGGGTTGATATCCCAAACAACAGTGTCCTAATCACTTGGCAACTCCCCATTTTATTTTATTTTCCTCACCTACACTTCTTCTTTACTGCTGATATAAGAGTCTCGTGTGTGTGCGTGTGTGTGTGTGTGTGTGTGTGTGTGTGTGTGTGTTTCTTGCTTTCCAATGCTGCTTCAACCTCCTTGCCTCCTGGGTCTGCTGTGAGCCATGCAAATTGCATCTCCAACCCCCCCATTTGTATTGGGGAAGCTTGGGAGAGTTCCTCTAACTTTGCCTTCCTGCTCCTGACCTTGAAGTGGCTGCCCCTGCAGGTTTCTAATCAGCGTCTTGCCCGCTGTCGCGAAGGAAGCATCTGTCTATCTCTGGATACAGGGCAGCATGGAGCAATCAGGCTTAGGGCCAGTGCTGTGCAATCTTCTCGTTCTCCCGATCTCTTAAGCAACAACAGGAAGAAAAAAAAGCCAGCAGCGGCCCAGGGTAGAGAGCTGATAAGTCTTGGCAAGACTTGCTTTTGCATAATTACTCCCTCTTTGGTTTGCATAGATAATTTTTGACATGGTTGCACTTCTGAACTCTGCCTGCTGGCAATGTTGGGAGACTTGACCTGATAATCAAAATAGGAATTAATGGGACGTCGAAGTAGCCAAAACCCAGGAGTCTCTGAAGAGCTAATTGAAGGGAGAACCCACGGGGGGCGGGGGGCGGAGGAGTCTTCTGAAAAAAGTTACAGATGCTGCCCTTGCAAATGTAGATTTAAAAAGTGTTCCACTGCCCATTCACCGCAAGGGGAGTTGCAAAAAGTAGGGAGGAGATAAAACTACAGGGATTTGGTTTGTATTTAAATGTGCCTTCTTTGTTCGGTGCAGGGAAGGAAAACCGTTTCAGGGGAAAAGGCTTAAAGAAATAGTGTATTTGTCAGACAGCTCTGCTGTGTTGGGTAGGCAAGACCAGAGCTGAGCTCAGGATTTGAGGGACTTTGGGCGTGATGGCACCCTCACAGATGGATCCCCTAATTTGGAACATGCAAACAGAATTCTTTTAAGGCTGCACTCTTGGGCACTCTTTGAGTTTCATTAGCTACAAACCCCCCAAATTTAGGGTCCCCTCCAAACTGGTGCCAACATTTTGCAATTGTTTAGCAGCACAAACCCCATGTATTGTAGGAACATGGTGCTCAGGGTGGGGGGCGTTGCTGGTTGGGGTGGTGGCTTACCCAGTGAGCTTCATTGTTGAGTGAGGATTTGAACCCTAGTATCCCAGGGTTTCTTTATCCAACACTAACCACTGCAAAATACTCAAACCAGACAGGGTTTTTGCCACAAAACGCCCCCTTTACTCACTTCGACAATACATATACAAAAATGTGAATGTTGCATAGATGATTAGAATCATAGAATCATAGAATCATAGAGTTGGAATAGACCACAAGGGCCATCGAGTCCAACCCCCTGCCAAGCAGGGGGGGTTGGCCCCTGAGCAGTTTGCACCTCGTGTACTCAATTTGGTCCTCAAAGCCACACCCCTGAAATTAGGATAGATCACTGCTGTTCATTTAAAGGTGTTTCGTATACAGCCGCATTCCCAACACACACACACACACCTAATGTCTATGTAAGGTTGTCACTGGGGCTCTGCTGCTGTGATGTATGTGCTAAGCCAGGGGTCTGCAACCCGCGGCTCCAGAGCCGCATGTGGCTCTTTTACACCTTTGCCGCGGCTCCGGGGCGGATACTAGCGAGGGGAGGAGGCGCATTGTGCGCCCCGACACTCCCCACTGTGGCGGGCGCTGTACTGGCTGTGACGTCGCATGGGGGCGGTGCGTGCGTTAGTCACGCACCGTCCTGATGTCACCTTCCCGCCCGCTCGCCCACTACATTGTAAGGGGCATGTACGCTGGTCACTGCATTGAAAGGGGGCATGTATGCTGGTCACTGTTTTGAAGGGGAGTGAAGAACACACACACACAAAAAGGTAACTTGTTAATTTAACGTTTATTTCTATGAGGAGGAGTAATTCTGAGGGGTCAAACAAAGAAATAATTAAAAAAGGTTTATTTTTTTAATGATGAGTTTTGCGGCTCCCAGTTTTTTTTTCTTCGGAAACGGGTCCAACTGGCTCTTTTTGTCTTAAAGGTTGCAGACCCCTGTGCTAAGCTATCCCTCTAAGTGTCAATGGTTTCAGTCTCTGAAAAGATGCTTCTCCACCTTTTACTGCATACCGCAGAGGGCTTCAGTAAGCATTTGCTCCTTTGCTTCAGTCACCACACTTTTCTCATTAAGATCTTCAAGAGACTTTTCACCCCCTCTCCTTCATCTCATCTCCCCGCCCCAACGGCCGCCAACACCCCTGTTGGTGCCCAGGGAGGTTTCAGTGTGTGTGTGTGTGTGTGTGTGTGTGTGTGTGTGTGTGTGTGTTGCATGGCTAACCCCCTTCCTGTTCCCTGCCTGTCAAATTAAATCCTAATTTAGCCTGGGTAAGTAGCAGAATTTTGGTTTTGACTTCTGCAAAGATGCAAAAAAAAGGGGGAAAGAATTGAATTTTAAAACTGATGTTTACCAGTGCAGGCGTTGGTTTGTTCAGTTGCAATATTCTGCCTCCGTCTGGAAATGCTGCAGTGATTTTTCCTGGGAAACAGGGAGTCAAATACCTTGCAAAAAGAAAAGTATGCAGATTGTAATCCTCTTTTTAATACTGTTTCCAAATGACAGGGTGGAAGGAGGCACTTTATTCACCACAAGGGAGTAATGGTGTCAGCCGTATTACAGCCTGGGATGATATGGTGTTGATTTGTGACTCCTGTATTAAGCCTTATGCAGTGTATGTCAGTCTGTAAGATACCTCTTTATGTGGTGGTGGCTGAAATCTTTTATCCATCAAAAATCTTTCTGTACCATCTTAAAAATTTGGGCCTCTGAAGCTTCTCTCATTCTTGGGCCTCTGGTTTCAAAAAAGGAAGGGGGGAAAAGGCAGCCCTTGTCATCTCAGCTGCTGTGGGGATTTCTGTGGAATGACAGACCTCAAGCCTCATTGAACCTTTTGACAGCTGCTTCTCATGTGGGCAAAAAATGTTTTCTTGAATTTCTTAATAATTAAAATCAGCATTGCTTCCAAAGACCGCTGTAATGTGTTGTGTGTCTTTTATTTAAATAAGTATTTGCTATCTTTATTATTATTAATTCAAGTTATATCTCACCTCTCCTCCCAAAGGAACCCAGGCTGAAAGTAGCACTAGTGATATTTGTTTAAATGCAATAGGTTTAAAATCATTACATATTTTAAGGGCACATTTCAGAAGTTCACCAGTTAGAAATAAGCAACACATTTGGGTTGAGGGTGAGGGGAAGAAGCTTCAAGCCAATTACAAACCACCATCTAATTTACAAAGAATGAGCATCTCTATGTTTTCACTTGTTGACTTGGCGTGACACCACTCTTGATTTGTAAATAACTTATATGCCTAGACATTCCTTCTTTATCTGAAAACAGATGTTTTGATTTCTGCAACTGCAGTGAGCAGAATGGCCATATGTCCACAGACATAGTAAACTGTAACTTTTAGGGGGAAGAGAGAATTTTTACGTTTTCTCTTATCATAATTTATTGGAGGTACATGGGGGCATTGTGCAGATGTCATGTGAGTCAAGACAGGTTGTTTGTTTATTTATACATTTCTAATTATTTTTAAGTATGCCGCAAGCTATTTCTTATTGGGCAGTTTAGGGGGAAGAGGTTTTAGGAATCTTCAACAAAGTTGGCGAATATTGGGACCAGGGGGTGGGCACCACCTTTTGCCTCAACCGGTTGTTTTCCTCTTCTTCATTCAAGAGTGGGAGGTGGGGCAGGCTGCTTTCCCCCAGTCCATCCCCATATTCCCCTGAAACTTATATAGCATTGGAGTCTTCAGATCCCATTACCTACAAAGATAAATAGATATGGATTAGTTGATTGACTTAGTAGCTGTGTGAGCAACTGATGTTGTGAGGGTCGCCAGACCGAGAGCATGGTGCCCACTAGTGGCGATCATGTTCTTTCAGCTTAGCCTAGGCCAGACTGTCTGAAGGGAGTATTACTCCTGTTGCATTGCTGTGTACAGTACGTATTTACTACTCCTTAATGCCCAGTAGTGATGTATGGAAGTGAGAGCTGGACCATAAAGAAGGCTGATCGCCGAAGAATTGATGCTTTTGAATTATGGTGCTGGAGGAGACTCTTGAGAGTCCCATGGACTGCAAGAAGATCAAACCTATCCATTCTGAAGGAAATCAGCCCTGAGTGCTCACTGGAAGGACAGATCCTGAAGCTGAGGCTCCAATACTTTGGCCACCTCATGAGAAGAGAAGACTCCCTGGGAAAGATTGAGGGCACAAGGAGAAGGGGACGACAGAGGATGAGATGGTTGGATAGTGTTCTTGAAGCTACCAGCATGAGTTTGACCAAACTGCGGGAGGCAGTGGAAGACAGGAGTGCCTGGTGTGCTCTGGTCCATGGGGTCATGAAGAGTCGGACACGACTAAACGACTAAACAACAACAATGCCCTTTAACCAGCTTGCTCTGCCGATTGTTAAGGAATATTTGGATCAGTTTTTGCTTTGACGCTTATGGATTTAGAAAGCATCATCATCTGAACTGGTAGTTGTCAATTAGGGAGGCAGGTATGTTAGTTATTCTGAATTATCACAGAGGACAAGTGAGACAGAGAGACTGAAAAATGAGCTCCCGTGCTCAAGAGAGCATCTCGTATACACGGGTTTAATCAAATAATCTAGAATCACAGCTAGTCTTCAATTTCATAGTCACAACCACCAACACATTTTATATGCCCCACTCATAAACATTCGCAGAAAGGATGGGAAAAACCAAACTTTTTCAACCATTTTGATTGTGAGTATGAGGATAAAGGGTGATTCAAGGTAAGCCATTCTCATTAAGAGATGCTGAATATGTGTGCTGTAAGCCGCCCAGAGTGTCTGGGGAAACCCAACCAAATGGGCGGGGTATAAATAATATTTTTTTTGTTATCTATGTTTAATACAAGGTTGTTAGATCCAAGGAATATGGTATGTATGCTGTCACAAGCCTGCAACTTCCAAAATGCACCTTGCTGAAATGACGGCAGTGGTTAGGAAGTTCTGTTCCCAGTAAGGGGCATGTCTCACAGAGTAGTTTTCAAGATGATTCTTAGCTACAGCTGTAGATGTGTCCACAGATAATTCATTCGAACCACTGGTGTGGCTTCCTATTATATGGAGAAACAGCAAAGGCCACAGAACCCATTGAGTTGCAGACCACGCTTCTCCCTCCTATTGCTACATCACATTTTGTTGTACCCAAGCTATAGGACAGAGGTCAAATGTCGTCGCCCCTGCCAAAAATGGAGCCCAGGATGCTATCTTATGTTGAGTCAGGGACCATTGGTCCATCTAACTGACTTATAGCAGTTCTCAAGGGTTCCAAACAGGGGACATTCACAGTTCTGCCTGTGGCAGATGCCATGAATTGAACCTGGGCATAGCTTTCAACTTACAGATTTGAAAATAAGGGACCAGCAGGCTCGAAAATAAGGGATCAGCAGCCAAAATAAGGGATTTTTCGAACACAGCTATGTTCAACTTCTGAGCCCCTCCGAGCCAAAGGCAGAAAGCCCAGCCAGCAGCCAAACGAAGCCTCAAGTGGTGGTTCCCACAGCGCAGCAACCCGGCAAAGGGGATGCAGCAAGAAAAACCACCGTCGCCTCTCCACTGGGAAGCACTGAGCAAAGGCAAGTCCCCAGGCAACGCGGCCAATTTGATCGGCACAAGGCATGCAAGCTCAACCCCCCCCCCAGTCGTTCTTAGACTCCTTCTTGGGTGAGCAACAATGTTGAAGCCTCCCTCCTCCCTGGCCGGCAGGGAGGGAGGGAGAGGAGCTGCTTCCTTTGAAACCCAGGAAATTTAAGGGACATCATCAATAAGGGATAGCAGCGGGACACGGCACTGGGATAAGGGACTTTCCCGCCAAATAAGGGACAGTTGACAGCTATGAACCTGGGAGCTTCTGCATGCAGTGCAGATGCTCTGCAGATGCTTTTCTCCTCCACCATCTTACCAGGAGCAGGTAAAATGAAATATCTTGCAGTCAGACTTGCAGGACCAATAAGGTGGGGCTACCTCTCAAAACCCCTTCACTATGTACCAGTCAGTTCCTGAACACAATTCAAAGTCCTGGTACATATCTATTAGAACCTTAGACAGCTTGAGACCAAGAGCTGTGCCCACATCATTTTGCCAAGATCATCTTCAGAGATTCTCCTTCCAGGGACTGTTCCATCAGAAGCAAGACAGTTAAAACTGGGAAGGGGCTTCTCAATGGTGGCACCTAGTTTGTGGAATTTCCTCCACAGGATGGTGTGCCTCACGCCTTCTTTACTATTTTTATACTGCTAGGCAAGACCTCTCTTTTTATTTTCCCAGCTTTTTTGCTAAACCTTTGTGATTTCAGTGCACTTGGATTTTTTTTTAACCTGGTATGCGTGTATCTATATAGTTTTTGCTGTAATATTCATTTTATCTTTCATTATGTAAGCAGTCCTGAGGATATTTATATTGAAGGGGGATTGTTGTTGTTTAGTCGTTTAGTCGTATCCGACTCTTCGTGACCCCATGGACCAGAGCATGCCAGGCACCTCTGTCCTCCACTACCTCCCGCAGTTTGGTCAAACTCATGCTGGTAACCTCGAAAACACTATCCAACCATCTCGTCCTCTGTCGCCCCCTTCTCCTTGTGCCCTCCATCTTTCCCAGCATCAGTATCTTCTCCAGGGAGTCTTCTCTTCTCATGAGGTGGCCAAAGTACTGGAGCCTCAGCTTCACGATCTGTCCTGCCAGTGAGCACTCAGGGCTGATTTCCTTAAGAATGGATGCGTTTGATCTTCTTGCAGTCCATGGGACTCTCAAGAGTCTCCTCCAGCACCATAATTCAAAAGCATCAATTCTTCGGCGATCAGCCTTCTTTATGGTCCAGCTCTCACTTCCATACATCACTACTGGGAAAACCATGGCTTTAACTATACGGACCTTTGTTGGCAAGGTGACGTCTCTACTTCTCAAGATGCTGTCTAGGCCTGTCATTGCCCTTCTCCCAAGAAGCAGGCGTGTTTTAATTTCGTGGCTGCTGTCAACCATCTGCAGTGATCATGGAGCCCAAGAAAGTAAAATCTCTCACTGCCTCCATTTCTTCCCCTTCTATTTGCCAGGAGGTGATGGGACCAGTGGCCATGATCTTCATTTTTTTGATGTTGAGCTTCAGACCATATTTTGCGCTCTCCTCTTTCACCCTCATTAAAAGGTTCTTTAATTCCTCCTCACTTTCTGCCATCAAGGTTGTGTCATCTGCATATCTGAGGTTGTTGATATTTCTTCCGGCAATCTTAATTCCAGCTTGGGATTCATCCAGCCCAGCCTTTCGCATGATGTATTCTGCATATAAATTAAATAAGCAGGGAGACAAAATACAGCCTTGTCGTACTCCTTTCCCAATTTTGAACCAATCAGTTGTTCCATATCCAGTTCTGACTGTAGCTTCTTGTCCCACATAGAGATTTCTCAGGAGACAGATGAAGGGGAATAGGTTTGCCAAAATAAGAAGCCGTTGTAGCTGTGATTGATAAAATATGGGGTCTGCACTATATTTTACTGAACTACAAAGTGTTCAAGTACGAAATACCTGTTGGGATCTATAGGACAAAGACAAAAAGAGAGACCTCCATTTTAGAATGACACCCTTTTAAATGCGTGTGGTTTGGCAAAGTTAAGCTGCCTGTGGCCCCAGTAATGGGGGAAAGCTGGCTAAAAAAACAACTTCACTGTAGGAATGCCAAAAAAAGAAACCTGCCTGGCCATGCTGGCTTGATTTTTTATTTCAGGAAAAAGAATAGGATTATATGTTTTGCAATCACAAAAGAGTCACTGGCGTCCTTAAGACCAGGGAGAAGTGCTCTTGTCTCAAAGCAAAAATTCCTTTGAAAGTGTGAATCACTGACTCGGATTTTTGCGGTGTGGGCTTGGGGATGATTAAATGCTCTGTCTGCAGGAAATTACCAGGAGGAGATTTCAGCATTTTCCTGAATCAGCCTCAGCTGGCACACAGCTTTCTGGTGTATTACAAGAAAGCTCTGTTACGAAGCAATCTGTCTGCGCTTTGCTGGCTATAGACAAACCAGGCCTTCCTCTGCTTTTTGGTTATGCAAACAGATTTCTTAACTTCTTGCTGCAACTTTCTAATTTTCCCCTAATGATGTTTATCAAGTGATCAAGTTGTTTCCTTAAATAGCTGCCTGATTGAACTATATATCTTCAATGAGCTTATTTTATTGGCGTATGGGAAGAAAAGGCACTCATTCTAAACTTCTGGCTCCCCCCTCCCCCCCCCTTTTTGAGACGTCGACCTCCTCCTTATTCAAGTAAACAAGAGCAATTTAAAGGGCTCCCATATTACCCAGCAAACACACAGGGGGTTCTGTTTGGAGCGTTTATAGTATTTGCATTAGGAGAGTGTTGGGCAGCAAGGGGAATAATGCCGGTATTGTTTACTGGTCTCCTTGCTCCTAGTGGGTGTATCATTAGCAAAATGAAAATGAGGGAGGATTTTCAACAGAAAACTGGGCAAGGGAAACCATAGGGTTCAGCATCTTTCCACACCACTACATTGTGCCACTGTTTTGGCATTGCCTTGTATCACTCAAAAGCAGCTTCTCCATTTAGTTTGGGGTGGTTAACTTGTGGCCTGGTAGATTTTGTTGGACCACAGCTCCCATGACCCCTGAGCATTGGCCATGTATTGTTTTTAATATTTGGTTGGAAGCCGCCCAGAGTAGCTGGGGAAACCTAGCCAGATGGGCGGGGTATAAATAATAAATTCTTCTTCTTCTTCTTCTTCTTCTTCTTCTTCTTCTTCTTCTTCTTCTTCTTCTTCTTCTTCTGGCTGGAGCTGTTGGGCATTGGGAGTTCCACAGGTCAGCCATCCCTAAGATAAATGACGCACCAGCAAAGTAGGTTGACATTTCAAACACAATGTACCAACTAAACTGTGCACAAGTCTAGTAAACACCACTGGCAGCACTGGCAGAACGCCTCGTGCCTTTATGGGCTAATAGCCATAAATAAATGAATGAATGAAAACGCCTCGTGCCTATTCCCCTTAGCTCTTCATAGAATCATAAGATTTTGAGTTGGAAGGGACGCCGGGAGTCATCCAGTCCAATGCAGGAATCTCAACTAACTATACTCCCCTCTGTACTGTCAGTGTCAAAATGGGAATGACACTGGTCACTTTTGATCCGCCTCTGGAAGACTGTAAGGCAAAGTAGGTGTCAGACGGCAGATCTGAGCATTGGAAACTTAGCTTGTTATTGAACGGAGGGAGGAAAGAATTTGCGACAGATTCAGAGCAGGCAGCGGAGGGTGTGTAACTTACACTCTCCTTCTCAGCCTCTTTTAATCTATTCTGGGTGGTTGGGGCAACTCCCAGAACAGGTTTAGGTTGCAAATGGTGGGGAGGAAAGGGGGTGAAGTCCCATTTTGCGAGTGGACCCCATGCACAAAGTCCAGTTAGCACCACATTGGATTCTACCCATGCCTGTCCAGCTGAGAGCCTGGCTATGTGAAATTCATGTGTTGCAAAACGGGAGGTGGTGGACTTTCCTTTGTTAGAAGTTTTTAGCAGAGGCCAGATGGCCATGTGTCATGAATGGTGTAACAGAGGGTTTTCCTAAATTGACATGGGGTTGGTCTACATGACCTTGGATGTTCGTTTTAACCTGCCGGTTCTCTCCTTGCATGCAGCCACTTCAGTGCATGTATGCAAGGTACTCAGAAACAAAGACCTAACTGTGGTCTTTGTTGTATATTTTTCAGCAAGCCAGTTTGTTTGGGCCCAGATGTCACCATATTTGTGGATGATATACATTGTGATGCCTAGGAAACCATGCACAAGAGCACCCCAGGAACTGTGTATTTGCACTTGTAGGTGATGCCTGAAGAGTCGCAGCTGCCCCGCTTAGCTTCCCGTTCTGAAAAAGGACTTGCTGATTTAATTATTCAAGATTGAGGGAGAGGCCGTGAACTTGAGGCCTCTCCGGTTTGTCTCGGAAGGATACAAAAGGAGCATGAAGCACGACTGCAGATGATTGGAGAAAAGTTATGCAAAAGCGAGGGGAGGCAGGGATGGGCAGCCGCTCACTTTGAAAGACTTTTGGCCTACCAGATGGCACGGGGAAAGGCTCACCTCTTTTGTTGTTTTCCAATTATGTCTCACATTGTGTGCCAAAGGGTCCTGGATAGCCAAGAGGTGGAGCATTCATTGCTGCATTAGAGGATGTGCTCTAATGTCAACACACCCTCCAACATTTCTCCATTGAAAATAGGGATGTCCTAACAACAACAGACCCTGTTGTTGTCCCAACAACAACAGACCCTAACAACAACAGGGGAAGGCAGACCATGTATTGGGTGGCGCTGTGGGTTAAAGCCTCAGCGCCTAGGGCTTGCCGATTGAAAGGTCGGCGGTTCGAATCCCCGCGGCGGGGTGCGCTCCCGTCGCTCAGTCCCAGCGCCTGCCAACCTAGCAGTTCGAAAGCACCCTCGGGTGCAAGTAGATAAATAGGGACCGCTTACCAGCGGGAAGGTAAACGGCGTTCTGTGTGCTGCGCTGGCTCGCCAGATGCAGCTTGTCATGCTGGCCACGTGACCCGGAAGTGTCTCCGGACAGCGCTGGCTCCCGGCCTATAGAGTGAGATGAGCGCACAACCCTAGAGTCTGTCAAGACTGGCCCGTACAGGCAGGGGTACCTTTACCTTTACCTTTTAACAACAACAACAACAATTTTACTATTTATACCCCGCCCATCTGACTGGGTTGCCCCAGCCACTCTGGGGGGCTTCTAACATATACAAAAACATAAGAAAACATTAAACATTCAAAAAAGCCTTCCCTATACTGGGCTGCCTTCAGATGTCTTCTAAAGGTTGTATAGTTACTTATCTCCTTGGCTCGGCGGTCACATAACTCCATACCTGCCAACATTTGCCCAATGAAAATAGGGACTTCCTAAGGAAAAGTGAGACATTCTAGGATCAAATCAGAAACAGGTACGGCTTTTGTAAATCCCTGGAAGTGTCCCTGGAAAATAGGGTCAGTGTCAGGAAGACTTTAACTGGCCTTGCTCCACTTGTAGGGCATCAGTCAGCAGCTGTCCTCAGGATGGAGGTCCAGCGTCCCAGAAACAGTGGGCAATGCAGCCCTCTTTTGCAATGCTAGGAGCTAACTGCTCTAACATTGCTGGCACAATAGAGGCTATCGGTGCAAAACTCAGGGGCTTAAGGTGAAACCGAACATCTGTTCTGAAGTATTGTATAACTGTATTTGAACACAGATTCACTGCCCTGGTTCGTATGTCATGGTTAAACTAAACGATGAGTGCTCACAGAGAGGCGCTCGCAGTTGTTTGCTCTCCCTCCCCACCAGGTCCATCTTACTGCCACCTGTGTCATCCAAACTGGGGCTTATGATTAAACTCTCTCCCCGCTAAGCATGAGTTCTCGCCAAGTTTTGTTTTTGGCTAGAGCTCATGGTTCGTGGAAAGACAGCTTCCTCATGACTCCTGGTTCAGACCACATGCTTATTTAAACCATGGCTCAGCAAAATGCAGTGCAGAAACAAAATGGCTTGGGGAAGATCAAAGGTCCTGCAAGAGCATCCCATAGATTCATGTGATCTACTTGATTTTTTTGTTTTAGCATCCCCTAGTGTTTATCCCCATCGTCAGTCAGTTTGGAATAGCTGAGGCCAGGCCTCAGCCACTGTGGTGCCAAGGAGCTGTTTTTAGGAAGCTGGTGAATATTTCCCCCTCTGTAATCCGGGCTGCAAAGAGCCAGACGCAGAGAACAGAAAGTACTTACAAAGGCAAAGAGTTTGAGATGACTCATGCAAATGAGCCAAGCCGCAGTCGTCGGGGGAGGGGAAAAGCAAACACACACACACATCACAACCCCACCCCTTTTGAGAGACCTGAGCCTGCCTAATCAGTGAGAAAATTATTTCCCCACACTGAATGCACCGGTGAACAAAACCATCACATCTTCCTAAGTGACTGAGGGGAGTCTCTCTACATTTTTCATCATTCTGTCTAGGGTTTTAGAAGTTCCTGATGCCCCAGAAGAAGTGTGAAGTGGAAGGAGAGAAATTGCAAGGTAGAAAGACTGCGTGTTAAGAACATAAGAGTGTGCTTGGTCAGTCCAATGGCCTGTCTTGTCCAGCATCCTGTTCCCACAGCAGCCACCCAGATGCCTCTGGGTGTTTGAATTTGTCCTCTATGAAGCCACCGCAATCTGGTGGCTAACATAAAGGCAGTACCCCACCCCCTTCACTGAATGCAGGAGGGGGGAAGCAGAATTTCACCCACTGGCTGCACACCCCAAACTTGGATGCGCCAGCTGCTGCTACCACCCCCAACCTCATATCCATGTATTTGACAATCATGAGAAAAAGCCCTATCTGCATACAATTATTCCTAGTGCTCTGGAATCCTGGACCAATCAGAGTTTCAGATTGCCAGAAAGAGCCTTACATGGTGAAAGTTGACTGCCAGAAATGTGCCTGGGATGTGTGGTCAGCGGGCCAGCCATAGGGGAATACACTTGCCGAATATTTCATGCCATTGCTGCTGCTGCTGCTACAACTCCTGTGATTCCGCAGCGGCAACTAAAGCAAGCTGTCGTTGCACAGGAGTGCAGGAAAACTTCAGGAATACAGCAATGACTTCAGGATTCAGCTTCCTTTACAACCTCGGCATTCATTCTAAAAAAAGTTTCTAGCTTTTCTTATGGTTATGAAGATGAGCTTGAATGTGTTCAGGCTGGGCCTGCTGAATAAGGAGTTGCTGAATGAGATCTCCAGTACAGTGGTACCTCTGGTTAAGAACTTAATTCATTCTGGAGGTCTGTTCTTAACCTGAAACTGTTCTTAACCTGAGGTACCACTTTAGCTAATGGGGCCTCCCGCTGCCACCGTGCAATTTCTGTTCTCATCCTGAAGCAAAGTTCGTAACCTGAGGTACTATTTCTGGGTGAGCAGAGTCTGTAACCTGAAGCGTCTGTAACCTGAAGCTTCTGTAACCCGAGGTACCACTGTAGTTAAAGGTGGAGCACAGAGCATGGCCAAGAACAGCCTAGCCAGTTGTTTCATTTTTAGACCAGTTGCCAGATAAGCAGGCAGCAAGGCAGGTGGCCCCACTCAAATACTACTTAGGTAAAAGTAAAGGGACCCCTGACCATTAGGTCCAGTCATGACCGACTCTGGGGTTGTGGCGCTCATCTCGCTTTACTGGCCGAGGGAGCCGGTGTTCAGCTTCCGGGTCATGTGGCCAGCATGACTAAGCCGCTTCTGGCAAACCAGAGCAGCGCACGGAAATGCCGTTTACCTTCCCACCAGAGTGGTACCTATTGATCTACTTGCACTTTGACGTGCTTTCAAACTGCTAGGTGGGCAGGAGCAGGGACCGAGCAACGGGAGCTCACCCCGTCGCAGGGATTCGAACCGCTGACCTTCTGATTGGCGAGTCCTAGGCTCTGTGGTTTAACCCACAGGGGGTAAATTGAGGTAGGCAATTGATCCAATATCCAGTACCCTCCAGGCCTCAAGGCAGTCCTGGTACCCAAGATCCTTTTAGTAGGATGTGCCAGAATTCATCGTGGGATCTTCTGCATGCAGGAGCGGCCACAGCTGTGTGCCAATGCCTTCACCCTCCTGGCAGCCATGTCATTTCCCTTACCAGCACAGGATGTAACAGAGCAGTGGCATGGTTGCAACTGAATGGGGGGGGGGCAGCAGTGGCGGACCTTGGTGTCTCAAATTCCAGTAGCACCCTGTCCGACGCTGAAATCTGGCACCTCTGCCTCTCACCTTCCATTGGATGTCATTGTTGTGGCGCATGCTGCAGCACCCCAGAAGCACCTGGTGCAACCACACTAGTCACACTCCCCTGCATCTGCACTTACTAATGGTGCTACGACTGGTGCACATGCACAGCCCCGAACCTGCCACCCTGCCCTGCCTCTATACCATCCCAGAATGCAGCAGCAATGCTGTGGTCAGGAAGGCAGTTTCATGGCAGTGCCGCTCCACGCCAGCCGCTCCTGTCTTGCGTGTCCAGCATGAGCTCCTTCTCTGAGACTTTAGTGCCGTGTTGGTTCCTTCCTCCAATGAAGAAAGTGGAATAAGTTGTCCAAACCAAGAGAAGTGCTGCAAATTTGCTCCATTTGTGTAATTTATAGTGGTTGCAAAATTCAGATTTTTGTGGCACAGAAAGAATCTAGACTGCCAGGTCAAGAATCTTTATCTTCTATATCTACTTTCTTGATGCTGCAACTGACCCTTCATAGGTAGGCGCTTTCTCTTACCGATCTTTCATTTACATTGGTACCTCGGGTTAAGAACTTAATTTGTTCTGAGAGCCAGTGTGGTGTAGTGGTTAAGAGCAGTAGACTCGTAATCTGGGGAACCGGGTTCGCGTCTCCGCTCCTCCACATGCAGCTGCTGGGTGACCTTGGGCTAGTCACACTTCTCTGAAGTCTCTCAGCCCCACTCACTTCACCTCACAGAGTGTTTGTTGTGGGGGAGGATGGGAAAGGAGATTGTTAACCACTTTGAGACTCTTTAGGGTAATGATAAAGCAGGATATCAAATCCAAACTCCTCCTCCTCCTCCTCTTCTTCTTCTTCTTCTTCTTCTTCTTCTTCATTCTGGAGGTACATTCTTAACCTGAAACTGTTCTTAACCTGAGGTACCAATTTAGCTAATGGGGCCTCTCGCTGTCACTGCACCGCCACAGTGCGATTTCTGTTCTCACCCTGAAGCAAAGTTCTTAACCCGAGGTACTATTTCTGGGTTAGCAGAGTCTGTAACCTGAAGCGTCTGTAACCCGAGGTACCACTGTATTGAAGTTTGGGGGTTTGGGATAGTTTCATCCTGTGTACATTTTTCTGCCTCTGGACAGTACCGAAATGCGAAGAAGTAAAGATAGGTTATACTACAGCAAGTTTACTACTAAGTCACATCAGATCTGCTTCAAGGAAGCATTCATACATTAGACATTTATTGAATTGCATTCGTTACTGTTTTCATTGTGCTTCCGATGGCCAAGGAAAGCTGTTTGGATCATTGATGCCCTTGTCACGTAGCTGCGTAGATGAAAAGCATGTTCGATCAGGAAGCTCAGAATGAGCTCTGATATATGACTTCTACCCTGTAATACTTTGATTTCAATTATTTATGGACTATGAATGATGGCACGGTGGTGTGTTCTATTTATGTAATATAGACTTGCTTATTATGGACACCTGTTCGGGGATGCCTTTGAGAACAATTGACTTTCAGGAGATGAGGGATTGAATATGCATGAAGCATGCGCGGGCTAAGTCAGGTGCATGTTTTATGGAGTTTTCGAGAAGGATCTCACGGGCACATTAGCCACTTAAGATCCTCAATCACCAGGTGAAAATACTCTGGGCGCATTAATGATTATGAAAGCCAAGCAAGCCTAAGCCTGGTTGTTTCCTGGATCGGAAGCTTCATGAGAGTCCCACTTAAGTAGTTTTGACATCCCCCAAAGCACAGAACATGAGGGGAGCAATCCCAGTAAGCAAGGATCTAAGATGCAACATTGTGATGGGGTTTCCCAATTATTGGAGCGACTTCTCCCGCACAACTTCGGTACTAAAACCCCAAAACAGATGGAATAGGAAATACTTTTGCAAATGCATGCCAGTCGCATCGCTGAATTGGTGTACAGTGGTGCCTCGCAAGACGAAATTAATTCGTTCTGCGAGGTTTTTCGTCTTGCGAATTTTTCGTCTTGCGAAGCACGGTTTCCTGGGTATTAACGGTTTTAAGAAAAAGGAAACAAACTTGCAAGACGTTTTCATCTTGCGAAGCAAGCCCATAGGGAAATTCGTCTTGGGAAGCAGCTCAAAAAACGAAAAACTCTTTCATCTTGCGAGGCATTCGTCTTGCGAGGTACCACTGTATCTGTTTTATATGCTGCTAGCACAGCTTGTACTGTACACCATTAAGGGACTTTAACTTAGCGCTACATTGAATTCCTATCTAAGTGTGCTAGGCAAAAATATTTCATATGGTTTTGGGTAGTAGTAGACTATGTGGATTTATTATTATTTTTTGCAAACTACTGTTTTGATTTTTACAGTTTTATTGCTTTTGTTGTTTCTTGTTTCTTCTTGTTTTAATTATTGTAAACTACCCTGGGATCAGTTGATGAAGAGTGGTTTAAAAATCCCTTCAGTGAATTTTGAGGGTGCACAGGGAACTGGAAGGGACAGGAGAAGACGAGGAGGTTCTGTTGCACGGAAATCTGTAGTGCGATTGGAGGTGCAAGGTTGGATATGGCCCCGTGTGCATAGGCAGAGTTTAGTGGCAGCAATCATTAAAAGCCGTTAAAAACATGAAGTTTAATGTCATGGCCTACAATGTTAATCTCTTACAGGTTATATCGCCTTAGTTAGTCCTTGGAAGACCTGTGTGGGGGTAAACTCAGAACGGATTAGTGCATGGCGCAAGAATATGTAGTGCAATGGCACAAAAATATGACTTGAAATGCATTCTACATAACATGAACGGAACATGCATAAATAATAAAGCATCGATAATAATAATTGGTACTGTCAACCTAGCAGTTCGAAAGCACATCAAAGTGCAAGTAAATAAATAGGTACCGCTCCGGCGGGAAGATAAACTGTGTTTCCGTGCGCTGCTCTGGTTCGCCAGAAGCGGCTTAGTCATGCTGGCCACATGACCCGGAAGCTGTATGCTGGCTCCCTCGGCCACTAAAGGAGATGAGCGCCACAACCCCAGAGTTGGCCATGACTGGACCTAATGGTCAGGGGTCCCTTTACCTTTTACTGTTCAATAAAAGAATCCCTGGCCTCTCCAGACTCACTTCCTGTGTATGCATCTGTCTAGTCTAAAATCTCCTACTCCAACTGTCTCTCTGCTGTTCTGGATCTCAGATAAATCTTTTGCATCACCTGCTACCTGATCCTTCAAACCCTGTGCATGGAAATCATGCCCCGCTCTGCCAATTTGGGTATAGGAGAAATCCTATTTGCAGCAGTCCTTCATTCCCTCCAAGCTGGGCCTGCACAGAAAAGCCCTTCAAGCAACAGACCAGAGCCGAGCCTTCGGAACGTCTAATTCATTGGCATACATTTCCCCCCCAGTAGTGCATGGAAAAAGCATCTCTGTGCTCCCATTAATGCTAATGAAAATTGCATGGCTCATTCTTCGCACACCGAACACAGAAGATTTCCCCCCAGACGTCAACTTCTGTTGTGTCATGTTTTGTCATTTTTAATTTTTTTTTGTAAACTGACACTGCATAACAAGGTACTGAGCAGGGTTTGATGAACGTGCCTCCCCTCCCCTGTTTGCTAACCTTCCTGTGGCAAATCAATAGTGACAGCAGCATGCATGCTAGATTTGGAAGCAGGAGCTCGTCTGTCTTTGAGATGGTTGGGATTTCTTGGTAGGAGAGCTCTTGCACTGGATTTAGCAAGGAGACTGGAAACAAGGAAAGGGCAAGCCTAGACTCACGTCCGTGGAGAGGACTGTTGCACTCGGGTTATGCTTGCAGGCTTCCCATACGAGTAATGAATGCCATCATATACATTGGTACCTCGAGTTAAGAACTAAATTCGTTCTGGAGGTCCATTCTTAACCTGAAACTGTTCTTAACCTGAGGTACCACTTTAGCTAATGGGGCCTCCTGCTGCCGCTGGGCCGCTGGCACGCAATTTCTATTCTCATCCTGAAGCAAAGTTCTTCACCTGAGGTACTATTTCTGGGTTAGCGGAGTCTGTAACCTGAAGCATCTGTAACCTGAAGCGTCTGTAACCCGAGGTACCACTGTATTAAAACAATATTATTGCTATTATTACTCTAACAATTCACTGCCTGCTCTTCACTCTAAGGCAGGCTTCCTCAAACTCGGCCCTTGTTGTTTTGAGACTACAATTCCCATCATCCCTGACCACTGGTCCTGCTAGCTAGGGATCATGGGAGTTGTAGGCCAAAAACATCTGGAGGGCCGAGGTTGAGGAAACCTGGTCTAAGGTCCCAGGGCAGGCTACAACAATATACCCTCCCCCCCCCCACCACCATCACCATCACAAATAAAATGACAAGTCAAAGTTGTCAGTTGCAGGGTCCACCTTCAAAAACCAAATCCAACGGTCACAGAAAGCCTGAGCCAATAAAGGCCTTTTAAAAGATGCTCATTGTCCCTTTGAAGAACAGCCTAGTCTAGTCAGCAGAATCTTCCTTGAACCACCCCAATGGCCGACCCACCTAAACAGTGCAATAGAAATAAGTCCTTGGGTGTTTGTGTGCAGTTTATACAACCTGCAAATATTGAGCAACTATGTTTGACTTACTTATCCTTTGAAGATAGTGGCAGACTTCAGATCAGCAGGATGAGAAGGATGAAAGGAGGAGGTGGCTTCCTTTCATCGTTTTTCGGGAATAATGGTACATTCAGGCAAATGTAACATGCTTCTCACTTCCATGAGCAGCGGAAAATTTCCTATGGAAATATTGCAGGGTGTAGCACTGGGGGCCGATGGTCAAGCAGCCTGTTAAAGCTGGGGGGGAGGGGTTGTTATGATTATTTTATTGTTATGCTTTCTGTTGTTACACTTCTTATTAGGCTTCTTATTATGTTTTAATTTTTGATGACCCATAAAACAGGTCCTTAACATTGTACACTGCCCTGGAATCTTTTGAGAAAGGGTGGTACATAAGCCGAAATAATAATAATAATAATAATAATAATAATAATAATAATAATAATAATAATATGCAGCAGCAGGGAGGACCTCCAGGTATTAGGCAAGCTACCAGCATGAGTTTGACCAAACTGCGGGAGGCAGTGGAAGACAGGAGTGCCTGGCGTGCTCTGGTCCATGGGGTCACGAAGAGTCGGATACGACTAAACGACTCAACAACAACAACAACAGTGGTGTTGCACATGCAGTTCCTTGCTGCTCACTCTCATCTCCCAACTCCATCTTCTTCCCTTGCCTCCTGCCTACCTCCCTGCACATTTATTATTATTATTATTATTATTATTATTATTATTATTATTATTTTATTTTATTTGTACCCCCGCCCTCCCTGGCCGGAGCCGAGCTCAGAGCAGCTAACATCATAAAACTAACACAGTGTACAAAGAACGTAAGAACATAAAAACAGGCAATCAATTAATTAAAATACATCTTAAAATTAGTTCAGAGCAAATTAAAATCCAGACCGATGGCAGCCCACTGGTAAAATTGAGAGTGGTTAATATTCTCCAGGGCCAACTGTTACCACTGGTCTTATAAAGGACCTGTGAGCAGGCTAGGAAGCCTCTTTAATGCTTGTTCTTATACAGAAAGAAAAGAATCAGACTGAACCCCGGCCAAAGGGCTGGCGGAACAGCTCCGTCTTGTAGGCGCACATGGGTGGCAGAAGGCGGATGGAATAAAAATTATTTGTATTCAGTAGAGTGGCCCGATGTCCTGTTTAGCACCTGACAGAGCTAGTATGCTCAGCTCTATCTGGCCTGGTCTATTCTTTTGCTGTTTTCCTCCCCCGCTCACATGTTATTAGATGTGCCCAGCAAATGATAGGTCTGATAATTTGGGGAGCGGCTGGCAGCAGCACGGCTGTGTCTTCACCACTGTCCTTCCCTCATTCCTCAAGCCAGTTGCTCAGTAGTGTGTGAGGGAGGTAGGCAGGAGGCGAGGCCAGAAGATGGAGTTGGGAGTCGAGAGCGAGAGCAGGCAGCATGGAACCGCATGTGCAACACCGCTGTTGTTGTGCCTAATGCCTTTGCTAATTACTTAAAAACTACAAACGCTCCACTGAAATTTGCAGCAGGAGCAACCGTGTGTGGCCCAGCGGGCTTTTCTTACACTCTTTATGAGAGAGAATGCAGGGCACAGGTAGACATGGATATACAGTTATATATACAGTTCAGTCAAATATATATTAATTCCACTGATTTCAGTTGAAAAGGAAACTATGTACCTCAGCCTCTCCCCCTGAAATCAATGGGACTTAAAAGTGCTTAGCTTTCATTGGTTCAGGTCCTGGTTTTTCATTTTAGGGGAGTACAATGAGTACAGCATTCATTTTATCTAAGCTGCACCTCTTTACTTTCGTTATTATCCTTTTATCCACCCCCATGATCCTGCATGATCTTCCTTGGTTATCATAATAGTCTCCGGCATAATTTCCCCTTCTTTATAGAACAAACGCTTTCCTGTATTTTGTGATGGGGAAAGCTGGATTTGCAACTGACACTGAGAAGGCGGATGCATTATAAAACGATATTTGGATTTCCAGCAGAGCTGTCCTATTGATTTCCCCTTAGTCACATTTGAACGGTTTGATTGATCTGTATGCTGAGGGTACAGGCTTCTGACAGATGAAAATGCTGACCTTTTCTCAATTGCTAGAAAGAAGATTTAATGATTGTGATATGGACCGGCCATTTGAGTGTATTTAAACTGGGCTCCAGATGAAGCTTTCAGAAAGGGCCATGATTGGCAGCGTTTTCCCCAATTAAACCCTGTAAGGCAGCGAGATATTTCTCTTCTTTCAACACGAATGTATTTTGCCTGATTATTGGTAAATGACGCCTGAAAAAAAGTCCTGCTGTTAAAACTTATTCTTTTCTCTAATATTCAGATTAAAAATAGCAAGCTACCTACAGATCATATTACCAAGAAAGCCTTCCCCCTCCCTTCCCAGATTATGCAATCGGAATAATTAATATTTAGCACATTATTTTTACCCCGCATATAATATGCATCCTGCCTAAGAAGTTTAAAAACAATAGAATCGTTTTTGTGGCTGAGTATTTTTAGAAGGCTTCGCTTTTATTGGTCTTTCAGGGAATGTTTAAACGGTTCCTGCCCCCCCCCCCGAACCTCAATTCTCATTTCTTAGAATCCAATTCCAAATGCGCTGAGGTGCCATTGGCATTCCTCATGGGCTCTGCGCTGAAAAATAGTGAACTTCATCATCTCCTGGCTGCAACTGCAGATGTAGATTTGCGAGGCTTAATTAAACCTCAAAAATAATAAATCCAGGAGTCAATTTAGTTCCAAATATTAAAATGTCAAGCAAATATAGCAATTTGTTATTTCTAATTAAAACACGGGCGGAAATAGTAGGCATGTAAAGCAATTTTAAAAGCGGAACTGGTTTCCTCCGGATGAGACACCAGAGGCCAGTTTGGCCATAGCAATGTTGTAAACGTTGGTCAATACTATTCAGCATTAATGGACCTTTGAGGCTCAGGGGAGACTTAGAAACTTCTCCACTTAATTCCCTCTCTATAGAGACGCGTTTAGTAATACAGCAATACGGAAGAACTTGGAGGATACATTTTTGGACTAGCTCTTGGAGTTATTCCCAGTATTTTCTGGTACAGTTCGCACAGAGCCCGTTGAGACAACTTAACTACTGTGAGCTGGCTTTCTTGCACCTGCCTGTATTCATTCCCTCGTCAGGGATTGCCAAAGACAGACTGCGTATACAGCACATTTCAAGTACATATAAATTTAATAAATAATAATAGGAAGAAGGAGAACAATGGTTGCCTAAAAGAATTCTGGGCCCTGTAGTTTACTCCTCACAGTTAACATCCCCGGAAACCCTTTCCATTACCTCGGGTTACAGACGCTTCAGGTTACAGACTCCACTAGCTCAGAAAAAGTACCTCAGGTTAAGAACTTTGCTTCAGGATGATAACAGAAATCGTGCGGCGGCAATGGGAGGCCCCATTAGCTAAAGTGGTACCTCTGGTTAAGAAAATTCAGATTAAGAATGGACCTCCAGAACGAATTAAGTTAAGGTACCACTGTATATCATTTGTGTTTTTATATTGTATTTTTATACTGCAAACCTCCCTAAGATCTGTGGATGAAGGGCAGTATACAAACTTAATAAGTAATAATAATACAGTCCCCAGAATTCCTTGGGGGGGGCGGGGGCGGGAATGTGCTTTGAATGTGCTTTAAAGGCACAGCTTGTATGTAGTCTTTTTTGCCTGAGGAAGAAGAGCAAATGCTACTCACCCTCCACCTGAGTCCAAGTAAAGGTTGTTTTGTTTCAAGTTGTTTTGGTACCTAACCCTTGCTGCCTTTTCCTGACCTCCAAAATCAGCAACACGAGGCAGCCACTTCACTCTGCCTCCCGGTAGAGCCGGCCCTGCCTCTTGTGCTTCCTTCTTCACCACCCTAAATGGCAACTTTGGAATTTACTTTGGAAGCTGCCCAGATCAATGTTCTGTTACGTTAGTCAATAAAGCACATCGATGGTGCAAATATATCTCACACACATACACCAGGTGCAGGTATATGATAAAAGAGCTGTCGATATCAACCCACACTATGGTTCCATCGTGCACTTCCAAAAACAAGGAACTGCTCTGCACCCAAAATGGGCATTTCCCTTGTGCTCATGGAGCATTTCCTGATATAGATCAGGACTTGGGAGAGCGCCTGCATACAAGGAGTGGAATATGTTCACTTGAGTCCTGAAGTGCTTTGGATTGGCTCCCAAGAGCTCTGTAAGACATATTGGATGCCTTGAGAGTTCTTGAGTAGGACATTTCCCCCTGAACTGCTCAGCTGCCACTGCTGCTGAGAGAAAGGCGAATGGGAAGTCTAGTTGCATATTCAGTGCTAGCAGCATAAATCTCTGGATCACGTTCACAAAAGCTTATACCATATAGTGGTTACAGACACTTCAAGTTACAGACTCCACTAACCCAGAAATAGTACCTCAGGTTAAGAACTTTGCTTCAGGATGAGAAAAGAAATTGCACGGCGGCGGCACGGCAGCAGTGGGAGGCCCCATTAACTAAAGTGGTACCTCAGGTTAAGAACAGTTTCAGGTTAAGAACGGACCTCCAGAATGAATTAAGTTCTTACCCGAGGTACCACTGCATTAGAATTTGTTAGCCTTCAGTGCTCCTCAATATTTTTTTGTTGGTTTTACGGTCGTGGTCTGCATCTTTAGTGTGGAAATTACTGATACCGTTGATCTAATGAGGAATCTTATTGCACCGATTCATCACTTTTGTTATGGGAATCAGGTTGGCCATGATGTGTAGCTCCTATTCCAACAGGAACACATCCAGCGGCGAACCTTTAATAAACTACCATTGCCAACAGAGCAATGTCTTCCTTCAGTGAACAAGTCAAAGGCAAGCTTGCTCGTTCTGTGTAGCGACTGCGAATTAACAGCCTTTTGCTGTACTGTGCATATATTTTCTGATTATATAAACAGTAACTGCTGGGTGCCATTCTTATATTGTATGAAATCAAGCCTTCTTAACTTGTCCATCTCTCAAGTACCTCCCATTTGAAATTAGCATAAAATCTTGAAGGGTTTTCAGATCTAGCCATATACACACATGTATACCCTCCGTGGTGGCTGGTCCTCACTGGGACATGTAGGGCAGAAGACAGGGAGCCCAGACAGGAGGTGGAGGCAGAGTTAATGACAGGCAGAGCCACCAACTAATTCTAGTTTGGTCTCCAGTCTTCATCTTTTTCTCTGCTGAGTTCCACAAGGGCAACACTGAGATTAAGTGATGCCCTTATAAGCAAGTCAGCAAGCAGTGTGGACTGGCTGAGGGCTGAATCAGGCTGCTGGAGCAGTGACTCATTTGCAATATAATAATAATAATAATAATAATAATAATAATAATAATAATAATAATTTATACCCTGCCCATTGCCCATCCGGCTAGGTTTCCCAGCCACCTGGGTGGCTCCCAACAAAAAATTTAAAATACATTAAAACATTGGTCATTAAAATCTTCCCTAAACAGGGCTGCCTTCAGATGTCTTCTAAAACATCAGATGGTTGTTTATTTCTTTGACATCTGATGGGAGGGCGTTCCACAGGGCAGGCGCCACTACCAAGAAGGCCCTCTGCCTGGTTCCCTGTAACTTCGCTTCTCACAGTGAGGGAACCGCCAGAAGGCCCTCAACACTGGACCTCAGTGTCCGGGCAGAACGATGGGGGTGGAGATGCTCCTTCAGGTATACTGGACCGAGGCCGTTTAGGGCTTTAAAGGTCAGCACCAACACTTTGAATTGTATTTGGAAATGTACTAGGAGCCAATGTAGGTCTTTCAAGAGCTACCTTCACATGCAGCTGCCTTCACTGATTGCTTCCCCTTTCCTCTGCCAGCAGTTCCTTCCTTGGGATAAGATGGGGCCATAGCTCAGTGGTGCAGCCCATGCCTTGTATGAACAAGGCATCAAGTCCAGTCCTTGGGATCCATGATTAGTAAAGGAGCTCAGAAAAGTAGCAGTGAAACCATCTGCCTAATACCTAGCATAGCTGCTTCCAGTCAGAGTAAACATCACTGGCCCAACGGGCCAATGGTATGACTCGGGGAAACTGAGAGTGTAAAGAAGAGTGCCACTCCCTGTTCTCTCCTACATTGAGCTAGACATCTGCATCATGCACCAGTTGGTGGGATCAGTCCTCTGTTTCCCTAACTCTGCCTTTAAGATGAAAGAGATGTTTGGCAATCAAATCAGTTCTTCTATATCTGCCATGGGAGCAGTAGTACCCCTGTGATCCAAAAATGCAGACACAGTTCAAAACCTGGTCTTCAGATTTGCTTGTTTTGTTCTCAGGGCACAGCGGCTATTGGCTCATCTCTCGGCTCAAAGTGACAAGAGAAATTAATGTGCTTTGTTATTGAAATGTCCCATACTTTTTCCCGGCTGGAGGCAGCAATGTGGAAACTACTGTACTAATGTCAAACGGTATGAATGAGGGGCTCCATTATACAAGGAAGGTTAAGATTTATAGTGACACTTTCTGTCTTTCTTCATTTAGGAACATGTGGCATGCACATGGGGGAGAAACCCTCCCCTGGTTTGAATTGTGTTATGTTGCTGGAGTCAGAGGCTTGTTCTTCCTTCGATATTTGCCATGTCTCCAGACAATCACAGCAGGCCGTTTCTCCCCTTTGAGATTCACGGTGGCCTTTGGTTTATACCTCGTTCTCTTCTCATCAAAGCGAAGAAGTCGATACATTTCTGTCATTTCATTTCATGCGCGGCATTTCCCATTAAAGGCCGCTTCTGAGAAAGCTGAGCTTGGTGAGGCGGGTGGGTTTTCCCATTTGTAAATGGAAGCCATTTCCATTTATAAATTGTGCATCGTGATAATTAAGTACTACTTAGTCCATTTATTTCAGTGAAACCTTTGGGCTTGTCCAATGAGTTAATGGAAAAGCACAACAGAAGATGAGATGGATATGGGGAGTTATCGGCCAGAAGGGCAGGGGGCTGCCACTTGAGACATCTCACGTTGGACCAACTATTGACTTAGAAGGGTATTTATTGTTGAACTGTTTGCTTAACCTCGAGGCTAAGACAGCTGCAAAGTGCTCCATGTGAGGTTGCCCTTGATCCGCTCACCCCTGGATGCCTTTGGAATGAGGGTCTCAGACAGCCACTTGCAAAGCAGATTATGGGTGTTTCCTTTTACATAACCCATGCGCAGCTCTGTTTGTGTTTTCAGGCCGCTTTTCCCACCCCAAAGGCCTCTCAAGTTGCTTGAAAGTTTTTTTAAAAAACAACAACAACAACACAAACATAAAATCCAAAATCAAAACCATCAATAACACAGCGCAGAGCAACCTGTATGCTTAAAAATACAACAGAAAAGCAGGGCAGCAACAAATCCTTCCAGACCAAAGATCTGAAAGAAAATTAAAACAGTCTTTTCGATTTAAAAGTCTAAACAATGGTAGTGGGGTGGGGCATACTAATCTCATAGGGTGACAGCGTTCCCCAGAATGGGTGCTGCTACTGGAAAGGCCCTGCATTGTCCCACGTGTCAGTATCTCTGATTATGACAGAACACAAAGCAAGGTTGTATACATGCATGCACCTTTGCCATGTTTCTGTAAAATGCCCTCCCAGGCAACCATGCAGTGGCGTAGCGTGGGGGGTGCAGGGGGGGCCGGCCGCACCGGGCGCAACATCTGGGGGTTAGGGTTAGGGGGCGCAAATCCACGAGTTAGGGGCGCAAATCCACGGATTAGGGGGTGCAAATTACTTGCCTTGCCCCGGGTGCTGACAACCCACGCTACGCCACTGCAACCATGTGAATATCAGTGTGAATGCAAGAATTGAAGGATTTTCAGAGTCTCTCTCTCTCTCTCTCTCTCTCTCTCTCTCTCTCTCTCTCTCTCTCTCTCTCTCCCCCTCTGGGCTCATGTACTCTTGTCCCGCTGCTCAACGCTCTATCAGAGAAAATGGAAATTTGGGTTTTCGCCGAACTGATGTTTGTTCCAGTTTAGCACTAAATAGCAGGTTTTTCCTAGGAAAGAAGTGCATACCTCCCAATATTTCTCCGATGAAAATAGGGACGTCCTATTCCATCATCATCATTATTATTATTATTATTATTATTATTATTATTATTATTATTATTATTATTATATTTCTACCCTGCCCATCTGACTGGGTTGCCCCAGCTACTCTGGGCAGCTTCCAACATATATAAAAACATAAAAAATATTAAACCTTTTTTTAAAAAATAAAATCCCTCTACTGGGCAGGCTTCAGGTGTCTTCTAAAGGTTGTATAGTTACTTATCTCCTTGGCTCAGGGATCGCATAACTCCATACCTTCCAACATTTCTCCTATGAAAATAGGGGCGTTCTAAGGAAAAGCAGAATATACTGGGATCAAATCAGAAACCAGGACGGCTTCTGTAAATGTGTGACTGACCCTGGAAGATAGGGACACTTGGAGGATCTGGAAGCAGGGCAGTGGAAAACCACTCAGGCCCCTTTTTTCTACCCACGGGGTAAGCAAAAGAGTGGGCGACCCCATCTGCTGCCCCAACACATCCTATGTGAAAGCAAAGTGTTAACAGTCCTTTTCTCTACTCTCTCCCTTCTCCAGCAGCGATCAGATTTCTTTCAGAGATTTCAGAAATGGAGCAGATATTTTTGGGTGACGGGTGGATTATAAACACTTTTAATAAATAATACAACCCTTTTTTTAAAAAAAGAAAGCATGAGAGAGAAAAATTACATTTGGACAAGAAGCTTGTAAAACACAGCTGATGCGTTTCGCAGCAAAGAATCGTGCTTTTGAGGTGGTGAAATGTCTCTGCTTCCAGACTAGGCCACTTCAGAAATTAAACATTGAATCGGCCCGTTCTTTCTCTCTCACGTGCCCGTTTGAGAAATACCCTTGTCTTTCTAGATAGCATGGGATCATAGTTACAGGGCATACAGCTTGAGGAAACATTATATATAATATGACATTTCTCAGGGCATAGCGTTACTGACCCAAAACACTCTTTCTAACATGTTTGACGCCAAACCTTTCTGATGCAGCCCTGACCCAGACAATGGTGGGTAGTTGGGAACTTTGGCTACAAATTAAAGATTCTTGAACTGGTGCCAGGATCCCATGTTAAAAGGATCTTTCAAGGGTAGTTAATTTCACTGTAAATACATTTTCTGTTTTGTGTAAATTAAAAATTAATCTGAGTAACTGATCAAAGGGTGAGATCTTTGGGGGGGAAATACACCGCAAGATAAGCCCGAAGATTAATGAATTTCCTTCGTAGCCTACTTTTGGGTAAATGCTTTATTGGTCATGGAGTGGCCCCAAGACAAATATTTAATTAGAAATATACAGAGCTGGGTTTATTTAACTTCAATTGGGATACATTGCTTTAACTAGACTTTGGGAGATGCTATGAACGAGATCCCATCTTCCTTCTAAGAAGGGCCTATTATGAAGCTTAAACAACCCCTCATTGTTCTAATAATGTTGGAAGCCTGACTTAAATGTACAAACAAATGCAAAATAAGGAAAGGCAGGAGGTCAGCGCTACAGCTGAAGGCTAAGAAAAGGACTTACTATGTGAAAACATTGTTTGTAGCTATGAGTACGTTGCCAGTGTGGAGTGACTTGACTGACGGATTGTTAAATTGTGCAGTTGTGCCAAACCAAATCCATGATCTTGAAGATCAGCGTTTAGAAGCTGCTGACATTGCTTGGCACAGCATGGCAGACCAGTGATGGAATTACTGGCGCTAATGTCCTCTAGCCAGCGCTGGCTCCTGGTCTGAAGGCACCATTTACAAAATAGCTTCTGAGGCCGCCTCCCTCTTCTGTCAGTGGGACTCTGGTTTTGTCATCTGCTGTTGGATCTCTGCCTACCAAAGTAGCACCTGGTTCCTAAGCTTTGTCAATTTCCCACAGTGCTTCAGTGTTTTCTAGGACACTGTGGGAAATCCAAAATGGTGGCCCGACCCATTTGATGGATGCTGCTTGGAGTAACAGGCCAACTTTTCCCTTTTTTCTGAGGGGGACCCAACAGCTGTCAAGGATGCCAGGTATGAACACTTGTCCTGCCTCTAGCAACACTGTCTTCCCCTCGCCATAGAATTGAAAGAGAAAACTTGGTTGCTTAATATTATAGTGGTACCTTGGGTTACATACGCTTCAGGTTACATACACTTCAGGTTACAGACTCCGCTAACCCAGAAATAGTGCTTCAGGTTAAGAACTTTGCTTCAAGATGAGAACAGAAATTGTGCTCCGGCAGCACGGCGGCAGCAGGAGGCCCCATTAGCTAAAGTGGTGCTTCAGGTTAAGAACAGTTTCAGGTTAAGTACGGACCTCCGGAACGAATTAAGTACTTAACCTGAGGTACCACTGTATATGGAAATAATTGAGCCTTTGTGTTCTGGTGTGACATTATAGGGTTTTGTGCTGTATATGGAATCCAGGGAGTTCCTCCCTCCTGATGCTGCTACGATAATTCAGGACCCACTTCAGATATTGCTACTTTGGAAAGAAGGTTGTTGTGCTTCCTATTGTTCTCTGCCAGACAGAGGACTTACCTACACTTACCTTTCCTCTGCTCTTCCCAGGCAAGCTCCGCCCTTTTCTGCTTCATGTCTGAGCACCTTTTTCTTTGTTATGTAGCTTTCCCTGCAAGAGCCCACTCTTTAAAGCTGAATCAGAGCAAACAGCAATCCATGGAAAATCCAAATTGATATTTGCTGGAATGGAGCGCTAAAGAGCAGGTTTTCATGGGAAAGCTCTGGGGCAACAACACCACCACCACCACAAACACACTTGAACTTTAAAGTGCAGAGCCATGCCTGGGAAGAGCAGGGTAAGAGGCACCGTATTTTTCGCTGTATAAGACGCACCACTGTATTTTTTGCTCTATAAGAACCACCAGACCATAAGACGCACCTAGTTTTTGGAGGAGGAAAACAAGAAAAAAATATTCTGAATCTCAGAAGCCAGAACAACAAGAGGGATCGCTGCACAGCGAAAGCAGCGATCCCTCTTGCTGTTCTGGCTTCTGGGATAGCTGCGCAGCCTGCATTCGCTCCATAAGACGCACACACATTTCCCCTTACTTTTTAGGAGGGAAAAAGTGAGTCTTATAGAGCAAAAAATACGGTAAGTGTGGATATGCCCACAATCAGTATAGTCAAAAGACAAAGTTAAAACTTCTATGAAGTATACATGGGATCACCTTTAGTACATATTTAGGTAGACTCCAAACATGTTAGACATGCTCTTAATGTCATCACCTGCTATAGCATCAAAGGGCCAGTCCTTTTGAAGAACAGCAGGAGCTGTTCCTGCTTCACATTCTGTGTTCTTGAACCACAAGCTGAACTTCTGTCTATAAGCTTTAGAATTTCAAGTCCGGGGACTGATTATACAATGCAACAATCACTTACGGGCATCGGGAACTTGCCTGTAGAAAGCTGGTATCGGGCATTTCTTTTTAAAATGACCACGTTTAAATGGCAAGAACTGGAGTCTCTCTTGGACGAAAATTGTCACCTTAAAATAAAAAGTGGTCATTTCTGCAGAGGGCTAAAAAAAAGTAAAGAGTTGGAATGAATTGGCACACCCCCTAAGCTGCCTATTTGATGTGGGTTGATCCATTCAGTGCCCTTATAAATTAAAATTACCAACTCCCACGAGCCCCTGTGTAAAGTCCTAGATTAGGATGGTGCTCAGCAGCTTAGCACTCAGGACACTTTTACAACACCGGCCTGCGTTAATGCAATCGGTATTTTACAACAGCGTGAGCTCGTTTGGTGTGGGTGGTTCCTGGAGTAGGTGCTCATTGACCCTTCTAGCGATTTTCTTTGCAAGATGGCTGGTGACCAGGTATGGAAGCATTACTCATGCTGTTAATTGTTGAGCAGCTTTATTAATCAAACGGTATAGAGAGAGAAGGCTGGTGTCGTAGGAATCCTGGGTAGTTACGGGCTCACTCATACAATTGCAGTGATTGCCTAAAGCCTCATTTACGATGACGGGAAGAAGTTGGCAATCACAGCCCTGCAGTCTGAGAACCAGGGCTATGTTGCAAGCTGAGCTTTGCCTTCCCCGACCTCCCATAGAAAATGATTTATGTGATTGCTACTCAACATATACCTGGTTTCCTGGAAATAACTCTCTGTGTACAAAGGTTCTGTGGTATTAGGTGGTCACAAGGAGAACTTTCCCATGGCTGAGAGGAGATGGCGTCATCCTCATATACTGTATTTCTTCAGTTGTGAGTGTTGTCCAGGGAGAATACAATAGGAGCCAAGGTCCCTTCAGCCCTCCCCAAAAAAATATTTGAGGGGGCTGGTCTCCCCAAAGTTGATGGGCATTGCCATTCAACTGGTGTGTGTGCATCAGCTGGGTGGGGTATAAATGATAACATTATTGTTATGATCAGTTATATGGGGCAGGGCTTACCTCCCCCCATTTTTTATTCAAGTTGGCACTTCTGCAAGGGAGGCGACCTTGGAACAAGGTACATTGGCCTGAGTTCCATAGTGGAAGAAAGGGGGGTGGGAAATAGAAATCCAAAACGTTAAACAAGGAATAAATGATAGCTAAACATGGGTTGGGAACATGGTGCCCAGGGGTGTCAGTGTGCCAAACGGTACCTCCTGAAGGGCCCATTAAAGGTCTCAATAGGTTTCCCCTCAAAAACCCACAACACAGGATAGGCTGTATTAGGGTTGCCATATTTCAAGGCGCAAAAAGTTGCTGAGCTTTGGGGGGGGGGGGAGTTGTTGAGCTTTTTTGGTTCTGAACACACCATTGATAGGGGAGGGGCACGTCTGCACCATTTTTGTGTCCCTGCCTCTTTTCCTGCTCTTTTTGATGTGGCATTCATTATATCACCCCCTCCCCAAGTCAGCCATTTTGTGACTGGCACCCACAGCTCTCTCTATTAAATGTGCCCACTGGTGACCCAACATCGATCTAGATCCCTGCTCTGCCTTCAGATACAAGCTTAGTTTGTCAAAGAGCCATCCGTAACTCACACTTCAGTACTCTTTGCACAGCCGCGTCATGTTTCACACTTAAGAGCCATGATTGCACATTAAGAATCGGTGACATCGGCCGCAACCTTGTACAGAAACCTCACCTGAGGAATCCATTAAGCCCGCAGCAGCAATTACAGCAACAGGAGAAATGGATGTATCTTTCCACAAGGTCAGGCACTAACCAGCACATAAATGTTAAAAGTTTTGATTCTAAGCACTGGAGCTTAAAGTTTCACCTCTCTCCCATCTCCTGTGTGGCTTTGATTTGGGGTGGGGGGGGGACAACACACCGAGTTCCATTCTCTTGTGCACCAAAGACCCTGGAGAATATGGGCTGCTTTGAATGAAGTCTAGCAGGACAGGTTTTTTAAAAATAAAATGAATCAGGTACTTGATCCTTGTAAAAAGTATTCATGGCCTGCCCAAACTCTCCCATTATTCTCACAAAGAAAGACATGTAGTGAGGCAAAGATGAAAAGGAGGGGGGAGGAACGGGTCAGAGAATCCTCCTCTTCTTAGTCATCTTTTCCTCCTCTTGAATCTTATAAGAAGCTTTCTTTAGGGTCCAATAATAATTTTTCAGTAACCTGAGTGTTAATGAGCATTGAATTAGGTGGCTTTCAAAAGGGGATTAGAGAAATTCATGGAGGGCTACATACCGTATTTTTTGCTCTTTAAGACTCACTTTTTCCCTCCTAAAAAGTAAGGGGAAATGTGTGTGCGTCTTATGGAGCGAATGCAGACTGCGCAGCTATCCCAGAAGCCAGAACAGCAAGAGGGATTGCTGCTTTCACTCCACAGTGATCCCTCTTGCTGTTCTGGCTTCTGAGATTCATAATATTTTTTTTCTTGTTTTCTTCCTCCAAAAACTAGGTGCATCTTGTGGTCTGGTGAGTCTTATAGAGCGAAAAATACGGTACGTTGCCTGCATATGTTTTACCTCCACTTAGCCACGAGTCTTTGGCTAAGAGGGGAGGATGGAAATATTTCAACAAATAAATAGGCAGATCTGCTTTTGAAGTAGGCTAGAGGTCAGGGACGGTCATTGGACTCCAGTTGCCATCAGCCCCCGGACTTCATGGTAAGGGATGATGGGCATTAGGAGTCCAACAGCATTTGGAAGATGCTGGTGTAATGGATAAGAGCGGTGGCCTTGTAATCTGGTGAACCGGGTTCGATTCCCCGCTCCTCCACATGCAGCTGCTGGGTGACCTTGGACTAGTCACACTTCTTTGAAGTCTCTCAGCCCCACTCACCTCACAGAGTGTTTGTTGTGGGGGAGGAAGGGAAAGGAGATTGTTAGCCGCTTTGAGACTCCTTATGGGGGAGTGAAAGGCGGGATATCAAATCCAAACTCCTCTTCTTCTTCTTCTTCTTCTACATTAGCTATCCCTGATTTATGGTATTTCTATATGTGGAGGTAACAGAGGCAGAAGGGGGGAAATGCTTTTGCATATGGTAAACAAATTTTAAAAATCTCTGCTGGAGGTCAGTTGGGGAGAAGGGGAAGCTCTGAAATATCAACTGCAAGCCCTCCTGCAGAAGCATCCCATAATTGTCATCATTTTGCAGGTTTAGGCCTCTTGCTTTCTTTTCTTTTCCATTTGGGGCGTTTTAACATTAAGAGTCTGTTGCTGCAAATTACCTAGCCTATATTTATTCTGCAAAAGGTATGCAAAAGCAGCTGGAATTGTTGTTGTTGTTTGCCTTGAAGTGGCACAGTATTCTCTCTGCCTTCCTGAGGAGTGCTGCAAGTAGGTCGCTATTGTTTTCTTTGGGGGGGGGGGGGTTCTTGCGCCTTGTCTCTCCGAAGCCCTTTTTGCTGATTCCAGGGCTGCGAGGGAACATTTGGACAGGCTGTGGTTTTACTTGATCTAATGGGAATCCACTGAGCAAGTGTCAAGTACTCAGTTCACGAGCTGTCACTTAAAGCACTGTTTACGGAGCTTCTAGAAACTGTGCGGTCAGCCCTTTGCTGAAGAATCCTATGACCAGAGAGAGCATCCTTTCTCTGTGATGCTGTCATGACCAGCTCCATCTGTCTCCATAAAGGATGTTCGCTAAATAATTCAGCAAGGCAACTTGATATGCCATCCATCTCCCTTATTACCCCAGTGACCTGGTGATAAGGCTTTGCTTGTTGTTGTAACTGCTCGGCGATGTCACATAAGCTGCTACAGTCTGAAAAATAAACACAGCAATGCAATCTGGTCCATCCCCCCCCCCCCATCGCCCAGTAAGGGTTGCTGGATCACAGAGTTTGATGTGAATTTGCAGGGCTTTAGCTTCTTTCTCAGATAAAGAAGTGCCATCTTAAAATACAGGGGTTGGCTGTTGTTCCTCAAGGCTCAACACTATGTATCCTTACTGTTCTAAAGAATCAGATTTGTACAAAGCAGATGTCTCCTATGTTGTGTCAGCCTTGGGGTTTGGATGCCAAATCATCTGACAACTTTGCCCCTTGTGGCAAGACCCTTTGCAGATAATATCAGACACTTCAAAGGATGGTATTTGTGATAGCTTGAATTGCTGGAACCGACCGAGATGGTAAAGCAAATCGCTTTATTTTGGAACTTCACAAACATATGAGTACACACCCCTCAGCTTAATGAAAGTACAAAACCTGAAAGACACTGCATTGCATTCATCAGGGGGGTCCAATACGATGCCCTACAGAGATCACTGGGCATCCACAAACAGCATGGTGAATGGTTACGTTTGACAAGAGCTGTCATCCAATAACATCTGGAGATCATCGCGTTGGCGTAGATCAAGAACGGACAATGCCTGTGTTCTCAAGGATTCCTCTGTTTCCTTGCCAGTTGCGGACTGGGAGCAGGAAGTGTACTTTGGCATGCAAACAGACCCCCTCATGAGTAGTCAGGCTCCATAACTACGATGGTGCCTTCAAACAGGGAGAGCTTCACACTTGAAAAGCATAACTGCTTCGATAGAGTGTGGCTATTGCATAGAAAATTCAAACGAGAAATGTGAAATCAAAACATGGGGTGCCTCTGTTTCTTACAACTTTCATGTGTGAGCAACTATTTTACCATCTCTTGGTTAAAACTGGGTAGGATTGCCAGGAATTAGATAAAGTAGAATCTAACCGCTTGGGAACTGCCAGTTGCCCATTCATTCCCTGGCGTTAGATCGTAACTGATGTCCATTCCAAATGTTCGTGAATGCACCTCTTGGATTTCGGATTTTAGCTTCCTGGTTTCTTTTCTTACTAGAAAAGCTCATCTCTTGAGTTTTAACAGCATCCATCTTCCTGGCTGTGAAAGTCATTAGAGCAACCTTTGTGAAGTGTGTTCCCCTGGCTCACCCTACACCTTGTCTCTTAATGAAACACCCTCTTAAAGTGTGCAGCACACGCTAGCCCTGAGGAATGAAGGTTGCCCTCCGGAGTTAGTTGAGCAGAGCTGAGCCGGCTGCAGGAGAAAGAGGAATTAATATATACAAGGGATCCGAAACAGTCCAGTAGACACTACTCTTGACGAAGTTGAGATCTGTAGTATGGAACCCATTGGAACATAGGAAGTTGCCATTGGTCTATCTAGCTCACTATTCTACACTGACCTCTCACCTGGGCACCATTGGCATTGTAAGAGAACAAGGGGGGCATTCATGGTGAGTTGCGGCACCACTTTTTTCCGGAAAAATAGCATTGATGATGACCGTCTTCAAATTGGGCTGTCATGTAGAAAATGGAGCAAATTTGTTCTCTCTTGCACTGATGCGTTTCCAATTCCAAGGAAAAGGATTTGGACCAAATGTTAGGCAGAACTTCCCGATGGCATAATCTGTTCAACAGTGAACTGCCTTGGCTAGTGACTGAGTCTTTAGTTGGAGATTTCTAAGTAGATGCTGAATGGTCACCTATTAGGGATGCTGTAGAAGTACACATCTTGCACCAACAGACAATTGGGCCAGATGAACTTTAAGGTCCCTTCCTGCTCTGTGGGTTGTATTTGATGTGCTGCTGCCAAATTGTTGATGGGGACAGACGTAACTCCAGTGATCCAAAGCTTGCACTGGCTGCCCAGTCTCAAGGTTCTTGCATTAATTCACAATGTTCTTAACAACTTGGGTCCAGGATATCTCAGGTACTGTCTAATCCCTTATATCCCTGCCCTTCTTTCCAGCATTCCATATAGTTCAGCTCTCTCAAATTCTGTTTAGTGCTCCTTCTGTATTTCTGATGTCCTGCAATCTCCTCATTTCTGAAGACCATTTGCGTCCTAGTGATGGGCCAGGAGTTATCAAGCAAATACATGTAGCTTGTGAGGATGGGAAATTCCTCATCTGGAGACGCTGAAATAAGAGGAATTGATTTTGAAAAATTGATCTGGCATCCAGGTACAAATATATTCTCTGAAATATTTAGAATACAGGTTCTAAATATAATGCAGGTTTAGAATATCACTGCCAGACGGAATGAGAAAAGGACTGTAAAACCTCTAGGACAGGGGTCAGCAAACTTTTTCAGCAGGGGGCCGGTCCACTGTCCCTCAGACCTTGTGGAGGGCCGGACACCTTCTACTCATGTAAAAACACGCTGATTCCCGGACCGTCTGTGGACTGGATTTAGAAGGAGATTGGGCCAGATCCAGCCCCCGGGCCTTAGTTTGCCTACCCATGCTCTAGGAAATATCTCCTGAAATTTGGTCTTCAAAGTCAGTTTACCGTGAGCTCAACATTATCGGTATAGAAATGACAATGCAAAGGCATTTAACACCTCAGATATTAAATGAGATGTAGAAAGTTGGAAAAGGCAACTGTTTGTACCAAAAACAGAGCAGACTTCTTCCACATATGGTGGACAAAACTCATGTATTTTGGGAAATTATGTCCAAGCAATACCGTCTTTTAATAACATTAATGTACCTGTGGAGCCTCTTGTTTTGCGTTCTCTGTTTCATACCAGATGGGTAGTCTTTAGAAGGAAACATGAGGCAGCATTGAATATGTGGTCGTCATTGGAAACATAAGCAGATACCTTTGAAATCGGGGGGGGGGGGGGGCAGGGTTCTCTTTTACTGGTAAAGTTGACTGCGTACTATAAGCCTCCCAATGTATTTGATTAGGAACATAGGAAGTGGCCTTATGCAGAGTCAGACCATGGGTCCATCTACCTTTGTATTGTCTACACTGACCGGCAGCAGGTCTCTAGGGTTTCAGGCAGGGGCCATTCCCAGCTGTACCTGGAGATGCCAGGGATTGAACCCAGGGCCTTCTGCATGCAGAGCAGATGTTCCACCACTGAGCCACAGCTCTTCCTCATTGTGCTAATGAAATACGGAGTCCAGTAGTTGTGTATCTTGAAGCACACAGCCGCAAATCAATGGTTCCCCAAGTACGGGTTAATTCTCTGCCCATTGTAAATTGCTCCTGATGGCCACTGCCCGGCAGCTGCCATATGTTTCATATAATGTTCCGCCAAGACATATGATATATGTAGTGTTATAGCACTACTTTGAGAAGAGAAGACTCCCTGGGAAAGACCCTGATATTGGGAAAGATGGAGGGCACAAGGAGAAGGGGACGACAGAGGACAAGATGGTTGGATAGTGTTCTTGAAGCTACCAGCATGAGTTTGACCAAACTGCGGGAGGCAGTGGAAGACAGGAGTGCCTGGTGTGCTCTGGTTCATGGGGTCACGAAGAGTCGGACACGACTAAACGGCTAAACAACAACAACAACAACAACAACATAGCACCACTTGGAAGAATTTGTGGGCAATAACTGCCTTCTTCCTTACAGACTTTTGCAGGTGTTAAGGTGAGCAGAGGGGCTCCTCTTTGTAGCTCCACCCTCCTTGGAAGTTTAGGGGTGTGTGGCCTGAGGGCAGGCCCGGCTCACCCATGAGGTGGCGTGAAGCAGCTGCCTCAGGTGGTGGAAATACCTGAGCCAGCGTTCCCTCAAGTTGTGGAACTCCCTCTTCGCAGAGGTGTGCCTGGCACCTTCGCAATATATCTTTAATCATAAGCTGAAGATGCATCTCTTTATCCTGACCTTTGACTGTACACAAACACACACTTTAATATTGTATTTTTACATTGTTACGACCCACCTTGGCGCTTATGGAAGAAATCTATTTAATCATAATACATTGGTGCCTCCTTCCCATCACCAACTTCTTTTTCTTTAGCAATGTCTCTCTCATGCAAAGCAAAGCAGTAAAAAAGTGATGAGGCAAAAACATGTTCCCAGCAGTAGATAGCCCCTCAAGAGTTGTATTCTGGCTGACACACAAACACATACACACGTTCTTATATTCCAGAGGAAACTCCCTCAGTAACATCCATGGTAACAATCAGCATTTTGATATCATTTGCTAAGTGTATTTCCCTGATAACAATTTCAGACCATTTACTTTGAATTCTGTATGGGCAACCCAATCCACATTTAAGCAGAAAATGATATAGGAATGAGACAACTACGATGGTAGGCAGTGATAAGGAACGGGTGCCATCTTGTGACACCAGCACAATCTGTTGTTCCCTCACAATCCATTCAGTTGCCCGGCTCATAAAGATGTGTTTTATAGGACTCTTACAAGAGGACAGGCCCTGTGCTTTCATGGCACAGTGGTACCTCTGTTTGTGAACGCCTCTGGTTGCGCACGCTGCAGGTTACGAGCTCCGGTAACCCAGAAGCAGCCATTCCCAGTTGTGAACTTTGCCCCGGGATGCGAGCGGAAATTGTGCAACAGAGGCGCGCGTGCAGTGGGAGGCGCACTTTCGCTAATGGCACCTCATGTTACGAGCAGTTTCCGGTTACAAATGGACCTCCAGAATGGATTCCATTCATAACCAGAAGTACCACTGTACCCAGTGTGTGTTTAAATGGTAGCTAAAAATCCTTGGAACCTTTTACACAATTATTTGTCCCGTCAGCAACATGAGTTTTCTGCAGACAGACCTAGAAGTGTTGCAGAAAAGAAAATAGGCCTCAGAAGGTACTCTTGACAGGTTGTGAGACTTGACTCTGAGCTCTAAATCAGTTCAAGCTGTAAGAACACAGGCCTCAGAAACGCTCTGGTTCCAGTCTCTGAAGGTAAACTGGATGACAGCTGCACCATGCCACTTTTTCTCTGGGCAGTGAAATCTGTTTTGTGTAGGTAGTTTTCCACTGAAGGTTGTTATTTGCTAAAGAGGGAAATCCCCCACTTCTTTAACAAGTTCTCCAAGGACACCTTCCCTAGGTTTGGCTGTGGAGAATCCACTGTCTCTCCTTACCTGCAGCAATACTGGCCTGCCCTCAGCTCACTTCACAATTGAAATGTCAACCCTAATTTTGTGAAGGAAAGTGGATGGAAATGTTGGTGTTTTAAATAACTTTTAAAAAAATGCTTTATTGACTAAATCCCAAAGGATTTATTAGTCTTTTGCGCCAGAAACAACAAAGTCTTGTGGCACCTTCAAAAACAGATTGATCATGGCATCAGCTTTGGTAGACCATAGTCAATTTCTCTGTTTCTGTTAATTGGTGTCCCATTGCCAAGATGACTGTGTCATCAAGAACTGTTTTGTGAATTATAATGACATGGAATGCAGAAAAATACAGATGGTGATAATTAGGTACTCCTCAATGTCTACTTAATTTCTCCTACATCTCACTTTTTATAGTTCTTTCCCCCAATGCATATATGAACCTGCAACTCAGGATAACAATTCATGCATCTGGCAAAGTGGACTGTAGTCTGTGGTAGTTTGTGCCATAATAAATATGTTAGTCGTTAAGGTACCACAAGCCTCTTTGTTGCTATTGAATAAAATTACCCAAATCAGATGCTTTATACAAAATATTCCCCTTCAAAAAGCCACAGCGCAGCCAGCAGTTGAGAGAGCCACTCGTTACATACAGTTCATTCCATTTTGGTAGGCTAAAAAATTGTTCTCCGGTGCAAAGGCAGGACTAGAACCAAAGAGCTGGAAGCAGATTTTTTCTAAACATTAGAAGAACATGTCTAATAGCAAGAGCTACTTGGCAGTAGAACAGACCATCTTGTTTATTCCTTAAGGAGCTCAAGGTGGGGCAAACGATCCTCCCCTCTTTATCTTCACAACAACCTTGTGAGGTAGATGAGGCTGAGAGATGGTGATTGGCCCAAGGTCACCAGGGAGCTTTGCGGCCAAGTAAAGATTTGAATTCCTGTCTCCCAGGCCCTAATCCAGCCCTTTAAACACTGCGCCACACTGGCTGTCCCCTTGGGAGGTGATGGACCATCCTTCATTGGAGGCATATAAGCAGATGCTGGACAGCCCTTTGTTAGGGCTCATGCAGTTGTACCTGCATTACAGATACTGCCTTGAGCAGGAGGCTGGACTAGATGACTTCCATAGCCCTTTCTGTTTTTGTGGCTCTGTACACATACTATGTTGTTGTTTAGTCGTTTAGTCGTGTCCGACTCTTCGTGACCCCATGGACCAGAACACACCAGGCACTCCTGTCTTCCACTGCCTCCCGCAGTTTGGTCAAACTCATGTTAGTAGCTTTGAGAACACTCTCCAACCATCTCGTCCTCTGTCGTCCCCTTCTCCTTGTGTCCCCCATCTTTCCCAACATCAGGGTCTTTTCCAGGGAGTCTTCTCTTCTCATGAGGTGGCCAAAGTATTGGAGCCTCAGCTTCAGGATCTGTCCTTCCAGTGAGCACTCAGGGTTGATTTCCTTCAGAATGGATAGGTTTGATCTTCTTGCAGTCCATGGGACTCTCATGAGTCTCCTCCAGCACCATAATTCAAAAGCATCAATTCTTTGGCGATCAGCCTTCTTTATGGTCCAGCTCTCACTTTGATACATCACTACTGGAAAAACCATAGCTTTAACTATACAGACCTTTGTCGGCAAGGTGATGTCTCTGCTTTTTAAGAAGCGCATACTTTCCCTCGAAATAATTCCAGGCACTAGTTGAAGCCTTACAGTGATACAGTTCCTAGCAACCCTCAGCAAAGCACAGTGCCCAAAATGGTCTGAGGGGGAGGATGTGTTTCAAATCTACTTTAAAGGCATAGTGTGTACGCAACCCAAGTTCCTATGAAGTGAGACAAGCTAAGGAAGATACATGAAGGGTTGCCTTGGAGACAAAGCAAATGCACTTGAGGAGAATCACTAGGCAATTATCCATATGCGTTCTCTCCTCCCTCTTCCCTCTTCTTTCAAATAAGATCAGACCAAAGGTTCACCCCATGCTTCGGCATCCTGCTTCCCACAACAGACAACCCTATGGATCTGAGAAGCCCTTATGCAGGGTTTGAAGTCTATAGTCCTCTGGTATCTAGCAGCTCTGAACATGGAGCCAATCATGACTGAAAACCATTGATAGCCCACTCCTCCATGAATTTGTCTAATCCCCTTTTAAGGAACTAAAGGAAGCTCTGTGATAGCTCAGGTGGTAGAGCACGAGACTCTTAATCTCGAGGTCATGGGTTCGAGCCCCAAAAGATTCCTGCACTGTAGGGGTTTGGAGTAGATGTCCCTTGTGGTCCTTTCCAATTCTGTCAATCTGTGGGTCAGTCCATTAGTCTATCTAGCTGCAGCACTGCATGCAGTAACTAGCAGTGGCTCTCCAGGGTTCCGGACAGGGGACATTCTCAGATTTACCTGTAAATGTCAGGGATTGAAGCTGGGATCTTTTGCATGCAGAACATGTGCTTTATCACAAGGCTGAAGGCATAAGGTATTGCCCATCACATTTTGTGGCTGCAGTTCTATGAAGTAAATTGCGGGCTGTGTGAAGATGTTATTTTGTCTGTCCTGAATTTTCCATCAGTCATTTTCATGGGGTGACCCTGAATTATAGTAGTAGTAGTAGTAGTAGTAGTAGTAGTAGTAGTAGTAGTGTGTGTGTGTGTGTGAGAGAGAGAGAGAGAGAGAGAATATTAATATCTACCCATTACCTACATATGAGGCATAATTTTATAAACCTCTGCTATATCCCCTTTAGTTGCCTTTTGTACTGAATAAAAAAGCCCCAAATGCAGAAATAGACTTTAGACTGATGTGAGTCCTCCCTCTGCATTTGCTGTATGTCAGGGATGGGGAAGCTGTGCCCTGCCCCCCAATGTTATAGGGCTTCCATCAGCCCCAACAAGAATTGTCAGGGATGATGGAAGCTGTGGTCCAGCACCTGCTGGAGGGTCACAGGTTCCCCATCCCCGCTGTAAACAACCGAGATGATGCTCAGCTTCCATGTCAGCTCTTGGCCTTTTCCCCAGTTGGTTCAGCTCACCCTGCATCTGCCCTTGGATTTAGGAATACCTTAAACAAATAAATAGCTGCATCTGCTGGCTGGCTGTTCTTCATGAATTTGCCTCATGATTTTGTGAACCCTGTAATCTATTCTGGCTTTCAATGCGTATTTCCTAATGAGCTCCAGAGTCTAAGTTCTTGTGTTATGAAAAAATCAAATAATTGCTTCCTGTTCCTCCCCCTCACCCAGTGCAACTCATGACCTTACGTAACTCTGTGGTTGTTACACGCCAGTAATTCCTTTCCAGTGTTACGGAGCTCTAAACTGCTGTAGAGAACTTGATTCATACTCTTTCTCTGTTCTCTATTTTTTCCTCTTTTTTTTCTTGTTTGCCTTTTTTTGTTTGTTCTCTGTTTCTATTTTCTTCATTGCTTTCTGGCCCTTTCCTGGTAGCTCCTAGTGATGTGGGACTGGCTACAGATGCAAGCAGACAATCAAACAAGTCAGCATTGAAGTGAAATGGCTGAGCAAACTCCGCGTGCCAAATTCAGAATCTGAATATTAAAAAATGGAGAACGTGAAATTCGGAATCCGAAATACTCCTGAGTCTGAAATTCATCAGTATCCGAACATGATTGGCAGAATTTCAATATAGACACTTTTTTTTCTATCAAAACCTGAAATTCACCCCCCAAAACTGAAAATGCATAAATCTGAATTTGGGTGGCAAATTTGCTTGCCCTGTAGCAACAAAACAAAACATATACATACTCCATAATGACCCAAACCAACCAATGTGTACAATTGAAGTTGGTTGGAAACCGAGAACCTTTTTCTGCTCCCACTTGTTCCTTATTCTGTGCTGCCCATTCAGATCCAACATCATAATTTAACACTATCCACATCCATTTATAATATGAACATTTCATCAATTGGCCCATTTTCATGGCTTGGCAATACAGAGAAGTCCCTTGCATTTACTTGGCTGTTTAAAAGTAGTCCTGACAAGAAGTTGTCCTATCAAATGGCTGTTAGCCATTGTCTGAGGCGATGCCTGTGGTTTCAGCAACGTTTCCAAGGAAAATTGTTGCACTAAACAAGTTATATTTGTTTCTGTTTTGAATTATGATTTTGAAAAACATAAAAGTCCTTGTTTGCTTTTGCCTGGTTGAGTTTTGGTCCATTTCCTCCATACTTTAATTAATGTACGCTGAGTTGACTATAAAATACGTCATTTTGGGGTTTTGGCAGGCAGGCTTAGCAAGGATGTATCAAAATTCTTGTGCTATGTCCAGATTAAGCACGACAGCCTGAGTTTCTAAAGCAGTCTCCTTTCCCCGACAGACTGCAATGAAAGAAAGGCAGGATTCATGCAAAGACATGTATGTGTGAGAGTGTGGGTTTGTGCAATAGAGGAATAACTACAAATTATTATTACTTTATGGGGTGCAGTTCACCTCCCATTGAACCCCTGCATTTTAAAGAGATTGGCATGCCACGCAACATTTGCATGGCAGTTTGATTAGTAATAGTTGTTTACAGTCTTTGTCCTCACAGTACCCCATGCCAGTGGTGAAATCCTGTGGTGTTAACCTGTAGTCATGGCAGACATGTTGCCAGTGGTGGACCTAAATTTCTGGGGCCCTGAAGCTTGAACTGCCATGGGGGCCCCTTGACCCCTTCGCAACCAGCACCAAGGTCTGGGTAATCACTGTTATCTTCAGTGGGGCTGCTCCATGACAGATCTCCATACCTTTACAACATCTGTGCTACTGAACATCAAACTTTGGGATTGCTGACATGTTTACCAAACAAAAAACAAAAAAATCAACCAATTTGAGCAGTGCCACTCAAATTAGGTCTGCTAGACCTTAAAATTAGGGAAATTTGCTTCTGGGGGCCCCCTCTGGGATTAGGCGACCTGAAGCTTCATCAGTTTCATAGTAGATCTGTCTCTTCATTGCACCTCTGAAATTGCACCCTGTGCTTAGCAAGTAAGTTCTAGCCAACTTGCCAAACAACGACCCATTCCAGAGTCCAACTCTAACTTGATGCGAGCACGTAGTTAAGCCTACGTTAGCACAATCAGATCCCACTGGATCCTGCATAAATGGGTCCTTTCCGGCCCCACTGCTCCCCCCCCCCTTTCTCCTTTCTCCCATGCACACCCCCTGATCACATTGTGTTTTCCTTGGCAACAGCTGCTCTGGCACTCAGAGCAGGGTTGGGTTTGCTCCAGCTGCCTTTATAGACATTTGCCAGATTCTGCAGTTTTAAGACTCGTTTTGTGGGTTTCATGGCTGCTGCTGTATCAGACCATAGGATTAGGGCCACCCAGGAGGGCTACCACCTGACTTACCAGGTCTCCCTTGCCACACAACTCAGACCTTCCATGTGTCCCTATTTTCCAGGGACAGTTCCAGATTTCTGATTTGACCCCAGAATTCCCCACTTTTCTTTAGGATGTCCCTATTTTCATGGGAGAAATATTGGGGGGCATGGAGTTATGTGACACCCCCCCCCAAGCCAAGGAGATAAGTAACTATATAACCTTTAGAAGACACCTGAAGGCAGCCCTGCATAGGGAAGTTTTAAAATGTTTAATGTTTTATTATATTTTTCTATATGTCGGAAGCCATCCAGAGTGGCTGGGGCAATCTAATCAGATGGGTGGGCTATAAATTAAGTTGTTGTTGTTGTTGTTGTTGTTGTTGTTGTTGTTGTTGTACGTCCCTATTTTCATCAGAGAAGTATGACAACTACCCCCTCTGCCTCCAATCAAGCAACATCATCAGCCAGTGAACAAATACTATATGTAACAAGTTTTAGATATTAATATGCAAATTAAAGAAGGGATTAATGGAAATGAGCAACAACCTGACCACCATCTAAACATACACGGTTATAAAGACTGATTGGCTAGTTCTTTGCAAGCTTGTGATTCTGGAGCGGACATGTCAATGGAAAATCCTGTTTATATTTACTACAGGCAAGAAGCAATTCCAAGCCCAAACAAGGCCTTATTGGGTTGCCTGTTAATGCCTCCAGAATTTTGGCAGATGTGCTTAACTTTCCTTCCACTGGCTTTAGAAAAAGTTCTGCTGAATAACATTACCTGAAGATTTGGCCCTGCGCCTTCCAGGTTTAAGGCTGTGGTCATAAGCACACAACCAGGGAGAAAACTTCCTAGTGGAACTTCCTTCTGAATAAACAGAAACAGGATTGCACTGTAAATCCATATAATCTTTTCTCATCGAGGCATCAGAATCTTTTATCATAGCTCGATACTGTACGTTTTGACGATGAAATTTTCACTATGTAGTTTTATAATGCCTTGCGGTCAATCATATCCCCAGGGTGGTTTACAGAAAAAGAAAAAGAAGAAAAGGGTTAAGTATTTATTAGTCTTCTACCACTGTCTACTGAGTGTATTTGTCCAGGGTTTGTGATATGAACCCATGTAGGCAACACATCCAGATGGGCAGGGAATAATAATAATAATAATAATAATAATAATAATAATAATAATAATGGCTGGTGTTATCATTTGGCCAACTAGGCAGCCACTTAGGGTGCAGACCTCAGAGGGGCGCAGTACTGACTCTTGAGAAGCACCACTTTATACAGATTAGTTTTTGTTACATTTTATTAAATTTCTGATGATCTTTTATTTTATTTTATATTTTGAAGAGTTCTCCCAGCTTACATACACTCAGCAATGTTGCAAAAGAGACTGGTTGGCTTGGCAACTATATCAACTGAAGATGCCCAAGCACCAGCACATAGAATCACAGAAACATGAGACTTGTAGAGATGGAAGGCATCACAAAGGTCATCTATAGTCCAGTCCCCTGCAATGCAGGAATCTTTCAGCCAACGTGGGACTTGAACCCAGGACCCTGAGATTAAGAGTCTCATTCTCTGCCAAATGAGCTACAAAGGCAGGAATGAACCGGTGACAAAACTCGCAAAGGGAAAAGGCACGCAAAGTGAGATTTTGATATGTCTGAAATTGAAACAATTCAGAGACTTAAACTTTCATATCACAATTCACAAGATTATTCGAAATGATTTGTGCGCTAAAACATTTTTCTTCCGTATTTGAGAAAGATTGTTGTATTACTTACTATTGCGATTTAAAACAAACTTAGCAGCTTTAATTTTTTCTACAAGGCATCTGTTTTTGAAAACTGAAGTTAGCAAATCTTTTTTTGGGGGGAGTTCAAACGGTTAGGCTTGCCTAGGGCGTAAAATAGCTCTGCATGTAGGTCAACCCTTAAAAAATCACCATCCCCCAATTTCCAGGGCTAGTTTATGAAAAAGGCAATGAACATAGCTGCGAGCAAGCAAAACGCCACAGTAATAAGTAACGGCTATCCCACAGCACACCACATTTTCTGGCTTCTGACCTGACTGGCTTCTGAAGGCCAGAGAGGAATAAATAATGGAGAAGGAAATTGTACTCAATGTCCTTGGAATTTGAAAATTTATGTGGAGAAAGTTCATTTCTTCTCAAATGTTGGAATCTTCTGTGGGCTTTGCTAAACTGGAGCCTGTTTCCCCAACGTTTCGCGGAGTCCTGCTCAGAGATGGGCCTTCAGCTGGCCTGTTCTTTCTCCTTGCCGTTTTGGAGGAGGACGCTTAACCATTCCAGCCTGCAGGGTACAATGCTGTTGCCTGCTGAGCCGCCATCTGCCTTAGGTTTCCCTGCCTATCACAGCGGGTGTCTCCTTGGCGCTTCGGCTGGCACGCTGGTAGCTGCCTCTGTGGCACCGTAAGTGGGGCAGCCGACTGTTGTTTCCCCCTAGTCAGCACTCAAGCCACACCATTAGACGGCTCTCCTTTCTGCCATTTCTTCCCACTGGGAACATTTAGCAAACCTTTTATAGGAGCATCGGTTTCCATACTTCAATTTAACAAGGACCAGCAATGGGATGATGTCTGTCCTGCCCTGGCTTCCAAACCCAGCGCTCATTCTCAAAGTCCTTGATGCCATTGCTGAGAAATCCTGAACTGGAGCCCTAAACCGTTGTGCATGACAATCTCCATACTACCTATAGCAGTTCTGCGATATATATTCATTGCTAGTGCAAACACGGGTGGCGCTCTGGGTTAAACCACAGAGCCTAGGACTTGCTGATCAGAAGGTCAGTGGTTCGAATCTCCGCAATGGGGTGAGCTCCCGTTGTTTGGTCCCAGCTCCTGCCAACCTAGCAGTTCGAAAGCACAAAAAGTGCAAGTAGATAAATAGGTACCGCTCCAGCAGGAAGGTAAACTGCGTTTCTGTGCACTGCTCTGGCTCGCCAGAAGCGGCTTAGTCATGCTGGCCACATGACCCTGTGAGCTGTATGCCGGCTCCCTCGGCCAATAAAGCGAGATGAGCACCGCAACCGCAGAGTCGGTCACGACTGGACCTAATGGTCAAGGGTCCCTTTACCTTTACCTAGTGCAAACAAACAAGGTTAGTGACTGTGGCACAAAACCAGGGAGTTTTGAGGCTGCCCATACTCAGAGGCATACCTACTGTAGGCTCCAGTGTACCCTTGGCAAAGAGATATATCAGTCTCTGAAGCCGGGAGAGTATGTGGACCAGAAACTCAAAGAGTTTGCTTTTCGTCACCTTTTGTGGCCTGCCAGTGTTCTACTCCTCCTCCCCTCCTCCTCCTCCATTGGTCTACCTGTTTGCCTGCTTTCCTGCCTCCCTTGGCTCACTGCTTTCCCTTTTGCCTCCTTCCTCCCTGGCTTCTCTTTTC